>NC_067398.1:494772843-495422843 GCF_016432865.1 Antechinus flavipes | reverse complement strand
AAATAAAACAAGTTGATTCCTTCCTTTGTATTACAACCCTTCAAATATTTGACCATAGTAGTCATATTCTCCTTCCTTACCAGCCTTCTCTTCTCCATGTTAACCTCCTCTCCCCAAGTTCCTTCAACCAATCCTCATGTGTCATGGTCTCAAAGTGCTTCACTGTTTTACTTTCTGGACACTTTTGAATTTATAATTATATGTCCTAAATTGCAGTACTGAGAATTGAACAAAATGCTTTTTATTTCAACTTTTTTTTAATTTTGAATTTCAAATTTTCTTCTTCCCCCAAACCTTCTCCCACCCATTGAGAAGGCAAGTAATACTAATACCCATTATACATGTAAAATTGTGCAAAACATATTTCTGTCTTGTAAACATATTTGCCATATTACAAACAAAAAATGCAAGAAAAATAAAATGAAAAAAAAGTTTCAATTTGCACTCAGCATTTATCATGAACATAATGCTTTAGATGTGATCTGTCCAAAGCAGAATGAGGGTTCCCATCACCTATTTCAAGAAACTCTGCCTCTTTAAATAAAGCCCATAATTCTGTTAGTTTTTGACTACCATATCACAAGTTGACATAATAAAAACTAACATTTATAAAGTATTTCAAGCTTTACAAAGGATTTGGTATCTATTATGTCATTTGATCTTTATCACAACCCTGTTAAGTAAGTGCTATTAATATTATGAATGAGGAAAATGAAGGAAAGACATTAAATGACTTGTTCAGAAACAGTCGCACAGATATTTTTCTGAGCAGGGGTTAAACTAAGGCTTTCTGATTCCAAACTCAACAGTCTATCCATTATATTATTTAGCTACCTTGTGGTCCATTAAAATTGGCAGATCTTTTTCAATTCAAATTACTAGCCAATCTTATGCTTATGAGGTCAATTTTGTGAATTCAAAGATAACACATAAAAATTTTTCCCTCCTAAATTTCATCTTATTAGATTTAGCTCAAGATCATTTTGTCATGATTTTTTTGGGAGGATCCCAACTCTCATCCATTATGTATTAGCTACCCCTCCCAGCTTCATATCATCTATATTGATGCCTTGTATTTCTGTAAGAGATAAGGCACAGATAAAACTGTTAAAAGCATAAAACCAAAGCTCTTCTGGCGGTCTCCTTCTTCTTTGAGTTGCACCATTCAAGTATTTTAAAATGTATTGCATTATCATCTAGGGCAGCTAAATAGTGCAAGAGCATGGAGTGCCAGGTCTGGAATCAGGAAGACTCTTCCTGAGTTCAAATTTGACATCAGACACTTATTAGTTGTGTGACTCTGCACAGGTCACTTAACTCCATTTGCCTTGATTTCCTCATCTGTAAAATTAGCTGGAGAAAAAAATGGCAAACCACTGCAGTATCTTTGCTAAGAAAATTCCAAATGCAATCATGGAGAATTAGACACGATTGAAACAATTGAACAATTAAATTTTCATCTAGCCCTCATCTCTCCATAGTTTCCACAAAATTTATATAAGATGATTTGTCAAATGCTTTGCTAAAATCTGGATGATATTGGTCTGATCAAGTAATTGAGTACCTCTTATCAGAAAAGTAAATAAGGTTAGTCTGTTCTTGATGAAGCCATGCTGGGTTTTTTGAGACTAGCATTTTCTTTTTTAGATGTTCATGACACTTCTTTTAATAAAATTTTCTTGAATTTCCCCAGGAATCAGTCATAGTTTGTTAGATTCTATTCTCTTTCCTTTTTTTTTTTTTAATCAGATTTTTTTTTTCATGACCTGAAGCACCTCATGAGTTCTCTTGGAACTGGCTCTGCAGCAGTTCAGCAGTCACATCTGCTGGTTGTTTCAGTACCCAAGGATGTAGTTGCTTTAGGTCAGATGACTTGGATTCATTTAGGTCAGCTGATTTCTTACTTTTTTCTTCTTTAAAATATTAGCTCCTTTACAGCCATTTTTTGTTCTGTTCTATTCCGTCTAAATGCCATTCTCCATGGAAGAGAAAGCATCAAAATAAACGTTAAATATTAAATTAAATAAATTAAAATAAACATTGTTTTCTTTATATTATTACCCATTATCCCTTCCACTTTGAAAGATGATTCTATTTTTCCTTGATTCTTCTTTCTCCCAGTATAAGTAAAAAGAAAGAAATCTTCAGCCTTTTTTCATTATTCTTAATTTTGCAAACCATCATCAGTCCTTTTCAAGTTTTAGCATTTCTGACAATATTCTGACAATGGTTTTACATTCAGCTTCTGTTACCTGCCCTGGCTTCCATTTTCTGTACATATCTATTTTAAAATAAATTGATTGGTGAGCTCCCCACACATCTACACTAGTTTCTTAAAACAACCTCTATTTTTCCTTTTTCTCATATTTGTTTTCTTTTTGTGTCTTCAACATTTCATTTTTGACAGTTCCCTCTCCTTTCTAAGTTAAATATAAAATCCCCTATAAAAGTTCAGTCCACAGAATCCTAAATAGTTTTTTTTTAGTCCAAAAAATTTGAAATTTTGCTCTCCTCAAATCTAGAGGGCATGCCAGATCTCTATCACAGTCTAAGAAATGATTGTCACTTTTCCCCAAGGTTCCTATCATTTTAAAAAATCTTTATTAAAAATATTGCAATTTTTTATTCTAAACAGAAAGACGAAAAAGCATTTCCATATACAGCAGAACACAGAGATTATATACCAAAAAAAAAAAAGAATCTCCATCTCATACTGTTTGCTTTTTAAGTGTTTAATAATTCCATGCCAAAATTTCAAAACTGTCCTGCTTGCCTATGCATTTTTCTAAATTCCCATCTGTTCTTCTTTGTAAAAATTTAAAAATTGTTCAGTAGCTTTCTTTTGGCATCACTATTGCTAACTCTTCCTCTATACCCCCTTTCCCTTTGCCCCAATTAAAAACCAAGCTAAAGGAAAAAATGTATAATACATAAGAGTTGTCTAATAAAACAAATCCATATAGCAACTATAAACAAAAGATATGCCTTTGCACTGAGTCCATGACCTCTCTGACAGAAAGTGGTTAGTATGCATCCTCCTAAGTCCTCTGGGGACATGATTAGGTGGCTATTCATTGCTTTAATCAGAGTTCAGATAATTCATCAAAAGAGACTGAGAGCAGTCACACTAATAGTAGGAGAATCATAGGAGAACAGTGTCATGGAACTCAAGACAGTATGTAGGAGAAGGAGGTAGCCAGGTCAATTACTGCAGAACATTCAGGGAAGATGGAAATGATGGAAAGACCATTGGACTATTTAATCAAGAAATCATTGATGATCTCTGAAAGAACAGTTCCAGCATAGTTGTTGGGGGAGTAAACCAAATTGTAAAGGAAAGAGTGGATGGTAAGGAAGTGAAAGTGGTAAGTGTAGATGAATCTATCCAGGAGTTTAGCAATGAAGAAAAGAAGAATAATTAATTGGATGGTAGCTTTGTGGGACAGCTAGGTAGTGCAGTAAATAGAACGCTGGGTCCAAAGTCAGGAATAAGTGAGTTCAAATCTGTTCTCAGACACTTATTAGCTGTGTGACCCTGGGCAAGTCACTTAATCCTGTTTGCCTCAGTTTTCTCATCTGTAAAATGAGCTGAAGAAGGAAATGGCAAACCATTTCAGTATCTTTGCAAGAAAACTCCAAAAGAAGTCACAATCAATTGGACATAACTGAAAAAAGACTCATCATCACTAAGTATATGGAAAGCATAGGATAATGAAATTGAATGAAATTGAAATGAAATGCTGGGTATAGTCTTACTAGAGATCATTACTCTCTGATGCAAATAGACAATTCCAGCAGGGACATGTCACATTGAAAACAAGAAGAATCTAAAATGACTTTGATTTGCCTGTTTCCTATGACTGCATATTTCCTTACCATTTCCTACTTAATCAGTCTGTTGTCATCTTCCCCACTCTTTGTTCTGAAAATAAAAGATTACCTTGCATTTGTCTAACACTGCTTTTCTTTTTTTATGAGGAGTTTAAAACACTTTGGGGACATTTTTCTCATTAATCTTCCCAACATTTCACATCTATATTTTACATCAGAGGTGCTAAGCCACAGCTCACAGGAGCCAGCAGACAGGGTTAGTCACCTTTTGTAGTTAGGTATTGTCTAGGGGCAGAGCTGAGTGATTGGATCCTTCTTATAGAAAATACAGAGCATATCAGGAAGGATTGTTGCAAAGCATCAATTAATTAAAGGACTACCTCAGGGAAGGTGGAGGTCCCAGCAGAATCTGAATTATAGGGGCAAATGAAATGACAATAAGACTGGGAGCTAAAATTTTGTTTTCAAAATATATGCGTGGTTTTCATGATTTAGTCTTTTTTATTAATAACTTTTTATTGATAGAACGCATGCCAGGGTTATTTTTTACAGCATTATCCCTTGCATTCACTTCTGTTCCAATTTTTCCCCTCCCTCCCTCCTTCCATCCCCTCCCCTAGATGGCAAGCAGTCCTTTACATGTTGAATAGGTTACAGTATATCCTAGATACAATATATGTGTGCAGAACCGAACAGTTCTCTTGTTGCACAGGGAGAATTGGATTCAGAAGGTATAAATAATCCGGGAAGAAAAACAAAAATGCAAGCAGTTTATATTCATCTCCCAGTGTTCTTTCTTTGGGTGTAGCTGCTTCTGTCCATCTTTGATCAATTAAAGCTCTATGTAACGAAGAGATCCACTTCCATCAGAATATATCCTCAAACAGTATCATTGTTGAGGTATATAATGATCTCCTGGTTCTGCTCATTTCACTTAGCATCAGTCCATGTAAATCTCTCCAGTCCTCTCTGTATTCATCCTGCTGGTCATTCCTTACAGAACACTAATATTCCATAACATTCATATACCACAATTTATTCAGCTATTCTCCAATTGATGGGCATCCATTCAGTTTCCAGCTTCTAGCCACTACAAACAGGGCTGCCACAAACATTTTGGCACATGCAGGTCCCTTTCCCTTCTTTACTATCTCTTTGAGGTATAAGCCCAGTAGAAACACTGCTGGATCAAAGGGTATGCACAGTTTGATAACTTTTTGAGCATAGTTCCAAATTGCTCTCCAGAATGGCTGGATGTGTTCACAGTTCCACCAACAATGTATCATTGTCCCTGTTTTCCCACATTCCCTCCAACATTCTGCATTATCTTTTCCTGTCATTCTAGCCAGGCTGACAGGTGTGTAGTGGTATCTCAGAGTTGTCTTGATTCCGTTTCTCTGATCAATAGTGATTTGGAGCATATTTTCATATGACTAGAAATGGTTTTAATTTCTTCATCTAAAAATTGTTCATATCCTTTGACTATTTATCAATTTCTGCAGGTTTTTTGACATCTTGTTCATCATTTCTTATTCCATGATAATATGCCATTACAATTGTATAGCACAACTTGTTCAGCCATTCCCCAATTGATGTACATCCTTTCAATTTCTAATTCTTTGCTGCTACAAAAAGAGCTGCTGTACATATTTTTGCACATAATAACGCCTTTTCTAAAAAAATTTCTTTGGGATACAGACCCAGTAGTGATACTGCTGGGTCAAAGGATATGCACAGTTTTATAGCCCTTTGGGCAGAGTTCCAGATTGCTCTCCAGAATGATTAGATCAGTTCACAACTCCAACAGCAATGCATTAGTGTCTCAATTTTCCCACGTCTTCTCTAACATTTATCATTTTCCTTTTCTGTTATGTTAGGCAATCTGATAGGTATGAGATGATATCACAGAGTTGTTTTAATTTGCATTTCTCTAATCCAATAGTGATTTAGAGTATTTTTTCATATGACGATAGATAGCTCTGATTTTTTCATCTGAAAACTATCTTTTCATATTCTTTGACCATTTATCAATTGGGAAAAGACTTGTATTCTTGTAAATTTGACTCAATTCCCCACGCATTTGAGAAATGAGATCTTTATCATAGAAACTTGCTGTGAATTATCCCCCCTCCCAGTTTTCTGCTTCCCTTCTAATTTTGGTTGCATTAGGTGTTCTGAATTGTGTATGTGCGTGCATATGCACAAAACCTTTTTAATTTTATATAATCAAAATTATTCATTTTACATCCCATAATATTCTCTCTAGAGATAGAGTATAAATTCTTTCCTTATCCATAAAACTGACAGGTAAATTATTCCATGCTCCCCTAGTTTGCTTATGCTATCACTTTATGTCTAAGTCGTGTAATCTACTTTGCTTTCCATTTATATTTTATGGGTAAGTTCATCCCATTTACAACTATGATTACTAATGTATAATTCCTTCCATTCTTCTTTTCCCCCTTATTTATCCTTCTCTTTGTCTTCTTTTACTCTGTCTCTCCTTAAAAGTATTTTGCTTCTAACCATTGTCTCCCCAATCTGTATTCCCTTCTATTCAGCACCATCCTTTTTATTATCCCCCTACCATCCTGCTTTCATGTAGGATAAGATAGATTTATAAACCTAATTGACTGTATATGTTATTCTATCTTTCAGTCAATTCCAATAAGAGTAAAGTTCAACTGTTGCCTATACCCCCCCACCCAAAACTTCCCCTCCAAAGTTCTTCCCTTGGAAAGCTCTTTTGTACCTTTTTTTATGTGAGATAATTTACTCTTCTTCTTCATCCTTCTTTTTCATACCTTAATCTTATTTTTTTATATCATTCCATTATTTCTTCAGGATTTTTTGGTGCCTCCTTTAGCAAGCTGTTGACTCTTTTTTTTCATTATCTTCTTGAGTTCAATCCTATTCTTTTGTATGTTCTACTGCTCCAGAATTTGTTTTAAGGTGTTATTTTTAAAGTCATTTGGAGGGGAATTTGGAAGAGCACAGTCGAGTCCCTGCCTTTTCTCTACCATCTTGCCTCTGCCACTCCATCTTATTAATTTCATATAGTGAAATAATATTATATTATTTTTCTATACTAAAATTTGTTCAGGCCTTCCTCAATTTAAGGATACGTACTTTAATTGCAGTTCTTTGTTATGACAAAAAGTATTGTTTTAAGTTTTATATATGTATATGTATATGTATGTATACATATGAGACCTTTTGCTCTCTTTGGCATTTCACATTCACATCTTTTTTGCGCTAGACTGGTTTATTTTTTGTCTTAAATTTTCCTCCCTGCTTCATATCTTTTGCCTCTCTCTCTCTTTCACCTTAAGCATCAAATACAAAATTCTGTTTGACACACAAAGTCATACATACTTTAGCCTTCCCTCTTCTTTTCCAGTTCAAAACATTATAAATTGGTTCATACCTGTTCAAATCAATTAAAATCAATATATATTTATTCAAACTACTTTATACCAGCATAAATACTTAAAGCCAACATAAATCAGTTCAAACCAGTAGAAACCATTTCAAATTAGTTTAAAATAGTTCAAAGTCATGAAACCAGTATAAATCTTATTCTATGAATCATAAATCTTTGTGTTTGAATGGGACTTGGATTCTACTCCTTCCCCACTTTGCCTTCCTATCTTGTCAAGTCAACAAGCATTTATAGGGATACCTCATTTTATTGTGCTTCACTTTATTATTAGATATTGTGGGATTTTTATTTTATTTTACGAATTGTTTTAAAACCCTCTATCAAGCACGTTTATTGGTGCCATTTTTCCATATGTTCACACCATATCTTTGTGTCATGTTTTGGTAATTCAGTATTTCAAAAGTTTTCATTATTATATCTGTTATAGTGATCTGCGATCAGTGATCAGTGATATCACTACTGTGATTGTTTGGGGACTCCATGAACTGCATCCATATAATGCAAAGAACTTAATAGATGTTATGTGTCTTCTGACTACTTCACTGACTTGCCATTCCCTCTCTTCTCGGACCTCCCTATTTCCTGAGATACAACAATATTGAAATTAGTCCAATAGACCAATAATAACTCCACAATGGCCTCGAACTGTTTATGTGAAAGGAAGAGTTAATCCATGAGACAAAATTCATTGTTGTCTTATTTAAAGAAGTTGCTACAGCCATCCCAACCATTAGCAGCCATCAACCTGAATGGCAGCCATCAACTTCAAAGGAAGACCTTCCACCAGTGACTCTTTAAAGGCTAAGATGATGGTTAACTTTTTTTTTTTAAGCAATAAAGTATTTTTAGTTAAGGCATGCACATTGTGTGTGTATTTTGGGGGCGGGGGTGTTTAGATATAATATTATTACATACTTAATAGATTATAATATGGTATGAATCCAACTTTTATATGCACTAGTAAACCAAAAAATTGAGTCATTTTATTGCAATATCTGTTTCATTGTGGTGGTCTGGAACCTAACTAGCAACCTCTATTAAGCACTTATATACTATGCTAAGTGCTGTCTATTATGTAAATGCTATGTACTGGAAATAGAAATGCAAGCAAAAATACAGTCCTTGCCCTCAGGAGCTTACATTTCAATGGGGAAAGACAGTACTTGATAAGAAGCTGGAAAGAGGTGGGGGAATGTAAAGGGATCTTCCAGGAAAAAGAAGTTTCTAAAATATTTAAAAATAAGTCTAGGAAGTCAGGAGGAAACCTAGAAAAGGATGAATATGTTATCTGTATCCACATCTCTACATCAGTCCTCCAGAGAGGATCCATTTCTCACACAGTATACTTTCTTTTAATGTCTTAGAAGTATCAAGGCAGAACCTAGATTGCCCATCTTTCAATCAACAAGCATGTGCTATAAGGTAATCAGACCTAAGCTCTGGGAATGCAAGCATAGACAAAATGGGACAGTTTCCTTGCATCCACTGTTTTCTCTCATTCACAGATTCTTTCCCAGTCATACTGCTTCATAGAGGACCATGGCACAGTGGAAAAAGCCTTGTCTCTAGGGTCGAAGCCTCTGCCTTCAAATCTTGCCTTTGACTTTTACTACTTCTATGGTCCTGTGCAATTCACTACTTCTGTCAGTTTTTTTTCTGTTAAAAACAAAGGACGTAATAATTCAATTCAACAAACATTTATTAAGTATGTACTGTATGTTAGGTACTATTTTGAGAGCTGGGAATACAACAAGATAGTCCCTACCCTCAAGGAGCTCACAATCTAATAAAATTACCTACAACACAAGGTTATTATGAGGATACACTGTAAAGTGTTTTTTCAAATAATTAGTTATTATTATGTGACTATTATCATTATATGTTATTGGAGAGTTGGTGTTTGAAGTAAGTGAAACATTGCATTTCTGCCTCAGTCATTTACTGCACTGTGTAGTCATGAGCAAATTATTTAACATCTCAGAGCCTTATTTTAATCTTCTATAAAATTGCTAAATGTAATAATTGCATTTGTCACTTTACAGGCTCTGTGTGAGAACTGAGTGAAAGAAAGTATGTAAAGCACTTTGCTTCCTTTAAAATAATACAAAATTTAAAGTATGACTACTACAATTATTCTTTTTCTGAGTCTTAGTACATTGAGCACACACACACATACACACACACAACCGTGAAATGAGAGTCAAATGAAAGAACTAGGTATGTTAAGTCAGAAGAGATTGGAAATGACCGTGGGGGAGGGGACCAGAACAGTTGTCTTCAGTGCATAATTGAACAGATGCCACAAGGAAAAAGTATTAGGTTTGTTCTTTTTGGCCCCTGGGAACAGAGCTAGGGAAGGGCTGGGTGAGTTTCAAAGAGACAAAGGCAGACCTGAGGTTTTGGAAAGATTTTCTAACAAATAAAATTGCCCCAAATGAAACGGGGAGCCACAGAACTGGTCAGCTTCCTTCTTCCAAGGTCTTCTAGCAGATCCTGAACAATTCCTTTTTAGGTGAGAGAAAAGATTATTTCTTTCTAATATTAATAACTATTCATTGAGATTAAGATTTTTTCTTTTCTATTTCTTTATATAGGCCCTGTAGCGTATTCAGCCAGTCTCTGAAGGACATAGCTGATAGATGAAATTTCCCAAATCCTAAGGGTATTCGCTATTCAGTCTTGGGTGGGACTCCACCTAACTAGGGATCTTACAAACCCAATCCACTCTAACCAAGATTTTGCCCTTAGGCAATAAGTCTGTCTGTCCTTGGAAACTTCCATTAGAAATTAGGGTGACTTAGCTTATGAAGGCAAAAACCAACCAGTGAGATCTGGGTAGAGATGGATTCTTTTGCCCAGATTGCTACAAGCAGTTGAATCTCATGATTAGGTCATACTCTCTACAGAATGGGTTGGAGATTTTTTTGCTCACCTCCTTATTAATAGGTCCACTGTCTCATTAATTGTTAACCAGTCAGAATTGATTTCCACCTGTCAGGAATGCCCCACTCTTCCAAGGACATATCAGAGCATGGAGAGGCCTCCATGATCTGTCTTTGGTTTACAAGAGAAAGGCAAATGACCATCCTTTTATTAATTATTTGTTATCCATAATTAATAAAATTGCTAATTATCCAGAAACTAAATGTTTTGAATATCTTTTTTCATCACATCACATCACATGTTTTGGTTGGGTGCCTTTTTTGGATATAGGTTGGACTAAAGAGTCATTAAGGCCTTTTCCAACTCTAAAATTTGTTGGTACATATGTGTGTGTATGTGATTGTAATTTTAGTTCCTGCTGATAGATAATGATCAAATTCCGAGGAAGAAGAATAGACTAGGCAAATGGAATTTCACATGTGGAAAATTTCCCAACTGTTTCAATGATATCAAACTATTTTCTTTCACAAAAAGCCAATTTTTTGTACACTATATTTTAATGAAAGGCAGCTAGGTGGTGATTATAGAGTGCTAGGCCTGGTGTCAGGAGAACAAAGTTCAAATAAAAAAGACCTAAGTTTAAATCCAAACACTTACTAGTTATGTGACCTTGGGCAAGTCACTTGACCCTGTTTGCCTCATTTTCCTCATATGTAAAATCACCTGAAGAAGAAAATGGCATTTAGCTGCCCTAGCATATTAATAGTTTTGTAAATCACATAAACTAAGCTAATCTTAGGTAGCTAAGATTTGGGGTTTTTTTTAAAGAAAAGAAAAGAAAAAAGAAGAGGAAGAAGAAAGAAAGAAAGAAAGAAAGAAAGAAAGAAAGAAAGAAAGAAAGAAAGAAAGAAAGAAAGAAAGAAAGAAAGAAAGAAAGAAAGAAAGAAAGAAAGAAAGAAAGAAAAAAGAAAGAAAGAAAGAAAGAAAGAAAGAAAGAAAGAAAGAAAGAAAGAAAGAAAGAAAGAAAGAAAGAAAGAAAGAAAGAAAGAAAGAAAGGAAGGAAGGAAGGAAGGAAGGAAGA
This sequence comes from Antechinus flavipes, assembly GCF_016432865.1. Lineage (NCBI taxonomy): Eukaryota > Metazoa > Chordata > Mammalia > Dasyuromorphia > Dasyuridae > Antechinus > Antechinus flavipes. The sequence goes on along the minus strand of NC_067398.1, from coordinate 495,411,606 downwards.
GAGATAAGTAGAGAAAAAGAAAGAGAGAGAGATGGAAAGAAAAGAAAAAAGAAAAGGAAATCTCAGCTTCTGTCCATTGAGAACTGTAACAATGCCAAAATATTAGAGGCACTTCAGTTAGGAGAAAGAAAGTAAATAATTGATATTGAAAGTTTGTTAAGAACAGGAAGCATGCTGGGTACATTAGCATGAATCTAAGGCCTCCACCTTAATACAAATATTGGGAAATCCCTGGTCAGAGGAGCCTGTTCTATCCTGTAAGCAGAGTGATGACAAGTGGAATGTTTGCTGTGTAAAAGGAATCGAGATAGGATTACAGAACAAATGAAATTGCGGGACTCATTTGGCAATACAGTATGTTCCAATTGGCAGAATCTCTATTTATGATACAAAACAGAATAAATAATAACCTTCTCAAGAGTATATTCAAATAATATACATAAAAATGGCACCCCAAACTTAAAGCTGTATAATTGTTACCAAAAAGAAAAAGCCAATCCTCACTGTAAGTTGTAGGCTTAGGAAGTCATGAAAATAATCAATCAGTAAGCATTTATTAAGTTCCTGAAGACCTTGCCTCTTTTTTCAGAAAATTGAGGCCATTCTCTATAAGGTCCTTCTTCTGTCCTTTTCAAAATCCCTTGTCATTATCTCTCACTCTCTCATCCTTTCCTCTAAGGTCTAACAATGAGATTATAGCCCTTCTTATTGCCAAAGCCTACTTATATACACATACCCATGATAAGATTCCCCTTTTGTATTCTCTAGATCTAACCAGACCCAAGCTATAGCCCTCCATCTCTCCTCCCTTTTTCAGACAAACTCCTAAAAGAAAAATTGTCTACCTCAGCCATCTCAATTTTCTTTCTTCTCAACTCATTCCTAATCATTTTGCAGTTAGACTTTCAATCATATCACAGAAGCGATTCTCTTCTTTCTCTAGACTCTCTATGAGTGACCTCATCTGCACCATGTATTCAATTACCATCTATTTGGATGACTCCTAGATCTATATATCCAGCCTCAGTCTCTCCCCTAAATTTCAGTCCCAGACCACCAATTGCCTATTAGCCATTTCAAATGGGATATTCTATAAGCATTTTGAACTCAACATGTACAAACTATAACTCACTTCCAACCTTACGATCCTTTAAACTTCCCTATTTCTGTACAAGGCACTACCAATTTTCAAATTCTCCAGGGAAAACTGGCAGCCAGTGAGATAAGTGTGAGTAAAGAATCAAGAATAACACTAAAGTTGTAAGCCTATCCAGCAAGGGCATCTGGCCATCACCCCTGTCCCAGAATATGTTCCTCTGGCCCCCATCTCCCCTGCTATCCATCTCTTGCTCTGGGATATAAATCAAAACAATATCACCATTACTATTTTTGTTAAAATGCTATACTGCTTCGTGGCTCCATTAACAATTTTTTGTGATCCCTATATGTACAGAAAATTTCTGGCTATTTACTGTTTTATAAATTACCTTAGTAAATTCCTTCAGTATCTTGGGATGTACAGTTTTACATCATGAGGGGTTGGGGTACAGCATCCTCATGATCTAGAAAATCTGCATAAAATGTTTTGGTTCTTTCTTCATATCAGAGAATGTATGAATTTTTATGATTTTTTTATGGTATTAACAGATAAAATGTTGATTTTATATATATTTCTGAGTTTCTAAACTTTTTTCTATATCATCTACTGGTCTTCATGTATCATTTGCTGCTTCCACAAAACTTTCCATTTAATTTCTTATGCTGTCCCATCATATATTGAAACTGTGATGGAGGAAGTTGCATGTGGAAGGGATGACTGTAATTCATTTGTGTCTGGAGATGTAATTTGGAATTCCACATATAATTATCAAACAGTCACCTAGAATGCACCAAACACTGGCCTAGGGACCAGAAGAAATTAAAAATTTTTTGAGGAAACTTCATCCCTGCTCTCATGGAAAGTAGAAAAAAATAAGACACAAGCACAAATAACTGTAACCATTAATTTATTTGAAATGACCAAATATCCTTTTATTATTTCTTTATCTGTTTTGGGCTTCAGTCTCATCAATTAGTAAATTCACTATAGCTAAAAACTAGGAAAGATCTCAACAGACTTAGAATGAAATTAGAAATATGCAAATCTGTGTCACCTCAGCAAAGACACATGGCAGAGAGAAGACAGGAGGTTCTGTAGCTTACCAGGTTCTTATCACTTGTTATCACCATTGTAAGTTATCAGCCTGCCTTTCAAAGTCAGCATAAGAGATGCTGCTGACCTGATTCTGGTGATTATTGTCAGTCCAGCTAAGAAAGGTTATTCTAACAAGCTGGAACTCTCTAGTTACTTCATAAATGTTAAGCTGAATTGAATCTAATTTTCATTGCTAGGATATTTGTATAGGACTGTGTGAATCAGAGTTCCTCTCCTTTGGAGTCCCCCTGCAGATTTGGTCTTGAATTTGCATGTCTCTCTATTAATTGTCCAATTGGAGACTTCCACAAGGAAAACATGCCCTATTTGTTTACAGGAGAGCGGAGACTGCTAAATTAGGCACCTGTATGTCTGTACTTCAGTAAGTAGTGGACAGAAAATGAGGAATTGTCTTGAATTGGTAAGATTGCTTCGGTGATGGTTATGAATGACAATTGGCCAAATACTATACAAATTAGGCTCTTGTCTAAGAAAGCACAGCAGACCAGTATGAGACTCCCCACCCAGCCAGCTTCTACCAGGATCTCTTCTTCTTAGCAGTTACACTAAAGACCAGTGGGCCTTGACATCAATCTTGCTGATGCACCACCAGGCCTTTCTACCTACCCTGCAACTAAACTGTCCAATATGTGTTGCTTCCTACAATTAAAAGGGGAGCTTTCTGTTTATATAACGAGCATTTAGCACAGTAACTGCCACATTTTTGAATCATTGTTCAGCTATATCTAGTTCTTCATGACCCCATTTGGGGTTTACTTGGCAAAGATACTGGAGTGGTTTGTCATTTCCTTCTCCAGCTCATTTTTACAGATGAGAAAACTGAGGCAGAGTGAAGTGACTCGGCCAAGGTCACATAGCTAGTAAGTGTCTGAGGACAAATTTATTTGAACTCAGGGAGATGAACCTTCCTGAATCCAGGCCTCTACCACATTAATATTAGTGCCTTCATCCTGGCCAACATCTTCACTTCATCTCATCTCGGTCTGATTTATACTGTCCACATATTGTGTCCCCCATTAGATTAAGCTCCTTGGGGAAAAGAACTGTCCTCTGCCTTTCTTTGTAACCCCAGCACTCAGTAAAGTCCCTGGCTCATAGAAGGCACCTAATAAATGTTTATTTCTGATCTTCTTTCCTGATTTCCCTTCCCCCTCCCCAGCTGACTGTCCTTTCTTTCAAAAATACATGGATTTCTTTTATATATGTATATGGCTTGGTTTTTTTTCCCTTCTGAAAATATAAACTTCCTGAGAGCAGGGACCAGTTCCACTTTTGCCTTTGTATCTCTAGCACCTAGAGTCTGGAACTGTCCATAGTACTTACTTATTGCTTGTTTGCCATAGTGAACACTCCCTGAAAAACACTCTATGCACATAGTCAAATGTGCTTATGGGAGGTGAGTTCCATGGTGCCATGCCCATGGTGGCTCCCTACTTCTCTCTCTGTAGTACTCTTTGTCCTCTTGTGCTGAGATAAATACTTGCTTCTGACTTTAAATAGACAGCTAGGCTCTCCTGTTACATACTTTCACGGTCTACCTATTTCCCTCAGAATTATAATTAATCTCTTTCCTCCCTTTCAATTTCCAGATGTCCTCACAATGGGGAGAAAAGGAATCTTTCCTTGCAAGAAGAAGCACCTGCATCATTTTCCCACTTTCTGTAACATGTCAACCTTCACTCACCTTGAGCTCTCATCTTTGCTCCCTGCTTCCAATTTTTTCTTCAGTGCTAAATAGTTAATTGCCTGTTGACAACTCAACTTTGTCTCTGGATTGCTCTCTACTGATACATTCCTTGAATAGATAGGGATGTTATAGTTATCTTCCCTAATTAAAGGTTGAGAAGTTCTGTTCTCAGTCTCTGTTAGCATTACACCTTCTTATATGAGTTGCACCAAAATCAGATGATTTTATTGATGAAGTTTTGGTGATACTCTAGTCTTATTATCAAGGCATTTATAAATCAGCTCTTAAGTTAATGTACAGCAGCAGCTATTTAAATCTTTTGTTTTTATTTTGATTCATGTTAGATCCAACTTCAGAGAGTTATATTTTCTAACTTGGTACTCACATTTTAGGGATGTTTGGAACTTGCAGTGATTATAATATCCATTTTCCAAGCAAGCTTTAGTACAAAATGTAAATTTTGTCTATAATAATACAGTAAAAATTTGCTCAAGAAAAAGCCAGTTTATTGAATTTTGTCATTAAAAAAGTTACTCTTTAGGCATCAGTCTTTTACTGCTGTGGTCTGTCTTTCCTGTCATAGGTCTCTGATGATCACTTAACTCTGTCCCCACACAATATTTTGCAATAAAAGATGATTCACACTACCTTTTCTTGTAGCTGAGACACCATATACTTTTTTATAAAATAGAGAGATGAAACATTAGGAGAATTGATGAGAAAAATGCCCCTGAGATGCTTTAAGTTCCTTCCTCACAATCAAAAAAGCATTGGTAGACAAATGCAAAGCAAATCATTAATTTCAGAACAAACAGTGGAAAATAACAAAAGTTTGTAAATAAGTATGCAATGTGAAAGAAAAGCACAACCACAACAAGCCGAAGTCACTTCCTAGTCTTCCAGTCTATGTGTAATATGGCCCTGATGGGGTGCATTAGCTTTAAAGGTCAGAAGTTCAAGGTCTCTGATGAGACTCCTATAGCAATTCATTCCAATTCCATTGATTCCATGAATATTCACATTCATCAGGTCCTTCCTATGCTAAAAAAAAATTATCCTGCATTCCCTTTAAGGTATCACTTTATTACTTTCCCCTTGTTCAGAGCTAACACTCGAAAAAGACTCATCTATACTCATTGCTTCCACTCTTTCATATTCACTCTTTTCTCAACCCCTTACAATTTGACTTACATATAGCTACCATTCTATAACAAATTCTATCAGCTCATCATTCTAAATTCTAAAGCTCATCAATGGAGTCTTCCTTGATAAATCAATCCACTGACCTTTCCTCCCTTTCCATCTTCCCTGAATTTTCTGCACTTACTCCCTCTTCCCTCGGGGTCCATGACATTTGGTTCTTCTACTGGCCTCATTGTTCTTTCTTGATCTTTTTTGATAAATTATCATCCATCTCTCATCCCTTAATAATGGGCATATACCAGGGCTCTGTCTTGTGCTTTTCTCTCTACATTTTCCCCCCAGGTGATCTTTTCTATCCAGCAATTATTTCTATATCTGATTCCATAATCTATATATCCACCCTTGACCTTTCATAGATCTTCAATTGTCTGTTAGACATTTCTATCCGAATGTCCCACTGGCACCTCAAACTCAACTCATACAAAGATCAAAACATCACACAGCTGCCTGAATAAGAAGCCCAGCCACCACATTTCTACTCCATCAAAATTCTAAACTTTTCAGTGACTACAAAAAAGGACTCTCCTCTCTCTCCCTAAACCTCACAAAAAGTCAGCCAGAAGGCCTCAGGCAATAGAAAAGAGAATTTTCCTACTCAGTCAGTCAACGTGCATTGATTAAGTGCTTACTATTGCGCTAAACTTTCAGAAAACAAATATAAGTAGAAAGAAATCAAGTCAAAGGACTTACAATCTAAAGGAGAAAGACAAAGATGGGAATTGCAGACTTCCTATATATCCCTCTCACACATGGGCCATAAATATCTTTATATTTAACAGCTTCCAACTAAATCTATTTCTACAAGTATATATTTGGGGTGTTATGGTATGTTCAGGGAAGACTAGTATCTCTGGTGTGAGGGCTTGCTGAGAGCTTTTTAGGGCTATTCATTCACCTTTGATGTCTACTTCTCATCCAATTCTTACCTGTGGCTCCAAGAAGCTATTGTCTGCACTAGCCACACCCCAGTTAGCCATGATAGAGGGGCTAAATCGAGATTGAAAATTATGGACAGGTTTGAAACTGTCAGTGAGTTAGAGTATTAAAGACTTCCCTTGGCAGAATGGGTGGATGAGAACAATTTGTTTCAGTGTTCCGCAAAAGCAGCTGAAACAGGCACTTGGAGTTATTAAGCCTGGTCAGACATCGAAGACCCCAAGGTCATCTACTGCATCCCAGGCCATCACCAGGCATCTGACTTTTGTTTTGCCACTGGACTTTGATGACTCTAGAAGACAGAGTGGGGCTGATGATTTTGTACAACTATGCATTAAATCCACTTCACTGAGAGTCAAAGCATCATCCCAAGATGTCATTGGTCCTCTTTGAAAAGAAAGGAAAACAACATTTTGTCCACTTATATATGTACATGTTATTTCCCAATGTAATATAAGGTACTTATATTTAATAATTGTTTCATTCTTTATATTTATATCCCCAAAACTTTATACAGTGCTTAGCCCTTAATAAACACTCAGTAATTAATTTTGATTGAGTGATTCCCTCAAGCATTCCATCCCACCTTTAATCTGTTTATATACTTGTCTGGGTAGCATCTTTGTCACCTTTTCTATTTTCCTCTGAATTATATTCCCTGAAATATATTTCTCTTTATTAGATTATAAGCTCTTTGTAAGTGGAGAGATGCATTACTTTACATTTTTCCACCACTAGTGGAATGTACACCACAATGTAATGCATAGAATAAGAATTTGAGTCATGATTCTTAAATTGAAATTGAATTAAAGTGAGACAACTGGTACTTTTTGCACTGTTTTCCAAATAGGAAAAGAAACAGCTACATTCTGGTTACAGTTCTTGAAATTCCACTTAGTGTCATAAGAGCACAAAAACAAACTAATAAATAAATAATGGGATCATAATGATGATGATAATTCATATTTACCTGGTACTTTTCTCATAACAATTTTCTGAGACAGAAGGTGCAAGTATAATAGGATAACAATATTTAGTAATAATTTCTCTTAAAAGAGAATTTGGTTTAGTCCTATGATTCATTTTTGAGATGCAGAAACTGAGATTCAGGGAATTTAAATTACTTGTATATAGTGACATAGCTATTAAATGAGAGGACCAAGATTTGAACTTGGCTATCCCCATCCAATAAATCTAATGGTCCTTTATTACTTTCAGGATCAAATATAAAATTCTCTGTTTGGCATTTAAAGCCCTTTATAATTTGGAATTTTTCCTACCTCTCTGGTCTTCCTATATTTCAGTCTCCTTCTCTCCCTCAAGAACTCTATGGAACATTACACTGGATTCTTTATTATTCCTCACACAATCTTCTTCTCACCCTCTATTTCTTTCTTATTTTATTTTTTAATTATAGCTTTTTATTGACAAAAAATATGCATGGGTAATTTTTACAACATTATCCCTTGCACTCACTTCTGTTCCAACTATTCCCTTCCTTCCCTCCAGCCCCTCCCCTAGATGGCAAGCAGTCCTATATATGTTAAATATGTTGCACTATATCCTAGATACAATATATGTGTGTAGAACTGTACAGTTCTCTTGTTGCACAAGAAAAATTGGATTCAGAAGGTAAAAATAACCCGGGAAGAAAAACAAAAATGCAAGTAGTCCACATTCATTTCTCAATGTTCCTTCTCTGGGTGTAGCTGATTCTGTCCATCATTGATCAATTGGAACTGAGTTAGATTTTCTCTTTGTCGAAGATATCCACTTACATCAGAATACATCCTTATACAAAATATATATATATATATATATATATATATGTATATATATATATATACATATATATATATATATATATATATATATATTGTTGTTGAAGTGTATAATTATCTCCTGATTCTGCTCATTTCACTCAACATTAGTTCATGTAAATCTCTCCAGGCCTTTCTGAAATCCTCCTGCTGGTCATTTCTTACAGAACAATAATATTCCATAACATTCATATACCACAATTTATTCAGCCATTCTCCAACTGATGGGCATCCAGTTTCCAGTTTCTAGCCACTACAAAAAGGGGCTGCCACAAACATTTGGCACAGTCATGTCCCTTTCCCTTCTTTAAGATCTCTTTGGGATATAAGCCCAGAAGTAACACTGCTGGATCAAAGGGTATGCACAGTTTGATAACTTTTGGGGCATAATTCCAAATTGCTCTCCAGAATGGTTAGATCTGTTCACAGTTCCACAATGCATCAGTGCCCCAGTTTTCCCACATCCCCTCCAACATTCATCACTATTTTTTCCTGTCATCTTAACCAATCTGACATCACCCTCTATTTCTTTAACTGGCTTCCTCTCTTTGCCTTTACTGTTCTCCCTCAATATTTCTCTGGCTTCCTTCAAGGATCACCTAAAATTCTACTTTCTTAAGAAGCCTTTTCAAAAATAATGAAATGTTGGCGGGAATGTAGGAAAACTGGGACACTAATACATTGTTGGTGGAGTTGTGAATTGATTCAACCATTCTGGAGAGCAATTTGAAACTATGCCCAAAGGACTATAAAACTGTGCATACCTTTTGACCCAGCAGTGTCTCTGCTGGGCTTATACCCCAAAGAGATACTAAAGGAGGGAAAGGGACCCACATGTGCAAGAATGTTTGTGGCAGCCCTCTTTGTAGTGGCCAGAAACTGGAAACTGAGTGGATGCCCATCAGAGAATGGCTGAATAAGTTATAGTATATGAATGTTATGGAATATTATTGTTCTGTAAGAAACGATCAGCAGAATGAATTCAAAAAGACCTGGAGACCTTACATGAACTGATGCTATGTGAAATGAGTAGCACTGTACACAGCAACAACAAGATTATATAATGATCAACGCTGATGGGCGTGACTCTTTTTAATAATGAGATGACTCAAGGCACTTGTGATGGAAAGAGCCATCTGCACCCAGAGAGAAACTGTAGGGACTGAGGATGGATCAGAACATAGTATTTTCACCTTTGTTGTTTTTTTGTTGTTGCTTGCCTTTTCTTTTTCATTTTTTTCCTTTTTGATCTAATTTTTCTTATGCAACATAACAATTGTGAAAATACGTATAAAAGAATTGCACATATTTAGCATACATTCAATTACTTGCCATCTAGGAGAGGGGATGGGGGAAAAGAGGGAAAAATTAGAACACAAGGTTTTGCAAGGGTGAATGTTGAAAACTATTTTTGCATGTATTTTGAAAATAAGAAGCTATTATTTTTTTTAAAAAAGTCTTTTCAAATCCCTTTTAATACCTTCTCTCCAATTCAGCCTGTACATATTTTGTTTGTACACAGTCACTTGTATATTATTTTCCCCATTAAACTGTGGGTTCTTTTGTATCCTTAGTGCTTGTTGCCTAGCATGTACTAGGTATTAAGTAAATGCTAATTGGAAACGATCCACTAAACATGTCATCTCTCACCCAGTCTCTTTCATGTAGTTATCAGAAGCTATTGCCCCAAACTGCAAAATCAACACTTTCCTCTTGCAATTATCACTTGCTGGAGAATGTAAGAATTTTCCTCCAAAGGCTCGGTGTAGACATGATCTCAGACAGTGCCTTTGTGCTTGATGATATGGTTATGTCAGAAACCACTCTTTCTCTGTGAGATGAAGATCCATAGTCTCTCATATACCTCCTTTATTTATAGAAACTTTACAAAATGCCTGTTCCAGCAGATGAAATGGAATTAGAGGTTAGTGGTCTGAGGTAGGAGGGAATCTCTTGCTTCACCTAGAGACCTCAGGGTGATTTATGAACATCACCAGAGGGAGGATGGTTAGCCTTACCTTCTCCGAATCCCCTGATTTCTGACATTGCCTAAACAAGAAGGAATGACTTCAGATATGTCGGCTCACGAACAGTGGGGCTGAGCTCCTAGCAAGCACTTGGTTTTTTATCTGGCCAGTTCTCTGATGATATTATATGTAACGTTCCAGACTCACCAGCAAATTCCAAAGGCAGCTAAAACTACCTCAGAAAATGCACACCCTGTTGGATTTACCATTTGACAGGGAAAGATTTCCAGAACACAAAAACACACACAAGAACCTACTCGGTGATTCCTGGTGACTGAAGCTGCAGATCCCCTCACTCTTATTCTTTGATGCTCTGTCACTGCAGCATCTTAATGCAACATTAAAAAAGTTTAAGAGATAGAGTTTCTAGCTTATTAATGATGTTATTACTAATGCTAGCATATTATTAATAAAAAGGTTAGTGACACACTCAAATGCCAAAGACCCCTCATGCAATCACTCAACATTTATGTGCTCTTAGAAGAGTAGGTACTTCCAAGGATGGCAATGGGTTAACAAATACTAAATAAGGGGCACCTGGGTGGTGCAGTGGTTAGAATATTGGCCCTAAAGTTAGGAGATCTGAGTTCAAATCTAACCTCAGACACATGACACTAGCTGTGTGACCCTGGACAAGTCACAATCCTGATTGCCTTAACAAAAACAACAACAAACAAAAATAAATAAAAAAGAGAAGATGAGAAAATAATAAGATATAATAAATATGCTAATAAGGGGCTTGGGGACATGTCATTTACCTCCAAATCACCCCCAGTTTTTGACAATTTAATGAAAGAATTTACTTCCACCTAGATCTGTGTAGAGAAAAATGGGCTTCCCTACCTGGATGGGGTTGAAAGTTAATCCAATCTCATTATCAACAATATCTTTCAGAGACTGAACAACCTACAGACTTCAGAAAAAAAAAATCTTGGTCCTAGTTCAACAATTGATCATTACTATGAGAGAAGTAATCATATCTCTCATTAAGGGTGGGTTAAAACGTTAACATCAGCACCATTCATTGACCTTTTTTTTTTTGGCAAGGGAACTGGGGTTAAGTGATTTGCCTAAGGTCATATAGTTATTAAATGTCAAATGTCTGAAGCCAGATTTGAATTCAAGTCCTCCTGAATCCCTTTCTTCTTGAATAGGCTAGTTGCAAATGGCCTCTGAGAGAACAAAGATCTCATTTCTCTCAACCAAAATAGCCACATTTGCTCCTTTTCTATATTGGGAGTTGGGCTGTTTCCCTTTTCTGTGGAACTAACATATCTCAATAAAAAAAAATTTTGTTCTTAATTTTCTCCACTTAAATTTTTTTTGAATCTAAAAAATCATCAGCTAAATGACCACTTCCATACTTCAGAACAGCAGGAGTTGTGCATGAAACTGCATTTAAGAAATTTTAAATTAAATATTTCATGTTTCATTTTTTCCTACAGTTTTGTACATAATTTTTAAAGTTTTTTATTTTCAAAACATATGCATAGATAATTTTCAACATTCACCCTTGCAAAACCTTGTGTTCCAATTCCCTTACCCTTTCCCCTAGATGGCAAGTAAGCCAATATATCTTAAACATGTGCAGTTCTTCTATACATATTTCCACAATTATTATGCTGCACAAGAAAAAACAGATCAAAAAGGAGAAATGAGAAAGAAAACAAAGTGCAAATAAACAACATATTTGATTTTTTTAAAAAACATTTGCAGATTACTTTAAAGTTTCAAAGCCTTTTACAAATATTTTCTCATTTGATCCTCACAACAGGTTAGTAAAGGAAGTTTCTCTATTTTTCAGATGAGTAAAGTAAGGCTGAAAGAGGCAAATACTTTCTAGGGTCGCACAGCTAGTAATTGTTTGCAATAGAATTGTATGCAATAGAATGCAATAGAATATGATGAATCAGGTCCAGCACTCTAACCATTAAACCATCTAGATGTCAGGGATAATATCACTTCACAAAAATAAATAAACAAAAACCATTCACTCCTAACAAAGAAGTAAATAAGCAAAGAAGCAAAATAAATTCTACATCCTCCACTGCACACTCCTAGAGTCCCATTATTAATCCTCAGGAGTCAAGCATAGTCAATGTTTAGCTCTGAGTTCTATTGTTTTTGTGTACTGTTTCCCTATACATTATTATAGTCATTGTGTAAATTACTGTGTTACTTCTGTTTATTACGATTCTTACCATTTCATCTAAATCTTCCTAAGTTTCTGGATTTTTCCTATTTGAAAGAAAAAGAAATTCAAGTAAATGAACCTATCATTAATTCAAAATTCTTTCCAAAAGAAGAAAACTAAAACTAGAAGTTTTCTTTTTAATTTTTTTCTTCTTACAGAAGGATTGGCTCAGATTATGACAATGTTTTGAAACATAGCAAAAGGCAAAAGAGCTTCCATCCAGGAATTAGTGGAAAAACTCATTTTCAAAAGCGACACCATTGGAAGACATGCCCATCCTCTCAGTAAGAGAACATTTAGCTCCTAGGAGTTAATTAAAATTTAAAATGAAATTTAACACTCTAAATTTAGTCAAAAAAATTAAAGTCATAATTCAAGTTGCTAGAACATTTTAAAAAATGATGGCTGTGTTTACATGACACTCCAACAGTTTGGCATAGTCATTAGGAAAACTTTAGGTTCTAATTTCACCTCTGCCACTTACTGATTATATTTGACTATGAAAGAGAGAGAGAGAGAGAGAGAGAGAGAGAGAGAGAGAGAGAGAGAGAGAGAGAGAGAGAGAGAGAGAGAGGCAGAAAGAGAGAAAGAGAGACAGAGACAGAGAGACAGAGAGAGATAAAGAGAGAAACAGAGTCAGAGACAGAGAGAGACAGAGAGACAGAGACAGAGAGACAGAGAGAAAAAGGGGTGGGGGTAGAGAGAGGAAGGGAGAGAGAGAAATGGGTTTCTGAAGCATAATGAAACCATAGACTTTTGATGCATTGACATTATATAATACTGGGACAAAAAAAAGAGAATAAAGTGATAAAGAAATGGCATTTGTGATTATACCCTGATGAGACTTTGAAGACAATCCAAATAAATAATTGAAATGAATAAATTAAATTACAGAACAAGTTTTTTTCTATGCAAAAATAATTAATTAGAGTGATTTTTTTTCATTGAGCTGACTCATTTTAGAGCTGTGCAGATGTGGCACATATTAAAGAAAACATCTTAGTTTGTTCAAGATTTATCTTAGCAGATCTAGGATTTCATTGACCTGGTACAAACTGAACTATATAGCATGACTCAACAAGTCAGAGTAACAGATGATGGAGTAAGATCAGATATGCTCTTCCTGGTGGGTCATATAGAGTACCACAGATATTCTTTTCTTGCTATTAGTAGACAGTGAGAAACTTTGGGGATCCTGTTTCCATTCATGCATTTCCATCAATTACTGAGGATCAGGCAATGGGGGATGATGAAGAATTCTAGTAGGAGTGCCTGTATTTGTATTTTTCTCTTTAATTTCACCTTTGAAATGGGAAAACTACTCTGAGCTGAATCTGCAGACTTGGATGTATGTGGCTCCTTGTATCCTATCTTAGAAAGCTTATGCCTGGGATGAGACCATCTCTCTTTTGTGTTTGCTTAGTGATCTTGTAAGTTTTCAAAGGTCTGGAAGCCTGTACATGCAATAGCAGCATTGATGCCCACTGAAGCAGCAGTGGGTAAGAGTACATCAAAGAAGTATGGTCTTTGGAAAATCAGGGATTGACCTAATTTAGCTGCTTTGTCAGTAGGTTTTCACCAAAATCATGAAAGGAAGAGGTGAAATGTAAAAATTACCTAATTAACAGTCTTGCACACCGTATTATGTCTCAACAAAATTTAAATTTTAGCTTCCCAGCCAATTGTACTAATAATTATGTTAAATTACTGAACCCTGTTTAATCATTCAATTGATGCTTGCTATGGTTCTTTTTATGATTATCATTGCTTTCTGACGAGGAATAGATGGTGTGTCCTACATTTATTCTTCTTGTATATTGAGTATCTCTTTTTCTTACTTTGTCTTTTTAAGGGAGGTTCTAGCCTTGAGTCAAAAAGTAAGACCTTCTTTGTAATGTCAAGGTAGGATTTAATGAACTAAGGATTGTGAGAACAGGAAACCTAATCCCCCTAATTAGAGGAAAGCTACTCTAGCAATGAACTGGATGCATAACCATGGGCTGGATATGGAGAAAGAAAGGGTGGTTAAGCCATTCCCCTGTTGTACCTAATTTCAATATTAGATTAGTATATTAAAGAAAATTACTTAAGTCTATGTTAAAAATAGAATTATAATGGCAAAGGCATTTGCTTTGTACTTAAGACAACTAGATTCTAATCTTAGCCATAAGCCCTGGGAAGTTTGCCATCCGTTTGAGCTTTTATTTGACAGTTGTGTAACCTTGGAATAGTTGACATACTTCTCTAAGTTCTAATTGTCCACATAAAGCAAGAAGGTTGGACTAGTTTATCTTCACATCATTCAAACCTTATGATATATCTAGAAATGTACCTCCAAGATCAGATTGGATGAAGCTAAGGAATCTATGGGAAAGGTGGCAGCCACAGACCAAAGAGCCCAACCCCACTTACCAATGTGAGGGAGTAACTCAGTCACACCTGAAAATAACTGCTTGCAGACTTTGTGAAAATAAGGGGTGGTTTGTTGTTTGCAAAACCCAACCCCATATTTGCAGCTTTAAGAGACAACCCTCTTAAGCATTTAAGAATTCTAACTGCAGCCTAGAGGATAACAAAGGAATGGAAGATGATAAGCAAGGAGAAAACCAGATTTTTCTGAAAGAAGGGCATGAAAAAAGGCCGAGGTTCACTTCAGTGACAGAATATTATTGGAATTTCAATAGCAGTATGGCCCAGAGAACCAGAATTTTCTATTACAATGGTCATTCTTTCTCAAATCACACAAGTTTGTAATATGGAACTTCTTGAGCTCTCCCTTAATCTCAATAGTCTATCCTTTTCAGTTCAATTAAACAAATATTTGTTAAAGGCCTGCTATATACAAAGCACGGTTCTAGGCCAGAAGGATACAGAGATCCTAACCAAAAAGTCCCTAGCCTCTAAGAATTCACATGTTAATGGAGCACATATACACAGAAAAATAAATATAAATTTATTTGAGATCCGGGAGAAAATGAACAACCAAGAGGAGTGAGGAAAGGTCTTATAAAGTGGGTAGAACCTTTTGCCAAAACAAGGAATTTTGTGAGAAAGAGATGGGTCCCTTTTTCCCATGGACTCCTCTCTGCAGAGCCAAGTTGAAGGTCAGTGACAAAAGACCCCTACTGACTTTTGCCTTCCAATTGGCTCCTCAGAAATCCACTGCCCACTTCAGTTTGTCCCCAACTCGACACCATCTCCACTGGGGACCATCTTCTGGGGACAAGAGCTAGCCTCCAGCAAAGCAGCCTAGCCTTCCAACCAGACTCCCTGCTCCTCTCTGGGGCCTCATAGGATAAAGCATCACCATCTACAATCATGTTGAATTTGAGGGGGAATCTTTACACTCTAATTTCATTCCTCTTTCAATAGAACTTTCTTCAACTACTGATATTCTGTACTTATTCCTCAATGGTCAGCACACTCCCGCACACAAAGTAAACCTTTCTGCATATACTCTTGATCACATTCCTTGCCAACTTCTCTAGCAAACTGCCTCCATTATATTTTTAATAAATTATATATCCAGTAATATTGATTTTAACTTAGACATATAATAAGAGGTCTGAGAAAGAGAGCAGAGAAAAAGTTTATAGGAAAATAGGTTTCTTCAGTTTGTCTTATAAACTGGAGTGGGAGCTCAGAACTAATTGAATAATGTAAAAGTTTGTGCATTTTTATTAGTATGTGAGCAATATCAGAACCCCTTGATTATTTTTGAACACTTGATGAAAATTAATATGGTAATAATCCAAGAAGAAGCTAATAGATGGAGGTTTGTTTTGGATTTTGACTACTTTAATGTAATCTACAGTCCAGTCCAGCCACCTATATTATATATTGGGGTCATTATGCCTAAAACAAGCTATATACGTATACTATAAACTAGAATTCAATGTCATATTCCCTTCTACTACTAATAGCTTTTCTATTGGCTAATCTGCTTATACTCATGGTCTTTAAGTAAATTTTCTTTCTCCTGAGGTCTTTGGTATTTCTCAGTATTGTTTCTTTATTTCTGCTTATTATTCACTTACTGACTCTCTCTTCTTTAATATCTACTTTTCTGGAGACTAACTATCAAAGATTCTCAGCTTCTTTCTGAGCTGGTCACTTAACAATTTACTACCTTTGGTCTCTTCCCCAAATGACTTCTGGAGGTTCAGAAATGGACCCAAGAAGTTGCTAGGTATTTTTCCTCAGGCTTGGGATACCATATATTTGTCCTCTGTCTTTTTCCTATTCTCCTTCATTCTCTGGCCAATCTCTTTTATGGCTCAGAGCACTATACTGCTTTGTCAGCCTTTCTAAATTTCTGTCCTTTGGGTCTCTTCCGGGATTGTCTGTGGCATTGGGGTAAGGTAGGGCTGGAGTAAGGAAATGAGATAGCCAGTTCATACGGACTTTCAAGAACCAATTGTTAAATTTTCAATGTGATCATTTACATCTCAGACACCAGTAGAACACCATTAATCAGAACCTACTTTATTATTTTCTTGATTTCTTAGACTTACAAAGTAATGGGGAAAATTGTGCAGATTAAATTTTAAAGCCTGTTTGGTGTTCTTTTTTTTTTTTTTGAGAGTCAGTTGTTAAACATTTATAAGCACAACATTGTGCTGGAGTATAGAGTTGAATAGCTGAATACTATAAGAAGTTCTATTTACAAGTCTGTGCAGCTTTGCTCTGTGAACCCATGGACCAGGGAAGAGGTGCTGAGTGAGGATATTAGGAGTTAGGGCTTCTCTGTTTCATAGGATCTTGTTTGGATCTTGTTTGAATTCTTGGTGTCCTAAATTGTGGAGACAATTGAAATTGCTTTATCTATTACATATAATTCCTATTTTGAAGAAGACTGAGTAGTCATAAGGAACAGACAATTTGTTGATTATGTGACCTAAAAATCTAGAGAATGAAAATGCAGTAAGGGTAGTAAGTGATTTGAGAATCAGAAGAGAGAGACAGCTCTTCTGACTTGGGGTGGGAATCAGAAATGGCTGCATGGAGATAGCAGTTTTGGGAACGATAATGTAGATTCAAATTAAATAAAGATTGCAACCATTCCAACTTAATTATTCACGTTAAGTTATCTGGATTCACTTGAGAAATTCTCATTATTTGATAAACATTATTTGATGAAATCATCTTTCTCACAACTTGTTTCCATGTTAGAATCCGATATTGTGTTTTTGGGGTTCATTGAACTTTTTTTGAACTATCTTATACTGGTTTGGCGTTCATTGAACTCCTATAGTTGTATGGGAATACTCATTGCCATTATTTTCTAAAGCCATCTGTTCATTAAGTAAAAAGTTCCCTTCCTTTTTAGATCTCTCACTTTGTTTCCCTACAAACTTTTGGTGTCCCACAAGTTTCTACAAAATTTTCCTAAGATTTTTCTAGATTCTTCTCTAGCAGTAAGAGACTGAGTCATGCTGTCAATAAGATCAAAAGAGTAGAACATTTCTACCAGTTTGTAAAATTAAAAAAAAACAAAAACTAAAAAACTTAAGTATTCAAATGAATTCTAAAAGTAACAAAATCCCATAAAATGTTGAGGATTGTTAGAATTGTATTTGTTTGGGTTGAGTCTCAGAGACTTGAATGTCCCAGACACATTTTGACTAGTTTTTTGATTCTCTTCTGAGTACTTTCATGCTGAGTACTTTTCATGAGCTATGATATCACACCTGAAAAATTGACTTATTTCTGAACTTTGAAGAGATTATGTTTCATCAAAACCAAAATTAAGTTGACAAAACCCTTTCCAATTCTCCCTGAGTCATTCTTTTTCTTTTTTTTCTTTTTTTTTGGCAGATTAAACCCTTGCAATTCATTTGTCTCTTGATTTCACATCTACCCAAATAATACTGAGCTATTTTTGAACATGACACTTCTCTATGGGCCTCCTTTTGTAAAATAAGAGAGTTGGCCTTTGAGTAAATTCCTGTTTTATCATTGTAGGATCTGGTAAAGCTTCTGCCAGAGATGCTCATAAAAAAAGGATCTGGGATACTTTTTTTTAAAAAAAGAAATTGGGGCTGGGGGCTTTGGATGCAAATTTTTCTTGCCTCTAGCTATTGAGACCAGTCCTGAGCTAAGCTATGATTCTGGATTTTTCCCAAAAATAATTTGTTAATTTCCTGTCTATAAGCTCTTTGACATTCATTTTGGCTCTGATTTAAATTAATTTCTTACTCTTTAATTCATATGGCTTAATTTTTTTTAGTGTAGCATAGTATTATAACTAGTTTCTAGTTTATTTCTAAGCCAAGCTGTATTTATTTGGTAGGGTTTTTCCTAAGAAGACATAGATAAATAGAAGTCTTTGCTTTCTCTAAAGTGAATTTAAGTACAAAAATAAATAGGACACTGTATAGTGCAGTCATTGAGCAGCATATTTCATCATCACTTGAATAGTTATTTCCTACTTAAATGGTAACATTGTCTTTTCCCTCCTTTTTTTCTCCCACTCCCTAGTCAAAAAAAGTCATAAACACTTTTTAAAGAATATGTTCTACTAATACATTGTTGGTGAATTTGTGAACTGATTCAATCATTCTGGAGAGCAATTTGGAACTATGTCTAAATGGCTATCAAATTGTGCATACCCTTTGATCCACCAATGTTTCTACTGGGTCTGTATCCCAAAGAGTTAAATCTTAAAGGGACTTATATTTGCAAAAATGTTTGCGGCAGCTCTTTTTGTTGTGGCAAGAAACTGGAAATAAAATGGATGCCCATCAATTGGAGAATAGCTGAATAAATTATAATATATGAATGTTATGGAATATTATTGTTCTGTAAGGAATGACCAACAGTATGATTTCAGAGAGGTCTGAGAGACTTACATGAACATTATGCTAAGTGAAGTGAATGGAACCAGGAGATCATTGTACATAGTAATAGCAAGATTATATGATGATCAATTCTGATGGACAAGGCTCTTTTTCAACAATGAGGTGATTCAGGTCAGTTCCAATAATCTTGTGATGGAGAGAGCCATCTACACCCAGAGAGAGGACAGTGAGAACTGAGTATGGACCACAACATAGCATTCTCACTCTCTCTGTTGTTGTTGTTGTTTGTTTGCATTTTGTTTTCTTTCTCATTTTTTCCTTTTTGACCTGATCTTTCTTGTGCAGAATGATATTTGTAGAAATATGTATAGAAGAATTGCACATGTTTAACATATTTTGGATTACTTGCCATCTAGAGGAGGCAATGGTGGGAAGGGAAGGGGAGAAAATTTGGAACACAAGGTTTTGCAAGGGTGAATATTGAAAATTATCTATTCATATGTTTTGAAAATAAAAAACTTTTTAAAAAAAATAACTTTTTATTGACAGGGTAATTTTTACAGCATTATCCCTTGCACTCACTTCTGTTCCAATTTTTCCCCTCCCTCCCTCCACCCCCTCCCCCAGATGGCAAGCAATCCTTTACATGTTAAATAAGTTACAGTATATCCTAGATACAATATATGTGTGTGGAACCGAACAGTTCTCTTGTTGCACAGGGAGAATTGAATTCAAAAGGTATAAATAACCCGAGAAGAAAAACAAAAATGCAAGCAGTTTACATTCATTTTCCAGTGTTCTTTCTTTGGATGTAGCTGCTTCTGTCCATCCTTGATCAACTGAAACTGAATTAGTTCTCTTTATCAAAGAAATCCATTTCCATCAGGATACATCCTCAAACAGTATCATTTGGACATTATGGGAAAAAAAAAGAATGAACAACAAAAAAGGCTTTATGTAAAAGATGGCTATTGAACTAGGGATTCTAAGAGGCAGAAATGAAGGACAGTGGTCTAAGCAATTTCTATAAGGCTTTCCATATTTCTCTAAATTATTGATGTTCATTGTTTTTTTATAACACAAATACATTATATTCACATGCCATAACATCGCCAAACAATAGGTCATCTCCAAAAAATGGATATCTATTTTATCCTTAGGTCTTCATTTTCACACAAAAAAATTTTGCAACAGACTCTTTTGTTATAAGTTAGATCTTTTTGTCTTTGATCTGATTGAGGGGATATACACAGCAGTAGTGGCTTACCTGAATCAAAACATACTTTCCAGAATGGTTAGACCAATTCATAATTCCATCAATAGTGTATGTGTGCCTGTCTTCTTACAACCCCTACAACAGTGACTATCTTTGATAAGTTATTAAGTATGAATTACTTAAAATTGTTTTAATTTGCATTTCCTTTATTATTAGAGTTTGGGAACAATTATTCATATAGTTGTTTATAATTTGAAATTCTTTTTCTGAGAACTTTTTGTTCATATCCTTTGACCATTTATCTATTTGGGATCCTCTCACATTTCATCAAGGATAATAAATGTATAAATCACAAACATTTAGTAGAGGTATGAAATCATGTAGGTCATTAGTGACTAAGGTACTTTCTGTCAAGTTACACTGGGATTACTTCTGCCTAATTATCTGGTATATTCTCCTCCAGATATTTTGAAAATCAGCCCCTCAATGACTTCAAAATTGTGTCACTTCCAGCACAGATTTGCTTTATGTATATTTGAAAAGAGTTAGAAGGAACCAGAGAAGTTATCTACTACAGTCTCCTCATATTACAAGTAAGGTAACCTGAGAGTGAACAGAATACTGCATTTCCAGTCAGAAGTTCTAATCCTGACTGTACTTTCTACTAATTGTGATTTTAGGCAAGTCGCATCACTTCTTTATGTCTCAATTGCTTTATCTACAAAATAAAGGGACTGGACAAGATCTCCCCTTTTTTTGGTACTTTCCGAGCAATAAATTTTTCCCCCTTTATGGAGGAAGAAGGAGTAATAGTTAAGAAAATTATGTAATTGTTGCTATGGATACCAAATTGGAGTTCTATCATAACCACACTGAGGTGCTGATTTTCTAGCTTAGAAGGGAGAAAATTGAGAGCTTGCATAGTGAGGAAAGAGGTAGAATGAGAGAATATTGGGATGTAAATAGGGGAAAGGTAGGTATGGTTATGCTGGAAACAAGACCAATGAATATCTATTGTAGAAAAATTGAATATTACCCATATTGCCATCATCTCTCCCCATACTTTTGGAGGGCATGTCATGGCCCTTGAAGAGGTTTTTAACCCCACTTTTGAGACCTTTGGAATAGATAATGTTTAAGGTTATTTTTAGATCTAAATCTAACATTATATTAAAATGAGGAACTTGGTCTAGACAAGATTGTCATTTTTTTGTGATAATTAGTATCACAGGGATGATTAGGACTTCCATCTTCCAGGTCTGCTCTATCAACCTGAGATCTCTTCCATTGTGGGAATTTAATTATTCTTTCCCCTGTGTCATATCGTACTCACATCAATAAAAAGAACAGAAATGAAATTTACTAATATTTTGATTCAATCATTTATATCACACTTACCTCAGTGAGCCCCCAAGTATTTCTTTTGCTATGACTGATAAAAGACAGAAATATTATTGATTCTTTCACAAATGACAATATCAAATGTTCATAGAAGCCAACATAACTACTTTAGAGAGACAAAAATTCAGGAGAAATTGACGACCAAATGAAGCAGTTCAGATCAAAACTAATCTAAATTGATGTTAGTACAATATGGCACAGTTTGACATGATCTCAGTGAAAATTGTGTGGAAAAAATTTGAATGAAGAAATCAGAGTAACCATAGTTCACAGATTACATTGTCATGCAGTCAAAACGATCCCAAACAGAAATCTAAATAAGCTTGGATATACTGAGTATAAGCACATACACAAAAAAATGAAGTGGAGACATGGAAGTTTTGTCCTATGAGGCAAATCTCTGGAGGTAAAAATTATTCCAGAACTATGCCTTGAAAAGAGGGGCAAAAGACCACATATATCCATGATACAATCAGAATGAAAACAATCCTGGAAAATGTGAAATGATTAAATAAAAAAATCTATTTTTTCTATAATCAGATTAAAAATTAATGACCCAGAGGAAATTAGAAACACTGTAGGTTTGAAGGCCATTTTAACAGTTTATGAAGAATTTTCAGATTCTAATATCTCTCTGAATTTTTATATAAATTTGTTAGAGATATTTTGTGTGGCAAGGGTTGTTATTTCCATTTAATGGGGTAAAAAAACTCAATTTTTCCAAATGACCAGATATAGGGTGAGGTAGAGCTAGACATTTATTTAGACTTTAAGTCATAATAAAGCCATGAAGAGACTAGTCAAAAGCAGAAAGACTTTGTGTCTTTGATGGATTATATCATCCTGTGATTTGAAACATAGTATTTATCATTGAAATTTACAGAAAAGGATAATGCAACTATAACTCTACTATCAGGAATCATCATGGACATTTGCTGCTCTTTTTATCCCTCCTTGTCAGGATCTCTGGTTACTGATTACCAATCACACCTCACTTCCTTTTTGTGTGGATGTTTCCTTAATACTGAGCTTTCATGAATTGGCTCACTTTATCAGCTGTGGGTATTTTTACTAACTGTTGCCCACATCTGGAATATTCTCCTTCCTCTTTTCCTGTTGCTAACTTCCCTGATTTTCTTCAAGACTTGGTTAAAAATCACACTTTCTACAGAAAGCCTTTCCCAATCCCTTTTAATTTTAGCACTCCCTCTCTGTAGATTATTTCCTATTCATCTTGCATATAACTTGTTTGTATGTACTTGGTGCATGTTGTCCACATCCATTAGACTGGAGACTGTTGTCTTTTGTCTCTCTTTGTAAGCCCAGTCTTTAACCACAGTGCTTAGCACAGAGCAGACTTCAAAAATGGTTATTGACTGACTAATTAGGTTTCTCATTACCCCTCTATCCATTAACAACTTTCTTTGGTTATTACCCTTGAAGTATGTCTCATTGATGTATCCCTATCATGAGGTCACTAATTAATTTTAAAAATTTGTATTGATAACTCTTGCCTTTATATCGCTTTTATTTCCAAACATATCTTTTTCCTTCTCTTACTCTGATTCAAAGAATAATTAGTAAAGACTAAAGAGGGTGGAAAGTAGCGAGGGAAGCAAAACTCATGAAGAAAATTAATACACTAACTAATCCTGACAGTATACACAATATTTCATACTCATAGTCCTCCCTATCTTTGGAAAGAAAGAGAGGCGAATTTTCCCATAA
Organism: Antechinus flavipes; assembly: GCF_016432865.1. Lineage (NCBI taxonomy): Eukaryota > Metazoa > Chordata > Mammalia > Dasyuromorphia > Dasyuridae > Antechinus > Antechinus flavipes. The sequence goes on along the minus strand of NC_067398.1, from coordinate 495,388,379 downwards.
CCTCATCATAATCACATAATATTCAATTTCAATATATGTTCCCTCCATTTACATTGTTTTCATTGTTATACTTTATTCTGCATCAGTTTATATATTCATCTCAGGTTTCTCTACATTTTTATATTGATTGATTTATTTTAATATTTGATTTTTTCTTATAACACAACAATATTCCATTACATTTATCTACCACAAATATTTTTTTGACATCTTCTAGTTGATTAGTATCTACTTTGTTTCTAGTCCTGGATTAGGGTTACCTATATTTACAAAGGATTTAATCATATTAAATAAAAAATAACTTATTTTAGATAAATATCATTCACATGTAACATAGATTTGGACTATACATTCTATTCAATCCCGAGATTCTAAAAGCAAGAAACTCTAATGACCCAATCATATCACCAGCCTCAATCACCATTACTTGTGCTTAAAGCCTGGCTGATGGAAAGCAAAGGAAGGAAAGAAGCCTTTATTAAGTACCTACAATGTGCCACACATTCTGCTAAGTATTTTATAAATATTATTTTACTTAATCCTCATAACAACCATGTTTGGTAAGTGTTATTATTATCTCTATTTTATAGATAAGGAAACTGAGGTAACAGAAGTTAAATGACTGACTGGTCACACAGCTAATAAGTCTCTGAGGCCAGATTTGAACGTACATCTTCCTGATTCCAGTACTAGTGCTTTATCCACTGCTAGGCAGGAATCAGTACATATTTATAAATATCTCATATGCCAGTGAAACTGACTCTATCTGTTTCTACAGATACCTCATGGCTCATTTAGAGGATTATAGAACTTTAGGGTGGTTGTCCTGATTGCAATTTCCCAAACTCAAGATGCTATCTCTTACTCCTTTGTGTTTTTGCAGGTTGTCCATGCCTAGAATGAATTGCTCCATCTCTTCTTTTCAAAAATGTTCTCCACAGATAAGAGATGAAGTCCCATGTATGAAAAACAAGTGAGAAAATTTGGCTGGAGTGCAATGTGTGTGAGTTACAATAATATGAAAGTTTAAAAGGTAGGAAGGATCTAGATTGTAAAGTGCTTAAAATCTCAGAGGCATTTATTTATACTTGATTCTGGACTCTATAAAGAATTATTAAAGTTTACTGAGTAAGGGAATGATCAGACCTGAGTTTTGGGAAAATCACTTTGGCAAATGAACAGAAGATGGACTGAAGTAGGAAAGAGTCTGAGACAGGAAAATGAAATAGAAGGCTACTGTAGTAACACAGACAAGAGGTAATGAGGGACTGAACAGGGATAATGACTGAGTGAAAGGAAAGAAAAGCTTGGGTGTGAAGGATGCTGCAGAAGTGAAAATGAGATTTGGCAACTGATCAGGTAAATGGGGGAAGAGAGAACAAAGAGTCAAGAATAATGCAAAGGTTGGATGGTATCTTGTTGGGAGAGAAAGATAACTATGTTTTTGACATGTTGAATTTGAAATGCTGGAGGCATTTAGTGGAAAATATCTAATAAGCAGTTTGTGAATTTGGGCTCAGGTTAGAGATTAGAATTGAATGTGAATCATGATCTATGAATCATTTACATAGAAAAAGTCATTGAACACCTGGGAGCTAATGATATCACAAGAGAAAGTATGTGGAGAAAGAAGAGAAAAGGGTCCCAAACAGAATCTTGGAGAGCATCTAGAGTTGTGTTTCTAGGTCTTAAATGGATAAAAATCCAACAAAAGAGACCGAGGAGTGGCCGCACAAATGAGAGGACCAAGAAAGAGAACTGCATTATGAAAGACCAAGAAGAAGAAAAAAAATCAGAAGGAAAAAGTAGTCAAAAATACCAAATGCTGCAGAAAGCTCAAGAGGGATATGGATTAAGAAAAGACCATCAGATCTGGCAATTAAATTTTAATTATTAAAATAACACTGGAATCTTTGGATAAAGCAATTTCAGTTAAGTAATACGGTCAGAAGCCAGATTGCAAATGGTTGAGAAAAAATGAAAGGAGAAGAAATGAAAGTAATGAGTTTAGGAGATTTCTAGAGTTTGATTGAGAAAGGGAGGGGAAATATAAGAAAATAACTTGAGGGGATGGTGGCATCCAGTGATGGTCTAATCCCAGGAGGTTTGGCAATGAGAAAGAGAGAAGGGAGAGAGAAAACTATATATAGAGATGATATTGATGATGATGATGATGATGAGAAGGAGGAGGAGGAGGAGGATAATGATGATATAATCTACTGAAAAAGACAGGGGGAGGTAGGATCAAGGCATTTCAAGTATGAAGTGAAATACTCAGCTATAAGTGGGAATGGGGAGGATTGGTATCAGAAGCTTGGGAAGAGTAGAGAAGGTTTATTGTAGTAGCTGTGGGGAGTGGAATAGATATTTAATTAAGCTATAGAATCAATTGCCTTGCTGCAATGACAGCCCAAATGAGATTAGATAACATACATCTGTAAAGGACTAAGTGAGCATGGTTCTATGACTTCTTCCTACTCTATTATAGATCATTGACAGAACAGTGGAATGGAGTAATAGATGGCAGAAATAACCCAAGGTTGGTGTTTTGTCAAGACCTGAATAATAATAGGACAGAGGAACAAGGGATTCGAGAGTAAAAAATTGTGTAGAGTTTGGATCAAAATTTGTTTTGGCCTGGGAAAATCCTGAGGAGAAGAGGAATTCAGAGTTTTGATATGGATGGAGAACGAGTTTAGGAGGAATTAGGCATATGGAGAGAAGGAACTAGGTTATAACTCAGATATCAGAATTTCAAAATTCTTCGCCATGAAAATATGGGATCTTAGATTTAGAGCTGGATATTACCTCAGAGGTCTTCCAGTCTAAATCATTTTCTAGAGAAGGACCTGAAATCCAAAGTAATTAAGTGGCTTATTCAGATTCACATAACTAATTTTCAATTCAAATTCAGTTTTAACTCTAAAGTCTAGCACTCCATTTACTTGGCTGTAAATGCCCTTGTGCTTCACTGAGATGATGCAGAGGGGTATGTCATCAAACTTTAGACTAAAAACTTGGGTAGGTAGTTAGGCTATTTGAAGGAATACCAATCTTTTTTCCCATGCAAAACAGAAACAGAAGTTTTTGTTCATAGTGACCAAAGGTGCATCATGAAATTGAGACACAACTATGGAAGCGGTTGGTCTCTTGCAAAGCTTGCATACATTTAGGGGCAGAAAATGTTCTCAACATGAGGTTCAAAAGAAAAAACTTTAAGAGGGTCAAGTGGGCAATTGATTTCGTTTTGAGGTTTGGACCCAAGGGAGTCAAAATTCTTTATGGTTTGCACAATTCCAAGCCAGGCTAATGTTATCTCATCATAAGCAAAGGAATCAGTGTGTGGTTACAGAGACCTCGGACCAGCTGCCAGTTGGAGCTTGGAAGAGTAATGTTTTCCTTTCAGTCAAAAGCTGTTTTGAAAAAAGTACTGGTCTCAACAAGCCCACTGTATCTTCAGCAGAAGAAAAGCACTAAGGTCTGCTGACTGGAAAAGAGTGTGGTACAGTGGTAAGGCCATTGGAATCAAAAGTTCATTTAAGTTATCGGTTTTCAGCACCATCTATAAAATAATAGACATCCCTTCTCCTCTGAGGCAGAGATGTCAGTCATGTTTACCACACTTCAGAGTACCCCAACCAGGTTAAATGTTATTTTTAATTCCAGGTTCAAATGTAATTTTTAATGTGATTCTAGGTGTAGGAAATATTTAACAAAATAAATTAAAATATAATAAAACACAGATAATGTTAATAATATGTTTAGTTCAACAGTCAGTGAATGTCTTTGTGATTAGATTAGTTTCTCCCTGTTCTCTACACCTTTCTAGTTGAATATGACACCACTTTTATTAGGTATTGACCCCATTTGCATCTCATGTTTATCAAATGAGAAAAAAATGCTCTTTCGAACTTACTCTTTCTCTCCTCCTTTTCTTCTTTCTCTGGTATTGGAAGGTTATGGATTAATGTTTGTTAAGTGTTTGAAAAGAAGAATTTGTATTGCTACCAAATGAAGTTTCCACTGAATTCTCCTGGCAGTAGCCTAGGCAAAAGTTTCATCCTAATTAATCCTATTAATAATAATTAAACAGGTAAATAAATAAATACCACTTGGTAATATCAAATTCAGGATGGCAGGGCAAAGCAACCAGAAATCCAATATCTTTGCTAAGAAAACCTCAGAGGAGATAATGAAGAATGAGACAAAACTAAAGTGACTCAAAAACTATATGTATGTGTGTGTGTATACATATATATATATACATATATCATGTATGTATGTTTGAATGACAAGCATCAATCACTGATCTACTTACAGTTAACTCTCATCATTAACTATAGTTGTGGTCTCCAAAGTCACCATGAATGTTGAATAAGGAAATTCTGATCCACTCTACCTAGGAGAAATACAGGATTAGATTTCTGCCAGAGCTCTCAGTCACAACCCTTATTTTAGCTCTTTCTGGAACAACCTCATATACAGAATGGTGAATTTCCTCTTCCTTTTTCTCTATGTACCACATTATTGATTCATCCATGTTGAACTCACAGCCAACGGCTCTATAACTCATTCCGAATAAAACTTTTCTAATGTATATTTTGTCCATAAAGCAGATCACAGTCTCCTTAGGCTTAGGAACACTAGAGAGCACGTTAGCACTATGCTTGGGGCTATTTTAAATAGCAAAATCACCAACAAAAAGCACAAAAATTCTCCCCCAAAAATAGTAGTAAATAGACCATGGAAAAAGACTTGTTTATAGTGTGGAAGCTAAACCAAGAAGATAGACAGTCACTCAGTCACCATGATCTACTTTCTTTGGTAACATACATCTGAGTCAAATTTTTCATCATTCTATGCATATCCTGAAATTGTCACAAAAAACACCCCATATATTAATTTTGATGTTACAAGTAAATTTTAGTGAGTAGACAAATTTACAAATATAGATTCACAAATATTGAAGATCAATTATATATATAGTATTTACATATAATTTTAACAAACTTGAAATTCATAGTTTAATGTTTTATAGGGACAGGGTAACTAGCTAAATACAGGCCGTTACTATTAATGCATTTTTGAACTTTAATAGCTTAAAACTGCTCTAAGACTTTAGGGATAGCCTATATTTTCACTGATACTTTTAAACATATTTGAAACTTATTTTCCATAAATAGTGTTCCATCAGATGTACTGGAGTCCATTACTTTCTTGCAATATTGCCAAGTTATTATTTTTATAGTCCAGCTGTCCATTTTCCAAGTCACAAACCCTCAGTAACTGGAATAACTTGAATTATAGTTTATGATCACCCCGTTCTTGGTTACCTATAATGTGGGAGAGTATGACTTTATTAATACTTAGAACTTTAAATATCCATTCTAAGCCATTAACTTATTTGGATCTCAGTTTGCCATTGCAGTGAAATAATTTAATGTACCTGTTAGTGCTGGATTTCTCTCATAAATCGATTCCATTTGTGCTTAGCTAAGTTTTTTTCCTTGTAACTTTTTCCATATTGATCTCTGGAAGATAAACATCCAACATAAACATATCACATCAAAAAGGCAGTAAAAAGCACCCAAGGAAACATTTAGCAGCACATTCTTTCATAGAGGCTCTAAATAGAATTTTAACTGTAAAATCTCCTCACCAAAGCTTCTACTTCAGCCTTTTGTGTCTGAAGAGGGTGAAAATATAAACACAAGCATGTACATCTGCAGTAGCATTCAAATAGCCTAAAACAAAGCTAGATCCTGAGAGATTTAATCTAAAGAACACAGGGAGGTTGGAATGAACTATTAATGTTTTTTTGGCTGTGAGTTAATCACTAGACCTCAGTTTCTACATCCATAAAATGAAAGTATTGAACTGGATGAGCTTGAAGTTTCCAACTCAAAAAGTCCATGATAGATCATGATTCTCTTTGCTTCTCTCTAACCATTCCAATCTGGAGGCAACTAGGTAGTACGGTGGATAGAGAGTTGGACCTGACCTCAGGAAATTTAGTATAGTCTATGGGATTATGAAGAATAAAACCACCAAACAACACATTCACAGAAATATTGATGGAGAGTAGAAGGTACCTCTGTGAGTTATAATTTTGAAAACCCCGGGCTCCCTGCCATTTCTATCTCCCTGTCTTCCAGCCTACTGTTGGGTGATGTAGGTATGGTGATAGAAGCATTCAAGAAGCATTTATCACTATATTCCAGGGACCGTGCCAGTGTTGATTACAAAGTAAAAAAAAAAAAAAAAAAAAAACATGACAGTCCTTGTCCTCAGGGAGTTTACATTCCACTGAATAGGAGATTCCAAGAGATTACTTCACACTCTCAGAGAAGTGAGCTAGAAGTATGACTTTTAAAATAATGGTATTTTTATATCAGGGTAATACTTTTTGTGTGAAGGGGACTACTTTGGCAGTTTGGAAAAATATTATGGGCCCTTAGAGTAAAATTTTTAAAAGAATTATATATATATATATATACATATATATATATGTATGTATGTATATAATTACAAAGAAAAAAATTCTATTGAAATAGTTATCTAAACGTTTTCCCCATATCAGTTCACAGATCCCTTGAAATCAATTTACAGATCCCCTGGTCCATGAACGCCATATTGAGAACCTGTTTTAGATTAATGACTCAAGTTTTTCTGAAGGGAATGGAATGGTCCTGACTGTAATTTAAAGAAGGGTTTAAAAAATTTTTAAGTAAAAGAAGAGTTTAAAAGGCAAGTGGAAGAAGACCAACGATAAATTCTGATTTTACAATTTAGCTTAGACTGGTCTCTGTTGTATAGTTGTAGAGTATACTTTTATACTCTGTGTAATGTCTGTGACCTTGTAGGTATTAAAGTAGATAAGAATCACTGGGTTCTATTTTCCCTTTGGGTCTATGGGAGACTAAGAGATGAACTTTTTTTTCCTCTCTAAATTCTCCTCAACTAGTTGCTGGAAATGTCACCCCACCAGAATCAGAACTCAAGCCATGGAAAGCACCGCAATTGATGCTATTTGATGCATCCTTCCTATTCAGCCCCTCTCCTTTTTCCTGACTACCAAGCTCTTAATCTTATCAGATTCTGTTGGCGCATACATCTCCCCATTTTGTGCAAATCCAGTTAGTCAATTTGGAATTGATTTCATGACATGGGAGGCATTGGCACAGGACTACCAAGCATAGCATGCTCTCTCATTAAAGAAGGTGCAGTACTTCATGAGCAAAATAAAATTCAAGTAGCCCAAAAGAAACAAGTTGTGCAAATTTAGAGAATCCACTCCAAATGTTCACTGGCTGGCTATTTCTGTTTATTTCCTCATCTCCTACTGAAAAAGGAAAACCAAACTCCCATATTGGCCATCTTAAAGACCATCTGTCTCTGCATTTTTAGTTCATCACTTTTTTGTCAGGAGGTGGGTAGACTTTTCATTATCAATAATTTCTAGGAAAATGATTAATCATTGCATTGACCAGAGCCTTTGAGTCTTTCCAAATTGTTTATTTTTACAACATTGATGTTATGGTATTAATTGTTCTTTTTAGTCTGCTCACTTTTTGCTAAATTAGTTTATAAAAATGTTAATACATTTCCCTAATGTCATTTCTTCTTTTTCTTATAATATGTGATACTAAGACCATCTTTCAGTTTTGGTTGACATGAAACCAAAGGCTCAGGTTGTTGACATTATTTCCTGATCACTATGTACAAAGCAATCACCGGGAATTCTCATATGCTAGGTTACTAAATCACAATGAAAAATTCAGGCAAAGAAGCTTAGCTCAGCTGAATGGATTCAACAAGTGCTAGATGCTAAAACTTGTTGAATATTTTTCTTCTGCTATGGTTAAGTACATTTCCTTTTGTTAACTTCTGAATGATCTCCTAGTGTTCCATTTTGTTCCAAAATTGAACACAAACTACATGGAAATTGGCTTGAATCAAACTAAATTCAGAACACACCACAATAATGTTAAATTATTCGTATAACATAATTTGTTCAGCCATTCTCCCATTGATGGGTACCCCTTTAGCTTGACACTACCAGTCAATGTTTAAAGAACTCTTCTCACTCCATCATGCAGAGGAAGGAACACCAATGAACAAATAAATATCATTACTACCCACGAAACCCCTACAACTGGAGCTCAAAGTTCAGGGTAAGGCTTTTTCGGAGCCTTGGTTTTCCTCATCTGTAAAATGGAATTATCATTTAAACTATTGATTTCATAGACAGGCTGTGAAGAAAGAAAAAAACTTAAAATTATGTAAATGTTAAGTCATTATTATTGTAATGGCTATATTATTTTTGTAGCATAAGCTAGAAAAGAGGGATTTTAGCAAAACTTTGTTTGAAAGACTGGAAATTAAACTTATGCCACCAATGCATTGGAGGCAGCTGGGTGGCTCAGTAAATAGAATACTGAGTCTAGAGTCAAGAAGACCTAAATTCAAATCTATATTCAGACATTTATTGACTGTATGACACTGGATAAGTCACTTTGTAATATTAGAGAAACTGAGGCAAGACAGAGATTGGTTTTTAATCTTGTAATGTAGAAAGTTTAGGCTAGCTGACCAATTGGGACTCTTGTCCAAATCATTCTGGCCCAGAGGAACTGAGACAGGTAGCATATATTAGCTAACTAGGGTTTGCAAACAGAATACATAACCTGAGTATACAATCTTATAGGGGAAACAAAGGCAGATGGGGGGAGAGAGGGGGAGACGAGGACACTGAGTGGGCAGACAAGCCATAATTCCAGGAAAATATCATAACTTAATCCTGACAGGATAGGGGTTAAAATAAGAAGGGGGAGGATAGGAGACAGACAGCAAGCCAAGGGGCAATATTCAAATGGAGGGGGAATTATCCCTGTAAGGATGGAGATAATGCACCTGGATTTTATGACACAATGGTATGTAAAGGTGATTGGAGCTCCAAAGTTTTTCCTGACTCAATTCTCCCAGTCCTAATGGTAAGGGGGAAGGGGCTGGCCATCATACTTTTATTCAGGGTATAACAATGTAAGCCTCTTCCTCAGTTTCTATATATTTAAATGACAATAATAATAGCACCTAAGTCCCAGCCTTGTTATAAGGATAAAATCAGGTAAGATTTTCAAAGTGCTTACTTAGCACAGTGTCTGGTATATAGCAAATATTATATAAATGCTAAATATTATTATCATTATCATGGCATACATAACTTAATTCTTTTATCTATAGATAACTGTTCCAATACACAACTATATCTAAACATTCAAATTATCATGACAAGCCATATGAGGACAGATGAGATAGAAATCTTTGGGAGGGAACTTGGACTCCCAACATACTCAAATGAACAGACATTTAAAAAATTTGTGGAATAAAAGAAGCATTTCCATAACATAGCACAATAAGAAAGATAGTTGTACATGAAACTGCAAATATACTATGCACAATTTGCTATTCCTTTCAAATATACAACAAAATTATCGTGTAAATTTCTTTTTTCCTTCCCTTCCTGCCCCACCCCCTATCCTAGAAATGGTTATGTATGTGTATGTATATGCATATGTGTATATGTAAAATTATTCTATACATGTTACTATTTATCAGTTCTTATTCACTCAAAGTCATTCCTTTTGTGTGTGGTTGTTTTTGTTGATTTCTTTTTTTTTTTTTTTTTTTTAGTGATAGCTTTTTATTTTCAAAATACATGCAAAGATAGTTTTCAACATTAACTTTTACAAAACCTTGTGTTCCAAATTTTTCTCCCTCCCTTTCCCCCACCCCTCCCCTAGACAGCAAGTAATCCAATATAAGTTAAACATGTGCAATACTTCTACACATATTTCTACATTAATCATGCTGCACAAGGAAAATCAGTTCAAAAAGGGAAAATAAGAAAGAAAACAAAAAGCAAGCAAACAGCAACAAGATGAAAATACCATGTTGTGATCCACATTCAGTCCCCACAGTCTCTCTGGATGCAGATGACTTTCTCTATCACAAGTCTATTGGAATTGGCCTGACTTACTTCATTGTTGAAAAGAGACATGTCCATCAGAGTCAATCATCACACAATCTTGCTGTTATTATGTACAACTGAAGAGACATTTTTAAGGGATTTCATGTGTCCCAGGCCCTGTGCTAAGTTTTTTAAAACATCCAATCTAAACAAATAAACAATAGTCACATGGATCAGCACAAGGCTTTAGGTGGGGTAGATGGGGGCTTGGAGGATAGGTAGCATCATAAACCGTTGAATTTCTGGAATCTGCCACCTGGGAAGGAAATATTGCAAGGGTGGGCAAAGCCAGGCCACAAGAAGAGTTGCCCTGAATGACAGTCACCAGAGGAAAAATGCTATCATCTTATAGCTTCCTATTTTAATGAATTATTTAATGAAATATTTTGTAATGAATAATAAATAAGTTATTATTATTGTAATGGCTATTATTATTTTTTGCAGCGTAAGCTAGAAAAGAGGGATTTTAGCAAAATTTTGTTTGAAAAACTAGAAATTAAACTTATACTACCAATGCACTGGAGGCAACTGGATGGCTTATTATTAATGAATTACTCTGCTGTTTCTACCCATTTGGAAGGAGTAAAAGAACTACTAGTGCTTTTTGAGTTTGTCTTGGTAGGACACAACCCACATTGATCAACCTAGCTGTAGCTATGATTCTACTCCTCTACCTCTAATTCTAATTCATCCTAGACAAATGGCTTCAATAATCTTTTTAGTGCTTTCCAAGAAAATCAGTTCTAAAAGCAGATTTAATGGATTGTTGGCATGTTTCTTGGAGATCCATAAGACCCAAGTTTTGTATTGCTGAATTCTTCTTCTTCTTCTTCTTCTTCTTCTTCTTCTTCTTCTTCTTCTTCTTCTTCTTCTTCTTCTTCTTCTTCTTCTTCTTCTTCTTCTTCTCCTTCTCCTTCTTGTTCTTCTTTCTCCTTCTCCTTCTCCTCCTCCTTTTCTGCTCCTTCTCTCCCTCATCAGTCTTAGCTTTGATGAATATTAAATTCATAAATCCCACCTCAGAAATGGAAATTTATGTTTCCCCTTCAAAAAGACTCTTGAAACAAATGTCAAAATCAAATTATAGAGACAAATGTGGAATTAAGTTGTGGGTGCAATGGTCACACTGTAGTTTCTTGGAGAACCATAGAGAGCAAATGATTGGACCAAGAGGACAGAGCCCTGGGATCTCTACTGAAAGCTGTTGCTGTTAAACTGTAGTTAAACTAGTTCTGCTTTTCTTGTAACTCTTCCCTTGTGTTAATGAAGAGAGTACAACTAGATTGTCTCTAGAATGCTCATTCTAAATCTTTTCCTATATCAGTCTATGAGCAAATATATGCTCAGGAGAAAAGGAGTCAGCATCCTCATGTAGAATAGAGGGTAGAAGAAAGACTCTTTTTTAAGAATAGGAATGGGTTTATTTGGAGAGAGGGGTTGGTTCAGGATTTGTATGTGTGTGTGTGTGTGTGTGTGTGTGTGTGTGTGTGTGTGTGTGTGTGTTTATCCTTCTTTGGTATTTCCAGCACTTAGTGCAGTGTATGGCACATTTTTGTTGTTCAATTGTGTCTGATTTTTCATGACCTCATTTGAGGTTTTCTTGGCAAGGATAGTGAAGTATTTTGCATTTCTTTCTCTATTTCATTTACAGATGAGGAAATTGAGGCAAAGATAAGTGACTTGCTCGGGGTCATAGAGTTAGTAAAAGGTCATATTTGAACTCAGGTCTCCTTGACTCAAGGCTTGGTGCTCTATTCACTCACTATTAACTGCTCCTTTTTCTTCTATTCTTCTAGCTATTAAAATCAAAATTCAAAAATAGAACCTTAGAATTCACTAAATTCTCATACTCTCATTTTATAGATGAGGAAACAAATGTCCAAAGACTCTAAATTTCTTCACTAGGGTCACACAACTAGGAAGTATCTAAAACAAGAGTCAAACCTGACTTTTTAATCCAGCATTTATAGTATCTATATACTATCCCACATTGCATCTCAAAGTTAACTGGTAACCTTGAAGAAAACAAATTCAGTCAATTAGTGTAGGCAGAAATTAGATTTCAAAGGTTGAGAAGTGAGTAGAAGATGAGGAAATGGAAAACATGACTATGGATAACTTTTTCTATGAGTTCCCTTGTTCTTGTAGTCTGAGGCTACAGAAAAGGAAAACAGGGAAGCGGGTGCTGAGAAAGAACCCTAGGAAATGGGGCTAATTAGAAAAGAAACAAGAAGGTGTCTAATTAGAATTTGAATATGCAGAGCTCTGAACTAGGGAGCCAGCTTGAATGAGGAGATAAGAAGTCCCTGGAAGCTATTTTCTTGAGATGGGATTCAGAAGTTTCAGTAGAGTACTAAACTAATTTGTATTCTGGAAAGCAATCAAGTGAGTAAATCTAGGACCCAGGGATAGATGAAGACATTCTTTTTTCCTTCAGGCTAATTTCATTTTTTAAAATATATTCTATTTTTCCCCAATTATTTTAAAACAATTTTAACATTTGGAGTTTTTTTTTAAGTTCCAAATTCTATCTCTCCCTCCCTTCCTTCCTCCCTACTGCCTGATATGGTAAGTAATCATGTAAAAAATTTCCATGTTAGTCATTATGCATAAAAAGACTCAAATAAAAGAAGAATAATGAAAGAAAGAAAGTGAAAAATAGCATGCTTTATCCAAACAATATCAATTGTTTTAGTGGAGGTAGATAGTATGTTTCATTATTAGTCCTTTGAAATTGTCATGGATCATCATATTACTGAAAATAGCTAAATCATTCACAGTTCTTCATTGAAAAAATATTTCAATTAACTGTGTTCAATTTTTCCTGGTTCTGTTCATTTCATTTTGCATCAGTTCATGTAAGTTTTTTCAGATTTTTCTGAAATCATCTAATTTGTTATTTCTTATAGCACAATAGTATTCCATCACAATTATATAATATAGCTTAGTAAACCATTCCCTCTGTTCATGGGAATCCCTCATATTTCCAATTCTTAATCCCCACAAAAAGAGCTGTTATAAATATTTTTGTACAAATAGATTCCTTTTCCTTTTTTATCTCTTTGGGATATAGACCTTGGAGTGGCATTGCTGGATCAAAAGGTATGCATAGCTTTATAGCCCTTTGGACATAGTTCCAACTTTCCAGAATGTTTGCATCAGTTTGTAGCTCCACCAATAGTACATTAATGTTCCGGTTTTCTCCCCATCCCATTCAACAACCAATCATTTTCCTTTTTTGATGATCGGTGTCAGATAGTACCTCAGAGATGTTTTAGTTTATATTTCTCTAATCTAATGGTGATTTAGAGCATTTTAAACTTGTGACTATAGATAGTTTTCATTTGAATTAAGACATTTTTATGCTATCCCAATATTTCCTTGGCTTTTATGATACTATTTAGCAAATTTGGTGCTCCCAAATGAAAAAGGGTTAGAAAGGATAGAATTAAGGTAGAGTAGTCCTGGTCTTAATAAAATGAGGCCTTACCATTCTTCAGAATACTACTCAAAACTCAGTGGTCTTTTTGGAATACTTATTTTCTTGGTTATTGGAAATATTTGGATAGATTTCCCTATTTTTGCTTGAATAAATTCTGAAGATGGTCCCTCTAGCTTCTTCAAAAGAGATCAATAATAGATGGTAATTGCACTTAGTATGAAATTGTCCTAAGCAATAATTCTTTAGAAGGATTGTTTTTTGTGTGTGACTATTTCAGCAGCAGCATATACTTATAACTGATATTTGAAGAGCGCATTCTAATTTTAATTTGATCCATATAACTCTTTAAAGTAGAGGCAGAAGAGAAAGGCTTTTGACTTGCAAAAATCTCACAATGGCAATAAAGGCAGAGTTGGGACTCAAGCATAAGAAGACATAGGTCTTCTCTCCAACCTATTCAACTATCCTTTCCATTATTGCTATTATTATTTATTTATGAGCAGTTCCCCCACCACCACTCCCCGCCACGACATAATAATGTGGACCACAGAAGAAGAGTAATTTCTTCTCTCAGAATGTTCACAGATTGCTGAGAAAAATAGAAGAAACATTTACAACCCCAATTGCCTTGCAAAGGCAGGAAAAAGGGAAGATAAAAACGATAGGTACCAATGATTTGGGTCTAGATGAGGGGAAGAAAGGAGTGCCAATGTAATGGAAGTAGGTCATTTCTATTATGCCATTACTCACATTTCACCTTATTCTTCCTCAAGAAAGGCGGGGGCGGGGGGGGGAGAGGGGGGGAACAAAGGTAGAAAAATTATGAGACAATATGATGGAGGAAAATACATGAAAATGGAATAAATTCACCCACAGGACAGAAAAGGATAACAGGATGAATTATGGAGTAAAATACAGCAAAATGTTGTTCACAAAAAACACACTTGAAACAGAGTAAAAATAAAAGGTTGGAACAGAATTTATTATGCTTCAGGTAAACATACAAAAGCAGGTATTGCAATCATGATCTCAGTAAAGGCAACAGTAAAAATAAAAATTGTTAAAGAAAATAAAAAACCTATACTATAATTAAAAGCATCATAGAAAATTAAATAATGTGGCATCTAAGAACTTTTTTTTTAAAAAATTAATCAAATTACCAGGAAAAAAAAGGAAAATTATAATAATTGGAGACCTCAAGGTAACTTCTTTCAGACAAAAATAGATCTACAAAAAGATAAACAAGAAAGTTATGGTCTAAATAGAATTAACAAAATTAGGAACTATACATTGTTGACAATTACTGTATTGAATAGAAAAAATATGTGCATAATTCTCAGTAACACAGTACCTTGACCATATGTTAGGCCATAAAAACCTCATAAATAATTGCAAAAAAGTAGAAATATTAAGCATACTCTTTACTAGCCAAAATATAATAAAAATTGTACTCAGTAAAGGGCCTTTATCATAAAAGTTCATGTAATTAGTGAATTGAGACAAAACTATAAACAGTTTTGCTGTTTTGGAACTCCTTAAGAAAAAATAAAAGTGAGGAAATTATAATTAGCAGAAAGTACAAGCAAAGATGGGAGAACTCGTGATAAGATCATGCAAATCAATCTATATAAAAACATGGAAAAAAAGGAAGAGAATCAGGCATTACTTAAATTTCATTTTCATTTAAACTTACTCCCAAAAAGGATAGAAAACTTTCTTCCTTCCTTGCCACACCCCATATAGAAATAGAAAGAGGGGAAAGGGATGAATTCAAGGAGAGATCAGAACAAACCCTAAACTTGAAGAGAGGATAGTGAAGGGAAGATTAAGAGGAAAATTGAAATCTCTGAAATAAAGTAGGAGCAGGAAGTATAATAGAGAAGAAAAAGTATAAGAGAATAAGATAGAAGAAAATAAGCAATTAAGTATCACAACTGTGATGGTAATGGAAAAAACTCACCCATAAAATGGAAAATGTTAGTATACTAGATTAGAAAACAAAAATCCAATAATATGTTGTTTGCAAGAAACACACTTGAAATATAAAAACTCACAGAGATAAGGGATTGGAACAAAATCTATTATGCCTCAGCTAAACATACAAAAAAAGAAAGAAAAAGGCAACATCAAAAATAGATTTAATTCAAAGAAATAAAGAAGGAAATTCATTTTGTTAAAAGGTAGCATAGATGAGAAATTGATTTCAATACTTAATATATCTATATCTATCTCTATATACATACAAAATTGCATGCTTTCTAAATATCTAAAGAAAAAACTAAATGAATTATTGTAAGGAATCCTAATGAAGAATCCTTGGGCATGCCTTGGTGTAAATTTATTTGCTGAGAACTCTGAAATGTGCTCCTAATTATCTGATAGTTTCAGGAAGCACTAGGAGGATTGGCCATCCTCCTGGTGCCTTAATTAATGGATATTTTTCATGATAGGCCTGTGTTAACTCCGGAAACCTGGCCAGTTTCTGAAGTAAACATAATCCTCCTAAAGGAATAAACAAATACTTTCTTTGATGGGCCTCTTGTGACAGAACATCCCTGTGTCTGAGGAGGGCTGTTCTGTCTCAAGGGTCACATATCAAATGAGAATATTTAGTGAGGTACCAATAAAAACCCCTTAGTGGAAAGGGACTTTGAGAATTCAGTTAGGAAGTTTGGTGCTACTTGCCTAACAAAGCTTCTCAAAATTCTGTGACCTGGATTCTCCCAGATAAGGAATTCAGATGGTGGTGCTTCCTCATAGTGGTAATGATGTATGTACTCAGTTGTCTGTTTGTTTGTTTCTTATATTATCTTGGTGATCACCATGCTTAATTGAACATTACTTTTATGCTATAAGTTTTCTCTTTTCTTATATTTTATTTAAATCAAGGTTCTGAGCAGTAATACACTTGTACTCACACTCTTTAAGATTATACCTGTTGAATGTGAATTCCAAATCTAGATTAATCTTACAACTATAAGGAGAAATAGAGAATAAAACTATAATAGTGGGCACCCTTAATTTACTCCTGCATGCTTAACAAACAAATTAAATATCAAGAACACTACAACCATATATATAAAAAAAGATTATATATACTTTTACCAGGTTGGGTTTATACTAAGAATGCAGGGTTGGTACAGTAAGGAAAATTATCCACCTAATAGCTCACATTAATAAAATTGTATTATTAATAAAATAATAAAAGCAACAAAAATCATATTATTATAGTAATAGATCCTGAAAAATCTTGTGACAAAACACTCATTTCTACTAAAAACATTAAAAAGAATTGGAATAAAAGGGTCTTTCTTTAATATAGGCAACAATATCTATAAAAAATCAAGAATTAGTCAAATTATAATGTGCATATAAGCACTTATAATGTGCTAGACACTGTGCAGAATGAAAGACAGTCCTTGCTGTAAAGGAGCATGTATTCTAATAGGCATGATACATAAAAGGAAGCTATCAGGTAGGAAGAGGGATGACAAAGGCACAAGCTCAGGAGTGTGTTAAAGAAAGTCCTAAGTACAGCCTTAGGAAGAATGAGACATGGCTTGTTAGGATTCTTACAAGGTGCCAAGTCAGTGGAATTGATGAGATAATGATTCTCTAATTTACATGTACTTAGTACTTACTATAATTCCACAAGATTCATACCTTTAAGAGAGCATATATAAGGAGGAGCTCTCAGGGCCAAAGAACAGAAGCCCACTAGAACCTCTGAGCCTCAGCCAGGATTCAGTCGAGGAGATTCACAAGCCAGAGAAGGCAGCATAAGCTCTTAGAACCAAAAAGAGAGATAGGCCTCCAGAAAGCTAACCAGGCCAGAGGAAAGGAGACAATAGTTGGAAAGAGACAATAAAGGATTTGGACTTTAATTCTTGGCTGCACTTGTGGTGATTACTGGCTGCCTCCAGAAGCCCCCCCCCCAAAAAAAAAAAACCTGCTCCCAGAGAACAATATATTTTAGAGAAGAACATTACATTTTGGCGCCTAAACGTGGGACAGACACAATCCTGATTTCAGTGGAAAAGTCTCTGATCCTGATTTCAGTGTAAAAGTCTCCTCGACCCAGAAATTAGGGTGAGAACAAAAAAGGAACTTTATTAAAGGACTAAAATAGTATTTCATCTAAAATGGGACAGATGTTTAGAAAACAGCCTTCTTTTCCTCTTCAAGGAAAATGTGTCGAAAGCTTGGTCAGAGTGATAAAAAATCAAGGTTTAATTGTAACCTGGTTGCAGATCACTGAACTTTTAAAAACTGTATAGTACACATCTCCTTGGTTCTCTAAGGAAAAAAACTGGATCCAAATGAGTGGAAATTAGTAGGAGAGCAATTATGTCAATTCTACAATGAAAATGGACCTGACTCAATTTCCAAAGACACACTTAATACATATAATTTAATACAACTGGCTTTAAGAAATTATATAAGTGTTAGAATAAGAAAAAAGAAGAAAGAGCAGGATGGGGAGGAGCCAACTAAACTAGGTGAAAAGGATAAAGAATCAGATAAGAATGGAGTTAAGTACAATTTTGAGTGTGATACTTTACAGCAGGAGAAATTAGTTCATTCCACATCCCTTGACCTACTTCCCTCAATTCACCCTTCATGGGTGGATGGAGGAAGAGGGGGAGAGGCAGTGACACAAACAGATCCACCTATTAAGCAGCCTATGACAAAATTACAAAAGTCATTGGTTAAGGCTAAAAGAGAAGGACAGGATATATCTGATTTAAAAATAAATGCATATCCTGTGATTGAAGAGATTGACTTTTCAGGTCAAAAAGGGAGAAGATACATTCCTTTTGATCTAGAAAAAATTAAAGATTTGAAAAAGGATTACACTCTTTATGGGGCTACATCATCTTATGTTAAGATGTTACTAGAAAGTTTGGCTTATGAAATTTTAACCCCTAGTGATTGGAAATCCATATCCAGGATATGTTTAGAACTTGGACAAAACTTGTTGTGGCTTTCAGAGTATCATGAATTATGTAGTATTCAAACTCAAAGAAATAGGCAAACCAGAGTTAACATACAAGTCACCTTTGACCAACTAGCAGGTGAAAGTCAGTATGTAGAGAATTCAGCACAGATTAATTACCCCATAACAGTTTATGAACAGATCGCTGCTTCAGCAATTAAAGCTTGGGGTTCCCTCTCAGAGAAAGCTGGAGGTAAAGCCTTCACAAAAATAGAGCAAGGTCCCAGTGAACCTTTTGCTAATTTTGTGGGACGTTTGCAAACAGCTGTCACAAGAACCATTGGAGAAAATTCAGCTACAAGAATAATGATCAGACAACTGGCTAAGGAAAATGATAATGAGATTTGCAGAAGAATTATATGAGGACTGCACAAAGATGCTCCTTTAGAGGAGATCATAAGACACTGTGCCACAGTGGGTACAAATACTTATTATACCCAAACTATGATGAACATGGGAAGACAGGGTCCCTCTTCGCAAGAGACTTCTAGAGAGAGTGGTCGATGTTTTCAGTGTGGAAAAATAGGACATCTGAGAGCCCATTGTAGATATGGAGATAGAGTGAGAAGACCTATGTCCAAAATGCCACAAGGGCTTCCACTGGGCCTCAGAATGTAGAATGACCCAGGGAAATGAGAGGCAGGACCCAGCCCCAAGATATCATACAAAAGACAGGTGGGGCATGGTGGCAGCTGAGTTTACACCCAGAGAGTCTTTAGAAGGACTCTGATGTGATCAATCAGCAGAAAAGTAATCAAATAGCAGAAAGGGATTATAATTGGGAAGAATACAGGCTTTTTTAAACCAACAGGGCAGTACCCAGTGCAAACAGCTCCAATGTAATTGCCAGATGATGAGAAGAGATTTAGAAAGTGGTAAATAAAAGGGACTAGCTAGATTAACTGCCTAGGAGAGAGGGTTTGCTTGTATTTCTACAGATAGGTGTCAACAAGCCATATTTACTTTGTCCATCAGAGAGAGACAGAAAAAGAGAAAAATCTGGAAACAAAAGAGAAGACCTAAGAACAAAATCTGCCACAATCAATGGATTCTCTAACACAAGATAAAAATGTTGCAGGACTTGAAAACCAGCAGGAATCATTGGATTCCTTGAGATGAAAAATTGTTGATAAAGACTGTTACAGGACTTGAAAACTAGCAGGAATCATTGGATTTTTAACATAAGATGCATATTGCAGGACTTCAAAACTTGCAGGAATTATTGGATTCCTGGCACATGCACTAATGGACAATAGATTACTTTTGGACTATTTCCAGGACTTATGGACATGTATAATTCCTCATGTTGACTCATGTTATGTCTGTGTTATATATCTATATGTTTATATAATTTATGTAATTATGTGTACTTCCCATATTCATGGATTTATGTATACCTGTTTAAAGTTAGCCCCTTCAGAAACCCGCTAATCTGATTTGATTTCCCATTTCCTTTGGTGTCTTCATCCCCCTTCTTGAGAAGTCAGGGTGGGCATGATCATCTTTTTTTATGGTGTTTTCACCCCTTTTTTGAGCAGTCAGGGAAGTGTGATCACCTTCTTTTTGGGGGTTCTCACCTTCTTGAGAAGTCAGGGAGATCATGACCATCTATGTTCTAAATCAAAAGAAAGCGGGACATGTTAGGATTCTTACAAGGTGCCAAGTCAGTGGAATTGATGAGATAATGATTCTCTAATTTACAGGTACTTAGTACTTACTATAATTCCACAAGATTCATACCTTTAAGAGAGCATATATAAGGAGGAGCTCTCAGGGCCAAAGAACAGAAGCCCACTAGAACTCTGAGCCTCAGCCAGAATTCAGTTGAAGAGATTCATAAGCCAGAGAAGGCAGCTTAAGCTCTCAGAACCAAGGAGAGAGATAGGCCTCCAGAAAGCTAACCAGGTCAGAGGAAAAAAGATAAAACTTGGAAAGAGACAATAAAGGATTTGGACTTTAATCCTTGGCTGCACTTGTGGTGATTACTGGCTGCCTCCAGAAGCTCCCCAAGAAACCTGCTCCCAGATAACAATATATTTTAGAAAAGAACATTACAGTGGCTGACCTGGATTTCTTCCTTAGAGGCTCTAGGAAGAACCAACCAGATCAGAGGGAGAATCTTAAATAATGAAGGATACTTCTAGTGTGTGAATTCCAGTCCAAGAGCAAGATTTCAGGATGAAGAGATTTCTAGAACATGGTAGAAAAAGTCTTGGGAAAGAGGGGAAGAATGAGAGCCAGCATTATACAAAATGGGGAAATGAGAGAATCCTTTCAGTTAAGAACATGGATAAAGCAAAAATGTTCATTATTACTATTGCTATTTGATATAATGCCAGAAATGCTAGCAAAACAATGGGGAATAGGGAATCAACCTATAATTTTATTAAAATAGGGAATTCTTGCTTGAGGAAACTCCCTCTTCCCATGCAGATTGATATCTTCTCTGCATCTTTAATCTTAATTAATTCATAACATAAGAAGTTATGTGACTTGCTCAGGGTCATATAGTATATGTCAAAGGTGCAACCTGATATTAGTCTACTCTGATTTAAAAGTCAGATCCCTATTTGTTAAACAAGCTGCTTCTTAATAAGACTTGAAAAAGAAATTGCATTAATAAGCATAAGCAAAGAAGAAATAAAATTAGCACCTTTTTAAAAACAAGTGACAATGATTCACAAAAACATTAAAAATTCAACTATAAAAATTAATTGAAACTAACATCAGCAAAAATGATGTGGAGAAAATAAAACATGTAATTCATTAGTTTTTCTGCATATTACTAAAATACCCCAGGAGAAAGGGAGACATTTCTTTCAAAACATTAATAGAATGTACAATTTATTTGTGAGTCGACCTACAAAGTTTGGTTTGAGTTCCCAATTTTTTTTAGTGAGAAACAAGTGGTGAGAAGTTTCTGAAGTTTTAGTCCAGTCACTCCCCTCTTTTTGAGGCTTATTTATTCCTTGAATCTTTCTGTTTAATGATTCTGAGCTAGCTACTACTGACAAATGAGTGTTGATCAATGGTTAGGGACATAAAAAAAGATGTAGAAAAGATAGAGTGAAGGGGAAGAAAGAAGAATAGAATGTGCATACAGCAGAAAGTTAGTATATAACTATTAGAAGGCACACATGGAACTGCATGAACACAACTAAAAAATATTTTCTCAGGAAATAATTATATATTTGATATTATCTTATATTATTAATAGATATGAATATATTAGATTATAGTGGCCTAAGAAATGATGAAAGAGATAGATTAATGGAAACTTGGGAAGGGGGAATATATGAAACAGGAAAAGAACATAGCCAATGATTACACAAACTCTCTAAAGCTTAGTACAATGCCTGGCACAGAGTAAATAAGTGATTGACTGATTGATTGATTACAATAATGTAAATGAAAACAATACTAAAAACAATTCAAAGCAATTATAACAGATAATGAGACATGCCTTCCTTGCCTAAACAGAAAAGTAGAAAATTATAGGGCAAAAACATTGACTATGTTATCAGACTCAGTCCCTGAGTTAGTTGTTTTTGATTGACTGATTTTCTTTGCTACAAGCCAATGTTAAATTTTTTTGGCTCAGAGTAGGAGGCAGGCTATATATCCAGAAATGACTGGTTTAATAAAGCCAAAAGTCATTTAATCATTTTTTTAAAAAATACATAAACTCCTTCACTACAGTCTTGATCTGTTGCTTTATGACATTATGATGTGGGACAGGTAACTTGAAAACTAGATCAGGCAAGTCTTTGATTCTGGGTCTAACAATGTACTTTAAATGTAGTTGGCAAGTGATTTATAATCTTACAATGTTTCATTTTTTTTTTCTTCAGGTTTGTAGAGATGAATGAAAAAGCTTAAATCAATAGATTGCCCTAGAATAGGAAGCAATTTTTTTTTTAGTCAACAAATGCTGACCATTGCACTAAGCTCTCTTCTGATCACTTGTATATTCCTCCACCTGCCCCTGAGTCTTTAGAAAATGCCAGAAAAATCATAATATAGAACAGAAGAAATATTGGAAAAGTAAGAATTTTTAGGTGGCTTTGTTTTGCTTCAGAATACTGATAGCTCTGAAACTACTATCAGATTTTACATAAGGTTTTAAGGTTTTCAAAGTACTTTGCAAATCTTTCCTTTAAGCTTTTTGTTTTCAGTGATCTCAGTTTTGTCTAACTTTTTGTGACACCTTTTGGGATTTTCATGGCAAAGTGGAGTGGTTTTGTCATTTCCTTCTACAGCTCATTTTACAGATGAGGAAACTGCAGATGGAGTTAAGTGACTCACACAGGCTTACACAGATAAGTATCTGGTGCTTGATTTGAGCTTAAGAAGAGTCTTCCTGACTCCAAGCCTAGTGCTCTATCTAGTATACCCAATAGTCCCTCCCTTAAGTTACTTTCCCTCTAATTCCTCCTTCTTCATTTTTCCTTCTGATTTAGTGAAGTATATCTCTATACTCCACTCTGTGTTTACATATGTGTGTGCCTACATATGTGTTCTTCCTTCCTTTGTCCAGTTCAAATGACAATAAGGTTCAAGGTATAGCTACTCATCTCAACCCTTCTCTTTGTTTGTATAGACTCTGTGTATATTTTTCTACCCTGATTATGAGAGATAATTTTCCCTAAACTTCCTCTTTTCCCTTCCCCCTCCCCAATGTATTGTTCTTCCCCTCTCCATTTTTTATCTTAAGAGCAACAAATTCCAACAACATTTCCAGGCCTTCTGTCTAATGAAACTTCATAATTCCTGCTGATGATAAGAGTTCAAACAGGTTACATATCTCATTTCCCCTATATGAACACAAGTTATTATCATCCTTACTATTGTTATTGTTACATGAGAGAGAAGAGAATAACAATATAAATTTTTAAATTAATTTCTAAGAAAAAAATTTGCAATTCTAATTAACAAGGAAGGTCATTCCCATTCAATTAACAACTTTGTTATTCATATTTCAAATAGTTCCCAGACTTTCTTCTCAGAGTAATACATTGTTTTCTTTCCTAAACAATCTTAAACATAATCTTGCTCCCTTTCATATTTGGAGATTCTCTGGGTGTGGATATCTAGTAAGTTAAATATTTGACTCTTTTTGGTAAATAGCAGTTTGGAGCTGTGGGTACATTGGAGAATTGATGATCTCTTTTAAGCCACAGAGGTCCCATTTTGTGTACGCTAGTTCAATTAAATAGTCCTTTTTACCCTGCCAATCTCTTACATTTACTCTCAGGTAATCTTCTCCCTGGGAAGATCTAAAGACCACTGAGTGCAATCATAACCCTAAAATAAAGAAAAATGGCACAATTACACATTTCTTCTAATGAGACAGGATTTTAAAAACCACATAATATCCATATTTCAAAGCAATATATAATTTTCAAAGGCTATGGTCTATATTTAAAAAGGGAATGGACAGGTTTCAATTTGGCCTTCCCAACTACAGGGAATAACTTTAATTAAAATGGTCATTTTCAAATAATAACTCTCAGATTATTACTGATTGAACTTTAAAGAAAGAATAAAGACAGCCAAAATTTGTAAATGTTACAATGATGTGACTACATTTCCCCCAAAAAAACTGACTCCCTGAAAGAAAACCACTTCTCAATTATTTAAGGGGGAAAGGGAAGGTAATAAGTATTTATATAGTGCCTGCTGTGTGCCAAAAACTGCTCTGAGTGCTTTACAAATATCTAATTTTCTCTGCCCAACTATCGTACACAATAGATGTTGTTATTCTGGTTTTACAGTTGAGGAAACTGAGACAATTAGAAGTTGAGTTACTTGCTCACAACTAATAATTATCCAAAGCTGTATCTGAATTCAAATCTTTCTGACTCTAGGCCCAGCTGTTCTGTCCATTGTACTACCTGCTTTAAAAGCAAAGTAAAGAGGAAACTAGGAAATCACTTTTTGTTCAGCTGTTTTTCAGGTATGTTTGACTCTTCATGATCCATTTGGGGGTTTTGTGGTAGAGGAGATCCTGGAGGGATTGGTCATTTCCTTCTGCAGCTCATTTTACAAATGAGGAAACAAATAAAATGGGTTAAGTGGCTTGCCCAGAGTCACCCAGTTAATAAGTGTCAAGCCAGATCTGCGCTCAGGAAGATGAGTCTTCTTAATTTCAGGTCCAGCGAAGCAGTTTATTGAGTACACTACCTACCTATTCCAGGCAACCATACTAATGAAAGAGGAGAGAAACTGTACAGGGCATTACAGAGCAAGTTCAAGGCTATCAGAAACAGCTGGACCATGTTCTTGATGTAGCCAGATAAACCTTCTCCAAGGGACCAAGAATACACTCATAGTCTTTTTTAATAACCAGCGCAATATAGTAACTCAACCAGTGTAGCCATGACTACACCGTGATGGTTTATGCTGATGATACATTATAGCTGACATGTATACTGCTTCTTTGAGGGTCACCAATTATTTCCCCTATGAGAAAAATGCTGATATGAATAATAGCTCACATTTATGAACCACTTTATGGTTCAATTTAAATAGATATTTATTAGGTACTTACTATGTGCAGCAACTTATTATAGGGATGGGGGAAATACAATGTCTAGTTAAGACTAAGTTCTATATAATTTACAACCTTTCCAAATCTCTTTCTTAAACTCCAACATTTCTGTGGATATCATCAACATAGGTTTTTCCTTCAACAATGCAAATTGAGACCCATTGTGCTTGTTCTTCCATGCCATTCTTGTCCATGTCTTCCCATGAGTTCATTTCAGGGGATCCAACCAACTTGATGGGGGCCTTCCTCTATTTCTCTATTTTTTCTGACATTGGGAAAATGCCAAAGGAGCACATAGATTGCCAAGTTTTAGCCTTAACCACGTGACCAATCTATATTTTTCCATCAAAAATATCTTTAATAACATCCTGATATCTTTTTCTCTTTATTTTTATTTATTTATTTTTGTTTTTGTTTTTGTTTTTTTAGAATGTCTCCCTATCTCACCCTGGCTGAAAATGTAATCACTACTCTTGATGTGATCTCAATAGTGATGGGCATGGAAGCTCCATTTTTTTTGAACTTCAGTGGCATGAGTGACCCTCATCTCCTGGAAACTCACAATATTGGTGCCACATTTATTGCAAATATCTTATTAGCTTTTGCCCTAATGTAGCGCAGAACTCCCAAACTCAAGCAATCCATGAGTCTCAACATCCCCACTAGCAGAAATTAAAGTTATATACAATCATGTCTGACCTTTAATAACATCCTTTGTCTTGATAATATTTGCTTATATGATTCTCACAACAATCCTATAAGGAAGGTAGTGCAAATAATAACTATTGAACTTCCATTTTATGAATAAGAAAATCAAACCTTCCAGAGTTAAATTATCAAGTATAATGAAATGGAAAGAATACTCCATTTGGACCTACATGCCAGGGTACAAATCCCAATTCCAGTGTTTACTAGTATAAGGCAAATCATTTAACTTTTCAACATCAATCTCATCTGTAAAATGGAAATACTAACTTTTGCATAGCCCACCTCAAAAGGATATTGTGAGGAGAAAACTTAAAAAGCACAAAGTACTATATCAGCAACTGAGTCAAATTATTGACTAAGTCACAGCCACAATTCCAGGGGAACAATGATAAAGCATGATACTCAGCTCCTAAAAGAGATATGACGGGGTCAAGATGTTGAAAGAGACAGATATTTTTGGACATGAACAGTGTGGGAATTTGTTTTGCTTGCCTGCATATCTGTTGCAAGGAGTTTGTTGCCTGAAGTCATATACCCAATGGATGACAACTCTGAGACTGAAATCCTACTTTCTGATTCCAATGGAGCACAGTATTCCTTCTGCATTGGAAAGGAGATCATGGTTGCTCCTTGTAGGAGCAATTGTAGGAATTCATATTTTTGTTTTTGTACTGGTTTTATACAATAAACAAATCCTTAGATTTAAAATTTTACAAAATACTGCCACTACTGTAATAGGCACTTAATATGTTGAGTTTAGAGATGAACTTTTTTTAAGTGAATAAGCTCTCAGTGAAAGGCACAGTATAGTTCACAGGCTTGAAAATTGAGGAGGTAATGAAATAGGTACTTTGTCATCAATTGCAATGCAACATCAACATGGGCAAAAACTGGAGTAGGATAAGACCACATATACTGGATATACTGGAATGTTAAGAAGATGACATTTTAATAAGGGCAGAAATATTTAAATTCTCTCTCAGGTTCCTGCACAAATATACCCAAGATAACAGAAATGGTGCCATAAGGTTCTGCAAAGGGTAGATCTATCATTGACTTTGGGCTGCAACTTCCTTACTAAATCTTTCAATTTCTCTATCCTTAGACCTTCCAGCATCCTGAAGCATAGACTGTTAGGAGAGCAAGCTACTAGTGGCTGCTGGGGATTTAATTCTGTCTGGCAGAATAGACCCCTTCATGTGAGAGGATGATAATGACAATAGGGGACTGAGAGGCAGTTGCATTCTCTGACCTCCTTCCTCTTCCCTTTTCCCACTGATTTATTTCATTCCCAATTCACAAGCAACTGCGTCAGTAAAGGCTGATTTGCAATTCCTTCAGCTGTGTTATGATTCATAGCTGTGGGGGCTTCCGGAGAACGACCTGCCCCTTCACACTTAGGCAAGGTTCTTAACAATAGACTGTGATGGAACTCCGGGGGAAATACAATATAGAGCCACATAAACACAGACATAAAAAAAAGTCTCCTGGGAAGATTAACCAATCACAACTGCTCTGCTCTACTAGGAAGAGGCCTTTCTCACTGTCCTCTCCTTTCATTCAAGGACAATTAGCAATATAGTGGGTTAACCTACAAAATATCTCCAGAGATACCCCACTTCTATAAATTTTTAGATGTTGGCTTTGGGCAGGCCCAGGGTAAGAGACAGGCCAGTGTAATCCACATTCCTTAGCTAATAGTGGCTAAAAATAGTGATTTCATAGATCAACAATTCTGGCTTCCTTTTTATTCATATTTCTGTGCACAATATTATGCTAAGTAATGAGGCAGAGTTTCTAAACTTTTTCTGTGTTGTCTAATGGCCTTCACATGTTGACTACAGCTTCCACAAGACTCTCCCCAAATTCCCATTTAATTTCTTATGACAATCAATGATATATTGAAAGCTTGGTAAGGTAAACTGCTATATAGAAGGAATAACTGTATATGAATCCAACTACAAAATACTCTATGGGAATGATGCAATTTGATGAATTGGTCTGGCCAATTTGAGAATCCATGATATTGTGAAAAGAACACATATATGTTTCAAGTACTTGCAGACAACTATCATTTTATCAGTGAGGTAGAACAGTGAATAGAGTGCAAAGCCTAGAGTCAGGAAGACTCATCTTCTTGCGTCTAAATCTGACTTCAGACACTTAACTATCCGCCTCAGTTTCCTTTTCTGTAAAATGAGCTGGGGAAGGAAATGGCCAACCACTCTAGTATTTTTGCCAAGAAAACCCCAAGTGGGGTCACAAAGAGTCAATCATGATTGAAATAAATGAACAACAATATTTTTTTTCTTCTTTTATTAAGGCTTAATATTCCCAATTCTTTTAACTAACTGTTATGTGGAACATTCCTCATTCTGATTTCCTTTCAATGGATACCCTGTGCTGTAATGCCTGGACTAGCTCCCTGGAAGGCCTCAGGATCAGTCAGAGTCAAGATAAATCAAAGTTCTTGGTCTTTAGGGGAAGAAATGAAGGAGGCAAACAAGCTGCCACGTGGCTTGCCAAAGATGGATCTTGAATTCTGGAGTCCGGAGTCTCCAGCCTCTCTCCTCCTCATCCTGCAGCCAAGTCTCTCTGACTTCTCTCCCTGAATCCTCCAATCCTTGCCTACGATTATCTTACCACCAAACATTCAGCAAGCCCCAATGGTGAGGAGAGCCATCACATCACCATCTCATCTAAATATGTATATAGAGTCATTATCTCACATCGAATAGGTAATTAGCCTGTTCTGCTGTCTGATTCAAGCATACCTTTTCAGAGTTTCAGCTCTCTACATTGTGCCATGTCAATATTATTTCTAAAACATGCCTCTCAGAAATGATAATACTACAAATGTTACCTAATCAAGTTAGAGTATAGTGAAATTTTTAATCTCTCATTCTGAATACCACAAAAGTTTTTGCTGATTTCCACTTTCTTTCAGCTCACAAGTTGTTAATGTTTATTTACTCTTTCCTTAAATTATTATGTGTGTACTTGCTTGCTTATATGGTGTATCTCCCTCCCCCACAAACCTTCCATATGCATTGATCACTCAATTTTCAACTCCTGTCAGTGTATGGGGCATTCTAACTAAATCGAGTATTTTTTTTTTTGATCACCAAACATGCCCTGTACATACTTCTCTGCCCCTATGCTTTTACTCAACTTGGCTTTTATGCCCAAAAAATGAAATCCCAATTTATCTTTTAAAACTTAACTGAAGTTGATTTCAGAAAAGCCTGGAAAGACCAATATAAACTGATGCTGAGTGAAGTAAGCAGAACCAGGAGAACATTGTATACAATAACAGTAAGATTATATGATCATCAACTGTGATGGGACTTGGCTTTTCTCATTGTTATTGTTTGTCCTTCATTCTCAGAAAGGACACAAAATCAGTGAGGTGATGTTATGATATACAAGTGCTTTGGATTTAAGTGAGGGAGGGGTGCACAATGTGGTGATTCAAGATAATTCAATAGACTTGGGATGGAAAATGCCAATCATACCCAGAGAAAAAATCATGGAGACTGAATGTGGATTGAATCATGGTATTTTCATTTTCTTTCTTTCTTTTTTTCTTTGTGTTTTTTCTCCTTTTGCTCTGATTTTTCTGGCACAACATGATAAATATGGAAATATGTTTAAAAGGATTGCACATATTTAACCTATATCAGATTGCTTACTCTCTTGGAGACGAGGCAGATAAGGGAAGGAGGGAGAAAAATTTAGGACACTTACTTACAAAAATGAATGTTGAACACTATCTTTACATGTATTTGGAAAAATAAAACATTATTGAGAAAGATAAAAAATAAAAAATGAATAAGATAAATTTATAAGAGAATAAAAAGAACTATCAAGACAAAAGAAAAAATTGAAAGCTCCACTTAACTCAAATGCTAACTCCACCAGAAAATCTTCCCTCATTCTGCCAAATAAATAATGACTTTTCCGATTTAAATCACATGTTTCTGATAATTTGTAGGCATTTAATAAATACTTGCTAAAAAGTTATATTGAAAACCATGCCCCCACCCTTTCACTCCCAATTCAGCCTAGGAGAACATTAATTTCTTTGGATTACTATTTCCTATTTTTTGGTTGTGGGCTCATTGAGTATGTATATAAATGTGCATGTTATCACCTAATCTCTCTCAGATCAATTTCCTTATTTTCAAATGGAAATGAATAGAATAGTTGTATCAGATAAAATGAAGGCGTTATTCTTAAATCGCTATATAAACATGAAATGTAATAATGATAGCTCACATTTCTATAAAATTTTGATATATCAAAAACACTTGTTTCTACAATAATCCTGGGAGGCAACACTCCAGGGTTTGTAAAGCACTCTTTAGCAATCACATATTTTACCCTTATAACAATCCTGGGAATTTAAGTGTTGTTATTATCCCCACTTATAGATGAACAAACTGAGGCAAGCAGAAGTTCTTCCTGATTCTGGGTCCATATTCACTGAGACACGTAGCTACTTGCACACCTACATCTCTGTTTCTCAGTCCATAATCCTTCTATTTATCCATGCTGCCATTCAATATAATTTGCATCTGTGAGAAAAGATTGTACAAAAACATTCATTTTCTTCCCCATCTCTGTTTTGACAGAATCATCAGCTTTTTGGGAAATCACAGTGCTAAGCATGATCAAGCAGTTCATTAAGCTATAGACTGAATGTTATGATGAAATATTCTTTTTAAACAATATTAACCCAAAAATTGATATTAGCATTCTTCAACAGTATGGCATGTTGATTGTGCTAGAGTAACCATCCATCAGTATCTACTTCAAGTCTCTAAATCTCTGGGAATTATAGACTAAGCAGAGATATAAATAGACCTGCAGTGTAATTTATCTAGATGGCTGTTGCTGCTATCTCAATAAGGGCTTGAAGTAAATCATTACATTCATCCTAAGGATGACTCTTTAAATTTCAAATCTGATGGCTGATCTCCTTATTAAAGTTAATGTAATTCACAGTTCCGTGATTTAGGGAAAGATTAAAAAAAAAAAAAAACTAACGCCCAAATGCCCAAATGGAATCTAGCTTGTCATAAGGACAACATAATAAAAATGTATTTTCAAAAAGTAAATCTACACAGCTCAATGTGGCCCCTATCCATGCACAGAGTACACTGAACCTGCTGAGTTATATGCTTTTCTTTATTGGGTGTTTTTGCCAATACTCTGTTTGGATTCTTGGGTTTGTTCTTATCTGGAATCATGTTGACACAGGCATGAATGCTCTGAATTTTTGAGGGATTTTGTCTCTCTGTATGTTATTGCTGTATTGCTAGCAAGCATTTCTTTCACTCATACCATTTTACTGATTTTCCTCAGCACATAAAATACTTTATAAGTAAACTGTGCTTCTTTCTAGAAAAATCATGGGCAAATTGGTGACTCAAAACACACAATGTTGATGTGTCACAGAATGGACAAATCTTAGAGAAATCTACTATGTATGTTTTGGTCAATTTACATAAAGATTAGGAAGTTTGAACAGCAATAATTCAGTAGGCCATTTTCTGCAAGTATCATTCTGGATAGGAATTGAAATGTTAATAATTCAATGGATATTTGTTCTGGGGGAAAAGCTATCAAGCTCTCCATGCTACCATCCATTCTCATGGAACCTTGAGTCAAATACTCTAGCTAACCGACTTTTTTATGCCAGAGAAAAGAGTCTTTCCTTCAAAGTCCTTTCATACCTAGCACAGTCTGTGACACATAATGATGAAATACTTGGTGGGTGACAATTATACTGGTTAAAGTCTAGGACTAAGAAAATTAATGTTGATATCTAGACTTAAAACAAGCCCAGGAAATCCCCCAAAATTAAAACAAAAGGCTCTCTGCCATTCTCCTGAAGAACTGCTTCCAATTCATACCTAATTTCCAGCAATGTCTAAAATGCCTCCTATGAAGCAGGTTTATGAGAATGCTTTACTTTCCCATCTTCTCTTTCAGTGACAACCATAAATCCAACAGGTCTTGATTAAGAGTTTGTTGTTTACATAACTCTGTACTAAGTACTAGGGGAGACCATGAATTTGATAAGACATAGGTCCCTGCTCTCAGGAAGCTTATAATCTAGTATGGGTAGCACGACATATACATAAATAACTATAGGACAAAATAATACTCAGTAACATCAAAGAGATATAAGCATAGTGGTCTAAGAGGCAAGGACTCTTAGGGAATAAGGGGAGGTTTCCTGGTAAAGTTGATATTTGAGTTCAACTTTAAAATTTTTAAAGATTTTAAAAATTATTTTTTAAATTTTTAAATTAAAAAAACCTAAAAGATAAACAAGAATTCAATAGTCAGAAGAAGGACTTTGGGCATAAAAAAATCAAGATGAGAAAAGGCATGTGGTAAAGAAGTACATACAGAGCATATGTGGAAGACAAAAAACACTCAGGTTTAAAATGCCATATATTGAGAGGAGGAAATTAACATCAGCTTGGAGAGGTAGGATAGTACTAACTGAACAGAGATTTAAATCAAGACAAATGTATGTGCAGTTGACTGCATATAGAAGATTATTTTTTCAGTGATGTGAATTATGCATTTGAAAGAGGAGATAACAGAAATAAGAAGACAAGTAAGGGTATTTTTGGAGTGGTCACAGGGAAGAGGCAGTAAGAGCTTATTGTACTATTACTATGACTACTGCTGCTACTACAAGATGAGCCTGGAGTTTGATGGGATGTGTTGGTAGAAATGTGGGTTTTACTATAGATAGAATTCAAGACCAAAGATATTCTTCAGGGAATTATCAACATAACTGAAGCTTTTAATATCACTTTCTTTGAGGAATAGGAGGAACTGAGTTGTGCTGGGGATTAAGTGATGATTAAGGTGGACAGATTTGGTTGTTGTTATTGTTTGTCCTGCTTTTTCGAAAAGAACCAAGACCTCAGGGAGGGGATGCCATGACATGTGAGTGAGTTAGATTTGAATGAGGGAGAGCTGGGCAAGGTCACCTGCCTCATATTCCTCTCCAGAGCCTCTGGGTTCAGTGGCAAACTACTGATCAGAGCAATTGAAGAGGGCACTGGGTGCAATGGAACACCTTAGCCTTTTTAAACTAAGTTCTCAAAGAATAGCTTATTTCTGATATTTACACAAAATCAACCAGTTCAGAAGTCAGCCTTCCTTCCCCATCCCTAACCCCCAGCACCTCAACTGCTTTGCTCCAGGTGAAAAATAAGCTCATTATGTCTTCTTACAAATATTATCTCATTTGATCCTCACGATAACTCTGGGATGTAGGTGCTATTATTATACCCATTTTATTGTTGAGCAAGTAAGGTAAGCAGAGGTTAAGTGTCCCATAGCTAGGGAATGTCAGAACTTGAATTTGAACTTGGACCTTTTTGACTCAAAGCCCAGTGTTGTATTTACTCTGCCATTTGGCTATAGGAGGATGTGACTCTCAAAAGTCATTAAAGGAAAGAGTGTTTAGAAGAGTGGGATAGTAATAATATTCCAGAGAGGTCAAGGAAAAATTGGGGAAAAGGTTGTCTATCTCATTCAGTAATGAAGAGGGCATTGGTGGCCTTTGAGGCAGAAGTCTCAGAACTAGCATGAGCTGCAGAAGACTGGAGAATTGGCTTTTGGTCTTGGCTTTGTGACCCACTTATTCTTATGCTTTGGTAAACTCTAGTATAGGATTTAGATCTAGAAAGGACTTTAAAGTTTTTCTAGTCCAATATCCATTTTAAAAATAAGTAGGCTATCCAGCAAAACTGAACATTATCTTTGAGAGAAAAAGATGGACATTCAATTAAATAGGTAAATTTCATTTATTTCTGATCAAAAATAAGCAGACTGAGACTTAGAGAGATTAAAGTCACAGAATTAGTAAATTACAAAGTCAGGATATGAAACTGACTCCCAAACCAGCATCCTTCCCACTGTACCATCCTGTCTCTAGGACTCTGTGCTTACACCCCACATCTAAGCCAGATATGTAGCCCTACTCCCTTGGGATCTATATGTCTGATATTGTAGATATTATTCTCTTTACATAAGTAAACATCTTGATTTGGCCTCCCAATGTAATTGAATAGGGGCAGTCCATTCTCAGCAGACCCAACAGATGTAGATTATATGAAGGGGAGTAGTAAAGTCTGAAAAGACAGTCTGGAGACAAATTGTGGAAGGACTTGCATGTCAAGAGAAGGAATAAACATTTATTTCATGTCCAACCAGAAGCCATTGAAGATTTTTGAATGAAGCATGATTGATATATATATATATATATTATATATATATATATATATATACACACACAATATATATATATATACACCATAATCATGATATGGTATATTAAGATGGTGTGTGTGTGTGTATGTGTGTGTGTGTATTATGGTGTGTATATATATATATATATACCATAATCAGAATGGTATATTAAGAAACTGGTTTTTGGCAGCAATGTGAAAAATAGATTATAGAGGTGAGAGAGGGAAGGCAAAAAGATCAGTTGGGAGGCTCCTGTAATATTTCAAGTGTGAAGTGATAGGGTTTTGAATTGAGGTGATAGGAGTGGAAAAGAAGAGGCAAAATCCACAGGATTTGGCAATTGATTGCATGTGGGGAGTGAGAGAAAGTAATGAGTACTGGATGATCCTGACTTTAGTGCTTATTCATGGAGTCTTTAAAGGTTTTGGTATTAATAATTGTGTTTTACAGTGGTTGCTTATGTAGCTTTTAGCTTTGGGGGAGGGAAGGACTTTCACTTTAAAGTACAACTAACCAAATTAAGCATCTACTTTGTTTTGTTTTTATTATTATAGAAACTACAGCAAGTTAAGCTGGCAGGGAGTTAGCGAATAGAAGCCAGATGCTGAGAACAACAAAAGCTAGGAAGAGTGAAAAACCAGAAGGAAATCTGGAGTGAAGCAAGGTTGCCCACTATCACCATTATTATTCAATATCATATTAGAAACACTAGCCTCTGCAATAAGAGTCGAGAAAGATATTAAAGGAATTAGAGTAGGCAATGAGGAAACCAAACTATCACTCTTTGCAGATGATATGATGGTATACCTAGAGAACCCCAGAGATTCTACTAAAAAGCTATTAGAAATAATTCACAATTTTAGCAAAGTAACTGGATACAAAATAAATCCCCATAAATCCTCAGCATTTTTATACATCACCAACAAAATTCAACAGCAAGAGATACAAAGAGAAATTCCATTCAGAATAACTGTTGATAGCATAAAATATTTGGGAATCTATCTACCAAAGGAAAGTCAGGAATTATATGAACAAAATTACAAAAAAGTTTCCACACAAATAAAGTCAGACTTAAATAATTGGAAAAATATTAAGTGCTCTTGGATCGGCCGAGCGAACATAATAAAGATGACAATACTCCCTAAACTAATCTATTTATTTAGTGCTATACCAATCAGACTTCCAAGAAAATATTTTAATGATCTAGAAAAAATAACAACAAAATTCATATGGAACAATAAAAAGTCAAGACTCTCAAGGGAATTAATGAAAAAAAAAATCAAATGAAGGTGGCCTAGCTGTACCTGATCTAAAATTATATTATAAAGCAGCAGTCACCAAAACCATTTGGTATTGGCTAAGAAATAGATTAGTTGATCAGTGGAAAAGGTTAGGTTCACAAGATAGAATAGTCAACTATAGCAATCTAGTGTTTGACAAACCCAAAAATCCTAACTTTTGGGATAAGAATTCATTATTCGATAAAAACTGCTGGGATAATTGGAAATTAGTATGGCAGAAATTAGGCAAGGACCCACACTTAACACCATATACCAAGATAAGATCGAAATGAGTCCATGACTTAGGCATAAAGAACGAGATTATAAATAAATTGGAGGAACATAGGATAGTTTATCTCTCAGACTTGCGGAGGAGAAAGAAATTTGTGACCAAAGATGAACTAGAGACTATTACCAATCACAAAATAGAAAATTTTGATTATATCAGATTAAAAAGCCTTTGTACAAACAAAACTAATGCAAACAAGATTAGAAGGGAAGCAACAAACTGGGAAAACATCTTCACAGTTAAAGGTTCTGATAAAGACCTCATTTCCAAAATATATAGAGAACTGACTCTAATTTATAAGAAATCAAACTATTCTCCAATTGATAAATGGTCAAAGGATATGAACAGACAATTTTCAGATGATGAAATTGAAACTATTACCACTCACATGAAAGAATGTTCCAAATCATTATTGATCAGAGAAATGCAAATTAAGACAACTCTGAGATACCACTACACACCTGTCAGATTGGCTAAGATGACAGGAAAAAATAATGATGAATGTTGGAGGGGATGCGGGAAAACTGAGACACTGATGCATTGTTGGTGAAATTGTGAACGAATCCAACCATTCTGGAGAGCAATCTGGAATTATGCCCAAAAAGTTACCAAATTGTGCATACCCTTTGATCCAGCAGTGTTACTTCTGGGCTTATATCCCAAAGAAATACTAAAGAAGGGAAAGGGACCTGTATGTGCTAAAATGTTTGTGGCAGCCCTATTTGTAGTGGCTAGAAACTGGAAAATGAATGGATGCCCATCAATTGGAGAATGGCTGGGTAAATTGTGGTATATGAATGTTATGGAATATTATTGTTCTGTAAGAAATGACCAGCAGGATGAATACGGAGAGGCTTGGAGAGACTTAGATGAACTGATGCTAAGTGAAATGAGCAGAACCAGGAGATCACTTTACACTTTGACATCGATATTGTATGAGGATGTATTCTGATGGAAGTGGATTTCTTTGACAAAGGCTCAATTTCAATTGATAAATGATGGACAGAAGCAGCTACACCCAAAGAAAGAACACTGGGAAACGAATGTGAACTATTTGCATTTTTGTTTTTCTTTCCGAGTTGTTTTTTAACCTTCTGAATCCAATTCTCCCTGTGCAACAAGAGAACTGCTCGGTTCTGCACACATATATTGTATCTAGGATATACTGCAACATATTTAACATATATAGGACTGCTTGCCATCTAGGGGACGGGGTGGAGGGAGGGAGAGGAAAAATCGGAACAGAAACGAGTGCAAAGGATAATGTTGTAAAAAAAATTACCCGGGCATGGATTCTGTCAATATAAAGTTATTAATAAATAAAATAAAATATAAAAAAAAAAAGAAAAACCAGAAAGAAGGAAAAGAAAGGGTAGACCTGGGCAGCCAGGGGCTCAGGTCTAACAATGAGTCCCATTATAATATATCATAATTATTAGTATACATTGCTATATATATTATATATACAGTTAGCTTTGTTTTTAGGTATAATTGTTTTCCACAAGCAATTTATCCCAAGGCAAATAGGAAGAGACAGAATGAGACTTTGAAGTGGCAGCTCACTAAGATTTATTGAACATCAAAAGGAAAGTAAAATTTCAAAGAAGCAGAAGTCAGAAGTGGGGACAATCCGAGTGTGACTTAAGTCACCAATAGGGAAGCACCCAAGGCCTTAATGAAGATGTTAGAAGAATTCTCTCACTGAAGTTTGAACTTAGCATGCATAAAACTATCCTAATAAAAAAATAAAGGTCCCTTCTGGTTAGATATGTCTGTTTCTAGTTGTAATGAGCATCTCTGATGTCATATCTGTATGTGGAATATATGGAAAGCCTGCTTCTGAGAGAATTATGATGATATGTAAGGCCTTGTCTTGGAGAGACTGAATACTGCTTAGGCATTCTATAACTGGCCCTGGTTGTCTAAGAACCTGTTGTAAAGGAGGCTCTTTAGCTGTGGAAATATTCAAAAAAGAGCCATCAGCTTGTTTTACTTCTTTCTCTTTTTGGTTTTATTTGGAGACTCCTTAAGAATCCATGTCAACCTTGAGAGTTTTAAGTTTGGAAGTTAAGTGATCAGAATCCGAGAGGCAGAGTCTGGGCCAAGTTTCACAGTCAGTATAAGAGCAATGACACACCTCTGGTAATGACCTTTGGGAATGCAGCCTAGTAGCAGTCGAGGCTTTGGAGAAACATGCTACATATGAACATGAACTTAGTGGGAGTAATGCTGTGTAGAAACTGAGTTAGCTTGTGAGCTTAATTCCCCAGAGATAGGGATGGTTTTAGAGAGAGTATGTCCCCAAGGTGTTTGGAGGTGAGGGGAGATGGAGAATGTTTGCATGTTGTTCTTGCTATATCTTTGAAGTAACCCCCCCCATGCAAAAGCTACTCATGTTAAGTTACTAAATGGCTTCCTAACAATATGAGGTAAGATGCAAACACAGTTGGAAGGGGGCTTGAATCAATGGCAATAAAGAAAAGATACTTCAAGTCCTCCAGATCTCTTCCTAAAAATTTGAAGGCGATGTGACTCATGCTAGAATGTGTTTTGTTTGTCTATACATGTGGTTTTTGTTTTTCTTGCCTTCATAACAGGTTAAGGAAAGGAAAGTAGAATTGGAACTGAAAATCAAATACAATTGAGTTTTTTAAAAAAAGAAACAAGAAGGAGATATCGCCTACTTGATTCTGGGAAACTGAACATACATTTCATCATAAGATCCTATATGTAAAGAAGGCAAACAACAGCAGAAACATAGAACCCAAGACCAATATCAGAATGAGTTTAGGAGGAATGAGGGAGGAATAAAAGAGGTTGTAATTTATGGAATATAAACTTCTATAGATTTAGAAAAATGGGGAATTCAAGTTGCGTCTGTGTACATCAAGCTTATTTTCCCCATAGCTGTTAGCTGGAGCCATAGGGCTCAAGAAAGTACTTAAATAAATTCAAGTCTCTCTTTTTTTTTAAACAGTATTGTTCCCTCTTGGTCCTATGTGACCACTATTTAATGGTGCCCTGATGTTCTTGCATTTACTGCTCATTATAACTTCCCTGGGCGTGAAATTATGGAGCTTCTCTCTCTCTGCTGTCAGCAGATGACTTCTACTGGTGTCCTTTTCCTTCTGAAAGGATGTATAGATTCTTTGCCACTTTTTGTTTTTGGCTTAAAGAATAGAATTTTTTCCTATAATTTTTTTAAAAGAAAACCTAAGTACCAACACAGCATGAGACTAGGAGAAAAAACATCCCTTAGAACCTTTTCATCCATAAGAGGACTCTATATGTTTCTCTGAGCTTGACTATCTTATACCCCAGGACCAAATGCTTTAGGAAATAGAGCCACTTTGGCTAATTAGTGTTTTCAGGCTGTAGCCATTTAAAAAACTTTGCCTTTCTGAGTAGAACATACTTCATCAGACTATATTCTGAGTTTGGAAATTCCTTTTCGCTCCTTACTTGATTGATTTCCAATTGCTAACCTGTTTGGTCAGATTTACTTTAGAGACTATTTTATTCTTCAGCCAATTTCCAGGGATTCTCTGGGGTTAGATGCAGGCTCAGAAAAACAGAAGACCTTTGGG
The DNA here is from genome assembly GCF_016432865.1 of Antechinus flavipes. Lineage (NCBI taxonomy): Eukaryota > Metazoa > Chordata > Mammalia > Dasyuromorphia > Dasyuridae > Antechinus > Antechinus flavipes. The sequence goes on along the minus strand of NC_067398.1, from coordinate 495,349,217 downwards.
TCATCACATATATGTCCTTGTTTCCTGGATTATAATAAATTTTAACTCATTGGGAATAGAAATTACTTCACTTTTTGTATTTGCAACTCCAGGGTCTATCACAATTCCTGACTTGATAAATGCTAATAATGTTCATTCATTAGCATTCTTGATATAATTCTTATATGGTACGGCCCTCTTTTGTAGTCACTCTTTGATATTTTCTCTTTCTTCTAAAACAGTATTGTTTCAGGATGATATAAATATAATTATAGTGCTAGTACATGGTACTAACCAGAAGGGGGAAATTATTGAAATTTGTGCTAGTGACCCCCTTGTTTTAAGTCTTGCTTCTCTTTTGAATGCCATTAATTAATCTGCAGGAAGAAGCCCCAGCCACTCTTTGGTAGGTATTTCATCTCTTGCCCATCGTTTTAATCTGAAAATCATAACACAGTCACATAGGCTCTCAGTCCATTTTACCTCTTTTTCTTTTACCTCTTATCTCATTTTCCTATGAAGGGGCAATGGCCCACCCCTTTTTGGAAACATGTACCTATCAGAATTGTCTTGCTTTTGTTTGGAAAAGTTGCCTATAAAAAGCACTGGGTGGTTTAAATTTCATTTCCTGGTTATGTTCAACATATTTTTGCCTTGGATGTTACAATAAAGTCCTTTAAATTTTCTCGTCCTGGATTTATTTTATTATTAAGGGCAAAACTCAAGCAAAGATTTTCTTTTTTTTCTTTTAAAAATGTTTTTATTTTATTCTTTTTTCAATTTCTTGAAAAAATAATTTTAACATTAGGTTTTTAAAATTTGTGAGTTCCCAGTTCCTTTTCCTCTTCCCTCTCCTCCCACATTCTTGAGAAGGCAATTTGATATAGATCATACATATAAAGCCACACAAAATATAGTTTCATATGCTCAAAAAGTTATCAAACTGTGCATACCCTTTGATCCAGCAGTGTTTCTACTGGGCTTATACCCCAAAGAGATACTAAAGAAGGGAAAGGGACCTGTATGTGCCAAAATGTTTGTGGCAGCCCTGTTTGTAGTGGCTAGAAACTGGAAAATGAATGGATGCCCATCAATTGGAGAATGGTTGAGTAAATTGTGGTATATGAATGTTATGAAATATTATTGTTCGGTAAGAAATGACCAGCAGGATGAATACAGAGAGGACTGGCGAGACTTACATGAACTGATGCTGAGTGAAATGAGCAGAACCAGGAGATCATTACAAACTTCAACAACAATACTGTATGAGGATGTATTCTGTTGGAAGTGGATTTCTTTGACAAAAAGACCTAACTCAGTTTCAATTGATCAAGGATGGACAGAAGCAGCTACATCCAAAGAAAGAACACTGGGAAACAAATGTGAACTATCTGCATTTTTGTTTTTCTTCCCGGGTTATGACATATCACCGGGTCTAACATATATAGGACTGCTTGCCATCTAGGGGAGGGGGTGGAGGAAGGGAGGGGAAAAATTGGAACAGAAGAGAGTGCAAGGGATAATGTAAAAAATTACCCTGGCATGGGTTCTGTCAATAAAAAGTTATTAAAAAATAAAATAAACCTGAAAAAATATATAGTTTCATATTAGCCAAATTGCAAAAAGAGAATACAGTCCTACCCTACCTCCCCCTCCAAAAAAAAATCCACACCAAGAAACAAGAAAAATAAAAGGAAGTTTTGGAAGTATGCTTCAATTGCATTTAGACTAAATCAGTTCTTTCTCTGGAGTGGATAGCATTTTTCATTATAAATCCTTTGAAATTGTTTTAGATCACTGCACTGCTGAGAATAGCTAAATCATTCTTAGTTGATCATTGCATAATATTGTTCTTATTGTGTACAATGATCTTTTGGTTCTGTTCTCTTCATTTTGCATCAATTTATCTAAGTCTTCCCAGGTTTTTCTAAAAGCACCTTGCTTAGCACTTTTCTTAGCACAATTGTATTCCATCACAATCATATGCCCACAACTTGTTTAGCCATTCCCCGATTGATGAGCCTGCCTTCAATTTCAAATTCTTTGCTACTACAAAAAGAGCTGCTATAAATATTTTTGTACATAGAGGACCTTTTCCTTTTTGTTTGATTTCTGTGGGATAGAGACCTGGTAGTGGTAGTACTATGTCAAAGTTATATGTGGAGTTTTTTAGTCTTTTTTTTTTTTTTTTTAGCAATTTATAATTGTTCTCCAAATTGTTCTCCAAAATGGTTGGATGAATGCACAATTTCACCAATAGTACATGAATGTTCCAATTTTCCAAAACCTCTCCAACATTTGTTATTGTCCCTTTTCTGTCATTGTTAACTATTAGGGAAACAGGAGAAAACTAATAATATTTATCCTTAAGCTGTGGTTAGTGACATTTTGCTCACTGGAGTAAAATCTTTTGGGATTGTAATTAAATATTGTTTTAAGTATGATTTCAGGTATGATTGTCTAGATCATTATTAAGCTGCTAATATACCACTCAGGGAGGAGTGTCATGTGCTGCCCAAAGGGAGCATGGGATGAGAATTGCTACAGGTAGATATCTGTCCTAAGGAAAAGTTGAGGAGATGAACTTTTCTGGGCAAAATTAACATCTTTTTTGACTCAGTTTCTCCTTGTACTATTTTTTCCTGCACAGGAAACATTAACATCTGGTTACTACCAGATTAGGTTAAATCTGGTTATTATACCGTGTGAATAATGTGGAACGTGGCTGCACAATTGGTTGTTAAAATGACTCACACCTTAAAAAAGGAATCAAACAGAGCAAAGAGAATTTTTCCCCTGCTAAGACTTATGTCAGATAAATTTATGCCTTTAAAGAGTCTTAATATTGTCATATCCATGTCCCTTATTTTTCCTTTCATAGCAAATTTCTATAATCATGGCAGGAAAACTGTTGAAGTTTGTCATTGCAATATCAAATCTATTAATAAATAGATTAATACTAAAAAATACCTGAATTACTATAATGAGGTGCTAGTTGGAAAGCTCTTGCTATTGTTAATCTGTATTTGTAGTCAACTCCATATCATATATAACCAGGTAAATGAATTCTTAGGTTTGCCATTCTCTTTCTTTCTTTCTTTCTTTCTTTCTTTCTTTCTTTCTTTCTTTCTTTCTTTCTTTCTTTCTTTCTTTCTTTCTTTCTTCCTTCCTTCCTTCCTTCCTTCTTTCCTTCCTTCCTTCCTTCCTTCCTTCCTTTTTTAAGCAATTGGGGGTTAAGTGACTTGCCCAGGGTCACACAGCTAGGAAGTGTTAAGTGTCTAAGATCAGATTTGAACTCAAGACCTCCTGATAGGGAGTCATCTAGCTGCCCCTGCCATCCCCTTTCTAATACTTATACTTTGGAGATACATATACCCAATCTTATACACTGGGTCCTTAAAGTACTTCCTTCAAGATAATATAAGAATAACATGTATCCTCAAAAAGAGAAGACATATAAAAGTTAATTTAATGGGATAATAAACTTTGAGAAGCAAGGATTAGATTATTAGAAATTTAAGAACTAAAATACACATACACACACACACACACACACACGATTAGCTTCTAAAACCAATGGAAAATACAAACTTGAGTATGTTTTGGTAATAAGTTCTTCAAAGTTATATTAAATTTGTTTATATGTATAAAATATATAAAATTGCATTGCTTTTAAATCATCTCTCTCTTTTTCCCCCTGTTTTGAAATATCTGTGTAGTAATATTAAGGGTCACAGATTTCATTTTCCAAATCAGAATCTCATGGATCTTTCATCCATTTTCAGATAAAAGGTTTGAGTGAAGGTAGAAGGCCTAAGTGCTAGGTAAAAATGAAAATTCTATTAGAAGTATGGGTTCTAATTTAGTGTAATTATTGTTCTGTCATTAATAGGGGTAGATCCATATGATTTGAGTTAGTTTTTACCACATGAACTAATTATTGAAAAACCAGTCTGATTCTATTTTGTCATGGTTTACTAAATTATGCAAAATCTTATCATTAGCGGAACTTAACAGCATTATCTACAGAATCTCCACAAGTGACCTGGACCCTAGAGATAATCAAGGAAATGACTTCACATACCTGCCTTGATCCATACATAGCTGTTCATGAAGTGCTTGCCAGTCCCCAGAAAATCTGGGTTGTTGCAAAAGGACTTGGCAACTCTGAAGCTATTGTTGTTTTGGGTTTCTTTGTTCACTTACTGCTTGTTATGTTACTTGTGTGTCATATTTGTATGCATGTTGTAGACTTCTTTACTTATTCTGTAAGCAGCTTGTAATTTCTGTTTGCACCGATGCCTTTGTATGGCACATTTGCTGATCATGGTTTGCTCAGGGTTCATGAAGTTTCTACTTGCCTTTCCTGTCAAGAGTCAACTCCTTGTGGAAGAAAACTGTGATAGGATAAAAGTAGATGCCCTACCATTTGAACCTCCACAAAACATCTATATTCTAATTGCCAAAATCTATGAACTACAGATATGTTGTGGAGTACAGAACTTTTCATTGGTTAACTATGTGGGTTTTCTCTTGTGTGTCTTCATGGGGATTGCATATTATTTATGTTTTCAGTGTCTCTCATGGTGCAAAGAACTGATCCCCAGGGCAATCTTCACATTTACAGGCAATAGAAATTGGGATTTGCCACTAAGGAAAAAGAATCAATTTAGGTTTAATTGTGGAGCTGCACCATGTGTATGTATGGTTACACTACAGGAGGAAATAATTGAAATTTCTGTTAATGATCTCATTGTTTCTAATTCTACTTGTCTTCTGGACACTTAGTCTGTTAGGAGAAACATCTTCACCAATGCCTTTATTATATTTACCTGAGAAACATCATGAAGTCACACAGGTTCTCATTCCCCACTTACCTCTTTTTGAAAAATTTTAATTTTCAATTTGTAGAATAAAACAAATATTTCCTTGATATAGTATAATAATAATATTTTTTTAAAAGATGACTGCATCTGAAACTGCAAACCTATTATGTACAACCTATTATTCCTTTTAAATACATAAAATTATCAAGTGAATTTTTAAAAATATTCTCTTCCTTTCCCGTCACTCCCACAGTAGAATAGCTAAATACAAATATGTGTATATGTGTATGCATATATATATATATATATATATATATATGTAAAATCAGTTTTTACAAACCTCTATCATTTCTTACTCTGGATGCAATTAATGTCTTCATTCATAGGTCCTTTGTAGTGAATTTTATAATAGTTAAAATAACTTAATCGTTCAAAATTTTTCTTAAAACAATATTGTTATTACTGTATAAAATGTTCCCTTGCTCATTTCACTTTTCATCTCCCTTACCTCTAATCTCATTTCCCTATGAAGGGGCAATGAAGGACAAACTGAGACACAATCAGAATTATCTTGCTTTTATCATGAAATGCTTTCTATAAAAGAACTAGGTAGTTTGAATTTCATCATCAGTTGATGTACTTTTGCCTTGGATGTTACAATAAACTTCTTTAAATTTTCTCTTATTGATCTTTGTTCAACAAAGATTTTCTTTTAAAATTTCTCATTTATACACATACATACATATACACATATCACTTTAAGTTTTATTAAGTCATTTCTTCACAAAAACCCTACAATATAAATAAGTAAAATGAATATTATTATTCAATTTTCAATTATTCGATTTCAACATTATTATTCAGTTATTCAAACAAGGCTCAAAGAGGTCAGCATTTGAATTTAGGTCTTTTAATTTCAAGTCTCCTTTTATTTCTGTTCTGTTATGGCCTTTCATAATTTAAAAAAAATTGATTTGTTAAGTGAGCTCCCTGTGTAGCTACGTATATCTTTTTAGAGACTTCCTGTTTTTTCTTCATCAGAATAATTTGTATTGCCACTATTCTATTCTAAAGGCATCCCATCTTTTTTGAGTTTACTTGTAATTGAATTTTAAACCATGGGATCATCTCCTTTCAGTTTAGTCATTTCTATCATATTTTATTTGGGATTTTCTTGGCAAGGATACTGGAGTGGTTTGCCATTTCCTTCTCTAACTCATTTTACATTTAGGGAAACTGAGGCAGAGTTAAGTGATTTGTCTAGAGCCATGCAGCTAGTGTTTGAGACCAATTTTGAAATCAGAAACTAAGTCTCCAAGCCAGATATTCTATCAACTGTGCCATATAGTTGCCCAATCTTTTCTCTTAACTCTCTCAAATCCATTTTCCCCAAATACAGAGTTATTATCAGACTATACCACTGATATCTTAGCTAGAATAGAAGCAGCTCCGTGGCACAATGGATAAAACATGGAATTTGGTGTCAGGAAGATGGTAATTTAAATGCTAACTCAACTATTTACTAGCTCTTTAAACTTGAGCAAGTCACTTAACCTCTGTCTGCCTCAGTTTTCCTCCTTGTAAAATGGGGATCATAATAGTACCTATCGCACAAGATCAAATGAGTTAAAGTATGCAAAGCATTTCTCAAACCTTAAAATGCTAGCTTTCATTATAATTAATAATAAATGCTAAGTATTGTCATCATCATCATTATATATTCAAGTCTCCTGAATTTTTTTTGATAAAGGCTTTGGATCCCTTCTCAGAATACCATTTTTAAATGCATGAAATAGAATACTTTGGATTTCAAAGGAAACTGATTATATTGAAATGCAATTATCAATTTAAAAAAAATCCATAAACCACAGGTTAAAAACCCTTGTTCTTGAATTAAAAGCCTTGATTTAGAAACTAATTTCCCTTCTCCAATACTAACTTCTTAAACAGTTGATCATTTCCCATAATCTCTTTTCTCCTCTGCAGATGTTGCTGCCAATCAGCAATGATAAAACAACCCATATGTCCCTAAGGTCTTCAACTTCTTGCTCATAATGTCCTCATCACTAGACAAGTGCTTTCTAGGTTTTTTCATGTCATCTATCTTCTGATAAATTATTGGATATGGTTCCTAGACATCTGAGTTTATGAGTCTCAGGAAGCTTTCTATCATATCACAGAATTCATGCAACATATCATAGATATTGTACAAGATACTGTAGAAGAAAGTAAATTTCTCACTTGATAATATCAATTTGCCATTTTTCTTTCCTAATACTGCTCACGAGGGAGTCACCAACAATCTCAGATCTCTTTTTTGTGAATGCTAGATGCTTTTCCCCTAGAACCTGTTGGTCTTCATTTTAAGACTGAAGAATGGGAAACTAGTTTTCTCCATATAAGATTCAGTTTCACCTCATAACTAGTGGTTTCCAAACTTTTTGTAGTGATTCCCACTCACTCTTTCTAACAAAAAAATTGTCACATATATCTAACTTTTTGTTTTTGAGTTAATCAGTGTTAAGTCACTTGCCCAGGATCACACAGCTAAAAAATGACAGAGGATAGATTTAAACTCAGCTCCTTCTCACTTTGAGGGTGGTGCTTCATTGACTTCATCATCCAGTTGTCCCTCTATCTGCTTTTCATGAAACCACTTATGCAAATAATTATTAAGCTTATATTTTATTCAAGTAAATTTAAAAATTAGGATTAAACCTATGATTTCGTGTACCTAGAAAACTGAGTCATTGCAAATTGGCAGTCTTATAACTTTTTGAAAGTTGCATAAGATACTGAGAAGTTAAATGACTTATATAGGGTCATCGCCAATGTGCACCAACAATAGTGATCACTAAACTCTTATCTTCCAGCTTCCCAGGTAACTCACTACTATGCTACCACTCAAATAAAATTAAAAACTCATTACAATTTTATAACACAAGAACAAAACTTAAATATCATTAAAGAATACAACATACACAAATATGTATATTCCTCATAACTTTGATAATATACAATTCATGATAATTTTAATATAATGAGTTGACTTGGTTTTCTCAAATTTAATTGTTGAAAATTGCAGGGTTTTTTGAGCTTTTCCATTTCCAAAAAAAATTGCACATTTGTTTTAAAAACTATTATACTGTTCTTGCCAAAAAAAGACTAACATTGTGAAATATAAGACATTAAGGTACTTTTAACTTCCACACAGAAATTGCTTAATTTTATGATACTTCAATACAATAATTAGCATGAGGTCACCATTCATATGTCAAGAACCTATGCTGCATGGTAGCAGTGGTAGCATTTGAATCAACCAGCCCCACGTCTGGAGGAGTTTTTCTGCCTTGAGACTTACAGGAATCCAAGTATTTGGATCCAACCATAACAAATAAGCACTATATTGCATTTGCTATCAATTAAAGTGAATTTTGAACCATCATTTATTGAGATTGATTGGGACTTTTTTTTCACTGGAAAATAAATGGATTTATGTGGGAATTGTGCTCAGAAATATCCAATAATGAGGGCTATTACTTTATCATCCCTCTCTACCTCTAAACCCCAGGGAGCTTTAGTTGTTTGGAAAATTCAGAGAAGAGCCTCATACTTTTTTCACAACTCCAGGAAATGGACTTTCATCCCTTCACTTCCTTCCCTGAGAATCATTCTCCTACACTGCAACCTCCAGACACAAACTTGAGTACCATTCTTAGCTTTCCAATTCCTTTTCCTCTCTGTCCTCCTTATGAAGCATTTCTTCCATTACTTAAGGAACACAACTTGTTTGTGAATTATAGATGCCAGTAGTGAAAGCAGCAGAGAATTCAACTTTATTTAACATTAGCAATAGATCTAGGTTTGCTTAAATCCATAGCAGCGCTAGAACAACTTTTTACCAGAAAGACAGACTAAACTGTGGTGAAAGGCAAATATTTATCAGTAACGCTGGATAGTTTCAACATAAACAAGCAGTTTAAATATGTAAAGGAACATGTTTGAAGGGAGAGAAAGCCTTCCTTGTTCATGCTTTACAGAGTAAGAGTGTGAGAAGGAAGTACTCCTCTTCAGGAAAGAGAGCAAAAGTCCAGAGAAGTCTTATCCACATTTCCCAAGGAGGGCCAATTTTGACAGCATCTAACTGGACTCATTTGCTAGAGCAGGGAAAAGGCAGTAGTTAGGGCTTTTTAAAATTATTTATTTATTTTGTTTTTATATCATTTTCATTTTTTAATATATTCACACACACCCCACCCAAAGAATCATTCCTTATAGTAAAGAATGAAAAAGAAAGGGATGGGTGGTGGGTGGTGGCTAGTGGCTAGTGAATGGGGAGAGCAGTTCAGCAAAATAAATCTATACATCAGTCCAGTCAGACAGTATATGCAGTTTTCCAGGAATCCCGATCCTGCAAAGAAATGAAGAAGGTATTTCCCCCCCACCCCAGTTTTCTTCAAGGTTCTTCAAACCTACTCGTTATAATTACGAAGCATTCAGTTTCAGGATTCTTTGTTGTTCTTTCCATTTATCCTGTTTTAGTCATTGTTTATATTGTTTTCTTGGTTCTTTTTACTTCATTTTGCATCATAAAAGTCTTCAGATACTTCTCTCTACTCTCTCTAGTTATTGCTTCTTATGGTCCGTAATACACAATTATATTTATATAACCATCCCCCAATTAATGGCATCCACTTTGGGTCCACTTCTTTGCTATCATAATAGTTTTACCATGAGTATGTTGACATATACAGGACTTTTCTTTTTCTCTTTGCCTTCTTTGGGTAATATGCTTTGCATATTCTCTGGGTCAAATGTTGGCAATAATTATATGAAAGGATAGCTGAAATGTTAAGGCTAGAATAAAGGATGGCAAAGAATTACTATGGGACTGGATAGATATTTAGTCATGTAAGCTGATGGTTTATGTGAGAAAGGTGGGCCAGAGTGGGTTAAGTATAGTCACAGAGAAAACCAAGTTCAATTCCTCTTGAATCAAGTCAAGTTAGTGATAGGAAGAGCAGATTGAAATACAATCAATGAACCAAATTAGGATGGGAGAAAACAAAAGAATAGTAAGGTAAGGATCTGGTTGAGATTGGGAATAAAAGCTGAAATCTCAGTCAGGAAAGCAAGATCACAAGGGATATTTTAACAACCTTTAAGGTCTTCTACACAGAGCTCCATACTTGAGGTTTTTTGCCTTGGGACTTAATGGAACCTCTTTTTGCCTCCCTCCATTTTTCTTTTTTTGTATCCCTAGCACAGTACTTGTCACATGTTATACTGATTAATTGATTGAACCTGTCTCCTATAATAGTTTAGATTCAATTCTCTAAGTACCTAAAGCTTCTTTATTTTAGGAATTGTCTGAGTCATGTTAAGGAGATCCCTATAAGGATTATGGGTGAAATTCCCTCCCACAAGGGTCTTGATCTTCTTCTTAAAGGCAATGTTGGAACATCTTCAAGGATGTATAAGCCTTTGACTTCCCAATATCATCAATCAGGAGAGGTAGGGATAGATTGGTATGGGAGATAGTATGGTTCTATCGGAAAGAGACTCCCTAGAGACAGAAGAGATCTGAATTTGGATTTCGCCTCTGTGGAACTATGACCTTTTTAATTCTTGGTTTCCTCATTGGTAAAATTGGAGTAGTATTAGCTGTACCATCTACCTCTTGGATTTGTAAGACAATAGATAATCTACGTTTAGGACTTTGCAGATCTTAAGAAGATACATAATCTTAGCTGCTATTGGGAATCACAGAATCTCAGAGTAGAAAGGACTTCAGAGGTCACCTAGAACCAAATAAGAAGCCTCTCTATGATAAACCGAACAAGTACCTATGTAGCCTTTATCAAAAGGCTTCTGGTAAGGAAATCCACTATCTCCCAGAGCAACTTTTCCTGTTTTGGAATAACTCTAATAATTAGGACCTTTCCCCCAACATCAAGGCAAAATCCAAATGTATACCTTTTCTCTTTTATTCCTTTTGCTTTCTGGAGCCAAGTAGAAGAACACATCTAATCTCTATTTCTCATAACAGCCCTTTGAATACTTGAACACAGTTACCATGTTCTCCTACTCATTTTCCAGTCAAATGTCACTATTTCCTTTAACTGATGCTTATACACTAAGAAATCTCCTCCTCTGGGCCCTTCACAATTCCCTGTGCTCTCCTTTGGATGCTTTACAATCATCAGTGTCTTTCCTCCACAATGTGGGACTCAGAACTGAAAATGTTATTTCTATTACTCCAGAAGGGGCCTGATCAGAATAGAGTACAGAAGGGTTCTCACCTCATTATTCCCAGATATTCTGTCTTCCCCCCAAAACAAATATGTATGGCTAACCAATTGACCGTGTTCAAAAATATGCCTCATTTTGTGCCCTAAATCCATCATCTTTCTTATCAATCAATCAATCAACATTTATTAAACAGCTACTGCCAGGAACTGTTCTGATAGCTTTCAAAATCTAATGGTCTTTATAGTGTTGTTGTTGTAATGTAAATTATTCTCCTGTTTCAGCTTCTTTTATTTTTTATCCGTTTGCAGAAGTCTTCAAATTTGCTTGTTTTTGACATCTTGATATTAATATAGCCTAAGATTGCGCTAGATTTCTTGGCTGTCACATCACTCTGATGATTCATACTGAACTTGAAGTTCAGTGAATCTGCCAGATTTTTCTCACACTAATTGCTGCCTAACCTGGATTCCCAGTTTTGCACTTAGGACTATGATTATTTGAATTCATCCCTATTAAATTTCATTAATTAGATGCCACTCTATTTTTGTCCTGTCGAGAGATTTATGAATCTTTACTCTGTCCCAACCTGTTAGTGATCCTTCCATTCTCTCTGTACTCTTATCCAAGTCACTAATCGAGTCTTCTGCTGGAGACTTTCTACCAAACTGACTTTGAAACATTGATGATTATTGTTTGGATCCAATCATTCAACCAGCTCAGAGTCTCCCTCAATTGCATTCCTGGCTGTCCTTTAGCTTCTCTTCATCTTATGGATGGAGGAAGGTATGAGAAACTTTGTCAAGAACTTGACTAAAACCTACATAAACCCACACCTATAGAATTTTTTAATGTCCCAGTCTAATAACTCCATTGAAAAACTATTTTGATCTTCCATGACCTGTTCTTAAGGAGACCATATTGGGTCTTTGGGATCCCAGCTTCTTTTTCTAATGGTTCATTAAAGACCCTTTAATTAATACAACCTAGAATGTTACCAGGACTAAATATCAAGCTCTCTGATGTCTAGTTTTTAGACTTAATTTTTTCTCTTTTGAACATTAGAACATTTAATCCTCTTTAATCCTGAAGTTGTTCTTCAATTCTCTACAATATCTCAAAAACACTGATTGTAGTTTGGCAGTTATTTTTGCCAGTTCTTTCAATATTGGAAAATTCATCTGGATCAAATCACTTGCTTTCATAAAGACTAAGTGCTCTCTTGCTCTCTCCTTACTCTATCTTCCCTCCAGCTCATTCTCTGCTTTATTTCCCAGCTTCCTTGTCTTCCACCCCCATCCCCATAAGAACTTCACTCTGAAGTTCAACCCTAACCACCAAATCATTAAAAGTTTCAGACAAGCTACTTAGTTCCTTCTGGCTCCTTTTCTATTTTGTCTACCTACATAAGAAGGAACATCCCTTCTATCTCTTTCTATCTGTTTTATGTATTGTCTTCCATTAAAATATAAGCTCCCTGAGAGTAGAAATTGCCTTGTTTTCTTTTTTCTTTTTTATCACTAGCATTTAATATGGTATTTGGCACATAGTAAATGCTTAGCAAATGTTCTATCTTGGGTCTATCTATCTACCTATCAATCTATTCCTCCCTCCATCCATCCATCCATCTAGGTATCAGTTCCTGATTAGCTATTTTTGTTCTGGCCTCTCTAGGCAGAAAAAAGAAATGCAAACTCAAATAAAATATGACTTGCACAGATCTGCTTTTTCTCCTTCATTGACTATCATCGTTTGATATATCCCAAACCACAATCTGATCCCCTTCTTTGCAGATCCTCTTCTCCTGAATATAGATAAATAAAAGCAAACCCATTTTCCCCTTAGCTACCCTTGCCACCTTCAATCACATTATTTTTATATATTATATATACACATAATATACAATTGTACTATTTTTTGAATTCACCTTCTGTTATCTGCCCTTGCTTCTACATATCTAACTTTTAAAAATCCAAGTGGGTCAATGAGTTGCTATATCAATTCATTTTCTTCCCTTTTACTCACCTCTTCAATGAATCCCGACTATGCACGAGGCTACAAAGACAAAAATAAAACATTTCCTACCTTTAGGAAGTTATCAAGGTAGACAACAGAAAGATATATGAATTTCATAGGGGACTGATCAAGGAAAATCTAGTCATTTGGAGCATGCTTAATGTGGGACACTAATAACTGGGGTGAGGAGAATCAGGGCAGACTCCCTGTAGAAAGCCCCCTAGAGCATGGATTTTAGAGAAAAGAGGGACTATAAGAAAGGTTAAGATGGAATGCCTTCCAGGTGGGGGGCACACCTAATACAGATGCAGAGTGACAGGAGCCAAATATCACTCCTGTGTATGAAGAATAGCAAACAGCCAGTTTTGGTGGATTATAAAGTGTGTAAAGAGAAGTAAGGTGTAAGCAGGTTGGAAAGGATTTTTTAAAAAAACCTTATTGGAGATAGTAGAGTCCAGAAATAGAAATTCCTGTCAATGGTTACTCCTTTATTGAAAGGTACAACTATTTGTTATTGAGGGTGGCAATTCTTTGAGGATAAAAATTCTTTTGACAAGGTTGACTGCCTGTCAAGGTTACCTTCTTGATAACAAGGCTAACAAGGTTTTTGCTCTGACATTGATGGTATCTCCTTAATGAGGTGTGAACTTGCTCTTGCTAAGCATTCTTGGGCTGATAGACACCGAGTTAAGAATAGCTTACAGAACTGTATCTAGCCATATCCCTGAGTTATGCCCTTGACTTTGACCTTTAAAGGAAATACCAGAAGGCAGAGCTGGAAGATGGGAGAAAACTGGAATTGTTGCAGTCAGAGAAAAGTCTCTTGAACACACAAAGATTCAGATTCACCAGACAGAACCGTGCACAAGTCAGAAGCCCCATCTCACTGGAGATCACATGGCACATGAAAGGGAAGAGCAACCTGGTCCCAAAGATGGGAGCAGCCTGAAGTTGGGGTGGAACAGTGAAAAGTCTGGTCCAAGGAGAATGTGAGAGTGAAGCAGTGAAGGAGTTCCTCCTCCAAGTGGAAGAAATTTTGGATCAAACAAAAGCTAGAGTTTATCAGCAGCAAAGTACAATGCCATAAAGCAGAGGAGAAAACCAGGGTTATGGCCCCTAAAGAATACTGTGAACAGTAATATTGTAAATTATGTGAACTCTGCTGGGGTTGGGGATGGGGAGGAGGAGAAAAGAGAAGAAAAAAGTTTTTGCTGCTATTCTTCCTATTTTTAATATCTCAATTGTATCTATATTATTGAATATGCAGTGGTAATTTTCTCAGTCTTCCCTTCTTTTTTTAAAATTAGATCTATAAAACTCCAAGAAAATGCATTCTTATCAAACCCCTGCCAGGAATTTGCTATTCCTATATTTTTAGCCTTACTCCACAGAAAGCATCTTATTCAACAGCTGATTACTCCAAAATTTTGCCTTTCTCTTCTTTTTTTTTATTTAAATAATTTTTTTATTGACAGAACCCATGACAGGGTGCTTTTTTACAACATTATCCTTTGCACTCACTTCTGTTCCGATTTTTCCCCTTCCTCCCCCAGCTGGCAAGCAATCCTTTACATGTTAAATAGGTTACAGTATATCCTGGATACAATATATGTGTGCAGAACCGAACAGTTCTCTTGTTGCACAGGGAGAATTGGATTCAGAAGGTATAAATAACCCGGGAAGAAAAACAAAAATGCAAGCAGTTTATATTCATTTCCCAGTGTTCTTTCTTTGGGTGTAGCTGCTTCTGTCCATCCTTGATCAATTGAAACTGAGTTAGGTCTCTTTGTCAGAGAAATCCATTTCCATCAGAATACATCCTCATACAGTATCATTATTGAGGTATATAATGATCTCCTGGTTCTGCTCATTTCACTTAGCATCAGTTCATGTAAGTCTTGGCTTTCCTCTCTGTATTCATCCTGCTGGTCATTTCTTACAGAACAATAATATTTCATAACATTCATATATCACAATTTACCCAGCCATTCTCCAATTGAGGGGCATCCACTCATTTTCCAGCTTCTAGCCACTACAAACAGGGCTGCCACAAACATTTTGGCACATACAGGTCCCTTTCCCTTCTTTAGTATCTCTTTGGGGTATAAGCCCAGTAGAGACACTGCTGGATCAAAGGGTATGCACAGTTTGATAACTTTTTGGGCATAGTTCCAAATTGCTCTCCAGAATGGCTGGATGTGTTCACAATTCCATCAACTATGTATCAGTGTCCCAGTTTTCCCACATCCCCTCCAACATTCCCCATTATCTTTCCCTGTCATTCTAGCCAATCTGACAGGTGTGTAGTGGTATCTCAGAGTTGTCTTAATTTGCATTTCTCTGATTAATAATAATTTGGAGCGTATTTTCACATGGCTAGAAATAGTTTCAATTTCTTCGTCTGAGAATTGTCTGTTCATATCCTTTGACCATTAATCAATTGGAGAATTTGCCTTTCTCTTCTTGAAGTCCTCACTTTCCACCTGTACCGCTAGAGTTTTCTGTTTCTTCCCCATGACTCCATAATCTTTAATAATACTTTAAAGATTCATTTTGACATTATCATTTGTGCCCACATGAATCATCAGAAGCTTTTTCCGTCATTATATCTGATGGGCTTCTTTTGTGTAGTAGGCAGTTAACTAATGAATGTAATGTTACATATGAGTACTTGAAAATATATTAATTTGCAAAAAAACCTGAAGTTCAATGGTGACTGACAGGAAATGAAACTGTAGAGAAACCAACATTTTGTTTTCAAGGCAGAGGTAATAAATGGATGATAAGGAAGAAAATAGCCTACCAAGAAATTGAAAAATAAGATTAAATGATATAGCAAAGTTGACCGACCAGCTTATTAAATTTGATTTTTAGACTAGGGAACCTAAAAAGAATGTAATAATGTTTCAAAAGGTCCTGAGTTGTTGTTCTGGATTGAAAGAAACTACTTTGGAATGTCAGGTGGAATATACCCCTTCAAGTCTGAACTAGTAGTAGAAGGGGGAAAAATGTCTTCTGCTTTTCCATTTAAAAGAAGAAAAGTGACTAGTTCTATCCTTTAAGTCTTTAAGACACCAAAACACATTTTGTGGAGTCAATAAATAATTTATTTGTGATTCAGACTGATAATACTCTTTCAAATCCTTTGTAAGATTTTCCAGCTTTACTATATATTTAAAACAATAAAAACAAAATCTTTCATTAAGGCAAGAAATGATATGGTGGGGAAGAGGAGGTAGATAGCATGAGAATCCTAAATTGGGCCAGTACTGGTTTTGATGCAAATGTTATGAATCACATTTTTTAAAAAATTCTATTAAAATTCATCCCTAAATACTTCCTTGTCCCTTCTTTGCAGAGATGAGAGATCAATTGTGTAATCACTTCATCAGATTTTTTTTCATATGTTCATCAATTTTGCTGTTTTTTAAAATTATTTATTTTAAAGAATGGCTCTCTGGGAGAAGATGGAAGAAAGATCCAATAAATAATCTTGGTGATATAAAAAAGATATCAAAAATATATAAAATATAAAAAGTCTTCTCTACCCACTGATTCATTTATTTATTATCTGGTCTCCGTTCCTTCTGAGATCTGTACTAACACATCTTTATTCTAAACATGAAACATCCCTTTGAGGTTTAAAGGGTCTGGAAAAGCTATGCTACTGATTTCCCTGACTTCCTTTAAGTCCCACCCCAAATTCCAGCATCCATAGAAAATCTTTCATTAATTCTAATGCCTTTCCTCTTTTAAATATTTCCTGTTTATCCTGTTTATAGCTTGCTTTGTATATATTTGTATATGCTGTCTCCCCCATTAGCTTATGAACTTATTGAGGGCAAGAATTATCTTTTGCCTCTTTTCTAATTTCCAGCTTTTAGTACAATATCTCAGTAAGTGCTCAATAAATGTTGATTGACTAATTAATTGATGATGGTTAATAATGCTATGTTGTTTTTCTCAAATAAGCCATTTTTTTGTAACTTGAATGGAAATGCTTTCCACCTGAAAGATGAAGGAGGTCAATTTTTTAGTCCATCCTCTCTACCAACCACTTTCTAGCTATTCCTATAGCTTGGGGTATGGAGTTAATTTAACTGTTGTTCAGCTTGTTTTCTGAGTGTAAGGTTTGTTTTCTGTTTCATTGATTGAAATCTCTAAACAATTTTCTAGTTTAAATGGGTCACCTGAATAGAATGACCAGCATTTGCAGATCTTCAAATAGTCATATTTAAAACATAAAAAAATTGGTTTTTTTCCTTCCTTCTTCTGCTGGATGAGTATTAATTTGTGGTAGGATTTAAAAAGAAGGCTTGTCAGTCCTATTGGACACAAAAGTGGTCTTTAAGCTTTAGGAGAGCTCATAGCTTGGATGTGTAATCCCCACAAATGTGCATTGTGGCTCTTACTTCATTTCTCTGTTGCTAATATCTAATTATAACATAAGGGTATTTGGTGTATAAGTTACTGTCCTCTTCAAAAATTCGCTGTCAAAGAAAATCCTCTTTATGAACCAAATGTGAAACTCTCCTCCTTGTAGGACATCTGTAACTTCCAACCTCATATTCCCAAATACACACATAGTAGGACCTATAATGTCACCTTTTACTTTGTTTGAATTAAGCAATAATTTCTGATGAAAAAGAAATTTCCTGCAACATTAATTAATGTC
This sequence comes from Antechinus flavipes, assembly GCF_016432865.1. Classification (NCBI taxonomy): domain Eukaryota; kingdom Metazoa; phylum Chordata; class Mammalia; order Dasyuromorphia; family Dasyuridae; genus Antechinus; species Antechinus flavipes. The sequence continues at coordinate 495,331,472 of NC_067398.1, read as the reverse complement.
TTGCTGGAATTGCTAAGGGCCTGAAGGAAAGCCAAGGGCACTTAAACCAGTCAGTTATTAACTACCAGGAAATATTGGACCCACAAGGTATTAATGGTTATTATAAACTCTGAAAGTGAAGTGGTGAGGGGAGAAAGAAAGAATATCTAATGTAATTAATTTTTATGCAATGAAAAGTTTAAAAATAGAAGCATCTGTTGCCATAGTCACACAGCATTCAGCCCCACCAGTAATGGTTGACCGTGTCCGGCATTCATGGACAATAGAATGTTTAGACCTGACTTTCAGCAAAGGCAGAGCACAGGAAAGCAATAACCAGGCAACCCAAAGACATCCACCCCTGTAAGGCATTTTTGCTGTTTATTTCCTCATGAGGAAAACTTGGACTTTTCAACTATCACTGTCATCTGTTTGAAATTTTTTTCTAATGACCTTCACTGGTCCCTTCAGACAGAGGCCTCTGTAATATATATGTATATTTATAACCATATACACAATAAATATATGAACATAATGTATATACATATACATATGTATATATAAATATATTATGCATATTTATGTGTGTGTATATATATATATATATATATACACATATATATATGTATATATATATATATAAACCGAGGTCTTCTTGAATCTAAGAAGATCATTTATATGTAGTTCAACCCTCTAGTTTTACATCTGAGGAAACTGGACTCTTTGAAGGTTAAATGGATTGCCCACAGTCACACCAGGCAGTAAAGAATATGAGATAGGACAGGGCCCAGGCTCTTTGGCTCCTGGGATACTGCTTTTTCCACTGTACCATGTGCATGATAGAGTTAGCAAGTGAAACTACAAGACAACAGGGCTCTGAGACTGTACCACTTGAAATTTCCTGCTTTGTCTTCTAGGGGCTGTACGTGGCCTTTGACAATAGAGGGGTGTTTATACACGCAGAAATAAAGGAATAAAGGAGGGGGATGGGATCTAGGATCAATTAGTTAATCAGCAGACATTTGGTAAATATTTATTATGTGCCAAACTTTTTGTTGTTGTTGTCTGCCCTTCTTTCTCAAAAAAGACCCTGATGTCAGGGAGGGGATGCAGGGAATTGGTGTGGAGGGAGGGCGGGAGGGCTGGGTCACTGCTCACTGTCCCTTCTGGGCCCACCTGGTCCAGGGGCCAGAGAGAGATCAGGACTACTGAAGACGGCCCTCACTCAGGCCTTGTGTCCCATCTATGAAATGGTTCGTGTGGTGAAGGTTACAATACACGTCCACTAAAACAGACACAAATTGTTTGTCATTTCTGACTCATCCATTTGATGTTTTCTTGACAAAGACAGTGGAGCAGTTTGCCATTTCTTTCTCATTTTACTGAGACAAACAGATGTTACGTGACTGGTCGAGGTTTAACAACTAGTACGTGTCTAAAGCCACATTTGAACTCAGGTCTTCCTGACCCAAGGTCTAGCCCTCTATCCACTGTACCACCTACTTGCCCTCTTTACAAAACAGATACCAGATCATCTGGGGTAGATGTGGGAGAGCAGGGGAGAGCAGAAATGGCACTTTAGCTGAGCCCCAAAGGAACTAAGGGATCCAAAAGAGGGAGATGAAAAAAGAATTCATTCCCTCATGGCAGGACAGACAAAGCAAAGACATGAGGATTGCTAGATTGTCTGGGTTATACTTTGCATAAAGTTTTATTATAAACTAAGGCTTGAAAGGCAGTTTGATTATAGGCAATCTCAGGTTTTATACAAATCGGGAGGAACTTTTATGTAAGTTCCTTTTTATGTAGTTATATAGTTCCTTTTATATGTGTCCCATATTAGGACCAAAATATATCTAGAGCTTACAGTGTGTCTGTGGGTGATGGTGGGAATTGTCCTGTTCTTTTGGTAGCTTTAATTCCTTCCTCCTGCCCCCACTTCTTCGAAAACATTCTTACTTTTCTGATTTCATGTAGTCTTCCTCCTGAATTTTCCTCTTGACTGCAAAAGAACAGGTGAAGAGAACATGACCAAATTTCAGGGTAGAAACCATTCTAGTTCCTCTTCTCTCCCACTTTTAAGTCCAGACTTCCTCCAAATTTAAATATAACAAAAATGACATAACACCTCCTTGAGATTTGCTGGCAGTCAGGTAGCTAACTTTGCTGCCTGTTCAAGGAGAATAATAATTCCTCAATTTCTCTCTCTCTCTCTCTCTCTCTCTCTCTCTCTCTCTCTCTCTCTCTCTCTCTCTCTCTCTCTCTCTCTCTCCCCCTCTCTCTCTTTGTCTCTCTCTCTCTCTGTGTCTCTCTCTGTCTCTCTCTCTGTTTCTCTCTCTTTCTGTCTCTGTCTCTCTATTTCTCTATTTCTCTGTTTCTGTCTCTCTGTCTGTCTGTCTGTCTCTCTCTCTCTCTGTCTCTCTCTATTTCTCTCTGTCTCTCTGTTTCTCTCTTTCTGTCTGTCTCTCTCTGTTTCTCTCTGTCTCTCTCTGTCACACACACACACACACACACACACACACACACACACACACACACCTGGACTAGTAAATTTGTTGCTCAGTCGTGTCCAACACTTTGTGACCCCTTTTGAGTTTGTTTTTTGGCAAAGTTACTGGAATAGCTTGCCATTTTCTTTTCCAGCTCATTTTATAGATGTGGAAACTGAGGAAAAACAAGGTTAAGTGCCCACAGTCATATAAATAAGTATCTGAAGCTAGGTTTTGAACTCAAACCTTCTTGACTCTAGCTATCCACTGGGCCATCTAGATGAAGGACCAATAAATTATTTTGTACTATACTACCAAGCTCAAGACAGAATACTAGGTTTCCCTCTCCAAGGAAAAGGAGAAAAGAGAAGTAAGTAATTTTTATATGCACTAATATACTCATTTTATTTAGGGACAGCTGTCCCAACTTTTTCATCAGTCTTTGCTCTCTCCTTACCTACTGTTTCCTTGCTGTCTACAAACATTCTCATAATGTCTTCTCCATTTCCAAAGACCCTTACCTGATCTAGCTTTGGACCATATCATTCAACTCAAATGGCTCTCTACAAAGTTCCAAATGATTTCTTGAATACATGTTGCTAAATCTAATGTTTTGAAGTCTCTAATCATCCCTCAGCTGTCAAACTGATCCTCCTAAAGTGAAAATATGACCACATTAATCCCAATCCCCCTACTTCTACCCATTCTCCCATACAGTAAACTATGATCCCTTCCCTTTACATCTGCTTGGCTTTTGAAGCCCTTTATAACTCGATTTATTCTATCTTTTCATTCTTCCTTTATCTTACTCCTTTCTCTGTATTTTACCATCCAGTGGCACTGACCTTTGGGTATTTTCACCTGATGTCCCCCTTCCTAGAATTCTTTGCGTTCTCATCTCCATCCCTGACTTCCCTGACCTTCTTCAGATCCCAAATAAAACACACTTTTTATAAGAACCTTCTTAGTCCCAGTACCTTCCTCTAAGATTATCTCCAATTTTCCTGGCTGTATCTTGTTCATACATAACTTCTAATGTCCTTTCTCTCTGATTAGACTGTGAGCTCCTTGAAATCAGGACATTAAACTGTCTTTTGCTTTTCTTTATATTCCAAGCATTTACCACAATGTCTGCCACTCAATCCTATAAAACTGCTAGTGTACTTGATTCAGTCAGAGAGTCAATAAACATTTATTAAGATTTTACTATGTGTTAGTTAGCTAAGCACTGGGGATTCAAAGAAAGAAATAAGATAGCCCCTGAATAGCAATATCAAATCAAGTAGCACATAATCTTTTTCTTTCTTATTCCCTCTTCTTTTATTTTTTTCTATAAATAGCATTTCATTTTTCCAATTACATGGAAATATAGCTTTCAACATTGATTTTTGTAAGATTTTGAGTTCCAAATTGCCTTTTCTCCCTCTCTCCCTTACCTTCCTCCACCCCAGGAAAGCAAGTAATCTGATATAGGTTATACATGTACAATTATTTTATTTTATTTTATTTTTATTATGATTTAAAAAAAATTTTAATAGCTTTTTATTTATAAGTTATATGCATGGGTAATTTTACAGCATTGACAAATGCGAACCTTTTGTTCCGATTTTTCCCCTCCTTCCCCCCCAGATGGCAGAATGACCAATACATGTTAAATATATTAAAGTATAAATTAAATACAAAATAAACATACATGTCCAAACCGTTATTTTGCTGATGTACAATAATTTTAAACAAATTTCTATATTAGTCCCGTTAAAAAAGGAAAAATCAGAACAAAAGGGGAAAACCACAAGAAATAAAAAGCAAACACATTTTTAAAAGGTGAAATTAGTATGCTTTAATCTGTATTCATTCTCTATGGTTCTCTCTTTGGATGCATATGGCATATCCCATCCCAAGTCCATTGGAATTGTCTTGGATTCTTGGCAATTGTGCATCGCCAAGAATCTAAGTTTATCAAAGTTGATCATCACATAATCTTGCTGTTAATGTGTACACCATTCATCTGGTTCTGCTTACTTTATTAATAGTACACAATCTAACAAGGGAAGACAACACTTGGAAAAAAACCTGAAAAATTGGGGGGAAAGGGGAATATAACAAAGCCAGGGTCATGATAAAATTCTTCTATCAGGGAAGAGAAAGGCAGGTTTCAGAGTTGATTTCATCTTGTAGAATAGTGAAGTTTCTGGAGATCATCAAGTCCAGGAGAATATCCAGGTGTAAGTGAAGAGGTGAATTCTCTTGTTTGACTTGTCCTTTTCTGGCAACCAAATCCTTCCCACCAGTGTGAGCTCAGATTGGAGTGAACAAACCAGACTAAAAGGTAAAACATTGATCCATACCATCTATACAACATTATAGTGTTGGGGTCTACCCCAGACGCATGTCAAGTATCTCTTATATAAACAAAAACTTGCTAACACATAAACAGTCCAAATACTAAATGAGCTACCTGGAGAGATAGTGAGCTCCTTATCAATGGCTGGCTGTAGAGGATGGATGAATACTTCCTGGGAATGTTATAGCTTTTTCTTCAGATTAAGTGGTTAATTTAAGTCATCTTTGAAGTCCCTTTCAAATCAAAGATTCTATAATTCTATTTTCTACTTCTAATAGTTCAAAAGCCCTTTTATTTTTGTGAGTATCATGTAATTTGCATGCTTTGTTTTCTCTAAATACCATTAACATTTTATTCAGATATACCACCGTAGCCTGGCATTGGCTCTGGGTTCTCAAAGGCCAGGTCAGTAAAGTACAAGCCCTGGGACCTTTGTCATAGATTTAGAGGTAAAAGCATCCTTGGAGGTCATCTAATCCAAGGACTGAATTAATGACCCAGGAATAATGGACTGTTTATGGTCTGATGATCAGCCCAGGTCCATTTTGAAGACATTCACAAGACTGTCCAACAGGTAAAAGTTTGGGATTTTTCTTGCTATAATAAAAAACAAACAAACAAAAACTCCACCTAATAAAGCTCAGACTGACTGATCTGTGATGAGGAAGATGATAGTCAAACCTAGGAACAGATTATCAAAGAGAGAGGAAAGAACCAGAATGATACAAAAATGATCAATCCTTCTGTTGCTGAAATATGGGAATAATAAGGGCAGGAACATGGGCCACTACCACCATCACTACTATCCAACATCATTTGCATGCAAAAGGACTTTGGTTTCTTAGCTGTGTGATCCTGGGCAAGTCACTTAACCCCAATTGCCTCAGCAGGACTTTGGGATCGAGACTCATTTTATTGCCACAATCCTGCAAGGTCCCAGCAGCCTTGATATTCCAACTCATCACCATCTTCTACCCCTCTGATTCAAGGGGGGAGCGATGAGCTCCCATTTTAGGACACCCCCTCATTTCTCACCAGACTACATGACTCTGGAACATCTTTGACTTTCTCCACCTTTTATGTTAGATACCTTCACTGCATACCCCTCCCTCTTCACTCCTTCCTTTTGTGGGTTGTCTGTCCCCTTTAGATTGTAAACTCATTGAGGGCAGGGATCATCATTCTTTTTTCTTATTTATATTTCTAATCTATTTTCATTTTCTTTTAGTTTTAGCACTGCATCTGGCACACAGTAGACACTTAATAAATGTTTATTTAGTATTGATTAACCTCGGTAAAGGTTTTGTAGAATAGTACATGAAATGAGTTTTATGAATCAAAGGATATTTTAATTTTCATTTATTATATATTTTACCACAAACAATTTTCTAATTCAAATTCAGATAATTATCTGAGTTTATATGTCCCAAAGTCAGTGTAATCCAAAGAATGGACCTAATCCTAAACTGAAATACTCTTCCTTTTTCTTTCTTCTCTTCCTCTTTCTCTTTTTTCTTCTTCTTCTTTTCTGGGGTGGCTAGGTGGTACAGCAGCTAGAGCATCAGTCCTAAAGTCAGGAGGATCTGAGTTCAAACACAACCTCAGACACTTGACACTTACTAGCTGTATGACCCTAGGCGAGTTCCATCTGATGGTGATTCATTAAGAGCTTTCACCCAAACCCTTGATAGAAAGAGATCCTCTAGTTATCTTATCTTAGTAGACAGGTGGATAGAAAATAAAAGTAATAGTTAGGTAGCTAATGCTCTATGTTCTCAGCAGATGGCCATGAAGAGGTGAAATCCACCCAATGATAGCACAACCTGGCAGAGAGAACATTTGCGATGTCCAGCAGAGGACAGTGGGCTGAGATCTCTGGAGCTCTTCTAAGCTTTGCAAAGGGAGGGAGCACTCAAGTTGCTATATGACCCAAATCTAGTGACAACCTCTGCTAGCCCGTTTCCTCAGCTATAAATTGAGGGTAATAATATCACTTACCTGTTGGCGTTATTGCAAGGATCAAAGTGAAATAACATATGTAAAGTGTTTTGTAAATTTCAAAGCACTATATAAATGTTAGCTATAATTATCATTTAAATTTTTCCCTATGATTAACCCAGAAAACATGCTTCCATTCCTTTACTACTCAGCACAATATGGGGAAATTAGATGAGATTTATTAAAGCATTTTCCAGGCAAAAAGCTGGGTATGATAAGACAATTAGAAGGAGACAGATGGGTGGTGCAATGGCTAGAGCACTAGGTCTGGAGTCAGGAACACCTAAATTCAATTTCAACCAGAGTTACTATTTGTATGATCCTTCACCTCTGTTTATTTCCATTTCTTCTATAAAATGAGGATAATAGCTCCTACCTTCCAAAATTGTTATAAGGATTCAAATTAGATAATATTGTAAGGTTTACAATATTTGTAAAGTTTTACAAATGCATCTCTGTATACACTATTATATACTAATAATTACATACTAAATAATAATAATGTTATCATTATTTTAGCCATTATTATTAAGTCATGTTAGGATCAGTCCAAATGCTTTGCTTTTTTATTTTATTCTAAGATTTATGAGAAGTCTTGACTGTCACTGTGCAAAGGATCTGGGCTTTTATGGGAATGGATACTCTCTATCCATACAGTTCCCAATATCTCTATACCTCTATGTCTCAATGAGTTTTTGTGGCCAAAAGGGAAAAAAAAAGAATTATCTCATGGCTAGTTTGTTTAAACCATAGACATAGGGCAAACATTCAACCTTTATGAAGTCTTTTGCTTGTATTACCCATATAAAACTCCCCATAAACCTCCCCCACCGCTCTCTAGGGGTCATTAAAACCAGTGAACCTTATGGCCCAAAAGTTATAGTCCACCAAAAAGGAAGGGATACTATGAAAAAGTGTGTGTGTGTGTGTGTGTGTGTGTGTGTGTGTGTGTGTGTATGCTCAATACACAGAGCCATTTTAAATGCAAATTCTCATCTGTCACACAGATTTAATACAAGGCTGTTGGGTTTTTTTTTTAACTTTGACTCAGCTGCAAGATGTGCTTTTAACATTTTTAAAAAGTTTTATTATTTGACATGACTCAAAAGATCAGGAAACATGATTTTAAAATGCATGAGGGGTTTAGTAGACTTTTCATAAGGTTTCTTTTGGCTTCTTTTGGCTCTTAATGGTACAAATGTGCTCCATAAAAATCTGTTTTTATGTGAATGTGTTGTGATGGTTGCCCTCACAAATTCTCCCTGGCCAGGGATGCTGGCAAAGGGGCTAAGCGTTCCAGAGCAGGGATGTGTCATTCTGCAAGCCCTTCATCCTTCTTCTAGCCTTTCAACAACATGTTAGCAGCACCACCACCAGAGGGCACACAAGGGCCAGAAGTGCAGATGAATCCGCTTCCATCATAGCTGGAAAGCCTCCAGATTGAGCCAGTCCAAACTCTTCATTTCACAGATTAGGAAATACAAAGTGACTATTCCAGATCAGGCAGCTAATAAGTGGCCTAGTCAGGACTAAACCATCACTACATCCTCATCCCGGCTTTTGGTCAGTTCATACTGCTCTGACCTCCAGTTATCAGAAAGTGTTCCTAAATGATTAAATAGATATGAAATATTATTTCAAAAAACACTTTGGAAGGACAAAATACAATATGATGTAAAGAGTGATGAATTAGAAGAAAACTTTGGTCTCTGATTCTCCCACCAGTTTGACCTTGGGCAAAATATTTAAATTCTTGGGGTCTCAGTTTCCTCATTTGTAAAAACAAAACAAAATAAATAAATGAATGAATAAAGGGAGAAGGATGGTGAATAGACTAGATAACCAGTATTGAAGATCCTTTTAGGGCTAAAGCTATGGTCATGTGACATTTAACAGAATTCCCTCTCAAAATTTTCTTTTGAACAAATGAATTTTGAACATTTAAAGACAAACATTTCTCAAAGACATTAAAATTTAAGCTAAATATACCAAGACGAATAAAGTATTTCATTTGTCTTTGAAAATTCAGTTTATTTAAAGTCCAATATGGGGAAATTAAATGAGAGTTATTAAAGCATTTTCCAGGAAAAAAGCTGGGTATGAGTCCAGGTGGATTTGAGGAAACATAGGTAGGTGGAACAAATCGCCAACTGGCTCTTGGAATTAAGAGTTTTGACTTTAAATCCACCATTAGGCACCAGACTAGTTTACTAGTTGACTTCATTTAATCCTATTTGCCTCAGTTTGTTCATCTGTAAAATGAGCTGAAGAAAGAAATGGTGAACCACTCCAGTATCTCTGCCAAGAAAACTCCAAAAGGGGTCTAAAATGATTGTTTTCTAAAATATTTTGATAACTATATTTTAATATAATTAATTTTCTTTATAATCCTATGTATTTCATGAACATTATTCTGAGAAGGAGTCTATAGAGTTGGACATGACTGAAATGACGGAACAACAAAAAGGAGTGCTAATAGTTCATTGAAGATTTTGAAATAGATTATGGGCAAATAATGGCCAGAACGTAACATTCACTGTACTTTCTTATCAGATGTCCAAAAAAAAATTTGATTCAGAATTCATTCATTGCTCACTTGTATTGCTTCCTCTGGCAATCTATCTTCCAGAGTGAAAGCACAAGAGAGGCGAACATTTCCCCCAAAAAAAAACCAGTACACCTAGTCCTTCCCCATTTTGATTTCAATATATTGCTGGTCGACATAAGAAATTAGATGGAAATTTTGGGAGAGTTTTGTGGAAGCTGCAGATGACACAGAAAACGTTTAGAAAGTCAGAAATAATGAAATATATATATATAATATCAAAATATTTTATTTTTAATGCCACAATAATTTAGACTTTTTCTCCAGTATGAAGATATGGCAAACAATTTTTTACAAAGATTTTCCAGCTCCCCCTAACCTTCCTGATGTTGAAGAGATAATTGTATCTGGTATCACCTTATTCAGTTTGAGATATTTTAGGATTGGACAGCTAAGTTCCTCTATCATTTTGTGATACCCAACTAAAGTACTGTTTAGTCACCAAAATCACTTGTTTCCTTTTTTCTATGGGACTTAGAAACCTGAACGAATTACATTCACTTAGATGAGGTGAGTGACAAGAGGCACCATTACCTAGAAAGCAGATTGAGTGGAAGTCAGCAGGACCATTTTTAGTTCTGTTTTTTTTTTTTTTTCTACTCATCAGCCTTGTGATTTTATATCAATACATAAGGCTTTGTCATCTGTAAAATAGGGAAACAGATGCCTTCCAGCCCTACCATTCCATGACAAGGTTTAATCTAGGTAACTCTTTCAACTTATTGTTTCTTTGAATTGATATGAATGCTTTTGGTCTACCAATAACAACCAAAGAACCTGTTAAATGTAACTCAAATTAAAAGTATTTGCTAATCTAAACCAACACTGACAATTCATATTCTTAGTATCTTTAAAAGAAGTCTTTCCCAATCCCCCCACAATGGTAGTGCTTTCTTTCTGGTGATTACCTCCAATTTAGCCTGTCTGTATCTGGTGTTGGAGAAGGAAATGGAAAATCATTCCAATATCTTTGCCAAGAAAACTTCACATGGCGTTACAAAGAGTTGTACACAACTGAAATGACTGAACAGCAAAATTATCTCTCCCATTAAATTATGAGTTCCTTGAGAACAGGGATTTTCTTTAACCTTTTTTTTCCCCCAGTAATTAACACGGTAAGTGGAACTTAGTAAGCATTATTAACATTTATTGTTTTCTTCCAATTATTTTTGTCTTTTTATGACCCCATTTGGAGTTTTCTTGGCAAAGATATTGGAATTGTTTGCCATTTCCTTCTCCAGATCATTTTACAGATGAGAAAACTAAGGCAAAGTTAAGGGACTTATTCAGGGTTACACAGCTAGTATCTGCAGTTACATATGAACTTAGAAAACGGAGTCTTCCTGATTCCAGCCCCAGTATTCTATCCACTGTTCCATCAGTTAGTCAATAAAGTCCTGTCCAACTGAAGAGTTATTCTCTATTTTTTTCCAAGCTGTTTTGAATGTGTTAGCCTCTTATCTGGAAAGGTTTCCTCAGGTTTTCTGAGTTTGATCCTTTGATTCTTTGATCTGTCAAGTCACTTATTACTTTCAAAAGAAAGCCAATCTCCCCCATTTTGCCAGTCAAGTGAGTCAAAAGCAACAAAGTGTTTTCTTTGGAAGGATACAACTTATAGCACAGCATAGAAAACAAGTTTGTTTGTTTAAAAAGGGCTGGAAGAAAGATTTATAGAAATTACATTTCTCTGCTAATGATCCACCATAATGACTATGTTATTCTGCCTTATCAAAAAACACCTTTGAATCAAAAATGCTTCACTTAGAGATTGTGAACTTTTCTAAAATATTTTGATAACTATATTTCAATATAATTAATTTTCTTTATAATCCTATGTATTTCACGAACATTATTTTGAGAAAGAGTCTATAGACTTCACCATTTTGCCAAAGGGGTTCATGACCCTTCAAAAAAAGTTAAGAACCCCTGATTTATACATATTCATATACATACAAATTCTAATTATCCCTCCGAACACACCCAACTACCTTTTCCCACAGATCTAGTTACTCCTAGAAATCTCTCTTTTCTGAACTCTTCACACTTACCATCTATATCAATAATTTGGGCATCTAATCAGAAATTGTTTAGGATTGCAGGATCCATCCTCTTGTACATTTTTAAAATGACCCTATCACCCAGGGCAGTGGTATGGAATATAAATATATCCTCAATTAGTTATTTGTTGATTAAATCAATATGTAACCAAATTCACATTTTAAATAAGTCAAATTAAGATAACAAATGAAGAATTTAATTTTGGACAAATACAGTAGTCTATTTAAAATTTCCCCTCCAAATATTTTTTTAAACCAAAAGACCCTTTTCCCTCTATCGTGTTACCCTTAGAAAAAATTCTTCAGGATTGTTTATATATCTACTAATGTGGACAAATGAGACATGTTTTTAAAAATGGTAACTGGCAAGATTGAGACTAATAAACAAGAGTTAAACTCATTTAGTTAGTAATTCTGTGACCTTGCATTTGATGGCCAGTAGTCCTGTAAAGTAAGTTAACTGGAATAAGCACCTTGAAAATTTCAAGGTAGTTACTTAAGCAGAGTAATTGAATTCCTAACTAAACTGCACAGATCATGGTCACCAGTACATGAGTTCAGGCTGTTAAATCAGTCTGCTTAGGCAAGGAAAAAAGACTTAATTTTCCATATTGTTGGTAGGTTGTTTTTTTTTTTTTTTTTCTAGCATGAAAAAGCTGGCAAATTTGGGGGGGGGGGTTTGAAGTCTTTTATTGGTATACAAACTGTGACCCTGGATGTGCCATGTGGAATATACTGTTTGTCTTTGGCAAATGTAACTTGAAGCCACACTCCTTGTTGGCTGCCAGTTTCAGGAGTGATGGTATATTCCTTCTCCATTACTCAGTTTACTTTCTTGAACCTGAAATGGAGTGGAATTTCAATGTAAAGTGACTGATTAGCTGCAGGGTTCAATTTAAGCCTTTCATTAAATTTAATTCCTGATCTCAAAACATTTTGTTTCTAAGAAAAGTGTAGTGAGCTTTCTTGGGTGTCCCAAAGTTCACCTCAGTGAACTTGAGAAACTTGCCAGCTGACAGCCTTTTAGAAAGTCGTTCATATCATACCAAAATGTGACTATACAATCTTCCAGTGACTAACTTCTGAATGATATCCTCTGAAGACTAATAAAGCAGGTGTAGTTTGCTACTTTTAGACAGAGCATTCAAGATCCAATAAGAAAATCCCAAAAGGGCATGAACTGAATTCTATACCCCTTGTATTCCTCCACTGGTGTTTATGGCAAGCAAAGGACCTTACAATCAGGAAGTACAAAATGATGAACTGAATGAATGAATCTCATTTCAGTGACAAAAAAATAACCTTATTGCTTTTTCCTCTGACTCTAGCACTGTGACTCTGATCAGTTTACTACACCTTTAAATAAGTTTCTTCTATAAATTGGGAATGATAATACTTAAACTATCTCAAAAAGCAACTATATAAAAGAGACAATATGGTATAATGGTAAGAGAATATAGATTTGGTGTTTAGGAGACAGCTTCAAGTCCTTTCTCTGTTGTGTATTTCCATAATCACAGTCACTTAACTTAAGAGAAGTGAGTTTCTAGAAAGGTATCAGAGGGGTTTTTTTTAAATGTACATCCTTATATTTAATCCTTAAAGAAGAGTTATAAAGAGGCCCCGGTATTATTCTGTCCCAGGCCTTGACTCCAGAAATATGAAAATTTTCAGTGGGAATTTGTAAATGAACTTAGTCTTTGGTTTGTCTTATGCACCTCTTTAGATTTATGCATACACACACACATAAACAAATCAAACAATCTAATAGCTCCTTCCACCAAGCTTCTGATGAGTCTATTATCCAGCCTTTCATAAACAATTAGAGAAAATAGATCATAACATAAAAAGAGGGGTGAGGGGAATGTGATTCAAATGTCTAAATAGGAGATCAGAGAGTCTTAGCTGCCACATTTAATTATAGACTTACAGTTTTTTGATATGGAAGAAACTTTAGGACCAGTCCCTTCATTTGACAGTTGAAGAATAACTTTCTTAAAAGATACACAGATAAGATTACATTACAGATTATAATAGCCCCCAACTTTTTAACTATGGTTTCTGACCCTATATAGGGTCTTTTATCTGAATGTGGGGGGGTCAGGAAATTATGATTTATTATCAGAAAATGTTTGATTTCTATACCCATATACCTATATAATCAGGACTACATAAAAGTGATCTCAAGTAGAAAAAGTTTAAGAAGCCCTACAATAGCCCAGACAGGATTTGAATCTGATTCCAAATCCATTGCTCTTTCCACCATTATTTGTCAAAGTCCAACGATTTAACTGTTAAAATTTTTTGTGGTTATTTTTTCCCTTGGAGGATTGTAGTAAAGTGGAGCATAAATGAATCTTTGACAGTTAATTATATCATTTAACAATTTTCTTAACTCTACAACAATTCTCTCACACCACTGACACCGATTTTTACTTATGTGTACACTTTCTAGTGTTCCACATAATTAAGATATTTGCTTAGACAAACCCACCTGGATCATTTTGTGCAGCAACTTGTGTTCTTTCTCACTTGAGAGGAGGAGGAGGAGGAAGAGGAAGAGGAGGAGGAGGAGGAGGAAAGAGAGAGAGATACACACACAAAGAGAGAGAGACAAAGAAAAAGAGACAGAGATAGAGACAGAGAGGCAGAGAAAGGCAGAGACACACACAGAGAGACAGAGAGTCAGAGAGAGACAAAGTGAAAGAGAGACAGAAAGAGGCAGAGAGACAGAGACAAAGAGAGAGAGGCAGAGAGACATACAGAAACAGAGAGACAGAGAGAGAGACAGAGAGAGAGAGAGAGAGAGAGAGGAGAGAGAGAGAGAGAGAGAGGAGAGAGAGAGAGAGAGAGAGAGAGAGAGAAAGAGAGAGAGAGAGAAAGGCAGAGGGAGGAGAGAGGAGCCTGTCCAAACTTCCCGCCCCCTGCGCAGACAAGCCTCCCCCCATCCTCCTCCTCTTCCTCCCTTCCCCTCCGCCCCCCCTCCGCCCCCCTCAGCCGGTCGCTGGCTGCAGCTTTGTTTTCTTCCCAGGTTTCATTTCCCACACGTGATACAGTGTTATTGCAAAGAGCGCTTCGTAGCGTTAGCGCAGGGCGAGTGCACCTATAAATACTAGTAACATCGGCCAAGGAGAGAAGAGGGAGCGAGGCGAGAAGGGAGAGGAGGAGGAGGAAGGGAAGGAGGGTTACGGGAGAGAGAAAAAGCGCACCCGCAAGTCCGCTGGAGGAGGGCCCCCACCCGCCCCTCGGAGCACCCAGGGCCAGCGCGGGGCAGAGGGAGGCTCGCATGCCATGCCACGCGGGGGGCCGGAGCGCGGTAGCTGCGGCCGCGCACGCTGCTGCTGCTGCTGCTGCCGCCGCCGCCGCCGCCGCTGCTGCCGCCGGCCCCGGGCTTCCTTCCCTAGCTTAGCCCTTCCGCGCCTCCTCGTTATATCGGGGCATCGCTGAAAACGGAGACAATGGCGGCGGCGGCGGCTGCAGCGGCCACCACCGCCACCCCCACCACCAGCAGTAGCAGCAGCAGCAGCAGCAGCACCAGCAAGAGCACCAGCAGCGGCGGCAGCAACAGCCGAGGCGCTCCCGCCGACGCCAGCCCCAGGGGCAGCGGGACGGACGCGGGGCAACAGCAGCAGAGGCAGCCCTCGCAGCAGCTGCCACCCGAACCCCCCAGGAAGCAGCGCATGGACCCGCGGCGCCGACAGGCTGCCCTCTCCTTCCTCACCAATATCTCTCTGGACGGGCGGCCCCCGCTGCAGAGCGAGGACTGGGGCAGCGGCGAGGAGAACGGAGCGGCCAAGTCCGGGACCGGCGGCGCCGCGGGCGGCAGCGGCGGAGTCCGGGCTCGGCTCAGCCTGCTCTCGGCGGCCGACAAGGGCAGCTTCTACGCGCCCGCGGCCGCAGCGGCGGCAGCTGGAGGGACTGCCTGTGCGCTGCTGCAGCAGCAGCAGCTGGGCTACTATCCCACTGCAGCAGCGCCCCACTGCGGGGGTGCCCGGGGGCTGATGAGCCCCCTGAGTGTAGACCGGGCATCGGGGGAACTGTCTCCGGCTAGCCGGCAGCCACCTCCCCCTCCGCTCCAGCAGCCTCAGCTGCAGCAGCAGCGTGACGGGCCGGGGGAGGGAGGGGAGGAGGAGTTGGAGGAAGATGATGCCTTTGCCCCGGTGCAGGTGCCGGCGGCTACTTTCTTGGGCTCCGGGACGCCGGGGAGTGGGAGCGGCAGCCGGAGCCGCCTCAACTCCTTCACTCAGGGAATCCTGCCCATCTCCTTCTCCAGACAGACCTCGCAGAACTATTGCTGTCTTGAGCAGACGGGGCAAGTGGGCGCCTTCGAGCAGCTGCAGAGGTCCCGGTGAGTACGCGGAGGTGGGGGGCGTCCCACACTTTACATCCTTCGCTATCCCTCGCGGACTCTCGGGATCGGAGTCCGGGATCCCTTTCTCATTCCCTGTGGAATCCTTGCACGCTTTAACATCTTTATTTCTCGTGCACCTAAAATACAGAGCCCAGGCTGACTCTCTGGGCTGTAGTCCTGGGTCTACTCCCCATTCCCTGTGGGATCCGTGCTTTCTTGTTTTGTTTGGCTGAAGTGCTAAAACTGTGTGCACGTGGAAAAACTAGGGGGAGGAGGAGAGTGTGTGCATAAAACATGCATAAAACAGGAGCACCAAATACATAGAACATGAGCGCTCATGCAACATGGATGGAGTGGTTGGATGATCTCATTAAAAAAAAATAAAAATAAAAGCTTACACCAAAATCTTCCATCACAAGAGGGAGATCACTAACTTCCTGAAATCCCATCCAGAATGTGAGAGGCACCCTCCCCACTTTCTCAGACTTGGCAGGGCTGGAAGTGGAACAGACAAAAGTTGGCTTCCTAAAGCCTCCCTGCTTTCACCCCCGCCCTCCTGGCTTTGTGCATGTGTATGAGGAAATTTAAAACTTGTTGCAAAAATACTTTGAAATTCTCCCAAGAGGTCCCTGCTTATGAAGCTTTCACATGTCACGTTCAAACTCTTAGGTTTTCCCATTTATTTGTCCTTATTTGTTTTTTGCTTTTTCCAGGAAGTTGTCTTTTAATCAGTCTACTTCCTATGGTCTTTGAGTAGTAGGGAAACCCTTCAAGGCTTTACCTAGAAATTTTGTTGTTGTATTAGTTGAGCAAGTATAGGTTCAGGTAAAAAGGTGTTCCTAGAAGCCCATTAGGATTTACAGTGAAAACATAAAAGTACTGGGCAAGTCAGTACCTTTGTTTATTATCTGGGTAACAACTGAAGCATGTCAGAGGCATGTAGAGCCTTGTGCAGCTTGTTCTTTGGCATATGGTGGTGGAAATGAGGAGATGAGGTGGGAAGAGAATATTAGTAGAAGACAGGGATATGTTAGGAGCTGCCACCTTTTATGACCAAGGAATTGTTGGGCTTTGAATCCTATGTGAATGCTCTTCTAATCTTTTTTTCTGTAATGAGTCTTCTGTCCCAACCATTGCCACTTATAGAATCTCAAACCATGGTGTTACTTTGCCAAAACTTGGCTTGAATGGAATGGATGCAGACTTTTTTTTTTTTTTTTTTTTTTTGCCCCTGCTATCCAAAAGGGGGCCTGAAAGCCACTTCTTTTCCAGTATCATTCTGACCCAGGTAGGAAAGCAGCCTACCAGAAAATTAATCCATCCATCTACACCAGCCTGCAAAATGGGAAAAGAACCATCATAGCTTGTACAGAATTTATTTTATATTATAGTTCATTTTCAGATGTATGAAATCAGTCAGTTGAGAGGAATCATTTTATTACCATAGGACATGGCATTTGAGGTCTGACAGAACTCAGCATGTAACTGAAGGGTCTGTTTTACCCAGAAAAATAAAGAGTAAAACCAGGCAGCCATGCCGATGGGACCATGAATTAGCGAGGGAGAATCCTAAGTGTGACAGCCCGGAACAAAAATTTCTTCTTAGAGCATCAATCTCCCCATTAGCTGGCTCAGTGCAATCTGAGTTGAACATGTTCATTTAAGGGAGAGAAGTGCATACTCAGCGGTTTCTTGGCAGCTCAGACGTCACCACTTGACCTGATAATGACTGCAAGCTATGGGAGGGGGCTATGGTAATGGTAGGCAGTATAAAGACCTCGTTATCCCAAACATATTGTCTCAGTCTATGGAGGCTATCTTGTTTCTCCTGATAGAAGCAGACAAACTTCAAGTGCTTAAAAGCTACACAGAAAGCAAGAAGTCACATTTCTTCAGAATTTTTTCCTACCATCCATGGAACAATTACTACTGTGGAGGAGTGGCAGGCTTAGTTTGGGTCCCAGTTCTTAGGATTCTGTTCCATCTGCTTCTCTGTGAAACATGATTTGTTTCATGTTTTTACTCTTGCAAATTTTAGTCTGGAAGGTAATAATAATTTTTCTATATATTTATCCTTGTAACCCAGAGTAAGGTTTTCTTAGGAACAAGTCACTAGTCTTATATTTTTATACTCCTGAAATATTCATTTATTGGTTTTCTTGAGAATTTTTCAAGATAAGATGTACAAGTGAATATAAGGTGACTTAGTTATCTCTGAGTTCACACGAAGCTGTCTTTTTATACTTGTATACAATTCATATCTAGCATGTTGTTCCGAAATACCATCCTAATAACTGAAAGGAATTGAGACTAGACCTGGATAGAGAAAGGAAGGTGATTTATCTTGGTGTGGGAAACTCATTGGTGATAAACTTCCTTGGCCATTTCACATGAGCTTGTCCTCTGCTTACTGCCTTATGGAGAGTATTAACAAGTTAATTGACTTCGCTAGAGAGTGAGTCAGTTTGCTGTCCACCATGCTAGTCTGTCTTTGGCAGAATGCAATTTAATTGAATGAGGAAAGAGATTTGTATTGGATAAAATCCTGTGACTCAAGAATTTTTTTTTTCAGGAAGTAGATTAACAGAATTACTTGACCCCAAGTTGTAAAACCAAATAAACTTGAACTGCCTCAGGAGATTTACATAGGTCTCTTTTGGGTGGAGTAGGGGAGAGTGCCCCCAAAAAGGAACAGAAAGAACAGAACTTGGTTAGATTTTTGTTTCTTCTGAACGGCATATTGATAACACTTGTTATCAGCTTGAATTAATTAAAGTAAGGACAGATAAATTCACTTGGCCCAGAATCCAAGACTGGTAATCTGTTTGATTTAAAAAATTCTGATCTTTTTTCCCTCAGGATATTCCATTTTAAGAAAGACACACCTTTGCTTTGAAAATTTGTGTATACATTTTTAAAATAATAATTAATCATATTTTTAAAAGAATTTGCTACTCAGTCAGGGGAAGAAGCATTTACTAAGTTCGTGCCATAGCACTAGGGATACAAATACAGCCAAAACAGAAAGACAGCCCCTGTCATCAAAGTATTTATAGAGGAAGATGGTATATCAGCGAGAACTGAAAGGGATGGGGAAAAGGTACTCATACTGGGACGTGATGATTTTACCTTTCTATTTGAACATTTATTGTCTGATTTGGGAGATACAAGACAGCCAGTCTTTGTCTAAGCTAAGGCTTATTTTTTCCCTTAACTCAGATGATTCTGTTCAGTTTAGATTTTCTAAATCAAACAAATAGAAACATCACCATTAAATCTTATACAAGGATTCTTGCAGCCTCATAGTGATTTAGAAAATCACATATCCACATTATCTACATTTTGTTTTATTTTTATTTATTTTGTGAAATGTTTCCCAGTTACATTTTCATGCAGTTACCAGCCATGTGTATGACACCTCTGAAGGCACCCACTGCCTCTGTACTCTTAACAATGGGCCATGCTGGGAGCAGACATCCCATGGGCCATATTGCACACATCTTATGCTAAAGGACAAGGCACCTTTCCTTGGCAGGGCCAGGAAACTAGCCCTGAATCTTGGACACTGGACATTCTCAATGAATATTTTTTGATTGTTGGCAAATGCTTCTTCATTATTCTGTGTTAAGGCCAACTGTCTACCATGCTCATGCAGTTACATTCTCCCTTCGCTGTTCTTTTGCTATCTATCCTCTGCTTTCCAAACCTTTGTTTTAAAGACTCTTTTCTAATTTTTACATTCATTCATGCTGGGGAGAGGGGAAATATTGGGAGGACATTTAGCAAACTTTTCCAATGTTGCTCCCCTTTACCTGTCTCTACTTTGTTCTTGTTTCCAAGTTTCTCTGATATCCAGAGTTAAAATTTGGTGATCTGTTAGTCTGGCACTGACTGGGTTTTAAGCACCAGGAAGGCTTAGATGTTGGGATCAGCTTTGTAGACTAGAACAGGGCTTCTTAAGCTTTTTTCACTTAGTGACCCCTTCTTGCCCAAGAAATTTTTACAGGATCCTGGGTATATAGGGATTATAATATAAATATACAAAATCAAATATTTGCTGATAATAAATCATAATTTCATGAGCCCCTCCCTCCCCAATTCAATTATAAGACGCTATATGGAATTGTGACCCACAATCTAAAAAGCTGGAAACTAGAACAGCTGAGGTGGAAAACCAGCATGGATGACTTCTTCTGACCTAGGATGACTGCGAAGTGCACACATATCTATTGTATTTGGAAGTTTGTTAGGAGATAGTGAGAGAATAATAAATGCTGTTTGCTTTAGTTTTCTCATCCCCAAAATGAGCTGGAGAAGGAAATGACAAACCACTCCAAAATCTATGCCAAGAAAATTCTAAATGTGGTTACAAAGAATAGGACATGATAGAAATGACTGAACTACAAAGCAATGGCTGATGATTGCTGATCCCACCAGCTTGCTTGGGACCCATTGCCTCTGTTCAAGTCGTGCAGTTCAGTACAGGTTATAGAGTATAAGTTATCTTCTATCATATCATTGGGACAGATCAGGCAGAGTTTACATTTATTTCTAGTGGACTCTTACAATATTGGGAAAGACTAGGTAAGCAAAGACACATTTTTGGAATTTTCCCAATAATTTTTTAAAATAAGAAATATTTCCTTTGAATTCACCAATTACTGTTCCAGCTAATTGTGCCTCAATTTATTCTTCAGTGGAAAGTCTGTCCATTTGATGAGTGGCCAGCTGTCATACAAATGGACATTTGATTAGGAATGAAAAGATTAGGATTCTCATCCTGGCTTTGGTGTATGACCTTGAGCAAGTAAATTAAACTCTCTTGATTCTTAATTTACTCATTTACAGAATGAGGAGGTTGTACCATATACTTCCTATCATACCTTCATCTCTAGAATTTCATATTTTTCATTTGGGGATTGTCTTAAAAATGGATTTTGTTATGTCTTTAGAGTATATTCAGTTATGTGCTATGGGTGTGGCAGAATTTGTGAAAGAAAATGCATATGAGTATTGGGTTCATTTCTAACTTTGCTATTTCCTTAATGTTTGACAATGACTGAAAAGTCAAACTTCTCTGGGTATTTTATAAATATAAACAGTTGATTAAAATAACACTTAATATTCAGGGACAGTGGGAAACGGGCTCTGAAGTCAGAGGATATGAGTTGAGCTCCTACTTGTGATATGATTCTAAGTAAGCCAAAATTTCTCCAGCTTAAAAGCTCATCAGCCATAAATGAGGGTACTGAACTCTGTTGAAATCCTAGGTCCCTTCTGGTTTTAAAACTAGGGTTCTCAAAACAAACTTGGGAAGTTAGTACTTGAGGTGTTATCCCCATTTTACAGATGAGGAAACTGAGGCTCAAAGAAGGTAAATTGATTTAATCCTGGTCACATGGAGGCAAGGAACCAGACCCAGGATTTCCAGGCTTCTGAATTCTACCTCTCTTTTTCAGGTCTCAGAAGGATGTGAGGCCCATAAGAGACTTTGAGCTCCTCAGACATAAAGTAAACATAATCTGTTGTTGAGCTATTGAAGTCACTTTGAACTGGAGGAACCAGAAGAGTAATTAAACCCTTAACTGGGAATTATGGCATCTGAGCTAGGGCCAGCTCAGTCACTATCTGCCCTGCTGAATGACACTGAGCAATCCACTTGAATCTCTGATCCCCTCCCTTTCTCCCCAATTTCCAGGGCTGTGTAAATGGGTTGTCAAGCTGAATTGTCTGTTCTTTACACAGGTTTCACAGCTTGTTGGACTGGATGGAGTCCCCCATTTCATAAGGAAACTACCTGGCCTCTCAGGGATTTGTGGCCATGGTAGGGACAGGGACAGACTTGTGAGGGAAAAGATGGAACAGTTACAGAAAAAAGTTTTTTTGTGACTCTTCTGATCCATCATCTTCCTCCTTTGTGCCTGTTCCCCTTCTGTGGCCATTAGTATGCACTCCTGTTATATGTAAAGGTCTTTTCTTCCCAATTATGTAAATTTGTTAAGGATTATGTCATTAAGCTTCTTATACCTTGCATTTCTTTATACATACACAAACACATATATCATACACACGCACATACACACACACACACCTTGCATTTCTTACCACAGGATACCTAATAGGTGCCCAATAAGTGTTTATTACTTCCAGTTCAATTTATTGTACTCAAATGAGAATGTATTTACACAGCTAGGCAGCCCTATGATTAGAATATTGGACCTGAAATCAGCAAAACCTGAGTTTGGGAATCCAGCTTTATATGCTAGCTGTGTATTGACCCTGTATGAGTCACTTTACCCCTGACTTGGTTTCCTCATCTGTAAAATGGGAATAATAATAGTACCTATTCAATGAATTGTTTGCAAGGAATAAATAACATTTGTAAAGCACATTAGAAACTTTAAAGTTCCATGCAAATGCTAGCTATTATTACATTTTATGTGTAAATGAGCTCAAGTACAATATTGAACAATTACTTATATTAAAAAAATCAGACTTCAGCCCTGGGTTACACATTTAATGTGATTTGCAAACCATAAAGCACTATATAAATGTTAGCTATCATCATGTCTTTGCAGTAAATAAAAATGGAGGTAGAATATGGAATAGTCAAGGTGTTCCTTGATTGATCTCCTGCTGATAGGGAAAAGTGACTCCAAAAATATGTTCCTGCAGTACTTTGGAAGCTTCCTCCTTCCTTATATAGAAATGTTTCCCCTCTGGCCCTCTTAGCTAAGTCACCTCACAACAGCCACCTCACCTCCTCTCCAACACATACACACTTACCCTATTATTCCTGAACTGCCCTAGCTCAGGGCCTGTTGCTATTTCTACTCTTCTCCCTCAGGACCCTGTTCTGTGCTTCCTTACTGAAGGTAATTATGGGTTAATCAGATAAAATCAGCCCTCCTTAGTGGATTAGCTAGCCAACTCCTCTATTTACTCTCTCAGGCTAGTTGAAGGACTTCACCCTCCCCTTTTCACAGTTGTTGGGAGTAAGGCTCATTTCAAGAATGTAGAGATCTACCTAGCAGTGACAGCCCAGCCACTCTGGAGGCTGCACAGAATGCAGGTGGGCATTGCACTTTGGCCTGGGAGGCAGCTCGGATGGGGCTGGTCCAGGCCTAGCAGTATCAGCCCGGCCCTCTCTGGAGGCTGCACAGAATGCAGGTGGGCATTGCACTTTGGCCTGGGAGGCAGCTCGGATGGGGCTAGTCCAGGCCTAGCAGTATCAGCCCGGCCCTCTCTGGAGGCTGCACAGAATGCAGGTGGGCATTGCACTTTGGCCTGGGAGGCAGCTCGGATGGGGCTAGTCCAGGCCTAGCAGTATCAGCCCGGCCCTCTCTGGAGGCTGCACAGAATGCAGGTGGGCATTGCACTTTGGCCTGGGAGGCAGCTCGGATGGGGCTGGTTCAGGCCTAGCAGTATCAGCACAGTGCACTCTGGAGGCTGCACAGAATGCAGGTGGGCATTGCACTTTGGCCTGGGAGGCAGCTCGGATGGGGCTAGTCCAGGCCTAGCAGTATCAGCACAGTGCACTCTGGAGGCTGCACAGAATGCAGGTGGGCATTGCACTTTGGCCTGGGAGGCAGTTTGGATGAGGCTGGTCCAGGCCTAGCAGTATCAGCCCGGCCCTCTCTGGAGGCTGCACAGAATGCAGGTGGGCATTGCACTTTGGCCTGGGAGGTAGCTCGGATGGGGCTGGTTCAGGTCTAGCAGTATCAGCACAGTGCACTCTAGAGGCTGCACAGAATGCAGGTGGGCATTGCACTTTGGCCTGGGAGGCAGCTCGGATGGGGCTAGTCCAGGCCTAGCAGTATCAGCCCGGCCCTCTCTGGAGGCTGCACAGAATGCAGGTGGGCATTGCACTTTGGCCTGGGAGGCAGCTCGGATGGGGCTGGTCCAGGCCTAGCAGTATCAGCACAGTGCACTCTAGAGGCTGCACAGAATGCAGGTGGGCATTGCACTTTGGCCTGGGAGGCAGTTTGGATGAGGCTGGTCCAGGCCTAGCAGTATCAGCCCGGCCCTCTCTGGAGGCTGCACAGAATGCAGGTGGGCATTGCACTTTGGCCTGGGAGGCAGCTCGGATGGGGCTAGTCCAGGCCTAGCAGTATCAGCACAGTGCACTCTGGAGGCTGCACAGAATGCAGGTGGGCATTGCACTTTGGCCTGGGAGGCAGCTCGGATGGGGCTGGTTCAGGCCTAGCAGTATCAGCCCGGCCCTCTCTGGAGGCTGCACAGAATGCAGGTGGGCATTGCACTTTGGCCTGGGAGGCAGTTTGGATGAGGCTGGTCCAGGCCTAGCAGTATCAGCCCGGCCCTCTCTGGAGGCTGCACAGAATGCAGGTGGGCATTGCACTTTGGCCTGGGAGGCAGCTCGGATGGGGCTAGTCCAGGCCTAGCAGTATCAGCACAGTGCACTCTGGAGGCTGCACAGAATGCAGGTGGGCATTGCACTTTGGCCTGGGAGGCAGCTCGGATGGGGCTAGTCCAGGCCTAGCAGTATCAGCACAGTGCACTCTGGAGGATGCACAGAATGCAGGTGGGCATTGCACTTTGGCCTGGGAGGCAGTTTGGATGGGGCTGGGCTGCACAGAATGCAGGTGGGCATTGCACTTTGGCCTGGGAGGCAGCTTGGATGGGGCTGGTCCAGACTTGCAAGGATATTGCTGCTGACAGGATTTAGAGAATAGGAGGGCAGCCTGCTAGGCTGGACTTAAGCCAATCCCTCCAATTCTACCAATGAGAAACCTGAGGCCCAGAGAAGGGACAGACCTTGTCTGAGATCACACCGATAATTAGAAGTAAGCCTCTGCCTTATTTTGTGTTGGAGGCTCACCTTGGCATCATGTTTGTTGTTGTTTTGGGGATGTGGCCACTCTCTGAGACCCCATTTGGGGTTTTCTTGGCAGAGGCACTACAGTGGCTTGCCATTTCCTTCTCCAGATCATTTGACAGATGAGGAAACTGAGACAAGCAGGTATAAGTGACTTGCCCCGGACTACACTAGTTAGTTAGTGTCTAGGGCTAGATTCTTGAGTCCAGGTCTGGCATTCTCTCCACTGCACTCCCTAGCTGCTCCTGGCTTACTCTTTTTCTTTGATGCATATTTTGTTGTGATTTATTTAGAATATAAACTCCTTGAAGGCATGAAGCTGTTTTCATTTTGCTTTTCTATTTTCAGCCATTGGCACTGTGCTTTGCACATATTAAGTGCTTAGTGGATTGGGTATACCATATGGGTCTGGGATCCATATAGAATCATAAATTTAGAGCTGGGAAGGGACATTTAGAGGTAGCATGCGGGAAAGGCAGGATTCTGATCCGCCTCCTCACTTTGCCTCCAAATCTGGAGTTCTCTTCACTGCATCAGGAACACTTTGTTTGCATTTTGTGATTTGCTCAGTCAGGCTTCAGCAGGAGAGGTGGAAAGTCAGCAGAGATTCCTCCCAGCACAGCATCCTTTGCTAGGCAAGCTTGGGAATTCTACAGGCCATGTACAGTTAAACATAAACCAAAAGATTTAAACTTGTTTGCTTTCCGGCTGTCCGAGTGAGACCTGGGACTGCTGGTTCATCAATCATAGAACTTTAGGACTAGAAGGTACCTTCTGGGGTCCCCTTCCTAAGCTGCAGAGACTTGAGACTCTTCAGATCTTTGGTTTAATCTATCACAGATAGATTGTGTGACTTGGGGCAAGTTTCTTAGCCTCGAATTTCCTCATTTGCAAAATGGCCATAATAATAGTACCATTTCACAGGGTTATTGAGAGGGCCAAATGAGTTAACATGTGCAAAGTGTTTTATATTGGCTATTATTATTACAAGTTGGTGTAGATCTAAACAGAGTTTGGAATATAGAAGGGGAATTTCCAAAAATCTTCCTTCCCCTTTTTCTCCCTTTCAGCTTTTTATCATAGTGATGCCCCTGTTCATTTTACCATTGGCCCCTCTTGTATCTTTCAAACCTCTTTGGTACTGGGGTTCAGAAATAGTCAGCTTAATAATGTGGCTGGCACAAAATAGGTGCTTAATAAATGTTTACTGATTTCTCAGTTTTGTATACAGTGGTGCTGTAACATACAATTCTTTCTAAAGCCTCTCTCCTTCCAGTTGTCTCTTCCCACCCCCACCCCCCAAATCTACATAGAGTTCTATTTCTGTTTTATTGGGTTTTTTTAAGCCTCCTCAAGCTTAGGGGTTTCTTAGTTTTCCAGAGTAATTGCATGCTAGTGCATATTTAACAAGGTTATCACTAGTGCGGCTTGGGGTTGACACTGAGAAGACAATATACAGCCCCATGTGCAACAGGTAACAGTTTAGAACTTGACATAATTCTGTGAGCACATGGAAAGGCTCATCTCTACCCCTCATTTAAAGGCTAAGGTATACTTAGAGCAAAGTTGAGTTTTATGTTACATCAACAGAAAAGGATTAATAAAATCCACCAGGACACTGAGGACTTCAAGAATTGGACATGGCCATGAAATGCCCTATACTTACTTAATGGCCCCATTATTTATTCAGCATAATGAACATCTTGTTAAATGAAAGGAAAAAGGATGGAGAGAAAGGAAGGATGCTAGCAAATACTTGTTTTTAATATGGGTTTTAAGTGGAATTTTAAAATTATTACAGAAGGCAAAGTCTCAAAAAGCCACTTTGCTTGGGAACAAAGATATGCATGTTTCAGCCAAGAAATAGATTTACAATTGAAGTTGAATTTTCCTAATTTTCTGGTCTCATTGGGTTGGAGCCTCTTAAATAAGGTAGGCAGGATAAAAATGGGCAAGGTTAGCCTATGGATGTTAGATAGCTCTTCTTCCTCTCAGGGTTCCTCTGCCTCCTGTCACCATGAGTGAAACTGCCCTCTTCCCCCAAAAAAGAAGGAGGAAGGGAGAAACAAAGGGGCAAAGCAAAGGGGTAGGTACCATTTCTTCCTATAACCTCAGTCATCCACACTTGGGTGACAGATCATAGAATATTAGAATCAGAAAAGACCTTAGGAATCCCCTAACTCCTGTTTCTCTCCCGCAACATCTTCTCATTTTATAGGTGATGAAGTCAACTCAGGATCCAGAGAAGTGGAGAATTGCTTTAGCTAATTAGAACCAGTTAAGACTAGAACATATAGTGAGTTAAAATGAGGGAAATGCAAAAGGAAGCAAAGAAATGCTTGCATATGGCCCCCAACCTACTCATCTGTTTTGTCTGCTAGTCACTGTTGAAAAGCATGTCTCTTTGGTTGTTAAAATGTATATGGTATTGGTTCTGGGTCATCAACTTGTTTGTGCTTGTACATCTTTTTCTAAGTCCTGATTCATGTCAAGGATGGATCTCCTGAAATGTTAGCCATGATATGAATTCATTCTGCCTATTTCCATGGGGCTGGAACCAATTACCCTATTTTCACATATAATTATAACTTCAAATAGTACAAATTGGAATATACCAACTACTTCAGGAGATTAATTATTCTTATTCATTGTTCTCAATAATGAGAACATAGCTATAACCTTAATTAAATGT
This sequence comes from Antechinus flavipes, assembly GCF_016432865.1. NCBI lineage: Eukaryota > Metazoa > Chordata > Mammalia > Dasyuromorphia > Dasyuridae > Antechinus > Antechinus flavipes. The sequence goes on along the minus strand of NC_067398.1, from coordinate 495,304,121 downwards.
AAGTGAACTGAGAAGTAACCACCTCTAGGAGGTGTCTTCACTTGCTTAATCACCAATTGAATCTTTATTCCGCCAAAAATGTATTGGGGGGTCTGCCTTCTCACTCCTCCTCAGATTTTGACTATTATCATAATTTACTTGCAAAAATTGGTGGATGTGAAATGAGACCTCCAAGTTCTTTTTAATGTGTATTTTTTTGATTAGTGATTTAGGGTACTTTTTTCATAGTGTTGTGTTGATAGCTTTCAATTCATTTGAAAACTTTTTTTGTCTTTTTGATCAATTGAGATAATATATGTCTAATCCTTTGCTAAACTTTAAAGCAAGTTATACATAAATGTTAGCTATTATTTATTTATTAGGTAATAGACTTTGGTCTCATATATAAATTCTATCCTATATCTATATCTATCTAGCTATCTGAGAGATTACGATCTGTATAACTATGTAACAGAATTATCAGAGATATTTGATGCAAAGTTTTTTTTCTATTTCAGTCATCACATATTTATTAAGCACATCTATGTGCTGGCAATATGCTTGCCTGCTACTTTCTTTTTTTTAAAAGCTTTTTTATTTTCAAAATATATGCATAGATAGTTTTCAACATTAACTTTTGCCAAACTTTGTGTTCCAAATTTTTTGTCTCCTTTCCTTTCTACTACCCCTCCCCTAGACAGCAAGCAATCCAATATGTTCAGTTCTTCTAAATATATTTCCACAATTATCATGCTGCACAAGAAAAATTAGATCAAAAAGGAAAAAATGATAAAGAAAACAAAAAAACATGCAAACAACAAAAAAAGTAAAAATATTATGTTGTGATCCACAGTCAATCTCCACATTCCTTTCTCTGGGTGCACATGGCTCTTTCCATCTCAAGTCCATTGGAACTGGCCTGAGTCACCTTGCTGTTGGAAAAAACCACATTGATCAAAATTGATCATTGTATAATCTTTTGACATTGTTTACAATGTTCTCTTGGTTCTACTCACTTCACTCAACATCAGTTGATGCGAGTCTCTTGCCTGCTACTTTTTAAGGATGCACTCAAACCTCCAATGAGGCACAATTTTAAAACTTGGCCAAGCAATACAATTGCCTTGTCCTGGTTTTGCTCAAAGCTGGGTCTTCTGACTCACCATTCATTACACTTTACACTCCAGTATGATTCTACCCAGGCAGACATGAATATCCTGTGAATGAAAAATGAGATAATCAGACATTTAAAAGGCAAGAAAACTTTGGATGGGTGAGTGTGATATATATACAGGGGACAGAGGGCATAAACTTTGTGGAGGGGAGTCATTTGAAATAAGGTTGAAAAAGTGGGAGGCTATGAGATCATAGGAGACCTTGAATATCAGGCTAAAGAATTTAGATTTTATTCTATATGAAATTGAAGATTTTTTGAGCAAAGGATAACATTCATTTTTATTAAAAAAAAAAAAAGATGGTATTTACATGGACTGCTGGTATGCTAGGGTCAGAAAAGATATAAGGTTGAAAAAGTGGGAGGCTATGAGATCATAGGAAGCCTTGAATATCAGGGTAAAGATTTTAGATTTTATTCTGTATGAAATTGAAGATTTTTTGAGCAAAGGATTACATTCATTTTTATAAAAAAAAAAAAGATGGTATTTACATGGACTGATGGTATGCTAGGGTCAGAAGAGTTGGACACAATTGGACAACAAGTATAATAAAAAGATTTGTGGTGGTTTCATTATTTAAAGTGCCTCATTTCTCAGAGACAATTAAATTCAAGAAGCATTTACAGAATCAGAGAATCTCAGAATTGGAGAGGACTTAACTATATGTGCAAGACATGAAACATGAAACAGTCCTCTTCAAGGAACTTACATTCCTTGGACAAGGGAGGTCAGAGAAAAGATACAATGTTTATACCAATAAATAAAGGAAGTAAATGGAAGAAGGAGGATTGAACATTAGAAGTTGGGGAGATGTAAGTGAAGTCCACTGGGAAGAAGTAACTAACAATAGACAATATTTTTACATACTATATCATCTCTGTAAATTTTTTAAAAATATCTTTTGTATCAGTTATAGAACGTTGGTTGGTCTGTGCCTCTTATAATCTCTCTGCTTATAACGTAAGATCTTTGATTATTCATTCAAGAAAGAAAATATCTATGAAGTCCCTTTCTTATCCAATGAATCACTCAAAGTGAATTCTTTCATTTGAAACTGAAATTTGCCAAGTGCCATCAAATATCAAGGAGTGAAAACAGAGCCTTCTTGGTAGGGTATGTAGTAATTTCTCTACTAATTAAGTTTTACTTTGTTAATTACCACTTAGGAAATCCAAAGCATTATTCCAGGTTCCCTAGCAGCAATGGCACTGAAGTAAATGGTTCTATTTGCCGTGATTACAACGTACCAAAACACAACCAGATCTCACATATGTTTCTTTATGTGATAGAAGTAGGGTGTGTGTGTGTGTGTGTGTGTGTGTGTGTGTGTGTTACAAGCAGAGAGATTATAAAAATGAAGAATGAAAGGCAATAAATAAAGGCAAAGAAAGAATGATCAAAGACCACCCTAGAAAATTTGATCCTTTCAGCTTCAGAATTCCCACCATTAAGGCTTATCATTAATAGATGCTTCATTTAAAAACATCCCCAGTTTCTCCTGTGCAAACAAAAGAACATTTATTCCTTTTTTTCCCCTCTCATCCAGTTCTGGTCTTTGCATTTTTCTTTTTGTCTCTTCTCCTTTGATGCTACTGATACCTTCTAGGCTTTAAACTTTTTCAAAAGGCCATTGTCTGCTAAGACTACTCTACTGTAGGGGTAATCTGAACGGTCTCACTCCTCCTCAGAGAAGTTGGTGATAGGTACTGTGAAAACTATAGATTACTATAGCACTTCAGAGTGAAAAAGATTGCTACTGGTGGAAGTGATCTTTAGAGATTTTGCTTTCTTTTGGACTGGATTTCAAAAGTTGGATTGCATAGATGTTCTGTGTATGGAACTGTGTGTGAAGAGGAATGAAGTAGAATGAAGAGGTCTAGGAACCAAAATGAACAGAATTTAGATGCTGAAAACTATAACGTGTGTTTGGGGAATGGCAATAGGAGCTATTGGCCAAAGTATAGTATTCTTGTAGGGGAGCAGAGGATATTAAGGCTGGGAAAATAACTTTCTTCTGGGATATGCTTCTTCCAAATCAAGGTTGGAGGGAATGGGGATTGTTCAAGTTTTCAGTGTAAGTGTTTTGTTGATTTGTTTTATTGATTATCTATACTTAAGGAAGAGGAGAAAATATTAATAATGTACATTAAACTTCAAAATATCTTCTTGGTGTTTTTTCTTATTGTCTTTCTCTTCTTCCTTTTTCTTCTCTCTCCCCTCCTCCTTCTCCTCCTCTCTCTCTTTTCTTTTTCCTTCTCCTTTCCTTCACATTTACCAGAACACTAGATTGAAGGGGCCCTTAAGTGTCAAATAGAAGAGTATGGGCTGGTTGGGTACACAGTTGTAATTCACACAGAAAAGTGTTTGTAAAGAAAATGATGCTCTACCATAAGAAAGTTAAACTTGGCATAGTACAAAGAGTGCCTTGTAGAGAGGGATAGATTGGAGGTTGGAGAGACTAGCCAAGACACTTTTGTGGTTTTCTAGACAAAGGAGAGTAAAGCCTAAATAAGGGAGGTGGCAGTAAAAATAGAAGAAAAGTCATAGTATTAATAAATTAATCTAATATATCAATAAATCTGCTTTTCAGGGCTATTTAATTTTTGCTTATCTTTAACTTCTTCCCTAAGAATGGAAGCAATAAACATTCTGAGAAAGGGGTCCATAAGTTTCTTCTGAAGGTCAGAGAAGTTTATGATGCAAGAAAAGCTTAAAAATCATTCATATAGTAGGAGAGATAAAACAAGTACATTAATACTTACATACTACAATGTAAGGTTAAATATATAGGCGTTTTAAGGAAAATTTTAAAAATATTAATGTGGATAAAGTATTGGATTAGGGGGAGTACAGAGGAAAGAATTCTTCTTCTAGATTTCAGGGAGTAGAACGAATATGAGAGATGACTTCAAGTAGGAGATGGCATTTGAGCTGGACCTTAATAGATAAATAGGAATCTGAGAGCTGCAGTTGAGAGAAAGGGCTTGGCAGGTAAGAGTGAACAGTATCTAAGCTTAGAAATTTAAATGGAGGATTCTATAATTTCACTTTCCCTTTTTTCTTTTTCCATATCTTCCTTTTCCCTCTTTCCTTCTTCCCCTCTTTCCCTCTTCCCCTCATGTCTTGGAAATTTAATGGCCAAACCTTCCCCACCCATTGCTTAATGGAAATTTTATGGTAATTACTAAGAAAACATCTAAAAACACTCTTGTTTGAGGAGATCATATTTTTAACTTATAAGTTGACTTATGAGGTATAATATAGAACTTGCTTATAGCCAAGAGTTCTTTTTTGTGTTGTCTTTTTTTTAGTTCTACTTGAGATTAAAACTTCTTTTAGGTCTAGACAATATAGGGTGGTTCTAAGAGTTCTTGATCTTGAAATCAGAATATGAGTCTTGGCTTTCACACTTACTAACTTTCTGACTGTCAGAAAGTCAATTAACTTTATCAAGACTCAGTTTCCTTTTCTGTAAAGTAGAACTATTTACAGTACTCATCAGGTGATGTATGGAAAGACCTTGTAAATATTAAAGCCCTATGGACATCTAAGATATCATTATTTTAGGTTCTCCATCCCAAGAGATAACCACATTCTCAATGGCAGAGATATCTTATTTCTCTTTTCTTTTTGAACTTTAAGAAGTTTGTTATTTGGAATCTTGGATGGAATGGTTTTATCAGCACAAACTGCCTTACTTACCTACCTTTATAACGGAAAGTTCTTTCTTCTAGTACACTGAAATGCCAGTGTTATAATGTGGAAAATTCTTTGTATAACGAAGTCGTTTCAGTGAGTAATATCTCCTGTTGATTTAGTTGTGGACCAATTCAGCCTTCCATTATTGTGGCATGAAGGGCGACCCTCTGGTCTCAGAAGTTCCTGAACAACCCTCTGCTGTGATAGTAATAGCATCCTTATCATTTGTACTGTCTCATATCCCTTTCTAGACTGCCCCGTGAAAAGAACTGTTTTACCTAAACTTCGAATGTTTTCCAGAACACAGAGCTGTATTTAACACCCACTAGGCATTTAATAAAAACTCATCATTGCTGGATAGATAGCCTATGACTGAGAACAGAGTGTGTGTGTGTGTTGGAGGTGGGGGTTCATTGTGCATTTCAAGACCATGGGAAACAAGCATCCTTCCTCAGGGAAATTTGCTCTTCTTGCCTTGTTCACAATGAGTATAACCAGACATGCCATCATGAAGATAAATGGCAACTTAGGCAACAACATCATTACAGAAGTTTAAGCAATAGGGAAAGTCTTTGAAGAACTAAACAAGATTCCAAAATTGAAGGCAGTATGGGACTTGAAAATTGGTGATTTCAGTGCTACAGAAAGCTAACAAAGGACAATGAAATTGGAGTTGAAAACTTTTGATCAAGAAATAATTAATAATATTCATTTAGCATAAAAAGTTTGCAAAATGTTTTGAAAATATAATCTCTCATTCTGTCTTCACAACAACCCTCGGAGGTGGGTAGTATTCTTTCCCCCATTTTATAGAAACCAAAGCAGGCAGTAGCCTGTGCAAGGTGCTATTATTATTATTATCATTCCTATTTTACAGGTGAGGAAATAGAGGCTCAGAATGGATCAGGTGACTTGCCCAGAGACATACAGTTAGTAGGTGTCTGAGGTTGCAGTTGAACTTGGCTCTTCCAGACTCCCAAATGCAGCTCTTCCTCTGATATGCTACTTCATTGCTTATGAAATGAAGCCAAAGACAGCTTTATTCCTGAATATCATAACTACTTTGTTCAAGAGAAGTTTTGGAATGCTATAGACTAGGACCTCACTACACTTCATCCAAAATCCAAAATTGACTACATTTTAAAAAGGGAAATAACTAGTTACCAATCAGCTAGTGGGCAAAATGAATAGAATTATATATATAATGGATAAATGAATAAATCAAGCCTTAGATACTCAGTAGTTGTATGATCCTGGGTAAGTCACTTAATATCTTTCTGCCTCAGTTCTTAATTTATAAAATGGAAAAGATAATAGCATCTCCCTCCTACACTTGTTATGGGAATTAAATTCAGTACTATTTGCGGAGCTTATTTTTTAAACCTTAGAAATAAGAAAAAAGTTAGCTTTTATTGTTTCATAATTCGATTCTATGTGCAGCTAGATCATCAGCTTGTTAGAATGAAAGTCAAAATTGAAATTAAATTAGAAGAAAGGAAAAAGATGAGAGAATACCCTGTGTAATAATGGCAACTCTAGCCTGATGTTTTAAATACAAGCTTCTGGCTTAAGAAAGGTGGGGTAGAAATGTTAAAAGCAAAATTATTGATTCTGACTATCAAATTTGACCAATTCAAAACATTTGTTGCCACAAGAAACTGGAGAAAGTCCATAAACTACCTTAGTGGGAGAACACTTAATCTCCTTGCCAAATGGAGAAGCACGGTAGCAGCCAAGACAATGCCATTTTAGAATCCGAGCTCATTTTCAAAATATAATAGAGAGGGTGGTAAGATGTTACTAATGGAAATCCTTCTCAAAATAGAAGAAGGAAAAAAGGTAGTAGAAGAGAAAAGTATCCAGCAGAATATTGGAAGCCCAACTAAGCCAAATGAATAATAATTTTAATAGTTAACATTTATATAATGCTTTAAGCTTAGCAAAGTGTTTTGCATATGTTATTCTTTTTTCAAATTTATTTTGTTTAAAGAAACTGAATAAGAAAAAAGAAATACAGAAAAGAGATATAAAACAAAATGAAGCAAAACAGAAGAGAACACTGTCATGTGCCCAGCAGAACATCATGGAAGATTCAAAATAAATAACAAATTACCAGTTCAAAAAAGTATATACATATATATATAAGTAGAAGAAATTATATTAATGAGTGTCTATCTTTTCTTTACTAACTTTGTTCTATGCTGTGCACCTTATTTAATATTTTATTCTTATTCCCCCCCTTTCATCCACCCAAGCAGGCTATAGTTAAGAAAAGATATATTTATGTGTACATATGTAGATATATACATACACAGACATACACACATGTAGCCCCACACATACATTTTTCCTATCCCTTTGTTTTAATTCTGCTTCATAACTTTCCTTTCTATAATTTAACCTCCTCCTCCAACCCAAGGATCCCTCCCTTGTCTTCTTCCCTTACCCTTTGCTTCCCCATCCACCCATCCCTCCCCTCCTTATTTCTTTAGATTTTGGAGAATACTATGTACTCTTCATGGTATATATGTAGTGTTGCCTATTGAACCCATTCCCGATGGGATTAGGTTTTCAGAATTACGAGCCCTCCTTCCCCCTAATGTTCTGTTTTTGTTCTTCCTCTGTACCTCATTTGTATATATAATTACTATTTTTACATTAATTCTGCCCCAATCTTTATTTTGAATTGTCCTGTTGCTGATGTCAGTCTCAAACATATAGTATACATTTCCATGTGAAAAAACAATTTGTCCATGTTAAGTTCCTTGAAATTGATCTTTGATATTGGCTCTTATATGTTAAATTTTATATTAAGTTTGGGTTTGGTTGACAGAAAGTCCTAAAAATCTGTAAGTTCATTAAATGTCCATTTGTCTCATTTAATATTATAGGTTATTTTGCTGGATATCATATTTTCAATTGCATGCCTAATTCTTTTGATTGTCAGTAGATATAATTCCAGGACCTATAGTCTTTATTGTGACTGCTAAGCCCTATATAATTCTAATTGTAGCTCCATCATACTTGAATTTTTTTTTCTTGTTTCTTGTGAAATTTCCTTTTTGATCTGGAAATTTCCAAATTTGGCAATAATATTCCTATTTTATATTCCTATATTTAATTTCCAAAAAAGATCTCATTGAGGTGGTTTTGGTAGATTTTTTCTGTTTCTACTTTCCTTTCGTGTTCTATCATTTCAAGACAATTTTCTTGGATTATTTCTTGCACTATTGTGTGAAAGTCCTTTTTGGAGGTACAACTTTAGGGTAGTCCAATTAGTCTTCTATTTTCTCTTGAGCTCTTTTCCAGAACTGTCGTTTTTCTTATGCTTCACATTCTGTTCTATTTTTTCATTCTTTATAATGTTTTGTTATTTCTTGGTCTCTCATAGCTTCACCAGCTTCCCCTGGCCCAATTCTAATTTTCAGAGTTATTTTCATCTTTGAGACTGTATCTCCTTTTCTAACTGGCTAACTTTTCCACCCCCAATAATCTTTTTGTTTTTCTTGGATGGTTTTTATTTTGGGGTTTTAGTTTTTCTTCAGTCTCTCATTTGATTTTTAAATTTTTTGAGTTCTATAAATTTTCTCTGGGCAGAGAGCCATTTCTAGTTACTCTCTGTGGTAGAAACTTTTTTTACTTTGGTGTCCTCCTCTGAAGATGAACCTCGGTCTTCCCTGTTCCCATAGTATGTTTCTATGGTGGAATTTTTCTTCTTGCTGGTTCATTTCTATTAATAAGAGATATTAGTGTAAGTATCTGTATTTTTGGGTTGAGGGCATGGTGCCTCTGACTTCATCTCAGCTCCCCACTCTGAGTAGGAACCCCCCCTGCATCTATTCTTTCTTCAGATCTCTTTGGGTCGTACCTGAAGAATCCTAGTTCTGCCCCAAATCTTGATTTTTCACCAGTTTGTGTTTGCCCTGGGGCACAAATTTGTTCCATTTGTGGAGGAAATTGGAGAGTTTGAAATGTACTTCACTGCTTATGTTATTCTCATTTGAGCCTCACAACAGCTCTTTGAGGTAGGTGCTGTTATTATCATCATTTGAAAAAAAATTAAGTCACTTGAACAGGGACCCACAGATCGTTGACATCTGAGAAAGGTCCTGGCTCCAGGTCAAACATTCTATCAACTGCACTGTTTCTTTATTGCAAAAAAATGAAAATGAAAAAGGGCAGCAAATAGGTAGGAAGTAGATTAGATGCACCATCATTTCTGTGGAGATGTAGTCTCCTGTGTAATACCCTGTGTAATAATGGCAACTCTAGCCATTAAGCTTCTGGCTTAAGAAAGGTGGGAGGAGTAAAATGGGTAAAAGCAAAATTATTGACTCTGTCAAGGCAAAACATTTGTTGCCACAAGAAATTGGAGAAAGTCCATGAACTACCTTAGCAGGAGAACACTTAACCTCCTTGCCAGATGGAGAAACATGGTAGCAGCCAATACAATGCCATTTTAGAATCCGAGCTCATTTTCAAAATATACTGATGGGGACATTCCAGTTGTGCCTTCCACTTTTGTGTCTGATGTACAACGTTATAAGGAGATGGAATCAGAAAGAAGAGCTGGACCGAGCCAAATATCTCCCTCCATCTGGGAGCCAAGTTGTAGTGGGAAGATTCCTGCCCTTTGACCTTGGACCCTTAATTGATGAGAGTTTACCATATTTAGGCCCAAAGATGCTATCAAAGAGAGTTCCCCAAATCTAGGTACTCCTGATGCAGTGTGATGAACTATAGTAGCTACTATCGTGCCCTCAGTCATGGGCAGTCCCTGACTGTTTCCTATCATTTACTCTAGAAACAGGAATCAAATTGACAAAACCATTCCTGGAATGGTCATGTTAATTGTCCTGCCACTCCTCGGTGACTTCCAGACCAAAATATCCCTCTCTGGCCACTGAATTTCTATTAGGATGTAAGTTTCTTGAGGATTGGGACTAAATTACTTTTTGTATTTATGTCTCCAAGGCTTACTTAGCATAGTCTCCGGCATAGAGTAAGCAATTAGTTAAACCTATTCCATTCACCAAAATAAATGAAAATGCCTCCAATTTTCATAATGCTTTGATACATTTCAGTTTTACCTTTTTCCTCATATAAGACCAGATTTGAATACAGATTCTCTTGTATCCACTCAGCCATGTAGCTGCCTTCCCAAGAGCAGCACTTCTACCTACATCTGCTCATCATTCTTTTTCAGTTAATGTTGTGTCAAAAAGCAGGACTATTTATTTTTTTATAAAGCTTTTTATTTTCAAAATATGCACGGATAATTTGATAATATTGACAAGACTATTTCTTGAAGCATAATTTAATGAGGGTAAACCCTGTTTTGGGTATCTGTTTGGGCACATATTAAAGTTCTAATTCATGTAGGAATAAAAGTATACACCTTGAACAAACTTGAATGTTCCTTTTTTTCCTCCCCCTCCCCAATCAGATTATCTTACATAGATCTATCTTTCTAGAGATCTATTTACATGAAAGGAAAGAATTCCATCCCAGGAAACCTTCATAAAGTAGTGTGATATCTATTATAGAAAAGCTTAGTTTCATTTCTCCAGTACCAGGAAAACATTATTCAGATCCAAGTTTATGAAAATGAAAAGGATATTTATGAATCATAATAACCTGTAAACAAGAATAAACGGACCTGGGGGCTTTTTGATTTTGCTCAGGTATATCCAACTCTTGAACTATAATCCATGGGGTTTTTTTGGCAAAGACACTGAAGTGGTTTGCCATTTCCTTTTCCAGCGAGTCCCCATTTTACAGAAGAGGAACTAAAGCAAATAGGAATTAAGTGATTTGCCCAGGGTCACACATCTAGTAAGTGTCTAAGGTAAAATTTGCATTCGGATCTTTCTGATTCCAAGTCTAGTGCAATATCCACTGTACTACTTAACTGCCCTTTTTGATTTTAGGTGGCCACAAACTGATAGCAAATTCCTGTATTTTAGATAGTTGGTGGGAGGAGCATATTGTATTGATAGGAGGGAAAAAACAACTTTTTTATTTGACTCTGATTATAGTTTACAAATTTCTTTTTGCTTTGAAAGAGAGAGAAAACACCTGAAAAACTAAACTTTTATAAATAGCAGTTAAAAGAGGGTGCCCAACAGAGGAAATCTCCAGTTTCTTTTTATAACCCTGGCAAGGGTTGTGGAGATGCTATTTTATTAGCATTGGCATCTTCCATTTTCAGTGGGAATATGTGTAGCCTTTTATACTCGTGTCAAGAGCAAGTGGCTTAGTTTCCATTTCCTTTTTCAGCTTCAGGTCTGAACAGACCTACAAGGCATATTTGTGTGGGGTGGGAGGCTGTATATGGTGTAAGCTGCAGGTGGCTGAAGTAGTCATGATATTAGTGTGCAAAAGTTGTTAAATGGACTTTAACAAAGATGTCTTTTAGTCTTGAGCCCTCCATTTGGATCCAGTAGTAACAGCCAGATATATCCCTAGCATAAAATCTTTTTTTTTTCATGTTGACACATTTTTGTGGCTCAAAATCAGCTATGGAGAATTCCTTCAAAAACGGTGTTGTTATAGGAGAAAATGTATTCAATTTCTGGGGAAAATTCTTTTTATAATGTCATTTGAACAATATAGTACATTCTGAATTTCAACTTAAGTATATTTGGGTCTGAAGAGTATGAAAAATATTTTAGTAAATATTAATTATTAAATATTTGGTATATATTAGTAAACAGATATTAGTATAACATAGCAGTTACTGGTTTTCATAAAAGTAAACAGCCTATTCCATTAGTTATAGATTTAAATGTTATCAACGAAAATAATAACTGGCTTTTGTTTAGATCTTTAATGTTTGCCAAGTACTTTTACATTCATTTGAGTTGTACAACAACCCTTTATATTCAGAGCCATCTCCAATCACCCTGATCTATATCTGGCCACTGTACTCAGTTGGCTCTTGAGGGGAAAGTGAGATAGGTGACTTTGCACAGCCCTCCCTGACTTATATCCAATTTACTTGTATGTCATGGTCCTGTTCCAAAACGAAGGACCAACAACAACAATAACAATAATCTTTGGAAGTAGTATCTTTATTATTCTTCCCATTTTATGGAAAAGAAAAGTGAATTCCAGAGAGCTCAAGGTCACATAGCTGATAAAATCAGAAGCAGAATTCAACCCAAATCATCCTGATTCCATGTCTAACACTGTCTACTATACTTGGCTGCTTCCTTTTTTTTATATCTACTAGTACTGAATAAGCACAAAAATTTTTTGACCAGGGATGTTGTCTCCTTGAAGACAGGGAAAGATTGGTTTAGATGCAAGTGGTAAAAGAACAGTTGACCAAGAAAGTACTATAAGAGCTCTCTATATAGCTTGTATATGTTTTTGTTTATATGTATTTAATTGCTTTTGTGATGTTCTACTCTTAGATCACTAGTAAAACTTAAATCTTTACTAAGACTTTTTTGAACTATATGGAGCCATCCATTATTTGTTTACACAAAATGATATAATTGGTCCTTGGGTAAACCCCAAATTCATATTTGCCTTAGTGACCCAGTACTAAACACTGCTATCCTTGAACTGTCTGAATTCATCAGATAATCCTGTTAAGCTCTTTTACTTCCTTAAGAAAAAAAGTTCTCCTGTCTATGTTGAATGCTCTTGTGTCTATGGGGAAGTGTTTTGTGACACTTTTTAAATAGACCTTTGGCCCCTATACAGTTTTTTTTTTTTTAATCATGCATTAAACTTCACTGGGGAACAAGTGTCTCTTTCTTCTGGATCTGTGTTTATTCAGCTTGTGACTGGGGTGCCCCATACACTGCTAAATAGATTCACGTCCTGCCTGTGTGATGTTATAAAAGATATCTGATTAAGTTTAAACAGAAATAATTAAAGTACACACAGACTTACTCCCCTTCTCCCAAGAATTGTTGATTATGTATGGCTTGAGAACATTAGCATGCATTAAAAGTTCTTCAGGCTGTTTCAAAAAAAATTTCTGGCAAAATTTGTTTTATTTGACCAATTAGCAGCTCACTACTTCAATTACATTTATAATATTTTTGTTTTTGTTTAGTTGTTTTTCAGTACTATCTTAACTTTTCATGATCTCATTTGAATAAATTGCCAGTTCATTTGATGAGGAAACTGAGGCAAACAGTATTACTTGACTTGCCCAGGGTTACCCAGCTAGTAAGTTTCTGAAGTATACTTGAACTCAAGGAAATGAGTCTTCCTGACTTCAGACCTACATCATCACCTACAAAGTATTAAAATAAAGAACCAGGGGTCTAAATTTGGGATCAGTGAAATTGATTTTCTTTTTTTTTTTTAAATCAACAACTTTTAAAATATTACCAATTTCATTTGTAATCTTGTTTGTTTTATTTATCCGTTTAAAAACATTATTCTGAGAACAGACTTCCCTCGGTTACCACAGAGGTCCATGACTCCAAAAATTTAAGTTTTAAATCTTTGTACAATGATACCTTTTTGGTTACTTTAAAATTATCTAAATTAAGGCAAAATCATCTATGTAAGAGTTTATAAAATAATATATTCAGGGAAAGATATAAATCTTGATAAGTAGCAAGCTCAATTAAAAGTTAATGGATAAATGAATAAGGTATTTATTTTAGGGAAAAGAGAACCAATAAATCATAACAGTTGTCCAGATTGGTTTTTATATTCCCTAGATACCTAAAATAATACTCTGTGTTCTATAGACCACAAGTGACAAACACAGTCTATATGCTCCCAAGTTCACCATATTAAAATGTAATTAGGAAATATTTAATGAAATAAATAAAAATATAAGTAACATTACATTTTAAAACTAAGTTTGTGGCTCCCTGGGATCCTTATTTATGGATTAATGACCATTTCTGTTGAGTTTGATTGTACTTTAGACTATTTAAAGCCTTTTTCCTTCATTGAATTGGTATTTCAGTCATTTTCAAAAGATACCTTGGACAGTTGTGTATTTTCATGATAGCTTTCTTGGATTATTATTTTCACATTTGTTCTTAAAATGTTAGGTCTGGGAAAGATGTTAGCTATAGCATAGTCTGACTAGATGGCAACTAAGTGGTGCAATAGATAAGAGTACTGGACTGAGGGTTAGGAAGACAGTTTAAATTTGACCTAAGATATTTAGCCTAGGCAAGTCACTTACCCCTGATTGCCTCAGTTTCCTCATTTGTAAAAATAAACTGGAAAAAGAAATGGAAAACCAATCCAATATTTTTGCCAAGAAAATTCCAAAACAGGATCACATAGAATTGGACAAGACTGAAGTGATTCCGTAACTGTCTAACCTTGTTATTAACTAGAATCTTGTCTTTTTGACCCAGTGATTTTTTCCATTACACAAGGCTTTGATGTCTTCCATTAAGAGTTTGCTCCACTACTGTAGCTTTTTCGAGTCAACACTTACACATAACTGCTATAGAAGACCTTTGAAGTAGGAAAAGGTTTTGTAATAGCAATTCAGAGAGATTATCACCTAAAAAATAAGACTGACTGTTCTAGTCTGTGCATCCTTTAATGGGCTCCTTCTGATGAGAAAGCCCCTTTCAAATAAAATCAAGACTCGGATGAAGTCTTACATAATGCATTTAGGAGCTCTTACATAATGCATTCTACCAAAGCCTTCCTCTTTGAAAATTTTGTGATTCTGTCAGATGGTTTCCCTGCCTCATTATTATGTCTTATTTTCATACTTTTTCAGGTATCCTACAGATGTGACTATGTCATCTCCCTCTAATCCCAACTCAGAAGTCTTCAATATTTTCTTGTTTTCCCTAGGATAAAATATTCAGTCTGGCAATTCAATCTGTCCCCTACCTACCTTATTTCAAATTTCTCTCCCTTTCACATATACTCTCTTCCATTTAAACAGATCTGCTAGCTGTTCCCTGTAGACAGTATTCCATTTCCTATCTCAGCATCTTTGCACAGATGGTCCTCCTGTATCTTTATTATACGCCTTTCTCACCTCTGCTTTATAGAATCCCTAGCTTCCTTCAAAACCCATAAACCACCTCTTATAGGTGACTTTTCTCAGCCCTCCCTCCTACCGTCGTTATTCGAGAGCCTTCCCTCTTGCAATTACTATTATTTCATTACCTGCTAACAGGTTATTTCTTCTGCAGTAGAATGGAGACTCGTGGTTATTCGTGCCATGTGGATGAGCAGGAAGTCATCCATGTAATATCCTGGAGGATAAGGATTATTTCATTTTTTTTTTCACCATTATCACGTATGACTTAAGGGAAAAAAAGTAGTTACTTGAATTTTTTAATCCAATCAAATTTCACACAATATATTTCTGAAAAGTTGTGTAGATTGCTACAAAAGTGAATTCTTGTTCTAGTTAGCTACCAGGCCAATTTATATTCTATTTTAAGTGTTCCAAGGATTATATAATGAAGCATTACTTTAATAAAAACTCTGAAAGTTTAGCTAATTCTATGAGTTACACTATTTTATATGGAGGATTATTTTAGACACTAAGTAAAGTTTCACTGTTCTAGATACATAGACATTTTGGAATTCTTCTCTAGGAAACAGTCAGTTCAGAGAGGTACCATCTAAATTGGTGGGTTGGCATGGGATTATGCCATCAGGTAAGAAGGAATTTTAAGGAGGATGGATGATTTAAGAAACTTTTTGGGGCTGAGGCCAGAAAAGTCTTTGACTTGAAACGTGAATATTTTAAGAGAAGGATTCTTTGAGTTGGAATGATTTGGGTAGATTGGCTGTCCTTTCCCCAAGTATAGATTCAGATCCTTGTCAAAGGATCTATTTGCAAAAGAAAAAGAAAAGAAAGGGAAAAAAGGGGGAAAATCCACTGTAGAGTTTAGTTAATCCTTGTACAGGAAAGTTTCCTTTATGATAGCAATCACTAATGGTCATTAAAGGCCAGCAGCATCCACCCTGACAGTTTTTGTTGTTTGTTTGTTTTTAATACTTAGGGTCCTTTATTTTTGGACTTCACAAAGACACAGCCATCATACAAATGTTTTTAACAGTCCTCGGTGAATGATCAAGAACTCACTCACAAGAAGAACATTAATGTTGTGATATAACATAAACTCACCTAAATTTTTCTGGCCTTTTTTTCCAAGTGTATGGGCCTGCATAGACAATTCTAGGCATGGGGGATGAAATTGCCCTTTTTGGTGCCAGAATTAACCGAAGGTCTGGCTTGTGCAGAATGAGAGTCATGGTGTGAGGAAAATGGGAATCTCTGTGTTGCCAGAAATTGTTTGTGCCGAGAGAGTTAGCAAATCAAATTGAGCACATGATGCCTGCCAACCCATGTCAGGCCAAATAATTCACTCTTTTGGGGCTGCTTCTCTCGAAGCCTTCTTTAAGAAAGGCTAGGAGGAACGTGAGAGGGGGTATTTTACAATGGAGAAGGGAAAACTGGTTTGAATGTACCAACTCTTTCATCCAGCTTTGTTGCCTTAAAATTCACATGAATTCAAGGAAAATGAATAATTTCCTGCCTGTTAGAAAGAAGCAATTGAGGACTTTTTTTTGGGGGGGGGGGGAATCATTTAGCTAACAAGTTATCTAACCACAAAAGAGGTGTTATCCATGGTTTATTCTATTTCTTGATTTTCTTCCATTTGTACTCAGATTGCCTGTCAAATCCTTAAATTATAACCTAAATAGGACGAAGCCATCCTTTTTTTTTAATCACAGTACCTTGCCATCTAGGAGAGGGGATGGGGCGAAGAGGGGAAAAATTGGAATACAAGGTTTTGCAAGGATCAGTGTTGAATAATTATCCTTGCATATGTTTTGAAAATAAAAAGCTTCAATAAAAAATAAAAATAAATCAGAGTACCTTAATGGGATGTATACTTTTTATTCCCAAACTGATTGCATAGAATGAGGCCACATTAGTTCTGTTTTTTGAGAGAACCAGGCACAGAAGCCTTAAATGAATTAATTAAATGGATGGAGTTAGAAATAGAAATGAAATCTCCTATATCCTAATATACTTTCAGGGGACTCAATTCATTTGACAAGACTCATCTCAAGATTATAAATTTTGGACTCTGCCTCCTGGTCTCTTGGGTATGTGTTCTAATATTTCCATGCCCATTTTTTGATCATCATAAATTTTTTTCTTATTTTTAAATGATTCATATTTCATGAAGAATCCTTCCTTACTCTTACCTAGAAAGACAAGCAATCTTTCTGGGATGTTTTATTTCCCTTTTGGAGTCTCAGTAGAAAGCTCCATGAGCTTTACCTGTAGGACAATTGTTTCAAAAGCTTTTGGAATATCAGTGGGTTTGATTTACCAGTTTCTTTCTTTGCTACTTTCCTTACTCATTCAGAATGAGCAATGAAAAGCCAATAGGGGTCCATCCTTATGGAAAGTTGTGTTGGTTAGATTTCCCACCACAAATGTTTCTTGTTGATTGTAGTGAATAAGCCTCCTTAATTATAGGAGTTAGTTATTTGATTTCACTCAATCTGTGGTCCAAAACCACAGTGAAAGAGAGAGTTATATACTAGTAAATATTTTTGAATAGACTTTATCTCTTTCAGGTAAATAGCAGATAAGTAGGTCTCTTGGCAACTTAAAAGTTGTCATTTCTAAGTTTCTTAGTCTTTTTTAAATCAACAGACATCTATTGAGCTCCTACTTTTTAGCAAGAGCATTAAGTAAAGTCTTATGAAAGAAAATTTAAATATGATACTGTCCCTGCCTGCATGGGGTAGATAGTCTAATGTACTTTTTGGAAACTTGTTTATTTCATAAAGGGAAGCAATGGGATTAAAGAAATCCAACATTTGCTCCTAGACTGAAGTCAGTCTATACCCTTTCAGTCCTTTACTTAATTTAATCTCCAGACACAATTAAGTATTCTATGAGGTCATTTAGCTCTGGCCACAAATGCTGAAGGTTGGAATAATCTCCTTCCTGGTGGATACTGTAACTAGCAAGCAGTCTGGTCCAAAAGGAGGCACTTATTATGATAAGAATGTTTGAAGACCTGTGTATAATTAAAGACTTTCCCTCCCCACATGTTTTGGGTGGTGGAGTGAATAAGTAAGTATCCTCAATACCCATTATGTCTATTAAAATCCAAATGCAAACAAAAATGTTCCAAAGAAACCTTATTTTTGATTAAACAAATGATGTTTACAAGTGGAATTTTCAGGCACTGTGTAGAGAAGCTCTAATTTGGTAAAGAGAACCATTAGGAATTACTTGCTGGTCAATCCTAATTGGAAAACTGACTCTCATCTACAAGGTTCCAAGATCCATGATAAAAGTTTTTTCCAATTGTAGATAGCCTTCAGAATCCCATGATAAAGTAATTCCTTGTTTAGAAAATGGACTTTAAATTTGCTTAAAGAGTGTTTTTTTTTTAATTATTGTAAAAACATGGAGGGGGCAGGCCTAGTGTCCTAAAACAGCTTAGAGTTCTTCATAACTTGGAAGGCCTGTAATAGAAGGGGCAAGACAGAGCTTGAACAGCTTCTCTGAAACAAGGGTTCCCATATGTCATGGATCCCTTCAGTGGGACTAATCAGTTGGAACTAGCATTTATGTAGTGCTTACTATGTACCAGACACCACACTGCTTTACAAACATTATCTCACTTGATCCTCACAGCAACCCTGGGTTGTGGGCTATTACTATCCCATGAGGAAGTTGAGGTAAACTGAGTTAAGAGACTTGCCCAAGGTCCCACAGCTGGTAAGTGTCTGAGTGCAGATTTGAACTTGGGAAGATGAGACTTCTTGATTCCCAGCCCAGCATCCTATCTACTGTGTCACCTAGCTCCTGATAAAGGTTCTTTGTCTATTTGGTTTTTCCTGTTGTCAAGAATTAGATACCATCTTTTGAGTGATAATGTCCTTTAGTTAGAAAAAGTGCAAACTGATGCCAAATACCATCAACAAATAAAAACATTTGGAGAATCTTATCAGCAATAAAGAATTGCTTTTTTTTTTCCTGCACCACATGCTGGATAGCCTCCATGATTGTAGCAAATAAATATCTTTTGTTGAGCGTATTTTTTCCTAATCTCTTCTTCATTAAGTATTAGTGATCAGAGCATTAACAGTGTTACCTGTTAAATCTTTCAAGGCATCTCAAGGAAAGAAAACAATCATTAAAAGTTTAAAAAAGAGCTCCATTATCATTGATGATTTAAAAAAAACTAATGTTATAAACATCCTTATAAATCTTTTCTACTTTTCATCTCCTTGTGCTCCTTTCAGGTTCCTCCTTAATTCATCATTTTGTGATGACTTAGCTTAGTTGGTTCTTTGGGCAGCTAGCTTTTATTCGTTTTTTTCCTTTTATTTTTATGAGATATGACTGCTCATAATCTTTTACCATCCCTCTTTGTTAGATCATAAAATCAGTTTACATTCTAAATCAATATTGCCCTTTTCTGTCTGTCAAGGAGAACAAGTGTTTGTTTGCTGAAGCTGTTTCTGGGCTTTTATGGTATTTATGGTAACTAATAATTTATATTGGTTAAATTTCCTTCAAATGTGACTTATCTATATAAAAGTTTGTTCATTTATCCCTTTCTCTTTCTTTGTCACCAACAGATTTTCCAAATAGGTCAAGTTGAAGTTTTTATATTTAAATGCTGTGTCTTGTCATTTTTTATTTTTTCTAGTTTGATATTGATTTTAATCTTTGTTCTAATGTTACCACTTTGACTTCACAGGGACTGGTAACAGAAATAATTGACATTTTTAATTCCAAAGAATGGGGCTCATCATGGCGCTATTTGAGGGTCAGCAAAGAGCCAGAAAGACTCATAGATGCATGTGTGTATATATATGTGTGTGCATATGTATATGTGTTATATATATAACTATGCATTTGTATGCATACTCAGAAATATCTTTATCACTCTGATTTCATGAAATGATCAGAACCTCTTACAGAGAGCCTATCATTAGTAGAATTTGAGTTGAGTCAAAAACTAAGGGATCTAAGAAGTCAATATCATCTTTTTCCAAACCCACTGATTTGTCATGGCTGTTAAGGGATGAATGTCAACTTGCTTACCACAACATTGTGGTACTGTGGAAAGAATTATAAAAGACATGAGTTCAAATCTCCCCTCTGATGCTTGCTACCCATTAACTGTGAATAACTTATCGGACCTCAGTTTCCTCATCTGGAAAAAGGAAGAGATTGAACTACATGGTCTCTGAGAACACTTTTTTCAAGCCTTTATCTAGGAACTGGTAAATTCTTTGAAGGAAAGTGAGAAACTTGCATTTCTCCTTTCTGAAATATCAAAGTGTAGCAGATTATTGAGAGTGATACTGATATATAACCTCATCTCTCTAGACTACAGTTTTTTCAACTGATATAAAGAGATTGGATTAGAATGTTCCTCACTCTTCTAAAATCTTGTATTTCTATGGTGTGCTAGAGCATTATCTCAAGAAAAATGTTCTCCATATCCTTACATAGTAATAGTACATTTAGATTTAGACAAACCACTCAGTTTTAATACTGATATCTCTTTAGACTAACTTTCATGGCCCAGGTTCTGAAAAGAGGTGCAAAGAGACAGTTGTCATGTGGCAGGTTATTTTAAATTTTTATTTTTGCTTATTTGCTCTTATAAATCAGAACAACTCTGGCTTATTTTCTTTGTGTTTTGTAAATTTTCTCCCTTCTCACATCTATCTCTTAGAATCCCAAGCTGCATTAAAGGTACAGTTCAAATGTCACCTCTTAGAGCAGCACACCTTGAACAGTTTCCATGGTAGCTAGTGTATTTGGTTTACAGTTAGAAAGACCTGAATTCAAATCTTATCCCAGATACTTACAAGCTATGGGGGAATATGATGCATGCAAAAAATCAGAGGTGGGGGATCCCACCAAGGGAGCCAGCCTTGGGGGTTGGAACACTGAGTTCCAGGAATACCAAGTAAGTCACTTTGGCTAGAACATAGAATGAGAAGAAACATATTTGAAACACATCTGTAAAGTAAGTTTGAGCCAGATTGTAAAAAGCCTGAAATGTCAATATGAGAAAGCTTCTCAAATGATCTTGGGCTTATTTAACTGTTCAAAAAATTATCTTGAATTTGTCAATAAATAATTGTATAAAATATTACAAAATCGAAGTTAAATGATCAGGATATCAATTTGTATTATAGTAACATTGTTTTAAAGACAAACAATTTAGAAATAATTGGAAACTCAGACCAACTCAATGACTAACCAGCATTCCAGAGGAATTGCAATGGAATATATTTCAGGTGATGGACTCAGAGTGCAAATTGAAATCTTTTTTTTTTTTTTTTTTTTTTTGGAGTGGGAGGTGATGAACAGTGTAGGAATATGTTTTGCTTGACTATATATGTTTATAGCAGATTTTTTCTTTTTTTGCTCTTCCAGTAAGCAAGAGGAAAGATGGGATATTAGATAGAAAGATGGTTATTTGTTTAAAAATAAAGTAAAATATAATTTAATTTTTTAATTTTAAATTTAAAATAAATTTAAAACTTTTAAGGCTACCTTGTGTATATTTTTAAGAAAAACAAAAAAGAATATAAAAGATAAATTCCAGTCTCAGGAATTTGTATTTTATCCTTCAGGGAGTAGGGAGTCGATGTGCTTTAGGAAGATTATTTTGGCAGCTGTCTGGAGGTTGAGTTGTAGAGAAAAGAAATAGAAACAGGGGAACCAATTAGGAGATTATTGCAGTAGTACAGGCCAAAGGTCATAAAGGCCTCAACTAAGTTGAGTGGAGAGAAGGGAGACAGATTGGAGAGAGATTTCAGGAGTAGAATCATCCAAACTAGATGGGTAAAGTAGAAAAAAGAATCAAAGATGCAGACCTTCCCTAACCTCAGACCAGAAAGCCATAAGAAGAAAGAGAATTTGACTGAATATTTTAAATTTAAATTTAAAATTTAAAGTAAATTTAAAACTTTTAAGATTACCTCGTGTTTAAAGATGCTTGGAGAATAAGAAAGGGAGTTATTGCTTAAGACTGGAAGAGGTAGGAAAATATCAGTTTTTTTTTTTTTTTTTTTTTACATGTGCTGTGTTTCAGGCTGAGTCACAGTCTTAAAAGGAAACCAATTTGCTAGGTATGACAGGCATTGACGTTAATGTAAAAGTCTGAGAAAATTGTAGTGGTTTACTTATTTTTTTTAAATCAAACCAAAATTTTGTAGCAAGTAATCACAGGCTGTATCTGAGTTATCAAAATGTATTTCAATTACAGGCCCTTCAAAACAAGGAAAGGTCAAAATAAATGGAGGGAGAATCTCTGGGGAACCTTTATCCTGCTACCATTAGTAGAAAAGCAGTCTTCTAAAGTCACAGTTAAATAAAGATTTTGAAGTTAAATAACCTCACCTGACTCCCTGCTGCTCCTAATTAAATTAGTTCTCAGTTGACATCCAATTCTTCAGGAGTCCCACTAGAGCCAGTCTTTACCCTTATTTTTCTAACATGGATCGGTCCTTCTCCCGTTTATTATTTATTGTTCAAGTCTCTTGCTCCACAGTAGCCCCTTTCCCATTTCACCAGACCATGTATTTATGGCCTTCTTTTTGTTTCTTGTTCATTCATTCATGACTCCATTTGGGATTTTCTTGGCAAAGGTGAAGGAGTGGTTTGTCATTTCCTTCTCAATCTCATTTTACAGATGAGGAAATTGAGGCAAAAAAGATTAAATGATTTGTCCAAGGTTACACAGCTAGTAAGTCTGAGGCTGGATTTGAACTCAGCTAGAGGAGTCTTTTTCATTCTAAGCACCTATCTATCCCATATTCTTTTCCTAGACCTACTGCTATTGGGAACACAGAAAAAAAATAAAGGCGTTAGCTGTTTACCCTCAAGAAGCTTAAAATCTTTTGACTGAAATATTCCCAAATATGAATTAATTAAAGGACATGGTAGGATATGGTAAAAATACCAGAATATATGAACAAAGGTAGAGGGGGAAAATGACTAACATGAAATAGGAAATTTTAAGAATAATAGAATACCAGAAATGGATGGTTATCCCAACACTTTCATGAAATTGGAAGATTGAAACCTAGAGAAATAGACAGAAAAAGGAGTGAGCAATAAGGTTGAGCAGTGAAATGGGTAAAATATGGAAGATCCCTAAATTCTAGATAGAAAGAAAGAAACTTGATACAGTAGGGACTTCATTATAGTTTTTGAGGAGTGCCATAGTTGCATGCTTTTAACAATATTATTCCAATACTGTGTGATGAATTTAAGGCTCTTAGGTAATCACACTACAGAGTACCTGAATCCTTGTAACAGGTCTGTTTGTTCTAACTAAACTTACCCTAAGATCAGCTTTTGAAAGGATGTTTAGACTGAAACTAGGATCAACAAAAATCACAACAGATTCCTCTGGGGCTGTCCAGATTTGGGTCACTTAACAGGAATATAAGAATAGAGAAACAGATCCCATTTGTACCAGTCAGTGAAAATATCTCAACAATTGGTTTTACCTTATTCATTGATTAGAACCTTTTAAAGGAAGGGAAGATAGAATATTAAAGTTATGACATTTCATTCCTGTTTTGCTCCAAAGCATGCATAATTCTTTTTTTCTCCTAAATCAATTATATTTTTCTTTGTACACAGAGATAATAGTGATCCCCCCAAATTTTCAGGTTTTAGCTTCTACTCCTCACCTCATACAATGGTGCCATCTTGTTTAATTATCTAATTTAATCTTCTTTGCAAATAATGGAATGAATGTGCACTCTCCTGTAGTATTTTTCAAGTTTCTCCTTAGAAAGTGGCTTTCTGCATATATAATTTAGCTCCTCAGCTTTCTGGCACTGTATCTTGCCCCTCAAAGGTACTCAGAGAGTTTTATTGAATGAACAGACTGGAATTAGGTGTATTTACAGTCCGTATCCATAGAACTGGAGGTTTTTTCCTTCAGTGTGAAGTTAATTGGGCCCACATCTGCTGCAGCCACAAGTACCATCCCTGCCATTTAGCAGCCTCAGGACTTCTCTTAACCCCTCTGACCCTCAGCTTCCTCTAAATTAAAGATACAAATACATGTACTACCTGATTCAAAGGGTTGGGGCGGTGGAACTCATTGCAAAGCTTAACAAATGGGGACTAAAATCAGATGCCATTCAAATCTCTCCAGACTAGTAGTCTAGTCTGGCCTATACATCTGATGTCATACAGTAGTCCACAGCCTTCCTCTGAAGTTTCGCCCAGCATTTAACAAGGAGTTTTTGTCTAGGTGAGCAAACAAATAAATGGAATTTCACCACCTCTTTCCCTGCCAGACAGAAGCCCTTAGCTAAGGAGCTCTCAGGCAAAAGAAAAACAGTTTTATTTGCATTTTTATTTTTGAAGACAAGATTGTTTTCTTTAATGTTGTTTATATAAAGCTGTTATTTCATAGCATAGTGGGTTTTGGAGTGACAGGATCCGAGTTTGAATTCTGGCCTCTGTCAGTAGGATATAACTGTGTCTCTTACTTAAACTCTCTGAGCCTCATTTTTGAAAAGAAAGCTTTCGACTAGAGGAGATCTAAGGTTTCTTCCAGCTCTTTATCTATGATTTTTTGAATTATTTCTCAGACAAATTGTGTTTTTAGATCATGCAAGGTGATGTGGCTCAGCAATCCATTTGGAATTTATACACTTAGAAAGTTGGCTGAATCATCCAATGATTTGCTTCGGGGCATTCAACTAGTGTCTTATCTGAGGCAAGAATTAAAGTTAGAAGCAATGGGCAGGGTCCTGAATTTTCAGGCAGAAAATGGCTTCAGATGTGTTTTGTGACTCTTACTAGTTGTATGACCCTTGGCAAATCACTTAATCTTGGTTGTAGAATGTTTACTGTGTGTCAAGTACTGTGTTAAATACTATAACAACAATAATAATAACATTTATAGAGGACATACTATGTGTTAAGTACTATAACAACAATAATAAATAATATTTATAGAGGGCATACTATGTGTCAGGCACTATGTTTTAGACATTATCATTATAGAGATATTATTACAATCATGATCTCATTTGATTCTCACAACAACATGAAGATAGAGGCACAGATCTTCATTTTACATTTGAGGAAACTGAGGCAGAAACTGCCCAGAATCAAACAACTAATTAAGTGTCTGAAGCCAGACTTGAATTCATATCTTCCTGACTTGTTCTAGCTACCTTACCACTTAGCTATCTCTACTTCTAAATACTACTAAGTACTTCTTTTGTACCTCCTCCCCTTAAAAAACCTTGATTTTTTTTTTTAAAGTTGTTTACATCCTGTCTTCCCCATTATTAGATGGTGAGCTTCATGAGATCAGGGCTATTTGGTTTGGTTTTTGTCTTTGTTTTTGCTTTTGTTTCTATCCCCATATTTCTTCCCACATTGCTTGTTACGGAGTAGGTGCTAAATAAATTCTAAATAACTTGACCTGACTTAAGTGAATACAACCTCATTTAGTTTCCACTAATGGACTATGCTATGACCTTGGGTTTAGAATATAGCAGATTAATTTCAATGGTATTATTCATAGTTGACATTTATTAAGTGTCTTTGGTGTATAAAGTGCTTTTTTATGGTTTGCCATACAGAACACAAGCTAGCAATTGAATGTGGACTGGTCTGACTATAATTCAAAATGTGATAATTCAGTGATGATGTCACCTATATGAGTATCCTCTCCATGGGTGGTAGTTATGGTTTGTCCCAGGACATGAGGAAATTTGAAGCCATTACATCCAAGTGAGTTGGATTTAAGTGAAAGAAGGCCTCGTTTCTCTAAGTTTTATGAAAAGTGCCTCAGAGAAATCATAAAAATGACATTGAATTCCTGCAAATGTGTCTAAACAAACCTGGTATATAAAAATGTACTTTTATACCTATACACATTTTAAAATATATTTATATTTAAATTAATAATTTACATTTAAATAAATGTTTATAGTCCTTGTTTTTACCAAATTATTCTTCACTGAAAGGTGGATTTTCTTTGACTAACAGTTTTCCTCAAATGCACTTAAAATATGATTTTATTTTAAAAAATTAGATTTATATCTGTATTTTCAGCATTTTTTGATTCACATCTCTTAGGGTACCCCAAGTAACTCTCTTAAGATATATCTCATGCAGTCATTTCAATCATGTCTGACTCTTCATGATCCCATTTGTGATTTTCTTGGCAAAGATACCAGAACAGTTTGCATTTCCTTTTCATTTTTCATATGAGGAAACTAAGGCAAAGAGAATTATGTGACTTACTCAATATCACACAGCCAGTAAGTATCTAAGGCTGGATTTGAACTCAGTTCTTCTTGACTTCAGGCCCAACACCTATTGCATTTTAAGATTGGCAAACTTCTGTGTATATCATCCTTATAATAAAACTTAGAGGTAGCTGCTTTATTATTATTATCCCCACTTTGCAGATAAGAATACTAACTCTGAAAAAACTTATGTGACTTGCCCAAAGTCACACAGCTGATATGTGTCTGAGATGGGAGTTTCTAAATTGAGTTTCATGCAACAGTGAGATCCCAGATTTAGACCTGGAAAAGACCTGAAAAGCCATCAAGGATAATCCTTTCCCCTTTTGTAAATGGAGAAACTGAGGTCCAGTGAGGTTAATTAGATTGCCCAAGACCTCAAACGTAATGATAGTAGCCCTGGGGTTTGAACAGGAGAGCTGCTGTGCCACAGTTTCAACAGAAGAAAAGAGATAGCTAAAATAAAAAAATAACTTGTCATTTCTTAACTGAATGACCTGGGGGCAGATTCACTTATTGCTTTTGTGCTTCAGGCCCTCATTTTTATTAAAAAATGGAGTTGATCCTTGTGACATCTACTTCTCACAATCTTGTTGTAAGAATCCAATGAGATAATGTCTGGAGAATACTTTGTAAACCAAAAATCACTCTTAAAAAATGTCATCTTTGTTTATATGTGATGACCTTTGGGGCTGGCACTGTACTTTCCCCAGTTGTGCTCTGTCACCTGCTGGCTAGCTGATTGTGATTTAATACCAAGTGACTGTAGTAAGATTAACTTTGGATAATAACTGGACACCAGATTGAATTCTTCCACTTTCTGGTCCAGGAGTGAAAAAGTAATGGGATTGCCAGTCTACTAAATAGAAACAATTTTCAGTAATGCCAGTTTTGTAGAACAATCACTCTGAACATCTTGTTATCATGCTTAATTGCTGTTTTTCTTAATGCCCTTTGTTACTTAGCTCTACTTTTCTTTTTGGCAGAAAGCTCAGCTTTCTTTCTGGGGCATGGGCTCTATATGCCAGCCCAAGGAAGAACAGATTGGGCACTGCCCCAGGAGAGCTCAGGGGAGATACCTGGCACCATCCCAGATACCTCTGGTTAGCTAATCACAGCTGCTGCCCCTTGGTCTCCTGACATATAATAGCTGCCATCTTTCTAGAATGGAGAGCACCAGGGAAAGAGAGGCTTTTAAAGTTGATTCCTACCAGATGAGGTGACTTTGGCAGACTGGACTACATTTTCTTTCCCAAAATTCTGGTAGATTGCTTTTTAAAAAATAAGTATTTTTTTAAAATGTGAATTTGTAATTTAAATATAAATACATTTGTAAATGTATATATATATATGTATATATATATATATTTTAAATATAAATGTATACTTAAAAATAAGAATATATGTAAAAATAAGTACTATGTGCCAGATACTGTACTAAGCACTTTACAAATATTATCTCATTTAGTCCTTACAACAACCATGTGAGTAGGTACTATAATTATCCTCATTTTATATTTGGAGAAACTGAGGCAGGCAGAAGCCAGATGACATGCCCAGGATCATACAGCTATTAAGTAGTCTGAGGAGTTTAACTCAAACCTAGCAATCTATCCACTAAACATGTGTGTATGTGTGTGTGTGAGGGGGATAAATACTGACTTAATCTTCTCTTTCCTCTTTCTTTATCAATTCAATTCAGTTTTATTTTCCTCTTTGTTTTCCCTTTTTCCTTCTCCTGACAGCTTTATATGGTGATACTACTTATCTTATAGGGTCATTATGATGACCAAGTAACATACTGCTTGTGATAGGATTTTTTAAACTGAAGCTTTTTATTTTCAAAATGTATACATGGATAATTGTCAACATTCTCCCTTACAAAACCTTATGTTCTATTTTTTTCCCTCCCTTCTCCCCAACCCCACCTCTAGACAGCAAGTGATCCAATACATATTAAACATGTACAATTCTTCTATACATATTTCCACAAATATCATGCTACACAAGAAAAATCAGTTCTAAAGGAAAAAATGAGAAAGAAAACAAAATGCAAGCAAACAACAACAAAAAGAGTAAAAATACTATGTCGTGGTCCACATTCAGTTCCCACTGTCCTCTCTCTGGTTATAGATGGCTTTTTTCATGTGATATAATTTACAAACCTTAAAGGGCTATAGAAATATCAGCCTTTATTATCATGATTGTCATGTTTTTGCTTGAATGAGATTATATTCTAAATTATTGTAATTAGGTTTGGATGTCAGGAGCATCAAGTGGTTCAAGTAGAGAACTAGGTTCTAATAAAAAATAACTAGGCCCTTGTTTATATAGAATGCTTCACAAAGTGCTTTGCTCACACAGACCTGGTGAAATTAGGTAGTCCATATAACCCTATTTTATAGTGTGGGAAACTGAGGCTCAGTGACATTGTGACTTTTCCAGCAAGTCTCTCATTATTTGCCTCTGAAATTTGGATTCACTTATTCATAGATATGCTGTCTATCCCTCTTCAGACCAAAAGTTTACAAGACTAAAAATCTTTAAACCTCTCAAGGATGAGGAGACCAGTGAGACCAAAAATGATCTGCTCTCACTTTCATCCGCTTACTTTATGAAGAATGGCAGAATCCTCCTTCAGAAATGTGCACATTTGCCCATTCTGATAGAGTACCATACCCCAGGCTTGCCAGCACATTTGGAATTTGACTGACTCCAAGACATGTTCACTTTTTCAGTCTGGGTGTCCTTTGTGGGAAAGCCCAGATTGTAGCAGCCACGTGACTCGGGGAATGTTGGGAGTATGTCCAGTTGGGAAACTGGCACAATAAAGACTTCTTTTCCTTCATGTTGGCGCAGAATGTTTGTTCAAGGTCAGCTTGGTGAGAGCGTCATTGAGTTGATTAAGCCAAATTTTTTTTTTAACTTTTGAAAGTTAAGAGTTAGAAGTCCCTGAGATAAGGCAGCTTCTTATTAATTTGCAAATTACTTGAGTTACTTGAGTAGCAAGTCCTGAAGATTATTTGGTAAATTGCAAGATAACAAATAGTGTTCTTTTAGCCTTAGAGGCTTCCCCATTCTCATCAATGATAGATGCACATGTTTCAACAAACTCTTCCATCTTTTGTAGACTTTCTTAATATGGAGAGAGATGGGAGAGTGACCATCTATTAATAGTAACTAACATTTCTAAAGTACATTAAAAATTTGTAAAACATTTTACATATTATCTCATTTGGTCTCAGAACAACCAAGTGAGGTAGGTGCTATTTTTATCCCAATTTTACTGTTGTGGAAACTGAGAACAATACAAGGTAATTGATTTGCCCAGGTCATAGTTATTAAATGTAACTGTAACAGTTATATTTAGTAAAATGTTTGACTGTGGGATTTGAATTCATGGCTTCCAAGTCCAGCAATACCACTCTGCTACTTAGTTCACACATCTCAAAGGAGATCAGGCAAGATAGTGTAGATGGCTAAGAATATATCTCTTATTGCTAAGGAAAATAGTATAAAGCACATACCTAGTATATGTGAACCAAGAGCATCATTTTCCTATGAAAGGAAGCAGCAAGGGACACATTTTTTATTTTAACAAGATCCATTGATTGGGTGACACTCCAGGGCTTTTTCCTATGCTTTGCACATGTTTTCCCCTTAATAAATGTTTGTTGAATTGAATTGGAATAGATCATTTTAAATCTTAAAAACTTAACATTTTTTCCAGCACTGGCTCCAGTCATCTTTTGAATATTATTTAGTTGTTTGGACAATCCATGCAGCTTATCCAGAGCTCAATATTGACTAGAGAAAGAGATCAATATGGATTTCACTTGGATTGGACCAATCATTTAATGACCTCCCATTTTCTCCCTGCAGGAAAAACCCACCTTTTGAACTTTAATATGTTTTAAGCAATATTATATAGCTGCAAATCCCATCATACCAGACTCTTTGAAGAACAAAGGAAAAAGATGCATCTTAGGTATATATATTGTTGTTCAGTCGTTTCAGTTGTGTACAACTCTTCATGACACAATTTGGAGTTTTCTTGGCAAAGCTACTGGAGTAGTTTACCATTTCCTCATTTTATAGATGAGGAAACTGAGGCCAGTAGGGTGATTTGACTTGCCTATGGTCACAAAGTGTTAGTCCACTATGCCACCTAGATGCCCTGGTTATAAATAAGTTATGACAGAGTGCCAGAGAAGTTATGTCAAAGTTATCAGAAAGACATTTGGATGGAATGTAGTGATGACTGAGTCAATGTATTCTGCAGGTATCCACAGAATGTCAGACTACTTATTTTAAAATGTATTAGTTTTTAACATTTATTTTTTTCTTATAATTTTTTATTGACAGAACATATGCCTGGATAATTTTCTACAACATTATCCCTTGAACTCACTTCTGTTCTGACTTTTCCCTTCCCTCCATTCACCCCCTCCCCTAGATGGCAAGCAGTCTTATACATATTAAATATGTTATAGTATATCCTAGATACAATATGTGTTCAGATTTCTCTTTTTAAGATTTATTTTAACAATATTTTATTTCCATTTTCCCTCTTCAAGAGTACAGTCTGATATAAGTTATACATGTACAATCATATTAATTATATATATATTAGTCATGTTATGAGAGAAAAATCAGAACAAAAGAAAAAACTACAAGAAAGAAAAAACAACAAAATAGTGAAAATAGTATGCTTTTTTCTACATTCATACTCCATACTTCTTTCTCTGGATATAAATAGTATTTTCTATCGTGAATATTTTTGAATTATCTTAGATCATTGTATTGCTGAGAAGAGCTAAGTCTGTAAAAGTTGATCATTTCACTGTGTTGCTGTTACTGTGTACAAAGTTCTCCAGGTTCTGTTCACTTCACTCAGCATCAGTTCATATTAAATCTTTCCAAGAATTTCTGAAATATGCCTGCTTATCCTTCCCCATAGAAGAATAATATCCCATTATATTCATGTACCACAGTTTATTTAGCCATTCCCCAATTGATGGGATTTCTAATTCTTTGCCACCACAAAAAGAGCTGCCATAAACATTCCTATACATATGGATCTTTTTTCTTTTTTGTGTTATCTTTGGGATACAGACCTAGTAGAGATATTGCTGGATCAAAGTGTATGCAGTTTTATAGCACTTTGGGCATAGTCCCATACTGCTCTCCAGTCCACAATTCCACTAACAATGCATTAGTATTCCACTTTTCCCACATATCCTCTAACATCCAGCGTTTTTCTTTTCTGTCATATTAGCCAATCTGATAGGTATGAGGTGATATTTCAGAATTGTATTAATTTGCATTCCTCTAATCTATAGTGATTTAGAGCATGTGACTATAGGTAGTTTTAATTTCTTCTGCTTTTTCATATCCTTTCACCATTTATCAATTGAGGAATGAATGTCAAGCTATCTAGAGGAAGGCTCCCATCCCAACACGCTAGTTAAACCTCCTGCTTCATGGAAGACCTGGGTGTGAGTTACACCGATTTAGAAGTTGTGATCTGCAGCTTTAGAGGTAGTATGTACAAGGATGATCCAGCCAAAATTAGAGCTCTCATCTTCTAGTCTTTTTTCTTCAACTCAGAAAGGAAAATATTCTCTAATTACTTTGTGAAAGAAAGAATTAAACACTCCTTACCTAGACAAGGAATTCTGCCTTTAAAAAAAGATCTAAGTTTATGATATCCTTTATCCCCCACTTGGTGACGGTCCTGACCTGTGAATTCATAATGTGGGGAATTTCTGTTGTGGAAACTCCTTCCACTGAAGGCAACTTTTCTGTAACTTAGAATCTTAGGTACTTAATAGGGCCATTGAGAGGTTAAGTGATTTGCTCATGGCCATACAGCTAGTATGTATCAGAGGGAGGATTTGAACTCAGCTCTTTCTCACCCCATGGCCAGCTCTCATGATTCTCCTTAATCCTATGTAAAATCAACATTTTATTTTCCAGTTTCATAAAACATTATTTTTCTGACACAGAAACAAATGAATGCCATTTGGGTATGGGAGAATTGTCAAATATGGAACTGCTGCTTATTTTTATAAACTTATTTTTCTAAACTGAGCTTCCTGACCAGCAGTAGCAATGGCGTCTGCGAGGCTCCTCACTACCCATCAGGGACCTGCTGACTTCATCCTGGGATTCTCCTGACCTTTTAAGTTAGTAGGCTCCAAAAGCCACTCTTCCTTTTAGTTTGGGAAGGCCGTCCAAAACATCTTAATTTTCCGAAAAGACTTCTGGGTTATTTGTGGAACTACAGTCTTCCCATAGATTGTCCTTTCCCACTAAGTAGAACGTAGGAAATGTTGAGACTGGTTAGCTTTGGACAGGTTGGCTCAGATGTTGGCTTTCTGCTGGGAATAGCAGCAAAAAGGGGAATAGGAATAGCAAAAGTGCTTGTGATTTCATTGATATAGAGATCTGCTGGGTAAGGAAATTCACTGTACCAATAAGTCAGAAAATAGATAATTTTCTCTGCAATTTATGTTATATTGTCATGTTACATATATGTATATATAACATATTACATTATACTATATTATATTATGTTATGTTATCCTGGAATGTTACAGTTCTTATCAGGGGCAGCTAGATAGTACAGTAGATAGAGTCAGGAAGACATCTTCCTCAGTTAAAATCTGGCCTCAGATACTTATTAACTGATCCAGAGCAAGTCATTAAATCCTATTTACATCATTTTACTCCTCTGTAAACTGAGCTAGAGAAGGAAATGCTAAGCCACTCCTCTGTTTGCTCCCCAAAAGCCCCAAATGGGATTATAGATTCAGATACAATTGAAAAACTCCTGATAATCGTATTTTATGCTATTCCCTAGAACCCTGAGAAGTTAAAGCAATTGGCCATGGTCACACAGCTAGAAAATATCAGAGACTTGACCCCCCATTTTCCTAGCTTCAAGGATGATTATTTGTATTCACTATGCCATAAAGCTTCTCATCGACAAAGAGGATGTTTATAAAACTTTGTCACCCAACTAGGTTATTATTAAATTTTGAAGGGACTGTACTAGTAAAAGAAAGTGGCACTTATCTATCCATATTAGTAATTTAGAGAGACTAGTTATAGATTTGTGGACAAGTACACATCAATTTGTCAGCCTGAAAAGGTCACAAATTAGGGAGGCTCAGAATTGGAAGAACCTTGTTGAAATGCTAAAATAAATTTTTGTAATGGGTGTTCTTTGATTATAGGTTAAGTGTATTTCTTAGCTTGGTTATTTTACATTAAACATGAAGTATATATGGCAGAATTTC
The DNA here is from genome assembly GCF_016432865.1 of Antechinus flavipes. NCBI lineage: Eukaryota > Metazoa > Chordata > Mammalia > Dasyuromorphia > Dasyuridae > Antechinus > Antechinus flavipes. The sequence continues at coordinate 495,270,694 of NC_067398.1, read as the reverse complement.
TTAGCAATGGTCCTGTACTCAAAATAAGCAATATTCTCAACAGATTCTTCTAGCTATGTGCTATTTTACTCTTACCTTTGCAAAAAAAAAATCATTATATCAGTCATAGTTGTGAAAGGACTCAAAATCACTCTCTCCCACATGAAAAAAATGATTATATTTACCCTCTTATCTTTTGAAGTAAAAAACAAGCAGCTAGATCCAGGAATACAAAGATAAAGACTTCTTCCATACCTAGAATTATTAATTTAAGAGCAGAGTTTCACGTTTTTAGTCATGTAATCCTTTTGTAAGCTGGTGAAATCTATAGATCCTGTCTGAGAAAAAGGTTTTAAATGTACAAAATTAAGAAAAACAATTATGTTGAAATACAATTACTAAAATATTTTTAAAAACCAGGTTCATGGGTCCAATATTAAGACTTTTTTATCTAAAGTTAGAATGGACCTCATAGGCCAATTTTAAAGATGAAGAAATTGAAATTCAGGGAAATTAAATGTTTTATCCAAAGCCATACAGGCAGGAATATGAATGAATAACGATCATATATTAAGTGCTTATTACTAAACACTGCACTGAATAGTGAAGTTAAAAATACAAATACAACATAGTTCCTGCTCTCAAGGAACAGTACATTCTAATGGGGTAGACAACGTATTTAGGCAAGTGGTGATCAGGAAGGTGTGAAAGTCTAGTATAGTTCAGTGAAATGCCTTTTCCAGAGATTTTTTTTTTTAATCAGGACTAGAGGTCAACATGGGGTAGGAAGGAAAAGTGTCTAATACCTGCCCTCCAGTAGCAGGAGGGAGGAAAATGGCCAGGATGCAGAGGGAGAGCTATGTCTAGCAATGCACTGAGAATTCCTGCCAAAGTGGTGTCCAGGGTGGAATCCTTTGGTCAGAGAAGGCACAAGGATGATGACTTAAAAAGAAAGGCAGCAAATTGTCAGGGGTAAGAGCCAAGGCAAGAAGCAGAGATGAAGGCACAAAGTCCCCAGGAAGTTTAGAGTCCAACAGGCTCAGCTCAGTGTGTGCAGAACCTGAATCCTCTGACATCCAAACCAGAACTTTCTCCATTGTACCATGCTGCTACCTTCTGATTGTGTGTGATACAGCCTGTCTAAGAATCTTCAATCTGTACAGTTTTTGTGCATTTGCATTAATTTCTGTGGAGTTCTTACGAACTTTCCTTGTGTCCTCTGTGCTTGGAAGGAAGTTAGAGATTCTGTCAGGTATAGGTAAGGATGGAGCTTGGAGCTTATTTTAGACATAATAGACCATTGTTCAGAGGAAGAGAGAGAAGAGGATGAATGCTACATATGAGAAAGAGCTAGCATCCTAGTGTCATGGGAATGTCGAGAACATGAGGAGGGAAATATGGAAGGAAACTGGAAAAGCAGATGGGAGCCAGATTATGGAGGTCTTTAAATGCCAGGGAAATAATATATACGATGACTCCATCTATGTAAGTAGAAAAAACAAAAAACTGAAACTGGAGACTCAGTAAATTCATTGTTCAGTCATTTCAGTCATGTGTGACTCTTCATGACCCCATTTGGGGTTTTATTGGCAGGGGTCCTGGAGTGATTTGCCAGTTCCTTCTCCAGCTTATTTTTACATGAGCTCATTTTAATTGGGAAACCGAGGCAAACAGGGTTAAGTGACCTGCCCTGAACCACACTAGTCACTGTCTTAGGCTAGATTTGAACTTAGGAAAATGAGTATTCCCACCTCCAGGCCCTTTCTCCTTTCTCCAGCTGCCCACTCAATAAATACAGTGACCAAAAAAGGGTCCCAGAGAAATTAATAAAATACAACTTTCTCCCATCTTTGCAGAATATGGAATATTTAAAGTATGGTATAGCTCACCAATTGACAATTAATAGGTTTTGCTGAATTAATTTTTTTCCCTTTTTATTCTTTGTTACAAGATTTGCATGCTGAGGAGGGGATGAGGAAAGTTATGTTTGAAAATACTGATGACATAAAAAAGATATCAATAAAAATAAGATATGGATTTAAACATTTCACAGAGATTCATTTCCACCTAGTCTTGGCCATTTCTTCTCTTTTGTTTGCTATATTACTGGTCCTCCATTTTTTCCAGTCACATAAGTCATCATTAGCCAACTTATACACATTGTTGTCCTTTGGATCAGCTATCATTTTGATTCTTCTGGACTTATCATAATACATAGGTACATCTAAATTTAAAGTATTGAAATTTTTTTCTTTTGTCTCCATATTCCCAAATAAAACAAAGCTGTTGAAGTAAATATGAGCTCTGAAGTTCCATCCCAGGTTTAAATTCTGTGGTATTATTTAGTAAAACCACAAAAGAAATTTATATCAGAGCAGAGATCTAGAAAAAATAATAGGTAGAAAAAAATGATAGGAAGTTGTCCTATGGCTCACTTCTTCACTTAGTCAAACAGCAATTATTCATTTATTCAGCACTTATTTTGTGTTATGCACTGTACTAAGCACTGAGGATTCAAAGACAGAAGTGAACCAGGTCCTGTTCTCAGAGGAGCTTACATTCTATAGGGAGAGATAGCACTGTGTGTGTGTGTGTGTGTGTGTGTGTGTGTGTGTGTGTGTGCGTGCAAAACAAATATGACGTAATTGGGAAGGATGTGGGACTAAGAGCTGGAGGATCAGCAAATGCCTCGTGTGGTATTTTTACTGACCTCTGCAGGAAACTAGGGCTTCCAAAATGCACAGGTGAGGAAAGAGTATGTTCCAGGTACACCGGCAAAGAAATAAGAGATGGAGTATTGCATTGGAGGAACACCATGAGGTCCATTCTGGCTAGTCTGTAGAATGCATAAAGATGCGTGGCAATGTAGACTATGGCTGGAAAGTTAAGAAGGAGTCAAATGAAGGGCTTCAAATGTCAACTTACTGTTGAGTTCAGTAAGAGGAAGAGATTTGACAGAGAGAAGAGGGTCCAGGAAGAGCCTTGTATTCCACCCACAGTTACAGACTGAGATTTGAATAATGAACCATCAAAGGAAACTGAATAGTAGCCAGACAATTAGGAGGAGAACTAAGAGGAATCTGAGTCATGAAAACCCAGAGGAGAGAGATCATCCAGGGTAAAAAGAGCTGGTTAACATCAGCAGATACATCAAGAAGGAAAATGACTCATTAAAAGGCTATTGAAGCTTGCAATTAAGAACTAATTGATAACTTTGGAAAGTTTAGTAATGAGATTGGAAACCAGATTGCAAAGGCTTGTAAAATGTGGGGGAAAACTGGGTAGACAATTGATGTAGTTAACTTTCTCTAGATTTTGGTTATAAAAGGGAGGAGAAATATTAACTAAAAGTTTGAGATAATGGTCAAATGAAAGCCTTTTTAAGGAGAGAACCCTAGGCATGTTTGTAAGCTGCTGATTAGATGGAAAGATTGAGAATGGGATATTGGTTGTGGGTGGCAATCTGCAGGACTAAACAAAAGGAGTGGGATCAAGTAGGATAGAGGCCATCTTTTCATCAGAGACTGCAGTAATGGAGGAGAGAGTGGTGGATAGTGTCCGTGTTTGGGGCTGCAGAAAGATAGGGTTGAAGAGAGATCTTAGTAAGTGGACTCTTTTCTTGACCAAGTAAGAGATTAAAGTCTGCTAGAGCATTTGAGATGGAGTGATAGAGAAAACTTGAGGGGAGAAGAGAAGTTTGAAATAACTGCTATGTAGAATATGATAGAGAATCAGTTAAGGAGGAGTAAAGGTACAACAAGAGTGTAGGTAAGATCTGATAACAGAAATGTGTAATGGACTCATGTCAGCAAGGTTCCACATGCAATTCCTCTGGCTTTGCTGAGTTACATGTCAGAAGGAATGGAAGAGATACATGATGGAAGTAGTCTAGTAAGTAAGATATAGAAAGCTAAGAGTAGAAGACAGTGTAACATCAAACTTGTAAACTGTAGAGTCAAGATTTGGAAAGGGAAAAAGTTGAGATGGGTAACAATCTGGGATGATGGCTCATGGTGAGGTAAAAGAAAAGGTAGAAAAATAGAAAAAATGGAAGAAATAAACATTTATTAAAGCCCACTATGTCCAGGTCCCTTAATCTGAAGGAAATGGCAAACTACTCCAGGATTTTTTGCCAAGAAAACCCCATGGTCACCATTGGTGTACTATAGTCCATAGGGATCACAAAAAGAATTTGATAGGACTGAGTGACAGTATGTGCTAGGCACTGTGCTAAACATTTTAAAAATATCTTATTTGATCCTCATAACAATTGTGTAAAGTAGGTTCCCATTTTACAGTTGAGGAAACTGAGACACAGAAATTAAGTAACTTACCCAAGTCATGCGGCTAATAAATGTCTGATTTGATCTCTCTTGAATCCAGGGCTGCATTCTATCCCCTGCTCCACCTAGTTGCCTAATATAAGTCTAATATAAGTATATATACAGATACATACACTTACCTGTTTATATAAGTATATGTACTTATTATATATTTGTGCATGACAAATATATATGTATATTATATATACTTATGTGTAAAAATACATGTGTACATATACATATCTATGTATACATAAGTATATGTTGGTCACTTGTGTGTACAATTTCCATGAAGGAGGGAGTTGAGCTCTCCCAGTGTTTCTCAGACTCCATACCCACTCCTTCCCCAGGAGGCAGCTTAATTGCCCATTAGTGATATTCTAAAGGGGATTCTTGCTCCAGTGTCATTTAGACCAGATGACCTCTGAGATTCTTTCGGACACTGAGATTCAGTGGTTCTTTAGTGGCAGAGAGACAAGCAGACAGAGCAAGCTTTTCCCTTTGCTATTTGTTTTGGTCTTTTCCTGTCAACCATAGGTATTCTTGCATTTACATTTTGGAAGAGGAGGCAGATCCAAGAGAACACTGAATACCTGCCCTGTGGCAGTGGGTGCCCAGAAGCATGCTGCCATCCTCATGGCCCTAATGTCTATTTTAGTAAAGGCTGCTGATGAGTCCTGGGATCTGCTCCAGTTTCAAGAGTGAGCAGAGCTGCACAGCCCAGCTCTCACTGGGGCATCCAGTACCTGGGACATCAGTAGGAACAGCAGCACCGATGCTGCTGTCTGACACCTTTTGTCCTTGAGTTCCCTGCTTTGTTCTGATACTTTTGCTGCACCCCAGAGGTTTTGTAGAGAAAAAGAAAAGTGGAAGTCAAAGAAGGAATTACTTTTGCTTTCTCCTTTTTCAGCTCTTTATATCTTGTTCTCTGGAGATTAAGTTTTTTTCCTCAATAGTGTTTTATTTTTTTCCAAATACATGTTAAAATAGTTTTTAATATTCATTTTTGTAAGATTTTGTGTTCCAAGTTTTTTCTTCTTCCTTCCTTCCTCCCTCCCTCCCTCCTTTCCTTCCTTCCTTCCTTCCTTTCTTCCTTCCTTCCTTCCTTCCCTCCCTTACTTCTCCCCTCCCCAAGACAGCAAGCAGTCTGACATAGGTTAAACATGTAGAGTCCTCTTAAACACATTTCCATATTTGTCATGTTGTGCAAGAAAAACCAGATCCAAAGGGGAAAATAGATGAGAAAGAAAAAGCAAACAAACAAAAAAAGATAAAAATACTATTCTTCAATTAGAGACTAAATTTTGAAAGGAATTGGAGATATATTCAGGAGCACACTGACATTGAAGCAACTTTAATAATAACATTATTATTAATTATATATTATAATATCTATTATTAATTGTTAGCATTTATATAATTCCACTTATGTACCACCAGGCATTGTGCTAAGTACTTTATAGATATCTCATTTGAGCCTCACAACAACCGTGAAAGGTAGGTGCTATTATTTTCCACATTTTAGAGTTATGGAAACTGAGGCAAACCAAAGTTTAATACTTTGCCCAGGGTCACCCAGGTAGTAAATGCCTGAGACCAAGTCCACTCTCTCTACTGTGTCTCCTAGAGTACAGCCATTGGAAAGGCATTGAAGGAAGAGATATTTGTGTGACTCATCCCTATCAGAGCCCTTGCATCCTTTTAAGAAAACTAAAAAGAAAATCACAAAGACCGATTCAAGAAGCAACAGAAGTGTTTACTGAATCAGTGCCTTTATCAAGCCTGTAAGGAATAACTCTAAAGTATATTCCTTATGCTCAATAAAGAGCTAGAACTCATGTGTAAACAAAGTAGCACCTAGCTCTATGAATATGTTTTAGCTTTTTTCTTCTTCCTCCAGACTAGTGAAGGAAATTATAATAAGATTGAAGATGCATTAACTACCAAAAAAATTGCCAGATGGCAAAGAATTGGAAATTATGGGGAGATGCCCATCAATTGGGGAATGGTTGAATAAATTGTGGTATATGATGTAATGGAATACTATGGTGCTATAAGAAATGACAAACAGATGGATTTCAGAAAAACCTGGAAATACTTACATGAACTAATGCTGAGTGAAAAAAGCAGAACCAAGAGAACCTTATACACAGTAACAGCAACATTATGCGATGATCAACTTTGATAGACTTAGCTCTTTTCAGCAATACAGTGATCTAAGACAATTCCAAAAGATTCATTTTGGGAAAAGCTATCCATATCCAGAGAAAGAATTGTGGGGTCTGAATGTAAATTGAAGCTGACTTATTTTCACTTTTTTGTTGTTTTTTCTTTCTTGTAGTTTTTCCTTTTTGTTCTGCTTCTTTCTTTATACCATAAGTAATGTGGAAAGGTGAATAAAAAGTATATAATCAATATGATTTTTAAATTGAGCATCCAGTGATGTCCATGTATCAAGTTTTCTTATCAGGTGTTAGAAAAGTGTCTGCTATGGCCAACAAGTTATCATTACCAAAAAATAAAATTATTAAAATTTTAAATTGAATTCCTATAGACATTAAGGGAAATGAAGAAAGAAATATAACCCAAGGTTACTGTATTTAAAAGGGGGAGTGGATGGGTGGATAGATGAATCAATGAATGGATAGCTAGGATAAGTATTTTTAAGAGCTTATTGAGTGTCATGTATTGTGCTAAAATGCCTGAGATACAAAGAAAAGTAAAATAATCCCTACTCTCAACTTCTTTCACAATCTAATAGGCAAAACAACATGTACAAACAAGATATATGTATGTGAATACATGCATAAATATTATATATATTCATGATAAATTGGAGATGATCATAATGGGAATATACTACCATTAAGGGAGAACCAGGAAAGAGTTCTTATAAAAAGTGTCTTATTCTTCTCAAAAAAAGTTTTGTGTCCCTACTTCTGTTGGCAAATTTGAGACAAGGTCTCAGTGACTTGCCTAGTTATAAAAATATTGTTCTGTCAATTTCAGTCATGTCTGACTCTTTGTATCTCCATTTGGGGTTTTCTTACCAAAGATACTAGAATGGTTCACCACTTCCTTCTCCAGTTCATTTTCAGATGAGGAAACTGAGATAAAAAGGGTTAAGTGACTTACTCAGGGTCACATAGCCAGTAAGTGTCAGGAAGTAGAATCTTTCTAACTCCAGGCCTGATATGCTACTTGGCTGCCCTATCATAAAAATAAATACTATGGGCGGAAATAAGATACTTTGTCTTCCCATGAAATACTTAAGATATGATAAAACAAGATACTGGGTTCAGTTTCAGAATCTCAGCATCATTTCTAATGCAAAATATTTGTTAAATTACTTCTATCAGATTATTTTTTAGCAGAAATTTTAATATTGAATCGTTTTTCTTTGTATAGACGTCGTCTGATCTCCCAGAGATCTTCCTTGGAGACCTTGGAGGATATCGAAGAGAATGCTCCATTACGGAGGTAATTTATCTTTACTCCATACATACTAATTTGCATGAAAGCTTTGTGGTGAAATGTGATTTCTTGCTTTTAAAAAACTTGCTGGAAGAATAACAGTACAAGTTAGAAAATTATGTAATAGCTTAGTTTGCCAACTTGAGGGCCTATTAAAAAGTGGAAAATAAAATTAAGTTCTAATTATTTATGAAACAGCTGCACTTTGTTCTTTTTGTTCAATTTGTGGTTTCTTTCTTGTTTTCTCTTTTTTGAAAGCAACCATTTAAGGAAATGGAAACATAGGATTTTCTAGCATCCTGTTCTCAGCCTCAGTACAGCAAGCTAGCTTTGATGGGCTTCATTTTGAGCAAGTCCCAAGGCAACTGAAACATCACTTGGTGACCATTTCCAAGAATCCTCAATAAAAATAAGTATCTATGTCTAAGAGCAATTTCAGCTTTCTTCAAGATCAAGGGAATTTGGAATATAGAGAGGAGAAACAATAAGAATAATAGGAGTAGTAACAACAGTAACAACAACTAGCTTAAATAGTGTTTTAAATTCTGCAAAGCACTTTAAAAATATTCTCTCTTTTTATCTTCATCATAAACCCAGGAGAGATATTTTTATTCCCATTTTACAGTTGAGGAAACTGAGGCAAGTTACTGACTTTTGGGGACTCATTTGAGGGTGAAACCAGATCTGAATTCAGGTCTTCACAACTCCAGATCTAGTATTCTATCCACTGCCCCCCTTTTCCCAGTCTGCTGGCCATCAGATGGAGAGGCAAATGCTTACAACACTTCCAGAGGAGTACTGTGGAATGTGACCATGTGAAATACATTTGATGTACAACTATTTTCCAAGCAGTGTCTCTGGGAAGGGAGGGGAGAGAAGAGAGAGGAAAGAAGGGGAAAGAAGAAAGGATGGAGGGAGGGAAGAGGAGATGAGGAGAGGAAGGATAGAAGGGGAAGAGAAAGAAGAGAAGGGAAGAGAAAAGAATGGAAAATAAGAGGAGATAGTGGGGAAGGGACAGAAAAGAAGAGGGAAAAAAGGGAGAGAAAAGGGGAGAGGTGGAGGGAAGAAAAGATTAGAAGGGAGGAAAAGGGAGAAGGGGGGACAGCAAAGGAAAGGGGAGAGGTCTGTTAACTGACAGCACCAAGACTACTCCTGACTTCTTAGCCAGCCACATCTGTTTCCATCATGCCAGAATTTGGAGGCTCCTTGAGAAACCAAGCTAGCCAAGCAAACAGGTTCATAAAATCTTGTGTCCTACAGTGATTCTAATAGAGCTGGTTGCCAAAAGATCCAGCTTCCACTTAAGAAATCCAAGCACTTCACAAATTCTCAAATTGGATTTCTTGTGTCCTTTGAGACCATCTGAAAGTGAACTTGGTGGTTTTAAATGGCATTGAAAATGCATGATAATATTTGACTTTCCTACAGTAATTCCTCTATCATTACTCATTCAGAACAGGAACGGGTGCTTTTTCTCTGTTTTGCTACATTTACAAAGCTCACAAAAAAAGCTACATTCAGAATAAAACTCGAAGAACTAGAACAAGTTAATTGGTACATAGGCTGAGACTGCATTCTGAGCTTACCCTGTTTTGCCCAATTTGAGAGCTCTCAAGGGAACTGAATGGAAAAGGACCATCAAGACCATCAAAATCTGTCTCCCTAACCTGGGTTCAAATCCAGCCTCAGACACTTAACACTTCCTATCTGTGTGACCCTGGGCAAGATACTTAATCCAAATTATTTCAGCAAAATAAATAAATAAATAAATAAATCTGCCTTTCTACTCCCATGTCATCAAAGCAGAAACTGACCCAGAGAAGTGGAGTGATCATAAGGAGCCCAACTCAACCTTTGAACCTAATTCTGCTAATATCAAAATCAGGCTAATTTTGCTTCTTTATTATGGGAATGTTTTTCTATAAAATGAACAAAAAAAATCCTTTCCAGGGGTCTCAACAACAAAATTCAGTATATAAGCCAGGACAAACTGTTTTCATCTCCCTGTCCCAGAAATTTTTCTTTCATAAAACTTTAGTTTTTAAAAAGTCTTCCACTAAATACATAGCAGAAGTAGACAAAGTTAAAGTGAGATGGAGGAGTAGAGTAGCCATGTCTGGTGGATATCTTCAGTGCCAGGTTTGAGTGCCCTTTTTGTGCCCAGCCCCTAACCAATCCCACAGAAAACTGCATCATGGGCTCCATTTCACACCTTCTTACTATTGATCCTTGAGTGCTCTGGCTCTCTTAATGTTCAGCACTCCAGGTGTGAGTATGGGTGTGAGAGACAAGGTCTGACTTTGAGGTCATTTTGCCTTAAATCCTCTGGAACTTGATAATTACTCTTCAGCTCTTGGGGGATGCTGACTAGAGAGGGCAGAGGCAAAATAAGAAAATTACTCTGTGGCTGTAATGTTTCTATCTAGCGATCTTTTAGGGCATCTTCTTGGTATGCACTCAAACCTGTCTTCTGTACTTTATGAGGTCTCTGATAGGGCATATTTGATGGAAGAAAAATGGAGCATTTACTTTTATCAAATAGGGGTGGTAAATAAAACATATGCTATCTATTTTAATATTGATTATATTATCAAATATAACATACTATTAGTAATTACATAATATATGGCACATAAATATTATATAATACATAAATATTGGAGCTAGAAAGCCAATTTCTGCCCTCTATAAAGGAAGGCATTGGAAGGACTTTGGTACTCCATTTTCCATTTTCCAATATATAATACATAAACATATACAAATAAATAATACATATATCACATGATATATAAATATCTAATATAATTATATAAACATTATAGATTATATTCTTGATATTAATCAATAATATAAACAATATATTTTGCAACATTATATGACAATATTATTAAATATATAATTTTATGACATTATATAGTAAATATAATTTTATAATATGATGTGACATACATCATAAATTATGTAATTTTTATATGATTGTATGGTGAATATTATTAAATATAATTTTGCCTAATGTGACATTAAATATGTTAATTTTCTATGAAGATGCTTAATATATTTTAAAATTCTATTACATATATTATTTAATATACACCATTTTATCATATGTAACATAATGCCTAATGTTTTGTAATATAATATGCTATTTAATGGCAAAATAGATACAATATATATGACATATTTAAAATTTAACATCTATTTTTAGTTAGATATAAGGATTGATCTTGCAATAACACTGGTATAGGGAATTCCCATAAGGAAAAAAATCTCTTTTTACCTGTGTAGGTTGGCACTTTCTCTGCAATTTAGTCTTAGAGAGTTGCTTAGAGAAATGAAACATTCAGATACCTTCCCATTATACACAACTGGTCTTCCTTGGCTTCAAAGGACTGCTTGATGTTCACTGTATTTTTAATTGTCCATTTCAAAATATGAAGCAAAAACAAAAATGGCAGAAATACGTAAGAATTTGTGCATTTAAAAAAAAGCTTATCCTTTGCTAAAATGTCCTCCCCTCCCCCCAACACTCCTTCAGGAAATGGTATGCACTAATAACTCAAACACTTCAGGCCCTGAGTTGCTTTGGGAACTGTGGGGGTGGTAGAATATTCGCCAAACCCCTTTTATTTTATTTTTTTTTACTTAATACATTTCTCTAATGAAAATAAGGGAGCTATTAAAAACCTTTTGTATAATTAAGTGCATCATATAATCAGTGCTAACAAGGAATAGCTGATCTGTCATTAAATTAGTTTTAATTTAATTCATTCCTAATTTAATTGTAGATTGCTTGCAGTGTTTATTTTTAAGAGAGAAGCTTCCACTTTAAAGCCCTCTTTAAAGTTTGCTCATCCATCACTTAACCTGCCATAACCTGGGCTAACCAGAATTCCAGTTTCCTTGGTGATGGTTGCTAACACCATAATTCCCTTGAAGCATTTCTCCAAATCCCTAGTGTTCGCCTTTGAATTTTTTTTAAATAAACAAATCAGATACTTATTTGAAAGCTGGTCCTGTAGCTTGTAGATTTCTATATTGGCAAGGAAATAATGGTCACCCAGAAGCGAAAGCTATTCTTTTACCGTGTCCCCTTCTCGTATCCCCTTGGATACATTTCTTTTCCCTCTGCTTCGCTCAGAGCTGCTGCAGGAAGGGAACATTTGTAGCAATAGTTCTTTGATAAAGGGCGGCCCCCACAGTCCTGGTACTGATTTGATCAGACTGGAAGTGAGAGTCCGACACATCCAGGGAAATTGGCCAGGAAGCCTCGGGTCCAGGCAGCCTCGGCTTTTCGAGGTTTCTGAGTAGTCTGGGTGTGCCAGCAGCAGCTGCTGAACGGATTGCTACCTCTGGGTCTTCTGCTCCTGCTGCTCTGACAGCCATCTGTGCTCCTCTGCCCTCCCAGAAGCTGCTGTTTGTGGCCAGAGGGCCTGGGGCGGCTGGGGGAGTATGTGTGGAGGAAGAGCAGCCCAAGGGACTTGCTGATCCATCTCCTGTATCTCCATTTTAAGCCTGTGTTTGCCAAGGGTGGCCACCTCTTCCAGCTTCTTGGGAAGGGACAGCTTTTGTGGAAATATGCAAGCTAAGAGCTGGAGAACTGGGCCCTGCACATGTGACTTCATCAGAATAGTTCTGGAAATGTCAACTTTATGTGCTTGGGTATCTTGATTACTCTCGCAAATTGCTAGAATTTCCTGGCCTATGACAATTAACTCTGAGTAAATGGGTCATGTAGAAACTGTGATCATCCAATTTAGGACTTTCCCCTGGCTCTCAGCCCTAAACTCCTGTCTTTTTTTATATTTATGTGTGTGTTTGTGTATGTGTGTGTGTGTGTATACATATAGATAGATAGATAGATAGAGGCTTATGGAGGCTACTTTGACCCTAAAAAGCTTGCCTTGAGCCTAGATCTAGACAAGTAGGGGTGTGTGTGTGTGTGTGTGTGTGTGTGTGTGTGTGTGTGTGTAGCTAAACTGATTAAAGAAAAACAGAGAAGAATGGAAAGGAGCTGATGAAACTCCTCCCCAGAACTCCTTCATATATTATGAAGAGATGCATGATTATAGTATACCCTGAACTGTCATAAATACAACACTGGTACTTTATCATAGGGTCATAGATCACAGAGCTGGGGAATAATCTTAGAAGTCACTGAAGCCATTATCTTCCTCTTACAAATTGACAAAACTATGGCTAGATAGGTTAAGTAGTTTGCCCAAGATATATAGCTGGTAAATATCTAATTCTGAATTTTAATCTAGGTTTTCTTGACTTCAAATCTAGTACTTTGTGTACATCACAGTGATGTAAGGATTTAACTTTTTTTTTTGAAAAATCATAAAATTTTTAGAAATTTTAAAATTCATCTATTTACTTAGATTATTATATTTATTGGCATACAATTGGACTTAATTATTAGATAGCTCCTAATTATTACTCTAATTTCCTATTCATTGGTGGAAAGTTCACCCTTTTCATTTTTTGTATTAACAATTTGATTTTCTTCTTTCCGTTTTCTAATTAAATTAACTAAAGGTTTATATATTTTGTTGGTTTTTTCATAAAACCAGCTCTTAATTTTGTTTATTAATTCAATAGTTTATTTTTACTATCAATTTTATTAATCTCCCCTTTTATTTTCAGAATTTCATATTTGGTATTTAATTGGAGATTTTTAATTTGTTCTTTTTCTAGCTTTTTTAGTTACATGTCTAATTCATTGATCTTTTCTTTTTCTAGTTTATGCAAGTAAGCATCTAGAGATATAAAACTTCCCCTAAAAACTGCTTTGGGGGCAGTTAGGTGGAATAGCAGGTAGAGTGAAGTCAGGAGGACCTGAGTTCAAATATGATTTCAGACACTTAATACTTCCTAGCTGTGTGACCCTGGGTCACTTAACCCCAATTGCTTCAGCGCGCTCGCACACACACACACACACACAAGAACTGTTTTGTCTGCATCCTATAAATTTTGTTATATTGTCTCATTGTTGTCATTCTCTTGAAAGAAATTAGTGATTGTTTCTATGTTTGTTGTTTCACCCACTCATTTTAAAAAAATTTTTATTTACAAAACATAATGCATGGGTAATTTTTCAACATTGACCCTTGCAAAACCTTGTGTTCCAACTTTTCCCCTCCTTCTCCTCCACCCCTGCCCCTAGATGGCAGGTAGTCCAATACATGTTAAATATGTTAAAGTATATGTTAAATCCAATATATGTGTACATATTTACACAATTATCTTGCTAAACAAGAAAAGTCAGGTCTAGAAAGAAAAAAGCCTGAGAAGGAAAACAAAAATGCAAGCAAACAATAACAGAGAGTGAAAATGCTATGTTGTGGTCCATACTCATTTCCCATAGTTCTCTCTCTCTGTGTAGATGGCTCTCTTCATCACTGAACAATTGGAACTGGTTTAAATCATCTCACTGTTAAAGAGGGGCACGTCCATCAGAATTGATCATCGTATAGTCTTGTTATTGCTGTGTACAATGATCTCCTGTTTCTGCTCATTTCACTCAGCATCAGTTCATGTAGGTCTCTCTAGGCCTCTCTGAAATCATCTTGTTGGTCATTTCTTACAAAACAATAATATTCCATAGCATTCATATACCATAACTTATTCAGCCATTCTCCAACTGATGGGCATCCACTCAGTTTCCAGTTTCTTGCCATTACAAAAAGGGCTGCCACAAACACTTTGTTAGCCAGGCCCTTTATTACATGTAATTTTTATTGCATCATGATTTGAAAAAAGGTGAATTTACTATTTCTGCCTTTCTGCACTTGATTTTGAGGTTTTTATGCCCTAATATATGATTTGTGAAGGTTCCATGAACCACCAAGAAAAAGCATATTCCTTTCTGTCTCCATTAAATTTTCTCCAAAGGTCTATCATACCTAACTTTTCTAAAATTCTATTTACCTCCTTAAATCCTTTCTTATTTATTTTGTGGTTTGATTTATCTAGTTCTGAGAGAGCAAGGTTGAGATCTCCCACTAGTATAGTTTTGTTGTTTATTTCTTCTTGCAGCTCTCTTACCTTCTCTTCTAGAAATTTGGATGCTATATAATTTGGTGTGTGTGTATATTTAGTATTGATATTACTTCATTATCTATAGTATTCTTTAACAAAGTATACTTTCCTCCTTCCTTATCTCTTTTAATTAGATCTATTTTTGCTTTTGCTAGATCTGAGGTTAGGATTGCTACCTCTGCTTTTTATTTTATCTGAAGCATAATAGATTCTATTGCAGCCCTTTATCTTTTCTCTATATGTATCACTCTGCTTTAAATGTATTTCTTGTAAACAACATATTGTATGATTCTAGCTTTTAATCCAGTCTGCTATCCACTTCCATTTTATTGACAAGTGCATCCCATTCACATTCACAGCTAAAATTACTAATTCTGTATTTCCCACTATCTTATTTTCCCCAAGTTATACTTTTCTCTTTACTTTCTCCCTTTCTCCTCTCCCCAGTATTTTGCTTCTGACCACCACCTCCCTCAAATAGCCCTCCCTTTTTACAGCCCTTTCCCTTTCTTATTCCTTTTCCCTTTTACTTCTGTTTTCCCTTCTATTAGCCTCCCCTTTTCCTTTTCCTTTTCTCTTTCCCCTCCCATTTCCCTATAGTGTAAGAAAAGTTTTTCTGTGAAGTTAAACATGTTTAATATTCTCTCTTTGAGCCAAATCTGATGACAGTAAGATTCAAACAATGTTCATCCCCTTCTCTTTTTTCCCTCAATTATATAAGGTCTTCTTTTGCCTCTTCGTGAGATGTAATTTCTCTCATTTTGCCTCCATTTTCCTCTTCTTCCAGTACAATCCCCTTTCCATCTCTAGTTCCTTTTTTATATTATCACAATAAAATCAAATTATACCTGCATTTTCTAAGTATACCCATTACAGAGATATAGTTCTCAAGAAGTCTTTCCTTTTTACCTTTTTTAATGCTTCTCTTGAGTTCTGTTTATGGAAATCAAATTTTTGGTTCAGCTTTGGGCTTTTTATGAGAAATAAATGAAATTCACCTGTATCATTAAATGTCCATCTTCTTCCCTGGAAGATCATGCTCAATTTTGCTTGATAGACGCTTCTTGGCTTCAATCCAAGTTTCTTTGTCTTTTGGAATGTCAGATTCCAGGTTCTTCAATCCTTTAAAGTGCAAGTTGCTAGGTCCTGGGTAATCCTGATTGTGGCTCCTCAATATTTGAATTGTTTCTTTCTAGATGCTTTTGCAATTTTTTTCTCCTTGATCTGATAATTCTGAAATTTAACCATGATATTCCTTGGAGTTTTTATCTTGGAATCTCTTTCAGGAGGTGATTGGTGAATTTCTTTCAATGGCTATTTTACCCTCTAGTTTTAGGATATCAGGGCAGTTTTCCTTGATGATTTCCTGAAAGATGATGTCTATGCTCTTTTTTTTTTTTATCATGGTTTTCAGGAAGTCCAATAATTCTTAGATTGTCTCTCCTAGATTTATTTTCTAGGTCAGTTGTTTTTCCAATGATGTATTTTACATTTTCTTCTATTTTTTTCATTTTGGGGGTTTTGTTTGACTGATTCTTGATGTCTCATTGAGTCATTCATTTATATTTGTTCAATTCTAATTTTTATTGAATATCTTTTTCAATTAGCCTTTTTAATCTCATTTTGCATTTGGCCATTTGAATTTTTAAATGAATTGTTTTATTCAATGGATTTTTTTTTTCCATTCACAAATTCTGTTTTTTCAAGGAATTGTTTTCTTTTTCCATTTTGTCAAATCTGTTTTGTGAGGAGCTTTCTTCAGATCATTCTGTGTGTGTGTGTGTGTGTTTTTAACTCTTCTGCAATGTTCTCATTTCCTTTTCCCATTTTTTTTCTAACTCTTTTTAAGACCCTTTTTTAATTCTTCCAAGAGAGACTTGTGAGAAAAGGGGCCAGTTCATATCACCCTCAGGGGCTTCTTTTGGAGATGATTTGCTTTTCATGTCCTCAGGATTTGAGGTTTGTTTTTCTCTGTCGCCATAAAAATTATCTATGATCAGAGTTCTTTTTGCTTTTTTGCTCATTTTTTTAAAGATTGAGGTTTGCTCTTAGGGCAAAGGCGTGGAGACTGTCCCAACCTTCTTCTATAGGCAACAACGGGTCAATGCTGCTGACTTGTGGTGCTGGGTGGGTGTGGCCAGGTCCTGCAATATTCTGAGGTTCAGGGTCTCACTATTTGCCTTTTGCATTTATGTTGGCTATCTCCCACCTAATCTGCTGATCCACTGGCTTGTAACCAGGACAGAGTAATCAAGGTGTTTTGACTAAAAGCTTCCTGGTAGATTCCCTGGCTCACCATGCTATACCGCTCTGGACCTCTGCCCTGTTCCTGCACTCAGCCGCCTCTTCCTCTCCCCCCTTGCCTGATTGAAACAGACCTTTTCTGAAGTTCTTCCAAAATATTTTCTGCTAGAAATTTGTTACACTATAAATATTTGTGGGTTCTGTCTCTCCAAAACCAATTTGGAGGCTTGATCTAGTGTTGATCCAAGGAAGGATAAACTCATATAAAAGTGCATCTCCTCTCCACCATCTTGGGTCTGACTCCCCAGAAAGGGCCACTCCTAACAGACTAGGTGTCTTAAAGTAGTGCAGAGAACAAACTGCAAAATGCAACATTATATAGTGCAGAAGCTCTCCTTTCCTTCTCTCACCTTCTCTCCTATTATCTAGGGGATTCCAGGCTCATGTCTTAACCAGGGAAACAAGAATATTAATAAATAACAAACTCTTTACCCATTTTCCTAGATGCTAATTAAGACAGGCAGGAGGGAAGTGTTTGTTTATCTAAGATAATGAAACATGCAGCTTTTAGCTATAGCACAAGTTGTTATTGCAAAGTCTTAAGTCACAATTAGGGCATAGGTCAAAACCACATTCCCATGAAAGGTCTTCATTCAATTTATCCCATTTACATTTAAACACTATATATTATATATAACATAATTATTATTATATATTATATATAACATTATTATAATATATCAATTACATTGATATATTAATGCTACCATGTGAATAAGTTATTCGTATTATATCATGTTATGTTATATAACAAGACTTCTTAAACTTTTTCCCCTCTTGACTCATTTTTCCTGTTTGTCCCACCCCCCACAGGTAATTAAAGTTAAGTGACTTGTCCAGGGTCACACAGCTGGGAAGTGTTAAGTATCTGAGGCTAGATTTGAACTCAGGTCCTTCTGACTTCAGGACTAGTACTCTATCCACTGCACCACCTAGCTGCCCCTTGACTCATTTTTACCAGAGAACTTTTTTTGCAATCCCATCTCTAATATGAGCACATTCATGCATGTATAGTGCAAAGCATGCACGTTGTGTATTCAGAACCATGCAACACAGTCAAGCACTGTCAGAAACACCTCAGATTCATTGTGCATTTGATTTTTTAATTAATTTTTGGTCACTGAATTCAGAAATCTTTTAGTATTGCCAAATTTTTTGCAACCCTACATTCATATGATGTTTCAATCCACAGTTTAAGAAGCTTTGGTATATAATGTTAAATATATATATAATGTGTTTTTATATGATATTATATAATATGTAATGTATGTTGTATTATATAATAATATACAATTCAATTCAATAAACACTTATTAAGTGCCTACTATGTGTCAAGCACCATGCTAAGAGCTGGGATACAAAAAACTGTTCTTGCTTTCAAAAAGCTGGTTTTGTAAAGTTGAAACCAGGGAAATTTGCAGATGGAAAGTAGAGTTAGCTGGAAATTCAATTCTGCCCTTTGTAAAGAAAGGTATTAGGAAGAGTTTGGTATTCTACCTCCACCCTCCAATCAGAGAAGAGGAAGCTAAGGCAGGGAGCTTGAGTTAAGAAGCTTGGTGATGAGATTAAAAGTGATGAGTTTATTCTGGGAGGGACATATTAGGATATAATATATATTGACATGATGTAATATATAATTATAAATTATAATCCCATTTGTTATAACTGTACATGAAAGCTAACATGAAATAGTATGTCCTTAGGACAAAAGTTCTAGTCTATCCCTAAAAACATTGATGTTAGCTTGATTTTCTTGTTACAGTTTGAGAATTCAAATCACCAAAGCATTTGATGAACACTATAGTTTTTTTCAATGTTTTCCCAAATATTATTTGTATCACTTTTAATGCTAATAGCCAGCCTCCTAGGAAATAATGAAGCATGGTATGAAGAGTCTTGGACTGGAAATCTAAAGGGCTGAGTTTTATTTTTGGCCTGCCAGGAAAACTTCTGATTCTAAATGTTCTTAGGCTTTCTATAAATTGAAAAAAATTTTAAAGGCCATATGGTACATATGATAGATCACTGAATTTGATGTCCCAGGATCCAGGTTTCAGTCTTACATCTGCTGCTCATTAATTTTACAATATTAGGCATATTATTTAGTCTAAATTTCCTTAGGAAGTGGAATAGATCAAAAGTGTCAGAATGTAGCAGCCAAGGAGCCGCAAAACACCTGAGAGAGGCCCAAATCAGATTATAATGTAATTGGGAAATGATTACCATAATAAATAAAAGTACAGTACAACATTTGTCATTCATTCATTTTTAGTAATGACCTTCAATGATCCCATTTGCAATTTTCTTGGCAAAGATACTAGAGTGATTTGCCTCTTTGTTCTCCAGCTCATTTTACAGATAAGGAAACTGAGGCAAACAGAATTAAGTGACATGCTCAGAGTTATCTGCTAGTAAATCTCTGAAGGAGGTGAAACTTCCTGACTCCAGACCCTGTTCTCTTTCCACTTTATTACTCAGCTGCCTGTCTAGTACAACATAGATAATGCTAATTTGTGGTTTTCTAAGGCAATATGTACCTATAATGATCCCTTTTTATTGGAGTTTGACACTACTGGAATAAATGATGACCTCTGAGGTCCTTTCCAGCCTTATCTTTATGATCTTGAAATTCTGTTATTACTAAGATCCATTTCTATGTATAGAATGAACGCTTTGGCTCCAGTACCTCGGGGCCAGGTCAATTGCAACTTTCCCTCATGGGAGTTGGAATATTTTTCTTTATGGCTGCAATAACTGCAACCCCTTCTAGCTGAACTACCCTCCTGGTTAGGAGCTAGTGACTAACACTCTAATTCCACTTAATATCTTATTAGCTTTTACAGAGAGATATTTACTAAAAGATTCAGCAAGAAGAAATCAACATCAGTACTTCTGGTATAATAGAATCATGCATTAGTCCAGTCCTACATAGTGCTGGTCCTGCCAGACTCACATGGAGAGAGCAACCTCTGCCAGAACAATCAGCTTTGTTTCAGCTGTTATTAGGCTGGGTTCCCAAAGGCTGCCCCTTGCTCTTGGTATAGCAGAGCTGGATATGGGACTGCCTAGAAACCCGCCCCTGGATTCCAACTCCCAGATTCCTGTTGTTCACTCTCCCATCCCGGGTCAGAAACCTCCCACTCCCTTCACCTAGAAGGGAAGAGAACAAATGAAAAAGCCAAGTGCGAGGCTTGCTTTTCAGAGACCAACCGGCATTAAAGGAGAAGTCCCTAAGGATCTTCCCCTTACTAGCACAGGGAGCAAAGGAGAAAAGTTGAGTGGGTTTTGTAGCCAACCCAAAGAAGCAGCTAAATTGCAATGAATAGTGTGCAAGATTGGAGGGAAGACTTGAGTTCAAATGAGACCTTGCACACATACAAGTAGTGTGATCCTGAGCAAGCTTTTAATCCTGTTTGCATTAGTTTCCTCATCTGTAAAAATGAACAGGAGAAAGAAATGGCAAAGTGCTCAAATACCGTTGCCAAGAAAACCTTGACTAAGGGTCCAACATTACTGAAGCATCCCCAGCTTCCTTTAAGATTCAGCTCAAATCTCACCTTCTGCAAATGGTCTTTCTCAGTTGCCCTGATGGCGAGTGCCATCCCTCTGAGATTTATGCTGTATATAAATTTTACATGTACATTTACACTGTATATTTACACACAGTTTGAAAGGATCTGCCTCCTTCACTGAGTTCGGTTCCCAGAAATAGACTGGCTATATGTCCTCATTAGGACTATAGGAGAAGCTGTAAGAGGTGGGAGTGATTCTCCAATAGGCTGAAACTTCCCTAGTGTGCTTTCTCTAATCCTCCACTTCCAACAAAATTGCCATTTGAAAATAAATGTAGTCATCTGGTTGTAAATAGTTTCTTTGTCTGAAGAAAAATCTGTGATACACTCTTTCAAGAATGCATGCAGAATCCAGGGGAAAGTGGGTTCAAGCTTGAGAAGTTCATGTAAAAAATAATAGAGCAGAGTTCCAAATTGCTAGAAACCCTTTTCTCCCGTATATTCAGTTTCCTTTAATTGTGGCGGATCTTGGTCCAGTTTGTATTTGGTTCCTTCTGTAGATAATGTTGCCAGCTACTCTAGGAACACTATTTAAGATCCTGATAGGAAAATGAAATATCCAACATCCTCCAAACTCTTTGTAACTAGCAAGATCTCTTTAGGTCAAAACTTTTCATATTTTACTCTAAAATCTTTCGACTGATTTGTTGAGAAATATTCTTACAGTTAAAATAGCCGAGCTAAAATGGGAAAAAAAAAAGTTTAGATCATATGCTTGTGTGTGTGTGGAGACACATTCATGTATATGATAGAAAATATGAATGTGTATATAATATATACACTTTCTGCCAACACAATCTATTGCCTAATATATACATCTGTTACACATGTATTATATGTATATGTCTGTACATACACATGCTTATTGGAAGAGGTGAGGTCCATAGGTGTGGCATATTGAAAATATTTTCAGATTTTTTTTAGAATATTGCTACTTGTATTGATTTTTTTCCTCTTCTTTTCTTTTCTTTTGCCTTAAAAATTATAATTTGTTAAATAGAATGGTTCTTTGGGGAAAAAAAGAAAAGAAAGCGATATGGGGGAAAACTGATATAAATATATCAGTTGATATTTTTATCAACTTTATCAGATGATATAAATAAAAACAATAATAAATGATAATAATTGCAGGGCCATGGAACACAAATAGCTTACACACAATTACTTCTCCACTCACAGATGATGTTTTGGGGCTGAGAAAGGGCAGAACAGAAAGGAAGCAAAAATTTGGCTTCATTGCCTTCTCTACTTTTTCCTCCCGGTTGGATTCCTCTACTCCTTCCACAAGGGACAGGAATCAGGAAGGCGATGAGGTCCCAAAGTGTAAAGATCAGACATGGAGGCAGAGAGATCTTGAGATGGCTGCTTCTATTGGAATACAGAGCGCTTCAGTGTCTGGGATGTGGTGGACAGGACCAAAGGGCCACAACAAGAGCTGACTATCAGATTAAGGAAAATTGTTCTCTGAATCATGTTCTTCTTTTTAATCTTTAATATATGGAATAAAACAAGCATTTTCATAACTTAATTATAATAAATAAGATATTACATAAAACTGCAAGTCTATTATGTACAACTTTTGCTATTCCTTTTATATAAATATAAATATATGTATACATAAATATATAAATATAAAGTTAAAGATAGCATGTAATATATATCTTCAGAGTAATTTATTCATAATTTTCTTGCTTATAGCTTGAAAATATTTGAAAGAACATAAAGATGGGGAAATATAATGACATTTTTCCTGTCTTTTTCTGGAATTCTACATTAAGGTCATTTACACCAGAGGAACCAAACTCAGAACCTGCAAAGTTCTCAAATATGGCCTAAAGCAAATTAAAGTGTATTTGAGAAATGTTAATGAAAATGAAATGTAATGCAAAGGAAAACACAATACAACCTAGATAATATTAATTTGTGGCTTTCTAGTCATGTACAGCCCACAAGGATGCCTTCTGATGATCTGATGTAGATTATTATAAAAGGAATAGACAGCAAGTAGCAACATTTTCATTGTTCTTTTCCTCCCAGGAGCCTTCATAGTGTTTAAGCAAAAATAAATAAATAAATAAACAAGAAAAAGATAAGTGTAATTTGGAGGTAAAAAAAGAAAGAGAAATTTAGAATTATCTTTGTGCAAACTTAGTTTATGATAATTCAGTCATTTCAGAGACACTCCCAAATCTAACACTTTTGGGGAACATACCTCTAAAACCGTTCATGTTCCCTATTGCCTCTTCAGTCTTTATCCTGGCATTCAAGGTCTTCCATATCCTGTACGCAGTAATTTTCAAAGCTATAACTTTCTGCAGATCTAGGATTCTAGACTGTGGTCCTTGCCTCACAATATATCCCAGGCCTATTCTTTATATTAACAGGCCTTTTTCTTCTCTCCTGTTCTCCTCTTCCACTTCTAGAATTTCCCTGATTTCTTCTACAATCATCATGACCCTCTCTATGTCAGTCCTCATAGGCCATTTTCTTTACCCTGTTCTTTGGCATTTATGCAGTTTTTCGTTATAGTATTTGGGGGGGGTTGTTTGTTTTGTGGAGTTTTTTGGTAGTTATTTGGTTTTTGGTGAGGAAGATATGAATGATGTCATTAAAAAAGGTCTGATTTGGAGGCATTAAAAAAGGTCTGATGGGGGGGGTCTGAGTTCCAGCCGTACCACTAACTTGAACAATGAATATTTCTTTTTTGACCTTCAGTTTCTTCATATCCAAAATTTAGTGATTGAATTAGATGATCTTTTAGGGTTTTTTTCTGATTTCAAATCCTGTGATTTTTATCTAGGAACATTCAGTGAACTTGGTGAAGACTGTATCTTTAATAAATTTCCCTTAGTACCTACTTAGCTCAATTCCCTGTACTCAGTGGTACTTAATAAGTGTTTATTGAATTGAATTGGAACCGTAACTTTTTTTTGTATAGGTTTCATGGAATAGTTTGACATTGTTTCCTGAAGTGTTTCAAAGCCTCCCTTTATTTGAATGTTTGGAGACCTCATTCAGTCTAAGTGATATTTTGTTTTAATGTCCCAGATAGTTAAGGTCATCAGGTTTAGAGTTGAAAGGAAGGAAGGGAAAAAAAGAAAAAAGGAATGGGAGGAAAAAGGAAGAAAGGAAAAGAAAAAAAAGAAAAAAGGAATGGGAGGAAAAAGGAAGAAAGGAAAAGAAAAAAAAGAAAAGGAAGATAAATGAGGAAAGAAAAAAGGAAAGAAAGGCAGAAAGAAAAAAGGAATGGGAGGAAAAAGGAAGAAAGGAAAAGAAAAAAAAGAAAAAGGAAGAAGAAAGAAAATCAGGAAACAAGCCTTTATTAAATGCCTACTGTGTGCCAGGTACTGTGCTAAGATAAGCAACTTTACAAATGTATCAAGTCTGTTTTGCAGTTGGAGAAATTGAGGCAGACAGCTGCTAAGTGATTTGTCTAGTATTGCCTAACTAATAACTGCTTAAGGCTATATTGGCCCGTGTACTAGTGGCTCCCTCAAGAGTCTTGTTGACCTTTCATCATCATCCTTTCCTTTTAGAGACAAGGAAAACTAAAGCCTTGGTTTAGAGTTCCATGCCCGTATTAGACTACAGAGCTTCTGGCTATAGCTTTAGCACTCCGCTCTTTTCACTCCATCCCTGGTATAGGGGCAGTGCAGAGACAGAGATGGACAAGTCTCCTCTCACCCTCTCCATCACTCTGTACTTCAGCGTTGGCTCACAAGAGCCCTGAAGCTGTGCTGGGTGTATATGGTCAGTCCTGGGGGCTGTGAGGGGGATACAGAGCAGGGGTGACTTCTAGATGAGCTTTCTTTTCCCTTTGCCATTAGATCAGTGGCTCTCTGACACCTCTCTTCAACAACAGGTGTTCTGTACAGAATTTTAGGGCTCATTCAGAGATTCTAGAAGGTCTCTGGTTTGTTTATAATTTCATCAAATCTCTTGGCTGATAGACCGGACTGTGGAAAGGTAGAAGGGATTGGGATGACTCTGTATCTTGCAGACCTAATAACTCTTGATATCCATCCTTGTTCTTGGAAATTAAATTATCTTCTGGATATAATCACTGAGCACTGGACTGATCATTTCAAATAAGTTTATTTAAAGTAATAGTTTTAATAAAATTTATGATTTGGGTTCATTTCTGTCACATATCATGGGGTCACAGATTTAGAACTGAAAGGGGATTTGAGGGCTCATCAAATCCAGCTCTCTCTCCTTTTTTAATTTATTTTATACACCTGAGATCATACCTGATGAGATAGGATTTATTTGAATCCTGCCTTTTGTTTTCTTTTAGATTGAGATCCAAAACTTTTATCTACTTGGTCATGAAGCTATCTTAGTGAATTCACTTCTGTTTTTCAAGACATATTTATATTGCTAGAGTTTCATCCTTCCCTAACAAAAACCCACACTCAGTCCAAGTGATAGTGTTTTAATGTCCCAAATAGTTAAAAAAATGAATAGTTAAAATAGTTAAAAATTTTAGGGGTTGGAAGGAAGAAAGAAAGAAGAAAATGTGTTCAGAAATGCAGTACTCTTCAACATAAAATACCCCAGTAACATAAACCAAAATTGGAAACTCACAGTACCATTTCTCAGGAAAAGGGCAGACAGCTCATTCTCTTTTGTGGAGTTGTTGGCATTTAAGGGTAATTTTGTCATGTAAAGCATATCAGGTGGCCATTGGAAGAACTTGACCACAGGATCATAGATATAAGATGTTCGTAGGGCAGAGATCTAACATTCCAGGCCTGACATGCTAGATTAAAAAGAATGATATATATTTCAGAAAAACAAGATCTATTCCTTGGAAGCATATCTGCCATGTCTCTGATTTTTTATTCATAAAATAAATCATAGATCCAGGCCATTTCCTTAATTCCTGATATCAAGGCCTGGGGAAAGAAGGGATCTTCTCTAAGATCACATAGGAAATGGACATCAAGAGATGGGATTTAAATAACTGACGTCCTTGTGGGACTCCAGGAGTTGGGAAGGGACTTGAGAGGTCTGGGCTAATTCCACCTTGGCTCTTTCTCCAGCATGAGAAGCATCTCCACTGATTCTGAGCTGGGGAATTAATTATTTCCTGAGTCAGTCACACTTCCATGTCACATGTGTATTGATTTAATTCTTAGTTTTTCCTCCTACTCCAGCCAAAATCTGCCACTCTGCTCAAGTAGTTCTCATTCCTGTGCTTCCTAATTGTTCTTACCTGAGCCAAACAAAACAAGTTTAATCTTTCTTCCACGTGGACGGCCTTTCACCTGTTGATCATAGTGATAATCAAAGTGAACCAAAGTCTGGTGTGCCCAGTAATGAGCAGAGTTTGAAGAGTCATTGTGTTAATTTTGTCTCAAATACCCATTATGTGAGAAAACAGCATTAAGTCATTTGGGTTTTATCTGAATTGCCCCTTTGTTACAGATACACTGAATGAGCAATTCAATCAGTGAGCATTTATGATGGTCCTGATATATTCGAGGGATAAAAAGAGTAAGCAGTTCTGCCCTCAGAGAGCTTATATTCTGAGAGAAGCAAGAACATATATAAGGCTATGCAAAATAAAGGGGTTAAATACAAATAAATGCAAAGTAATGAAAATCAAGGAAGGAAAGACTCTAGTAGTTGAAGAAAGGCTTCACAGAGGAGATATTCCTTAAACTGTATTTTGAAGCAAGAGAGGGATTCTACAAGAAGGAAGAAATTATGAACTTCGGGGAGAGAGAGCTAATTCAGAGGCACAGAAATGAGAGGATAAGTGTCCTGTATGAAGAACAGAGAAAAGGCTTGTTTTGGATAGATATCAGAGCATAAAAAGGGAAGGGGGGGAGGGGTTAGTAGTAGATTGCTAGAGGCTTTAAAAGCTAAAGAGAGGAGTTTATTTCTTATCCTAGAGGCATAAGTAGCAGCCTTGAGCAGTAGATGAACTGTCATCTCAAGACTATTCTGGCTCAATTGAGAAAGTTCATCACAGACAATTATACAATAGATGAACTTTTTTTTGACTGTTACAATTTACAAAGGCCATCTGCTGAGAAATGGAGAGGATACCCTCTGTATGGACTGCCCATACTATTGAAATCACCAATTTTTTAAAGGACTTTAGGAATTTTTAAAGATACTGCAAAAATATCCTGCCGGTTTTAACTTGAGCAATCTAAATTATTAGGAAACATAGATAAGCAGGTATCAGGTTACCCAAGCATATCTCAATATCTCCCACTGAAATTGTTATTGTGTCTCTTTTTAAGCTCATTTTAAAAAGTAAAGTTTAGTTGCTGGTCTTTAATTTTTATTTTCTTCATTCTCTATGATTGACCATTCAATAAATGTTTACCTTAAAAAAATTCCCTGAGTGTATACCTAAATGAAATGTGCCTCCCAGGCCTGTTAGGGACATTAGAATTTAAAAAAAAAAAAAAAAAACTTTCTTGCCCCTGAACTCATTGTCTTTATTATTCCTGCTCTGACTCAAATCATTTGTCTGGTCTTTCCTTCCTGTCTTTGTATAGCGACTGCCCAGCTGTTGATCTAGGAACTAACTGTCTTTTTTAAAATTGCTTTATTTTTCAGATGTCGGACCCTGTCAGGTTCACCCAGACCAAAGAACTTTAAGAAGGTTCATTTTATCAAGAACATGAGGCAGCATGATACCAGGAACGGCAGGTACTACACACAAAAAGCCTTCACGCCAGCTTTCCTGTTTGGACAAAATAGGGGTGGTGTGGTCTGGTCTAGTCTGGGGAGGTGGCGGAGGAGGGCAGCATTTCAATTGCCAGGACTTACCAAAGTGAAACCCTCCCCTTCCAAAAAAAAAATGAGAGCCTGCCCAGCTTGTCCAAAGAAAACAAAAAGCCCCCACAAAGCCAGAAATTCTAAAAACCAATCCCTGTTAAACAAAGGGCCCAATCTGTATTAGAAACTTGGCAAATGTTTGGATCAACAACCTGCATTTTTTCCTGAGACTCAACTATTTTTGTTTTGTTTTGTTTAAAAATCCTTGTTTGAATAAAAAAACAGTAGTTAAAAATTTTTTCCACCTTCCTAACCCCCACCAAGCAAATAGCCCCTAGACAGACATCTGATCTGTATGTTGGCTTTAGTGCCTGGACCTTGAGAGGAATCCCAGCCCTTGCTACAAGATGCCTTATCCTGCCCCATTTCCAGTTCCTGGGCATGCTGAAATTTTGGGCTGTGTCATTTCTTCCAAAGCTTGTTGAGAAAAATGTTGGATGAAAATTCCTGTTATAACAAAGTTATGATAACTTGTTTTGAAGATTTAAAATCTGAGTCTTCAGTGATGAACAGACTTGATTCTCTCCTTTAATCCAAGGAGAAAGCAGGGGACTGGAAGATCTGACCTTTAAAGGTCATCTGTATCACTAAGACTTTCTGATTCCACAGTTCTTAAGAGCAGCTTCTCTTAAGCTAATCTGCAGTTTAGAGCTGGGTCTTTCTAACTGTCCCACTTGAAAGGGGGCAAGTTTGATTTCAGTTTAGAAAGCAGTTCCAGTGAGTCAGTCTGTTGCAAATAACTATTTTGTTTGATCTCTCTTTGATTTACAATAGACCATATGGTCTCCACTAACACTCTTCCCTTCAGCATAAAAAAAATATATAAATAGCCAAAAAGTCTTTTAGTCAGATTCACAGAATGATTAAACCCTAGAAATGCTGTCATTCGATGTTATAAAATATAGCATATAATAAAAAGTTGGGTTCTGGCTTTGTAGCACTAAAGATTACAGTTCTTTTAAGACATTTTCTCAGAATTCACACTTGAACCTATTCATAGAAAAATAGTATGATTTTGCAGGTATTGCTATGGTTTTACATTAACAAAATATAACCCTCCTTTTCGATTATTTTTATAACCTTTTCAGTCACATTTTATTTCTAGTCTGAACATTTCATATGACAAGCATAACAGTTTTAACTTTTTAAAGTGTGTGAAACTGATATCTATGGTTCAGATTTCTTTGGGTTTTGTTGAGTTGATTTTTGTTTTTCCTCCAGGAAGATTGGGAATCATAGGATTCTTTTTTTTAAAAAAATTATTGTTTTTTAGCTAGAAGGTCATCTTAAGTCATTACCCTCATATGGAGTGAAGACAAATTGAGTTCTATACAGGTGGATTAATCCAAGATCAACAGAGTTAGAGTTAGAATTCAGGCTTTCTGATTACCCATCTTATAACACTTTTTCCAGTTAACCCCACTGCTTCATTCCAATATATTCATTCTCTATTATTATCATTATTATTATTGCTGAGGTAATTAGGATTAAGTGACATGTGCAGGATCACACAGCTAGTCAGTGTTAAGTATCTGAGGCTGGATTTGAATTCAGGGCCTCTGTGCTATCTACTGCACCATTTAGCTGTTCCCTCTGTTCCTTTAAAGTTAGTGATTTTTTTGTTTGTTTGTTTTCATTCCTTCTGTAGAGAATCTTAGTTATTGAATCAAAGCCTTCCATATGTAGTTTGAAAAACTGTTGCCCAAATTTTGTTTGAATTTGCATGTCTGTCAAGTAAAACCTGTTAAACTATAAAACATACATATGAGCTACAAAAATACTGAAACCTTTTTTAGAAAATAAATTTCATCAAAAAGATGATTTTTGAAGCTGTTATCCAGACTGCCAGTGTTCCCAGACACTGTTTGGCAGCAGGAACATGCAGTGTAGTCTCCATCTTGCTGTCTGGTCAGATATTCTGATGGATGGAACATTAGCAAAGCAGGTGTAAAGGCCAGGAACAAACACCAATGGCTTAGGAGCTACATGAACAAGTATGAAACCAGCAATTTACTCAGCAGCTTCCAAGGGGAAATAAAATGAACTGCTAAATTTGTTTTGGAGGTAATTGGATTTAAATGACTTGTCCAGGGTCACACAGCTGAAACCAGATTTGGACTTGGGTCCTCCTCATTACAAGAAACTTAATTTTTCTAGAGATGTAAGAAGTTTGTACTTTTTAGTCCACTGGGAGTGATTGCACTGACCTAAAGGGAAGGGGATGGTTCTGTGTATCTCCCCAAGTTGCTAACACATACAATCTTGTCTACTGCTTAAAGGACAAGATGGAAAACCTGATGCCTTCTTTTCAGATTCTTACAGAATCATAACATCTTGGATTCAGGACTTCAAAGATCTGACCCATACCTCCTATAATTTCTAGATTATACATCTAAGTAGAGAGAGCATTGAGCCTGGAATCAAGAAGAACTGAGTTTGAATGTGGTTTCAGACACTGTGTAATTCTGGGAACGTTACCTTAAAACTGCCTCAGTTTCCTCATCTTTAAAATGGCTATAATATCATCTACCTCCCAAGGTTGTTTTTAGAATTAAATAAAACACCATTTGCAAGGTACTCTGCAAACCTTCCAAGGGGAACTAAAATGAACTGCTAATTTATCTAGAGATCTAAGTAAGTAATTTATCTAGAAAGCTGTGTAAGTATTACATCATATTAAAATTCACTCATCTCACCTCTGCTTGAAGACTTCCAATAATCACAGAATCTAATCATACCTGCTGAGAACACCCAACCCAGTTTGGACCAGTTCTAATTGTTATGAAGTTTCTCCCTTATTAAATAGAGTGCAGTGTTCTTAGGATAAAATAAATAATCAGTGGAATAAACTGGAGAGAAGATAATTCTGAGGAATTTATGATGGATGTTTAATAAATATTGATTGATTTATTAATTGATCAAAAAGGATAAAAATGTAGAAAAACTGACATAATAATGAAATAATGAAGAAAATGTAAGTTTCATGAGGGAAGGAACTTTCTCTGATCTAAATATATCTTAGACTGCCAACCACTGGCTTATGGAAGCTGAGGACTGGGTTCAAAACCTACCTTTGCAGCATTCTACCTGTATGTTGGACTTGATGGCCTCTGAGGTCCCTTTCAGCTCTACCTCAATACCTGAGAATGCTCTCCACATAATAGATACTTAATAAATGTTTGTTGGATCCAATTGAATTGAATTTTCTGCCATAATCCTAGTAGTTCTGTTGAGACTCAGTCCCAGGCATTCCCGGGCCAGCTCAAACCTTGGTTCTGACAGAATCTCGATGCTTTAATGAGTTTCAATATCTAGACAAGGCTGAAAATCATCTCAGGGTATGTGAAAAACAAAAAAAACCTCACAGATTGGTTCTGAAAGTTATTATAAATAACCTTCAAGAAATCATAGAGAACAGAAGCTGTGGCAGAAAAAAAAGTAGAGATAGATTAGTCCTGTCCCAATCAATATTCAGGAAGTTGGGATAAACATACAGACTGGTACTTTATGTTGATACTTTGCAGAATAGATTCCTAAGTAGACTTCATATAAATTTTGGAAAGAACACAGTCACTTAGAGCTTAGAGAGTGCTATTAAGAATAAAACAAGGGGCATCTGGGGTACAGTAGATAGAGTTCTGGCCCTGGAGTCAGGTCCTGCATTTAAATCAGCTTCAAACACTTGATAGACATGTTAGCTAGATAATCCTGAGCAAGTCACTTAACCCTAATTGCCTCATTAAAAAAAGAATAAAATTTGTAAAAACCAACCTAGTAAAATAATTATCAGCTAACATGTTTGATAGCTCTTTAAAGTATACAAAGGTCTTATCATCCCATTTGCTCTTCACAACAATCATGCGTGAGATAAATGAAATAATAGCAATGACAGTAACAACAATAATAATAGTCTTAATAGCTTACTTTCACAAAGTCCTTCAAATTCAGAAAATCCTGTATATACATTTACTCATTTGATACAACAATGCTGGAAGAGAATTGCTATTATTGTCCTTATTTTAGTAATAGAGGAAAAATGTTAGTAAGTATGAGGAAAAGGAGGTTCAGAAAGGTAAGTGATTTCCCCAGTGTCACACAGCTGTTGATTATCCTGAATTTTCTCTGTATGTATTTTGTTTGCATGTGATTTTTTTTTAACATGCTTTCTCCCCCATTAGACTGTGAGGTTCTTAAGTTTGGAGACTGGTTTTTTTGTTCTTGGGAATTTTTTGATTTGGGTTTTAGTTTTGGATATTTTTTTTTTTGCCTTTCTTTGTATCCTTAGGGTTGCAAAGGGCATGTCATACAGTAAGTGCTTAATATGTGCTTGTTGACTTGACTGATGTCTGGTGAGACTATCTCTGACTCCAAGGTGAGCACTCCATCCTCCGTGCAACATTCCTGTATAAGAGGAAATCATTCAAAATTAGACTAGAAAAGTAAATGAGAAGAAGAATGTGGTTGACTTTGAATTCATATTTTATCCTATAAGCAATAGAGGAGTCCCTTTAAATTGTTGAGTAAGAGTTGTTCTAGTCATATTGAGCCAACCCAAAGAAGAAGGGGGGAAATAAGATAGGCTAAGGAACAGCACTCTGTGGAGAAAGGTAGTCAATAATTTGCAAAATACAAAATACCTATTCTCCAAGCAAGTCTTTGATATTCTGGGGAAAAGCTCTGGTCATCCTACCTTATTAATCTACTCAAAAATGAAAATGCTATTATTTGTACTACCTATCTCACAGAGCTCTTAGAGAATATATATTTCTATTTTGTAGATTATTGCTCTATCTTTTATCTAAATTAGAACTACTATTGATAGCAGGTCTAATCAGAAAGATCTAGGATTTAAGTTGACTATAAGCTCAATATGAGTCACTGGTTTAAAGAATCTATTTAAAAGCTGACATACACCCTTAGGCTGTACATACACTCTTAGGCTGCATTAATAGAAACAAGATGTCCAAATCGCAAGAAGTATTTGGTCTCTTACACGATACATTGTGTAAGGTGTAAGTCAGAACATCTGGAGAATGACGTTAGATCGAGGTACTTTTTTTTAAGAGATACTGATAAATTAGAGTGGGTACAAAGGAAGGCAGTCAGTGAATCAATTTACTAAAAAGTGTCCAAGCAAAGACTGGATGACTACCTGACTTGAAACATGGTGCTGACTTTTCCAATACTATGTCTTTATTTCTCTATCTCTAATTACTCCTGTCTCTATCAGTCACTATCTACAGCTATATCTATATCTGTTACTTTTGTTTAGTCATTTTTCAGTTATGTCTGACTCTTTGTGATCCAATTTGGATTTTTTTTTCTTTTTTCATTTTCTCTCTCTTTTTTTTTTTTTTTTTTTTTGGCCCACCTAATAAATGTTAAAATATCTGAGGTTGGAATTCAAATTTAATCACTGCTCTAATCCACTGTACTACCTAGCTAGTCCTAGTTGGAATATTTTTTGGCAAAGATACTGGAGTGGTTTGCCATTTCCTTCTCCAGCTCATTTGACAAATGAGGAAACTGTAGTAAATGAGGGTAAAGGAACTTGCACAGAATCACACAGTTAGTGAGTTTCTGAAGGTAGATTTGAATTCAGGAAGAGAAATCTTCCTGATTCCAAGCCCAGTGCTCTATCTACCAACTGTCCTTGTGAACATAGTAGGCACTTAAAAATATTTTATTCTATGTTGTTTTAGAAGCAATTTATACACTGGAAAGGAGTTTGGACTTTGTAATTTTTTAAAGTTGCTTTCAAATTTATGATTATATAATTCTATGATTCTATATGCCAGGCACGGATTTACTACTTTTCATGGAATTAGGTAAAAATAAAGTATACTTAACACTAAACTAATACAAAAACATTAATTTTTAATGATTAACATAGTTTTCTAGAATTTTTTTTCACTTTGATAATCAATTTGAAGTTCAGGAGAGATGGGAAGTAAAGAAAATATTTTTATCCACAAAAATAAATTTGAAAGATACTTATGAAAGTCTCTTTTGATTAAACAACTGTGTTTTGATTAATCCAGTTGGATTTAGGTTAAAAAAAAACATTCTAGCTAATACAAATAAGCAAACATTGCAAGAATTTTTAAAATTTTTAATTTGTGGTTATATGCATACTCTTTAATAATCTAGTCTTTCCTTTATTTTTGACCTAGAAAAACAATACCTAATTTCTGGCTTTGGAAAGGAGGAAGAGAAAATGAGATTATATTCTGAAACCCAGAAGATTCTTTCATTTTCTTTTGCATTTCCACAACTAGAGGCCAAAATGTGTTAAATAGAACATTGAAGATGTACAAGTTTTATTTCCTTTTTTCCATTATCATCTAATCCTTTAGCCTTTACTTTGTTTCACATTTGAATTCATCCTTTTCTAAATTTCAACATTTAGATTGGTCGTTTTTATATTTTAAAAAAATTGAGGTTTCTTTGGCTTCTCTTTCACTGATTCAGTTCCTCTACAGTACATACATACAGGTCTAAAGTATCTGTTGAGAGACTTCTCAAGAACAGAGAATTTGTTGTATTATGTTTTTTCTTTAGCAGAAAGAATTGGACTCCTAATCTCATCCCTGATACCTAATTTTATATATAGAAATATAGAAGATATTTAGAATTTTCTTCCAATTAAACTATTGCAGAAACTTTTTAAATTTGCCGTGCCAGAAAAGGTTTTTTTGTTATGTTTCTTTTTGCTTGTTTTTTGAAAACACAATCATGTGTTTTAACAAAAAGAAAAATGAACTAGAAGTCCTAAGATATTGGTTCTAGTTCAAGCATAATTTATTGGATGAGTGGACTTTAGGTTAAGTCTCTGAGCTAGGTTTTCCTTATTTACAAAATGAAAGACTTGTATTAAAAGATCTACCCTTCCTATTCATTCTGTCATTCTCTGTATTCCTTATCTTCCCATTGGATATTTAGGAAATCACATCTTGTCATCAGACCTAAATTGTCATGTTTGTCAGCTTTAATGCCTTTGTGATTTAATTTCATTTAATGCCACAGGGTGTATATGAATGAAGAAGATGAGATCTATAGTCAGGCGACTTGGGTTCAAATCCCAGTTCTGATACTTAATGGGGGGAGGGGGGTTTGACCTTGGGAAAGTCACTTACTTAACAGAGTTTTTTAATGTAGAAAAAACAAGTATAGTCATACGTTAGCTGATTCACAAAATTGTCAGAAAAGTATTATATCAATGTGAATTGGCAGTATTAACACCAATATAGGTGTGTTTTGCCTTCAGAAAATCAAATATATAATCATCTAACTTTCTAATCACATGTGGTAAGGAATCATTATTTGTATTATGGAAGACTTGACTACTATTCTTCCATTTGATAAAAAAAGGTTGTCCTGGGCAAAGAAAGATTGAAAAACTTGAAACAATCATAACAGTTAAAATAATAGCTATTATCATTTGAAGGTCAATCAGAAATGAAGATAATAAATTATATGCATACCATAAACATTTAATAAATTCTATCTCTAGAATGAATTTATTTAGTCTTTATGTAAGTCATTGGAAAATATAATATGAGGCAGGTGAATAGAGCACCAGTCCTGAAGTCAGGAAGACCTGAGTTCAAATCTGGCCTCAAATACTTAACACTTCCTAGCTGTGTGACCCTGGGCAAGTCACCTAACCCAAATGCCTCATAAAAAAGGAAAATATGTGATTTATGAAAACTTAATAGCTTTTCAGAAATGTACCTATAATATAAAGTAAGATAGCTTTCATAATTAGGAAAATATTTTATGAACATATTCATGGCCTAGGTTTTTATGATTGCAGCAGATTTATATGTGGCTGGGAAAAGCCCTGGTAAAAATTGTCCCCTCCACAGGAAATCCAGGGTTTTCCAAGTCTCTCCAACTTGTGCGATGTGATAAATGAAACAGGTTGAATTGGAGCATGAATATCCTTCCAATAGGTTCCACGCCAACCACATAGGAATATTCACAGCCAATAATATCAATCATTTCCAAAATAAGTACTATATACAAGTATTACATGCCAGGTACTCTGCTAAACACTGAGGACATAACAAGATACAGCTTAGCATAGTGTTTGTACTTAGTAGGCTCTTAATAATAAATGCTTATTGACTTGCCTTATCTGGAGAAGCAATAGTACTTCTGAGGGGATGCAATGAAGTCCAGATTTGCAACAAGGTTTTGCAACATGATGCCGGACCTGGATTTGCCCCTTTCAGCAAACTGTGCTCCCACTAAAATGGACTCCTGTCAACTCCATCATCGTTCCTCATTCTCTCCCACCTTCTTCCCTTGCTCATACTGTTCCAGGTGCTTTTCTCTGGCCATTGAATTCCTCCTTATCTTTAAAAGCCCAGCTTCTATGCAATGTCCATCTTGGATTAAACATCACACTGTGTTTGCCCCTTCTCTAGCAACTGTGCTGTGATATTTTATGATATTGTGTTAGCTATGTTTATCCCTTATTATTCCTTTAAGTCCAACAAAATCATGGACTCTAACTTTTTAAAAACTTTGTCTTATTTTCAATCCATGGAACAAAATAAGCATTTATATAACACGGTATCATAAAAAAGATAATTGTGCATGAAACTGCAAATCTGTCATGTACAACTTGCTATTCCTTCCAAAGATGCACCAGTTATCATGTAGATTTCCTTTTTTTTTCTTTCCTCCTCCCCCAGCCTAGAGATGGCTACCATCAGACATAAATAGACATATATGTCTGCATATATATGTATATATATACATATATATATTTTACATACATATGTAAAATTATTCTATACATACTTCTATTTATCAATTCTTTCTCCAAATGCAGACTGCATCTTTCTTTGTGTCCTTTATTTTTAATTTGTATATTTATAATAGTCCAAATGATTTGATCTTTCATTATTGTTTTTAAAACATCGTTGTTACCATATAAAATGTTCTCTTGATGCTTTCTTTGCACTTCATCATTATTTAAACTTTTCATTATCCATTATTTAAACTATTTTAGACTTGTTTCAATACCTCAGAAATTCCTGCACAATTTAAATGCTGAATAAATTCTTATTGATTAATTAATGAACAGCCAAGGTTTGAGCTTGATCTTGTACAGAAAACTGCCATTGTCCTATTGAATCATCTATTTTCAGTACTTTTATTGTCCTATGAACTAAAGACTTTTCTTCTCAGTCTTTCCAATACCTCTAGATTCATGAACCATTTGCCTTTCAAAGTACTGGAATTGGAGAGCCCTCATTCCACAGTCAAGGCACACTCTCATGGCTGTTTCAGTTAATATTATTTTCACAAAGTGGGAATGAGAGAGAAGCCATCTGCTTCATGTTTGCTCTGCTTAGTGTTTAATAAGGTGAAGTCACACCTGTCCAAAGTTGTTCTAGGTGCCTCTCTAAGGTGTGGACTTTTAGAACTGTCACTCCATTCAAATCAGACAGAAAAGGATATTTTAAAAGTGAACGTAATTGTCTCTAACCCATTACAATTCCCTTGGGTCAGCTTGCTAGAAGCATCTTAAAAGGTTTTGAGATAACCCTGGTTGGAGCTTTAGAGAAAGGGAACAGAGCTTTCCTGTGAAGTGCAATCGGAGTGTGAAAATAAAGCCTTGAAAAAAGGAAGGACAGGGAGGGGATCTTTTCACCTGCATTTTTCATGTTAGATGTTGTATAGCTGCTGCTGCTGCTGCTGCTGCTGTTGCACATGCCCCCCTGGTATAAAATGACTCCATTTTCCTTTCTATACAATCAGATTTTTTTACTTTCATTATTTCATTTCATTATCATATATATTTTATATTTATATTTTATATATATTTTTTATATTTATATATGACACTTAAGAGCATTTACACTTTATTTTTTATTTTTCTTAAAGTTTTTTAATTTTGAAAAGCTATACATGGATAATTTTTCAACATCAATCCTTGCAAAACCTTGTGTTCCAATTTCCCCTCCCCTTCCTCCCCCTTTCCTAGATAGCAAGTAATCTAATACATGTTAAATATGGTAAGCTATATGTTAAATCCAATATATGCATTCATACTTATATAATTATCTTGTTAGCATTTTCAGTTTAATACAATGTTTATTAAACATATTTATCATTTTTTTTTACTTTTAAAATTTTTATTATGTGTTTGTTTATTCAAGGCTAGGTCTTTTTATCTCTCCCCCAGCTTACAGCTCCTCTCCCACTACTGATTAACACAGGAGCTTTGTTCTGCTCCATTTCTAACTTGGGCTGGTTTGCCTCTTCTTCAGCAGCCCCAATATAGGGGCTCACCCACTCCTCCTCCCCATAGCCCTGCTGCCTCGGAGAACTCCCAGGCTCACACAATCCATCAGCCTTTGCTTCCCTGTCAATTGCAGGGACTACAGGGATGTACCATCACACCTGGCTTCTGGCTGGCTAATTAAAAAGAAACTTTGATTACATTAAGATCTTGCTCCCGGTTTCATCTGTAACAATCTATCAAACTAACTTGGTTTTTTAAATGTGTTAGAAGAAATTGTACATTTCAAAGAAAAATGTAGCCGCTAGAAAGTGGTACCCAGTCAGAAAATGACACTGAATGATTTACTAATGGGGGATAGGATTGCTGATTGCCATAGTTTTCAGCTCCCTTCCACACTTTCTACTGCCATGAGGCATTTCAGAATTTTGGTAAGAAAAAGGACTCTTTCTCCATCCTATAAATGAGCCAGAGGCTCATCAAGAAAGCATTTTCTTCAAGGTTATTTATAGGGTTATAGCCAATTCTCTGCAAAGCCTTAGTACCAAGGGGCAGTAAGAGAAGAGATAAATGAAATCCAAGGATAATTCCCAAATTTCATTTAAGTTCCCAGATATGATCTCATCTCCAAGGATTCTTTAAGCAGTTGCTAAGGAGTGCTGTTGATTGCTTGGAGTCTCCGGTATCTTTCCTTTCTATTCTAGTGGGGTCGGGGAATAGGGAGGGGGAAAGGGAGGCTCAAGAAGGATTAAGAAGCAAAGAAGTGATGTGAAACAAACCCAGGGAGAAAAATAATCTGAAAAATTACTTTCAACATTCACTTTTGCAAAACTTTGAGTTCCACATTTTTCTCCCTCCCTCAGCCCACCCCATTATACATGTATAATGCAATATATGTTAAATTTGAACAGTTCTTCTAAAACATATTTCCATATTTATCATGGTGCACAAGAAAAATCAGATCAAAAGGTTAAAAAATGAGAGGAAAAAACAAGCAAATCACCACCACCAACAACAACAACAATAAAAAGATGAAAATGTTATCCTTTGATCCATAGCATAATTCTCTTTCTGGATGTGGATTGCATTTTCCATCCCAAGTCTATTTCAATTGGCCTGAATCACTTCATTGCTGAAGGGAGCCAAATCCAACCCAACTGATCATTATATAATTTTGCTGCCACTGTGTACAATGTTCTCTTGTTTTCTGCTCATTTCACTCAGCATCAGTTTATGTAAGTCCTTCCAGGCTTTTCTGAAATCAGCCTGCTTGTCATTTCTTATAGAACAATAATATTTCATTACCTTTGTATATCAAAACTTATTCAGCCATTCTTCAACTGATGGGCATCCACTCAATTTTCAGTTCCTTGCCACTATAAAAAGAGCTGCGATAAATATTTTTACACATGTGGGTTCTTTTCCATTTTTTATGATCTCTTTGGGATATAGACAGTAGAGAGCCACTGCTGGATCAAAGGATGTGCAGTTTTTATAGTCCTTTGGTCATAATTCAAATTGCTCTCCAGATTATTAACCCTAAATCTGTGGTCCCATCTGCAATGGGAACATGGACAGCAATGTCTCCCAGTTAATTTTGTTTCTTATAGAAGAGTTCCAATTTTTTTGTTGGACAAGCAAAATAGCTAAAAAAAAAAAGTTTTAGGAGCCAATATGATGTATTATCATAAAAAAGTAGAATCTTAGATCTAGAAGAAAACTTATAGATCATCAGATCCAGCCTTCTCTGAGGCTTCTTTTAGGTCACCTGCCTAAAGATTATAGAATTCAGAAAAACTTAAATGGATGTTTTTCAGTAATAGGCTGAAAAATTATGTGAAAAGTATATTAGATTTATTTGAGAAAATATCTACTTCTGTCCACTTAAATTAAAAAGCAGGAAATGGCTCCAATGTCTGAACATGCTGAGAATATCTGCCTCAGTTTCCCTCAGTAGATTCCATCTTCCTCTTCCCTTTTTCTCTATTCTCTTGGCATTTTTTTTCTGGTTTTATCCTAAACATCGACTTTCCCTTCTTTTCCCTTTTTCTCAGCCACAATCAGTTTATTCTTCTTAGGAGTATTATAGAATCAAGAATCAGATGAGGTAATCTTCTATCATCTCAAGAAACTGAGGCACAGACGAGTGAAGTACCTTGCCAGGGGAGCCTAGGAGCCAAATCCAGGTTGAGAAGTGCAGTTGGGAAAGGAATGAAACTAGTCTAAACTTCAGCTTCAATTTGGCTACTGCTCTAAATCACATGTATGAGCTGAATTGAACCAAGCTGAACAAGGGCAAGATACTTCACTCCTTTGTGCTTCAGATTCTTGAGGCAGTAGGAGTAAATTACCTCTAAATCTTCATCTGGTTCTTGATCCTATGAATCTCCTGAGAAAGATTAAATGATTACTAGTGACTGAGAAAATGGAAAAGGAGAAAAAGTTATTATTTAGTATTAACCCAAAAAATAAGAGGATAGAGAAAAAAGGGGAAGGAAGATGGAATCTAATGAGGAAACTGAGGCAGACATTGTCAGCATGGTTCAGACATTGGTTTAATTTCCTACTTTCTAATTGCAAAGCATTTTCAAATATTATCTTATTTGGTACTCAGAACAATCCTAAGAGATGGGTACTGTTTTTATCCCAATTTGACAATTTAGGAAACTGAGACAAAAAGGTAAAGTGACTTGCCCAGGATTACACAGTTAAGGGAGTTTCTAAGACTGTATTTGAACTTGAGTTTCCTTTACTCCCTTCTGTTCAATGTACCATCTAGCTGACTTGTTTATGCTCATTGAGCTTTATGTGTCTGAAGCAGAATTCAGCTTCAGCTAGTATGGTATAGATTAGGCTTAGAGTCAGAAGGATAAGCATTCATGTCCTTCCCCTAAGACATACTATGTGCAAGACACTTAATGAGTACTTATTAAGTGCTTACTATATGCCAGGTACCATACTAAGTGATGGAGATCCAGACAAAGGCAAGAGATAGTCCCTTGTCCCAAGGAGCTCACATCCAATTGGTAACTGTGTATGTACAAGATATATATAGTACAGATATATAGTAAGTCATCTCAGATGGAAGTCACGAGCAATAGTCCTCTACTGGTGATGGCTGTAGAAAGTGGGATTTGAGCTGTATCTTAAAGGATGCCAGGAAGGGGAAGGAAAGAAAATATTCCCGGTCTAAAAGTCAGCTAGGGAAAAGGAGCTAAGTCTGTGCTTGAGGAATAAAAAGTCAGCATTGAGGAGTTACATAGTACATGGAGTAGAATGTGTAGGGTCACTTAGTAGAAAAGTAGAAGGGGCCAGGCTGTGAGAGGCATAAAATGCTATGCAGTGGATTTTATACAGGGTGCCCTCAACACTTTAGTTCCATTGGAAGTTGAGTAACTTAGCAGTGCACTGGGACTTTTGGAACACCCTGTATATTTTCCTGGGAAGACTGGGAAGCCAGTGGTGCTTTTTAAGTTGGGACAGAGGGGGAGGCAGTGGTCTCATCTGGGCTTTAGGAAGACCACTTTGGTATCTGAGGGCGGACTTGTCTGTTATAGTCCAGGTGTGAGATGAGTAACTAGAAAATAAAGAGAAAAAAGATCTATGTGAGATGCTATGAAAGTATCAAAGATGTGACATGGGAACAGATTGGATGCATGGGATAAATGCAAGAGAGAAGTCAAAGATGGTACCAAGGATGAGGGCTGGGGGTCAGCAATAGGACTAGGAGTAATAACATATAAGAACAGAGTGATTCACCAAAGGTGGGTGCAAGTTATACAGGAATTACCCCCTTTGCATTGGAGAAAGAAGTTTTCCCCACAGGAAGCTCTCTGCCCCAATCAAATTTTTGATTTTTATCATTTTTGGATGTCTATCTTTCAGCAGGAAAGAAAAAAGAGGCAGAAAGAAGAGGGAAGAAATTGAGAGGGAGAGATGGAGGAATGAGGAGGGGGAGAGAGAAATAAAAAATAGAAAGGGGAATAGAACAAGAAAAGAGAGAGGAAGAGGAAGGGAGAGACAGAAGGAGAGAGATGAGAGAAAAATTGAGGAAAGACAGAAAGGGGGAGAAAAGAGGAAGAAAAGAAAGAGAGATCTACCTCCTCTGAAACCTGAACGTGGCTTGGTACTGACCAGAGCTCTCTATTGTCTTCTACTCACATAAGAGTGTTTCTTGATAAGGAGAAGTAAGAGAAGGCACCAGGCTGACACAGCAGCTGCCAAGCCAGAGATCCCACCAGCTGCTGGGTGCTCTTTCACTATTGGACCCCCAGCCCTGGAAGCTTCAAAATATACTTTGAGTCCTGCTTCCTGGCCACTTTGCTAGCTCTCCATATTCATTCTGGTCCCTTCTTCCCACTGTTGGGCAACAATGGTGGCTTTTTCCTCTGCCCAGAGTGAGAGGTTTTTGAATTGAAGGACCACGAGCACTGAAAAGTTTCTCTGTCTTTTCCTGCTATGTTTGTATCAGGTATATCTTAGTTCTAGGGGGTGATTGCTGGGGAGGAAAAAAAAACCCACTGCATTTGATAAATATAAATATAGACCAAGAGAACATTTTGTTTTTCTTAACAAAATTTTTATTGTGCCATTGCCAACTTTTCAGAAGAACACAAATGGGAGCCATCCCTTACCCTTTTAACTGCACGTTTTTCAGGAAAGAAGTTGAAGGTAATAGTGGAAAATGTTAGCAGCGGTTGGAGAGGTACTAGAAGAGGAATGATTCTGGCAGGTTCTGGAAATTTTATATTCCAAATAAGCATTCTGATGTCAGCATCCATAGCTTTTTTTTTTTTTTTTTTTTTTTTAATTCTTTGTCTGGCCACCAGCAAATGTAACTTGCAATAGCAGGTCTTCTGAATGAGGAAGCTGTGGGACTGAGCAGCATTGAAAAGAACATTGACTGGCTGCCAGCCTTTTCTGGTTCTTCTGGTTTTTTTTTTTTTTTTTCATTTCCTGGAAATCTAGGATTTGTACTAGAACATTAAGAAAACATCTTTATTTTTGAGTAATCAACTGTTATAGACACCTAGACCCCCTTCCCCCCCCCCAAAAAAAAAGCACTGAGAACCATTTCTCCACGTGTTCTTGGGAATGTTATCCATTGTTAGTCTACACTGGCCTGTTGTTTAGTTAGATTTTCATGTTTCTTTCCCCTTTTGAAAGAATTGACTTAAAAAATTTT
The DNA here is from genome assembly GCF_016432865.1 of Antechinus flavipes. NCBI lineage: Eukaryota > Metazoa > Chordata > Mammalia > Dasyuromorphia > Dasyuridae > Antechinus > Antechinus flavipes. The sequence goes on along the minus strand of NC_067398.1, from coordinate 495,227,758 downwards.
TTTTAAAGAATTGGCTTGGAGGTGTTAGTTATTATTTTTCAGAAAACTTTTCTATAGTGGAATGCTCCACCTGGATATCTACCATCAAGCCTTGGACTACAGAAAGATTCCTCAGGGTTCTATCGGAAATGATTTTTGGTAAAAGGAGTCCTTTGGAATCCTGAAGTAGAAATTCTTATTCTTTTGTGCATCATTGGGAAGTACATACACTCCTTCCCAGAATGATGTTTTTAAATGCATAAAGTTAAATCCATAGAATGACAAAGAAACCAAGCTATAGCAAAGGCAGCTAGGTGGTATAGTGAATAGATTGCCAAATCTGGAGTTAAGAAGACTCATTTTCCTGAGTTCAGATCTGGTCTCAGACACTCTTACTAGCTGTGTGATCCTGGGCTAGTCATTTAAACCCTTTTTCATCAGTTTCTTCAACTATAAAATGATCTGGAGAAGGAAATGGCAAACCACTCCAGGATCTCTACTAAGAAAACTCTAAAAGGGGTCACAAAGAGTTGGACATAACTGAAAACAACTAAATAACAACAAATATAAAAACTTTAAAACCAAGAAGTTTTGTTCTTTTGTTCATTGTTTTTTCATTGTTCATTGTTCATTTTGTTCAGTTTTGTTCATAGTATGAACTATATTGGATTGCTTGCTGTCTAGGGAAAAGAAAAATTTGGAACACAAGATTTTTCAAAGGTAGATGGTGTAAATGATCTTTGCATGTATTTAGAAAAATAAAAAGCTATTAAAAACAAATTCACTTATCCCCCACCCCCAGGTTATGAAACTATGACCACAAAGGTTCTAGGTATGAACTAAATAGCAGGTAGTGCTGGTTCAGATCAAGAAACTAGTAATGGGTTTGAAACCCCTCCTAGTTAAAATGGTCCCTGGTACTCCATCAGTTCATGCATTTGTGATATCATCAGATTTTAGAGTTGAGGACCCATTCATCCTTTTATTGTTTGAACACAGATCCTACTCGTCCTCTGACAATGATGCAGAAGGGACTTTAGACCTCAATGTCCTCTATACCAAAAACACTTTATTTAGAATATAGATATATAGCTTCATGATGAAGAAATCCAGAAATTTTCATTAGCAGGGGACTAGAAGTACTTTCTGGAAGCATTTAAGAAAATATTTTCTGCCCATATTTAGAAACTTCTGCCCATGTTACCTCCAGCCCTGTAACTTTTTTCTTTTTTAATTTTTCCAATGGGCAGGGTTTGTCCAGAAACTTGATCTTTGAATTCTTTAAAGGTCCTCCTCAGTGATAGTAATTCCTTCCTTGATTGAGATAATCCTTTGTTTAAAGCTGCTGGCCATCGTGCCCTCAAACAAGATGTTATGTCACAGATGGAACATTATGTATTTTTTAAAATTCCTCTGGGTAATGGAAACAGGATGACAATAAATAGTTGTTTGTTGGTGAGATAGGTAGGTAGCCTATACGTGAAGTCTATTGCTGTGGGAATTAGATTTGGTAATCTCATGTATTTCTTGATAGACAGCATCTGGTTTGATTTTCTTTTCTAAGTATGGAAGCATTTTGAGGAAGCAAACAATTCTGTTTTATTTTTAACTAACTTGGTAAGCACAGAAATTTTTCTTGATGCTTGTAAGAAGGGAACCAGTAAATTTGCATCAACAGTTGAGGCTCTGGGCTTGGCAGTTGGTAATCCAGGATAACATTTTCAGATTACTTTTGCACATGTTTACGAATGTAGGGCTGGAAAAGGATCCATGCTGTCAAAACTGGCTTCTCCTTTTTGATTTGCCTACGTAGGCCAGAGTCCAAGGTCTCCTTCCTGAGGCCCTGGAGAGACCTCAGGAGGAATCTGGGATATGTTAGGGGTGGCAACATTTGCTGTCATCAGATCCCCAGAGTTTGAACAGCAAAGTCTGCTTAAGTCTCAACGTTTGTGGTCTCTGCCACTGGCTCCTAGAGCCATCTTGGGCCCTTCTGCTTAAACTCAAATACATCAAATATTAGAATTTTGAAAGTCTGGGCAGGAGCATAGGGCAAAGAGGATAACCACTTTTTATTCCTGCTCACTCATCCCATCCTCCCTTTACCTTTTTTCACTGGATGGTATGATAAAAAGAGCACTAGGTTTCACATAGAAACGGAATAAGCATTTATTTATAATGGAGCACATATATAAATGCTTTACAAATATAATCTCATTTAATCTTATAGGAATAGTGATATAGAAAACACAAGTTTCAGTTCTGACTTGGGCACTTTCTTACTGGGTCACTCTGGGCAAGTTACTTCTCTCAGAACCTCATTTTACTCTTAAATAAAATAAAAGGATTGAGCTCAGTTCTCTCCAAGGTTCCCTTTAATTCCAACATTCTTTAAAACTGGCCAAACAGACAGGTGGCGATCCTCATCCTGTATCTGAGAAGCATTCCCATTTTGTAACCATAACTTTTACATATGCATTAGGTTTTGTACTTTTCTATTTTTAAAGCCCAAGCAAGTGAATTTATTTTTTGCTAAATGTGGGCCAACCCTCATCAGCCTCTTTTAACCATAGTCATACCAGAATGTAGTTGTACTTTATAATAATCACAGAGTACATTTTGGTTAAAAACTCCCAAAGACTACTTGTTTTCTCTAGCTCTGCTTCCAGCAACCACAATTGTAATTTATATGTAGAGACACAAGCTGTGGGTGATATTTGTTCCTCAAACTGCTCAGGGAGACCATAGAATTCATACCCATAGTACCTTTTAGAATCCTCATTTTTCAAGGTTCAGCCTAGATGGCCTCCTCCAATATAAAGCTTGTTTTAAATGCTGGCCCCCAAATTACTTTTTATTTTCTTTGTAGACAGTTCTCATTGACTTTTCCCTGTACATATTTCATCCTCCCCTCTACTCCCCAGTAAAATGTACATTCCTCCAAAAAAGGATGATTCTTCATGTTTTCTCCTGTATATTGCCAGTACCTAACACAGTGTCTTCTAAATTGGCATTTCATAAATGCTTGTGGATTGTTGAGTTAAATAAGCTACATTCCATAAATATTGTCAATTGCTTTGTTCAATGTACTTTTTCATTGAATTCCCTTAAATATAATCTGTTGTCTCTTGATTATTCTGCATAGAAGCTATACACTCATAACTTTTACATAGAATTTTTACATAATCTCATTTGCTTCTCATAGCAACCTGGGAGATAGTTACTATTATTATCCCTATTTCACAGATAATCAGTCAATAAAACATTAAATATCTACTTTTTGCTAGACACTGTAATAGAAAAGTGAATGCTAGCAGTTATCTGGGGCAAATTTTGAATTTATATCTGCTGCACTTCTAATATTGTATACTAAGCCATGGTGTCAAGAATTCAAATAGAAAAGGATTCCTACAAAAAAACACAAATTAACATCATCTATATTGTATTGTATTTTTATTTATTTTGTTATGTATTGATCTGGTTCTGGCCCTCCCTGAGGAATCTGGGGAGTCCTTGGCTCAGAGGATGTGTCAGACTGATTACATAAATCATTCCATGCAGGAAAGGCCTGTGGGTGGATCAGGACTAAAGCCAGGGGAAAGTAGAGCGACCAGCTATTAAAGCTGGAGCCATTGTTGTCCGCAGGGGTTACCTGGCCTTTTCTTCCTGCTGTGTCTGCAGAGTCTGACTTAGCAGGGAGAGTTCTGTGGGGGAGAAGGTGGACGTCCCCCTTCTGGGCCAGGAAAGGTGGAGAAGGATTCTATTAGAGCTGACTCCGCTACTAGTGCCGTCAACATCAGTATCCCTTCAGTGGAGCAAATTAGAGTATTACTGTTCCAATAAGGTTGCCACCTGTTTCCTATTAGCCCAGACAGATGAGAAGCCCTAGCCGTCTGCTGGGTAATAATGTACTATGGCTAAGTGCACAGTGAAATTGTGCCTAGAGCACCAATATAATGAGTTATTTTGATCCTTGGACCTTTTTTTTTTTTTTGGCTTGCCGACTAGGTTCAGGCAAATCACTGACCTTCTCAGTATTTCTGTCATCATATGTATAACAAGAAAATTTGGGTCACGAGTTTCACCTCATTTAATCTGTCTCTCTCCATCACTTTTTCCTTGTAAATGTGCCCTTCTATTTCTCCTAGTCTCTTGCTACTAATTCTCTGATTATGGATTGTCTTCCCTCCATTCTTCTTGGATCTCTCTTTTCTCTCCCTTTCCTTTTCTTTTTTTCCTTCTCCTTCACTTTCTCCTCTAATCCCCTTTCTTACTCCCTTTCTATTAGTCTGTCACATGCCTAATGTTCCCAGTATCTGTGGGTTGTATATATCTATTTCTAACTCCATCTCTTCCCTATACAGAAATAAGTTCCTATGTTTAATATCTTTCTTGGCTTCTCCTTGACTCTCTTGTCACCTCTTTCCTTGGTCTTTGTTTCTCCCCACTTTCCATCGTGTTTCTCACTTTCGAGGCCATCATGCCTTTTAGATTTTACTTGCTACCTCTTCTGTGTCAGAAGAGGTATTATACCTGGACAGCCCTGTAAAAGAAACAAAATACACCTTTTAGGACCGTAGAATCATAATACTTAGAAATGAAGGAAATTAGAGGAATCTTCATCTAATCCATCCCCTTATATGTAGAATGACTAGCTCAAGATCACCCAAGTAAGGAGCTTTATATATCTCTTTTTAGCAACTTTCTCCCTGCCCCAAGGTCCCCTGATTCACCTACAAGAGTGCTTTCGTGTTCCCCACAGAACCCCACCCAGATCTATGCTTCTTAAACAATATCCCATTTCCCTAAGTTCCCCTCCCTTTCCTTCTTCTTGAACTGGTCTAAACTAGTTATTAGATGGAAATCAATAACTTACTGTTTAGACTAGTGAACTGGTTTCTGATATGCCCCTTTAATGGATTACTCCTTCCAGGGTAGCATTTTAAGAGAATTTAGTCAATCCAAAGGAAGTAAAACCTATTGGTGGAATATCAAGCATGAAGACAAGTCAGTAGCAGATATTTTAGAGCTGGGTGCACCCCACAAATCACCAGCTATTCTGCTTACGAGTAAGGTGACAATGAGAATGGCTTGAGGCATTGCTATGAAGTATTTTGAACTATATTCCAGGCACTGCACTAAATCCTTGTTAAAAAGAATGGCATTTGATAAATATAAATTGTTACTACTAAAGCCTCATCTAACCTTAAGTCAATGTGTGAATTTCACCAATATATTTCATTTTATGTTTTTCCTCCACAATATTTCATTAATGAAGTTATTTTATTCTGTGGAGGTTTTTTGCAATATTTGGTCTTGGAAGTAATAGAGAGCTACTTCAATTTATTAAAGTAGGATGGGGCAGGGGAGATTGATACAATCATGAGAGTAGGAAAGTCACTCTGGGAGCTAATTGGTGGATAGATTAGAGCAGGAAGAAATTGTATTTCCAAATCCTAAACTTTGTGAGAGGATGGATCGTGTCTTCTCAAAATTTTGTTTGCCTTGCCCTGCTTAGCAGTGTTCTTCCACAGTTAAGTGCTTAATGTCTGTTTAATTGAATCCAAATTGAATCTGTTTCTCTGATGAGGAAATTAAGTCTCGGATTATTTATGATTTGTTCAGAGTTATTATAAGAATGGCAACTCTGCGACCCAGGACCTCTAATTCCAAGTCCAATATTCTTGCCTTCATACCATAGTATGGATGCTCAAGGCTTATGCTCTGTGGGGCATTGGAAGGATACCCCTGTATTAAAATGCTCCCCAAAAAAAGAGCATTATCACAATATCTGAAATGTCTCTTAAAATTACATTCCTTTGAGTTAAGCAAATGCCACTGGGAACTGCATGTTGTTCCATCATATCCAACTCTTCCTGATCCCATTTGGAATTTTCTTGGCAAAGATTACTGGAGTCATTTGTCATTTCCTTCTCCAGAAGAGGAAACTGAGGCAAATAGCTTAAATGACTTTCCCAGAATCATACAGCTAGTAAGTATCTGAGGCTGGATTTGAATTTAGAAAGGAGTCATCCTAATTCCAGGTCAGTTGGGAAGAGTACTCATTAACTGTTTATCAGAGTGATCTCCCTGACAAGAGCAGTGGAGAGGCCTGAGAAATTAGGTAAGGAAGGCAGCCGTGGGTTCTAAAATAGGAGTGGGGAAGATTGGACCCGTGGGCCCTATGATCCATAAAATTATTTGGTCTGCTCCTGCCAAGGCTCCTGCCAGCACAAGATGATGTGCTGAAAGCTAAGTACAACAACCTCCCACCACTTGCATTCTATTTGATAATTTTGTATGGCCCACCAATGATGTTAGAAGGCTGTTGACAGAAAAAAAGGTTCCCCATCCCTGATCTAAAGGGAGAAAAGGTTTGGAGGAAGAAGACAGAGGCAAATCCAGACTGTCTTAGTTTTGCTGAGATCAGGGATTCAAAGGAAGTGATATAAGGTCTAGGTCAATATAATGTGGTAGATCTAGGGCTGAAAAGGAATTTAAGTATCATCTGATCTCATTTTACAAATGAGCTTAAATATACAAAAAGAAAAGCTTTTTAAAGTCATCTCAAATTAAATAAATTGAATGCATTTATTCAATTTATATATTTTCAATTTATATACTACCATTTCTGGTAGTAATAGAGGCAAAGATAGAAACTCATACACTTGTAGAATTTTAAGTTTGTGGAATAACAAGTTATTTTGTCATATGTGTATCCCCAGCACTTGACACATAGAAGATACTTAATGCTTGTTAACTGAGTGCCCAACATCATGGCTAGTAAGAAACAGAAGTATTTGAACCTGAGTTTTCTTTGATTTAAGTTCAAGATTCTATCCATTTCACTACATTGCAGAATTGGTTTTTCACTTATTTTATCATGGAAGCTTAGGAGACTCATGCCTGAATCCTGAAGGCTAAAATTATGCTACAACTGTTTTCTTACTCTGAAGAGGTAGCTTCCATAAAGGTATACTGTGTGATCTTCTTTCATCCCTGATCACTGCTCTCTGGGATATACCTTTGGGGTACAACCTTCTTTAACTGTATGTCCACATGATTCTAGTTTCTATTTGGAGACTCTGGAGAGAAGAGAAGATACAAAGAAATTATTGATTTTCCCAGATGTCATAATGATAGTTAAAAAAAAAAAATTTGTCTTTGAGTTGTGACTACTGATCTGCTCAATTTTTTTTCCTCCAGCAATTTCTGGTCCCCCTTCAAAGTTGTTTTTTTTTTTCAGATTAATAGCAATTACTGGTTTTTGTTGTTTCTTCTTCTTCTCTTCCTTCTCCTTTCCTCCTCTTCTTTCTCTCCCTTTCCTCCTTCTCTTCCTTCCCCTCCTATTCTTCTTCCTCATTCTTTTTGTCCACCTCCTCCATCTTCTCATCCTTCTCCTCCTCTTTCTCCCTCCTCTCCCTTTCTCTTTCCCTCTTTCCCTCCCTCCCTCCCTCCTTCTCCCCTCCTTCCTTTCCAGCTTTCCCCTCTCTCTCTGTTTCTTCTTTTTCTTTTTTTTCTTCTCTTTCTTTTTCTCTTCCTTCTCCTTCTCCTCCTCCTTCTCTTCTTTCTCTTCCTTTTTCCTCTTTTCCTCTCTCCCTCTCACTCTTTCTCCCTCTCTCCCCCTCTCTGAGGCACTTTGGATGGCAACAGGAGGCAGAGGACTTTGGATAACAAAATTGATGGAGCATTTGACTTGGCATCAAAATACTCTTAAGTTTGAATATTGCCTTAGATTCTTAGCAGCTGTATACTCTTAGCCAAGTCACTTAACTTGAGTGAGTCTCATTTTTCTCTTCTTTAAACTAGGGATAATAATACTACCTTATAAAGTTATTGTGAGGATGTAAGACTATAAATATGAGCTATTGTTCTATGTAGAGGAAATAGTTTTAAAAATTCATCTCAAATTAAATAAACAGAACATATATGATATGTAAATATAAAATGTTTAAATAAATATATAAATTTTTTACATTTATGGTTGCAGTAGAGGCTAAGGCAGAATTTTCTTTGAGCATATAATATGGAGTCTGTGTCAATCAGTGGTAAGAGCAAGTTCAGGAGTCTGAAGATCTGAATTCATATTCTGTCTTTGATACTGCCCTATGACCTTGGACACAAGGCTTACTTTCTATGAACCTTCGCATCCTCATCCATAAAATGAAGGAACAGAGCCAAATAGAGTCTGAGGCTTTTTTCAGTTCTAGAGATAGGATCCTATAGTAGAAAATTGCACCCTAATAAAACCATCCTTTTACTAGATTCATACTCTGGAGTCTCATTTTGGCTTTTAGATAAGTTAGGGTCACAGTTATTCCAGTAGAGCCCAATCCCTAGCCGACATCATTAAATAGGTGAGCCTTCAAAAGCAGGGACCTGGGAATGGAGTGGGATGGAGCAGCCTAGGGCAGTCAGGTAGCTCAGCCCCAGGTGGGTGATAAAGGGATGCATTTTGCCGCTGTTACACGGCTCAGGTCCGTCTGCCCACAGGGAGTGGAGATGGGGGAGTTTGCATCAGAGAAGAGAATACCCATCCCCATGAAAGCTCAGCTCCTTGCACAGGGCGACAGCCGCCAGCTCCGCTTATCACAGAAATTATTGAGGACGTGCTCATCCGAACACCTCCTGGACCTAGCCCCTTTAACATTTGGTCAGTGGGAGACAGCGGACTTCTTTTTCTTTAAGCAATTTCATTGCATTTTTGTCCTGAAGAACTGGGCCCCATCTGCCCAAAAAGGAGGTAAAATCTAACTACTTCTGTGACCTTGATGAATGCTCAAGTCATGATTTTGATGTGGGATTCTTTTTCTTTTTTTTTTTCTTTTCCTTTTTTTCATTTTAGCCTTTGCATTTAGTTTGTGTGTTTGTTTGTTTGTTCTTGTTTGTTTGTGTTTTTTTTTAGAATAGTCCTTATCAGCGGCAGGAGGTCCTTCTGTAGCATCTTTTCAGTGCTGCCTTATCGGGACTGCGCCCAGGCTGGGTACGTATGCGCATGCACCTTCTGTGGGGGTGTCTCGAAAGGGCCCCACAGATGCCGACACTCTAGCCAGGGCTGGCATTTCGGAATGCTTGTCTTCCCACTTGACTGGAAAGCCAATATTTAGAGTTTGGGGGTGGGGAGGCGGAGGGAGATCTTCCCAGCTTGTTCCACATTCTTTGCAGCCAGAAAGGTTTTCTGTCCAGGCCGTTTCGTGTTTTTCCACCATTGCTTCTGCTGCTCTAATACATATTTATTTTTTCAACCACGCCAAGGCAGTAAAGCACAAGCAATTCAGGGAAACCTATAAATCTTGCTGGGTGGCATTTAATATGGGGAAAGGTCTTTTATGAAAGAGGGCAAATAGATACAGTCAGGCAGCAGGACAGCTGGTCCTGGGACAGTTTATCCAGCTCTAACTGTCCGCCTTTGGAAGTATCACCTCCCCGAGCATCAGAAAACTCAGTTGTACCGCAAATTAGCAGGGCAAGGGATCTTCGCTTTGCCTCCACTCTGACTTTGAAAGCACTGAGGGAAGCAGGGCTTGCGTTTGCAAAGAACTTGGCTCCCTTATTCTTTGCTGAACATACTATGGCATCCCCCGTCCTACATTGTTGCTTATGTCTTTGTTCTTTCCTGGAATGCTTTCTCCCCTCCCTTCTACAGATCAAATTCTGCTCATCCTCAGTATGTCCTTTCTCTTTTGTGAAGCCCATCCTGACTATTTAGACCTTTTGGAATCCTTCTTTTCTTTGGTTTTTTAGTAATTTTTCAAATATCTTCTTGTTCATATAAAAGAAAATATAATCTCCTTTTTACCATGTATATAATGCCTTTAAGAAATAAAATCAAGATCTAAAATTTTCTTCTTTGTATGTAGAACAAAAATTTTGTAACTTCATCGATCAGAAAATAATTTGAAGTTTCTGGACTATTTCAATAGGATAGCAAGGTTATTTATTCAGTATTCTCCATCCTTCCAGACAAGCTTCCTACACTTCCAGGCATATCCCAGGTTGGGAATCAGTGGCTTGGAAAACTTCTTCTAACCTTAGCATTTAGTTTCTTCTGTATGCATTTTGGTGCTTCCTGATGTACTTGACAATGAACTAGCTGCTTGAGAGCAGGAGAAATGACTTAATGATCTTTATGTTAAATTAAAGACAGCCAGTTGGATAGAGTGCTGGGCCTGGAGTCAGGAATACCCAAGTTCAATCCCAACCTTAGACCCTTTGCTTTAGTTTCCTCAATTGTGAAATGAACAACACTATCTACTTTACAGGGTTGTTGTGAAAATAAATCAGATAATATTTGTAAAGAACTTAGCATACCTGGAACAACCACAGTATTAGACTTAGAATCAGAAAGACTTAGTTCACATCACACCCCATCTATTTGCTTAGCTGGGTGATCTTGGATGAGTCTCTTAAGTCCACTTAAAGTGAGGGAAGTTGAACTAGTTGGTCTCTAAGGTTCTTTCAAGTGTTAAGTGGGATTTTATGATCCTATTGAGCAGTCACGAACTTAGTGAGAAAAGGAAGAAGGTACAGGTGCCAGAGAGGGCTTAAGAGGACTTAGGAGTTTAGTGATAGATGTGGCAAATGAGATGGAAACATGATTTAGTCATCAGTTCCTTTGTGAAGCTCTCTCTGATCTCTTCAACCAGAAGCAAGCCTTCATTCTTTGAATCTCTCCAATGCATTTGTCTGCTCTACATTGCATTACATTTAATTCCATTTGTGTTTTATTTTTTCATGTTATTACTCATTTGTCCAATCATGTCCAACTCTTTATGACTCCATAGACTTGTCTGTTGGGTTTTCTTGGCAAAGATACTGAAGTAATTGGCCATTTCTTTCTCCAATGCCCCATTTTACAGATGAAGAACTAAAGTAAATAGAAATTAAATGACTTGCCTAAGAACACACAACTAATAAGTAACTAAGGACAGATTTGAATTCAGATCTTCCTGATCCAAAGCCCACTGCTCTACCCCTTGCACCACCTTTATTTTTCATTCTGTATTATAAACTGAAGTCAAAGAACATGCATTGCTCACCTTTGTATCCCTAGCACCTAGCCTAGCATATGGCCTTGAACATTGTGGGTGCTTAATTGATGTTAACTGATTCATGAATCAGGAGAGACCTTTGGACTCTTGTTTCCATACTGATATGTGATCTATTCATATAGAGCCTTAGACTGTAGAATGTAACTTTCCTCTGTAAAATGGCAATGATAATAACTGTAGTTCCCACTTCACAGGATTGTTGTGGGCATCCAGTGAGATCTTGAACTCCATGTACATGAAGCATAAATCATAAAACATTTGTAAATCAAAAAGCATTACCAAGAGATGTAGTAGTTAGAGTGCTAGACTTGGAGTTAGGGAAACCTGAGTTCAAATCCAAAATATACTAGATGTGTGACATGGGGAAGGAACTTTATCCTTGTTTCCTCATCAAATGAATAAGCCAAGTCAACAAGCATTTTTAAACTCTTTCTCTGTGCCAGATAACATATTAAGCTCTGGCAATACAGATAGAACAGATAGACACCCTGTGCTTAAGGAACTTACATTCTAATGCAGAAAGAAAACACATAAAAGGAATTTATAAAGTGGAATGTGGGAGGAGAGAAGAGATAACTGTACCAATGCTGCAGCTTGTTTATTGTTGTTTGTCCTTGTTCTGAAAGAGCACCATGACCTCAGGGAGGGGATGCCATTAATGCAAGGGAATTGGATTTAAGTGAGGAGGGCTGTGCAAGGTCATCTGCCCCACTTTCTCCTATAGAGAGGATGTAGATTAGGAGATACAGGTGGGGGCTGTAGGTTAGGAGATAGAGGTGGTGGGCTGTAGGTTAGGAGATGAGATATAGGTGGTGAGCTGTAGGTTCAGGTGGTAGGAGATAGGTTAAGAGAACTGAAGACAGTCCCATAAACATTGAACCTGAAGAAAGAGTTGGAATACCTTTTGCTCTCTGCTTCCATTTTTTCCTTCTCCTTTGGGCACCATCAGCAATCTCTCCTTGAAATGTATTGGTTAAAATTTTCTTCCCTATTCATATTGTGGTGGCTCTTAAAACCAGGGTGGAGTTGAGTACATGGCTCACTGTCTTTCTTTCCCTCCTACCTTTCTTTACACTAGAGAACTTTAATATCCAAACCAGTGTTGTAGCAGGAGAGAAAGGCAGGAGTGTAGTCTGCAGAGAAATAAGGACACAGCTGGCTTGGATGGTGTCCTTCAAATGATGGGTCAGTGATGGACCAGAGAGATGAAGGGAAGAAGGACATTTCCAGTGTGTGAGGTCCAGGAGGTAAAGGGAACTTCCAGGACAAAGAGTTTCTATGATTTTATACAAAGTCTAAATACAGCCAAGGGAAGAATGAAAACCATCTGTAAAAAAAAAAAAAAATAAGCATAGCATTTATTAAGCACTTTCTGTGTGCCAAGTGCTAGAGACTAGAGAGATCAGGGAGGTTCATAACAGAGCTAGGTCTCAATCTAGGACTGTAAGACTAGATGGGATTGGAATAGCTCCTTTTTCTCAGCACTTCTAGGTTTACAAAGCACTCCCGACTCCACAGCCCTAGGAAGTGTAGGGACTACCTGTGTTATTATTCTTACTCTACAGATGAAGAACTGTAAAGTGATCTCTCCATAAGGCACACCATTGGGAAGTATCAGAGCCTAGAAATCCAAACAAGTGGGACACTTAGAATGAAATTACCAAGTCAGTGGGGAGGGAGTATTATGTTTTATGTGGCTAGCAGATTTATGAATCTGACCACAGTAGAGGGGACCTGTGCAAGAGAAGTAGAAATTCACTGTGGAGAAGTTGGACAGCTTCCTCAGCCAGAAGAGCTTCTAGGCTGCTGCATTCCATTTGGGACTGTAAGTTCTGAAGTAGGAATACTGGGTGAATAAGAAGAAAGACTAGCTCGTCCAAAAATAGATCATCTGGGCAACAGATGATCCAAAGCAGTTAAGTAAACTTAATGGATATCTAAATGTAACATGAATTCAAATGTAGATACATTTATAGCACTTGTATCTTTCATAAGTTAAATTACCCTTACGAAAATCGTAATAATAATAGAGAATATTTATTTGTGCTTACTATGTGCTAAGTACTGTACTAAGCTCTTTATAATTCTTATCTCATTAGATTGCATAATAACCCTGGGAGGTAAGTAGATACTATTTTTCTCATTTTACAGATGAGGAAACTAAGGCAGATACATTAAGTGACTTGCCCAGAGCCATATAACTAGTAAATATATGAAGTCAGATTTTAATTCCAGTCTTCTGATTACATGCCCAGATTTCTGTCCCCTACATCCATTAGCTAGAAGGCTATAACTAAGAACTCTGGTCAGGGCAAATTAAATTTAGTGTGGGGAGTTTACTAGGAAAATAAAATTTTTCTTTTCTTTTCTTTACCCTTTTTTTTTTTTTTTTTTTTTTTTTTTTGGCAAGGCAGTTGGAGTTAAGTGGCTTGCTCAGGATTACACAGCCAATAAGTGTTAACTGTCTGAAGCAGATTCGAATTTAGCTCCCCCGATGCTTTATCCACTGTACCACTTAGTTGCCCCATAAGAACATCTCAAGATCTAACATTGGCTATTGTGCCATCATCACTGTTAGTCATTACAGATTTCCTTGTAAAGGTCCTCAGACCCAGCAGCGGGAAAACATAATTCAGATTAGACTCAATCATATCAGGAGAAAGAGGAATCCATTTTCCAAAGAATATCACTCTTACAACCGTAACTTCCTCCCTGCCATCTGGAAAAAGAAAACAGCTATTTAAAGTTAGAGATAGACTGTGTCATTGAACACGGTTAGGTCTTTCTATTAAGTATAGAGGAATAAATATTCTCACAAAAATTTAAAGTAATAGACAAGACCACCTTACCACTGGGAAGTTCTGTGTTCCTTAAAGTTCAAATTCTTTTTGTCTTTAGGATATAGGACTAACTAACCTTCCTTTTCCAGAGGTAACCAAGACCCAGAGAGTTTAGAGGAGTTTCCTGCAGACACACAGCCATTTACTGGAAAACCTTAAACTAGAAAACATAACTGTTCAAAGTCCCAGTTCAGTGTTCTAAAGGACACCCTTCTTCTCAGAGCTTTTGCTGCTATAATTACACATAAGTCATTTTTATCTGTGTGTGATTCATACTGAGCCAACCTAGAAAACACTGGATGAAATAATCATTAAAGGAAAATGTACAACTCTTAACTTCCAAAAAGAAAAACATATAAGCAGGAAAAAGAAAAATGCAGTGAATTCATTACATTGATAGCAAACACTTCCACTATTTTAATCTTTCTACCTTTCATTTTACTTTGAGTTTGCAGATCTCCTTGTAAAGGATCTCAGACCCAGCAGCAGTAAAACATAGTTCAGATTAGTCTCAATCATGTCAGGAGAAAGGGCAATTCGTTTTCCAGAGAATATTGCCTTTATAACTCTAACAGACCCTAATTTCCTCCATACCCATTCCCCCCATAGTACAGTGTGAGAAGAGTGCCAAATAGAGAAAGTAGAAAAAAAATAAGTACTATGAGAGAATATGATAATGTATAAGAGCTTCCAGAATCCAAGTCACCTGAACTCTTTCTCCCTCCTCTGTTCTTGGTGTATTGGAAGCTATAGCAGAATGCTGAAGACATCTATCCAAAAGGTCAGTCTAGAAATAGGTAATTAGTGCGTTGGACAGAGTTCTGGGCCTGGATACAGGAAGATATGAGTTCAGAGTCAGACTCAGATACTTGTTAGCTATGTCATTTTGGTCAAGTCATCTAGTTTAAGTCTAGTGGTATAGCATCTAACTTCCTAAAGGAGAAGTTAAAAGAGTTGCAAGAAGAAATAGACAGCAAAACTATAATAGTGGGAGATCTCAATCTTGCATTCTCGGATTTAGATAAATCAAATCACAAAACAAATAAGAAAGAAAGCTTAAGTCTCAGTTTCTTCAACTGTAACATGGGAAGAATAAAAGCACCTGCCTTCTAGGGTTGTTACTAGAATCAAATGAGAGAATAATTGTTTAAAAGTGCTTAGCACAGTACCTGGCATACAGTAAGTACTTAATAAATACTTTCTTTCTCTCCCCCTCCCTTTAGTTAAAAACATTTATGAAATTCTTGCTATGTTCCATGCACTGTGCTTAAGCATAGGGATACAAAAATATGCAAAATTAAATGGCTTCCCAGAAGTCTCCTTAGTCAAGGCTTCTTAATTTTTTTCCATTTACAACCCCTTTTTGCCCAAGAAATTTTTATGTAACCCTGGGTATAAAGGTATATAAAATAGCTATGCAAATAAAACATTTACTTATAATAAATCATAAAGAAATGTATTTTAAAGTAATGCTTTGGTATACATATAATTTTATCATTTATTACAGATGAAAGCAAATAAAATGGATGTGCTTGTTTAATTTTATATAAAGAATTAAATCTTGGAATATTTGATACCTTTTACAGTTGCCAAATTTTTTTTGCAACCCCCTACATTCAGTTATGCAACCCTACATAGGATCGTGACCCATAGTTTAAGAAGCTTTGCCCTAAGTAATAAGAAGCATATTGGATTGTTCAATTATTCAGCTATGTCCAACTCTTCTGTGGACCATACTGGCAAAGTTACTGGAGTATTTTGCCATTTCTTACTCTAGTAGATTAAGTGATAAGAAGCATAACAGGATTCAAATACAGCTCATTTACCTCCAAATCCAATGTTTTTTCTTACCACCCAGCCAGCACTCAATAAATTACTATGTTAAGGAATGAATGCCCAACATTCATAGAGCACCAGACTGTGAATAAGGAGATCTGGATTCTAGCCCTGCTTTGACTGTTCATTCTCTGTGTGATCTCAGGAAAGTCATTTCACAGACTTATGGAGTTGAAAGGAATCTCAGGAGTCATCAATTCATACCTGAAAAAAGAGTTATGTAATATCCCAGATAAGTGATTATCCAGCTTCCAATTGAAGCCCCACAGTGATGGGGAAGTTAGTAGCCCATGAAGAAATCCATTCCACTTTTGGACAATAAATTTAATTCTTAATAAGTTTTACCTTAACATGGAGCCAGAATCTTCCCCTTAGCAACTTCTTTCCATTATTACTAATCCCTTAGGCTAAGAAGAACAAATCTAATTACTCTTGTTGTTTTTCAGTAATTTCCATCTCTATTTGGAGTTTTCTTAGCAAAGATACTGGAGTGGTTTGCCATTCCCTTCTCCAGTTCATTTGACAAATGTGGAGACTGAGATTAGGGTAAAGTGATTTTCTCAGGGTCACACAAGTAATTAATGATACCTAGGCCAGATTTGAACTCAGGAAGATGAGCTTTTCTGCCTCCAGGCTTAGCACTCTATCCACTGCACCATCTCACTGACCTTAGCCTTTCACTGACCTTAGCCTTATCACATCCTTTACGACAGTTATCCCATGATAACTGTCCATTTTTTCTACACTCAAGGGAGAACTCCCTTGTAAGGCATGATCTCTAGTTCCCTCACTGTTCTGGTCAGTTTGCCAATACCCTTCATAACATGTAGTGCCGAGAAATAAGTATAGTGCTCAAGATGTGACCTGAGCCAGACATAACTGGCTCCTTCTCAAAGCCATGCCATATACTGTGGATGAGTCATAAAGGTTACCTCAGGGCTGTTACCTGCTGATCAGTGGTCCAGGGCAAGGGATGCTTGGAGCAGTCCTTGAAAGACTAAAGCCTGGAGGGGGACAGTCCCAAGCACCCAACATCACATCCATCTTTCCTCTTGACCAAATACTGATCTCCTGGTCTGAGTCTTCACTCTCCTAACAGGTTTCTTCTTCCATCCTGAATCTCTTGAGTGTTAACTCTCCTTCTATTGACTCAGTCTATTGACTCTTTCCTCAGAAAAGTTACTCCAATTTAGCCCATATGAATTGACTTATCCCTAGGAGTCACTTGACATTAAATGTATTAATGCAGCCTGAGATTGATTTGTTGATTGATAATGTTAATGGTTTTGGCTACCGTGTCTCCCCTAAAACCTCCATATCTTTTTCACATAGTTTACAGTCTAGCCTGCCTCTTCCTTAATCCATTGATTATTTGAACCCAGTGTTGTTGTTTGGCCATTGTTCTCAAGGAGCACATACATTGGGGAGGGGATGTCATGACATGCAAGTGACTTGGATGTTAGAGAGGGAGGGCTGGGCAAGGTCATCTGCCTCACTTTCCCCTCCAGAACCATCTGGGTCCAGTGGCTAGATATAGATCAGCACCACTGGAGATGGTTCTGGATGCAACGGGAAACAATTATCCTTTTTGGACGCCGTTTGATTAAAACAAATTGTTGATATCTATCAATAGCCTTTCAGAATGAATCAAATGGTATTTATTTGAGCTAAGTGGATTTAGTATAGTTGAATAAGTGGTCATGCCTAAAGGGGGTGACTAATTAATGAATTGATTAATTCAGAAGGAGAATATAACAGAGAGCCTCTGCACTTTATCCTTAATCATATTTTGTGCCATCTACAAACTTAATAAACTTATCACTCATGACTTCAAATCATTGATGAAAAAAGTTGAAAAAAAAACAAGCTCACTTCCATCCTGCTAATTTTATAATTAAGAAGACTGAGGCTCAGAAATATTAATTGATCACAAGCACACTTCTCCTTAGAAGAAGTGCTAGTAGTAATGCTTCCCCCAGGATATATACCAGCACCTCTGGCCCACTCATTATGAGGTTTGTGCAAGATCACACATGTAGCAGGTACCAGAGCTGGAATTCAAATTTGTGTCTTCCAAATGGAAATGCAGGGCTTTTTTTATACTGTAATATTTTTTTTCTGCAGCACCATCTATTTCTCTCTATCATGTTCACAAGGAAATCACAAGAGACTTAACTGAGACTTTGCTAAAATGATAACAAAGTTTCACAAGAGACTGCTAAAACCCAGTATCATGTATCTACACCAGCACTGCTTTTTAGGATGTGAAGTTTGGGACCAGAGAGGTTAACCAATTTGCCTTATAGAAAGCTAGAATCAAAGTTAATAAGATAGTTGTCTTCTCTTTCTTGATTCAGTTACTGCTATAACTTGTTAAAATAATGTGCCTATAAGCCATTTTTGTGAATAAAATTATATTCTATATACCAGTATAGAAAGGAATATATGCTATTTAAAGGAATTGTGAATATTGTGAAGAATGATGTTATAAAAGTAGTGCCCTTGACCTATTTTCTGTGTGCACAAAAATCTAGATTCTTTTCTCTCTCATTTTGAAACTCTGTCACTGTCAATGAGCTTTGCAAACAAGCATCCTTTTGTCCCCTGAGTTCTGAGGGTTATGTACCCACCACCAAGGTAGCACTCTTTACATCCCTGCAGGTTTTTACCAGCAGTTTATTTCTTTTCTGGTGAGTAAGGTTAGAGTGTTTCACACCATCTGAGCTCTTAAGTTATTTATTAAGAACCCTATTATTAAGATCAGTAATTTGTTGCTTTGCTCCTGCCACTGAGCTAAGTTTTTATGACAAATAATTACTGATTATATTGAGAAAAGATTTAGGTGCCAGAGAATTAAACTTTAAATACTGTAAGAACCAAAAGCATCATTTGATGGAGAATTTTTACTTTTTCCCATTTATATAAACATACAATAATTACAAGCAGATATCATACTTTTACTTTAAAATAAAATGTCTCTCTAGTTTCTTTGCCTTAGAGATAAGAAATGCAATGTGATAACTGATATAATTTGGTCCATCTAGAATCTTAATTTTGTATGTCTTTTTGAAAATAAATTTAAGTGCTAAAAGTCTAGTTGTCCTCTTTGAACCATCTTATTCTTTTCAGGAGCTGAGACACAGCTCAGAAGCATGTAATATCTCCTTTATGTGACTCAGAATCATTTAATTTACAATTCATTGGCACCTGGCTTTTACAGATGCACTATGATCTTGTTTTGTTTACCTTGTCTTATATATCATACTCAATCTGTTAGAACTTTTCCAAGTCTCAGGTTCAAAATGAAAATGTAATATAGTTGTTGTTTTTTTTTCTGTTATGTATATAGCCCTCTCTTTCCTACTCCCTTTACCACCTCCTTCCCATTTAACATTCCTCAGGCACTGGAACCAACAACCACTCCCTTTCCTTCTAAATTTATATGTTTTAAGAGTGTTGATGATGGTGGAATTTAAATTTCTCCTGAAAACATCACCCAAGTTTGGGGCATGCTTTGGGTCAGCGTCCCTTCAAAACCACAGCTAAAAACCTCAATCTAATTCAGTGTTTTGCCAAACCATAGAATACATTAACTGAAAGTAAAGGCATTTAATTAAATAGAATAACAGCATAAATAACAAGGAAAAATCTTTCCCATACACAGAGGAGAAATTCTCCCTTGCTATTTGTAAAGAGAACTACACATAAGGAACTTGCAGAGCCCAAACAACTCACATTCCTGGGTCTTCTTCCCAGCTGGAATACTTGGCTTTCTTGGAGCCTACCTTTTATTGCTTCCTCACAGTGCTGCTGTCCTTCTCATGTCCAGGATGGTAAAATGGGATGGCTAGCATTTGAAATCAGAGAACCTGGATTCAAGTTCTACCTCTTTGACAATTTGATCTCTCTGGGTCTCAGTTAACAGTTAATTCAGCTTTAAACTGAGGGAGTTAGATTAAATAGTCTCTGGTATCTCTTTTATCTCCAGATCTATGAAGCTATATTTTATTTGCTGGGCTATTTTCTCTACTCAACTACCTGTGGAGCTTTGTTTATGAAATCCTACAGTTGCCATATACCTTTTCTAAAGGAGCAATCACAGCTCTTTTGTGAAATGATATAAACCCTCAAGGCTCTTTCTGCTCTTCTGTGAGTCAGTTCCACAGCTATATCTAGCCACTGCAGTGATAGACTGTCAGGTAAAATCTCTCTTTTATTCTTTATTGCTTCCTCAGAAGCAACTCCCTAAGTTTACCTCTGATGTGATTTGGAATAAGTAAACTCCTTTCAGCTACCATCATTCCACTTCGTAGCTAATGTCAAGGCCATGAAGATTAACTTGTAGTTTCACTTAACAAAACTAGGGGTAATAGGGTAGAATTGTTGATCTTTGTTTCAAATTCCTGTAGCTGCATGCAAGTCACTGCTCTCTCTGTATAAATCCTGGATTTACTCAAAGCAAAATCTGTGTGAAAATTGAAGGTGGCATATAAAGGGAAGGTAGCAAATTGCCCAGGTTTGATGTTCTAGGAACTAGCATAAAGTAGAAAATCACAGTTCATGAAATTCCAGATTCATCAGAGCCAGATTAAAATTATTTGGGAAATGTTTAACAAAATAAATATAATATATAAATAGATAATATTGATTTGTAGTTTTCTAAGTTAATATACCACCAGTTGGAATCCATTTTCTATATACACTGGTATATAGCAAAGTTTTCCTAGGTCATCTCAATCCTTTGGGAATGAGAAAAAGTTCTGTAGTCTAAATATGAACACCTTTCCTATGTATGTACTATATACTGGCCCTTAATTCAGCCCAGATCTTTTTTCCTTTCTGCTTTGAATTAGTATATTAAAAAGATAGGATAAATAACTTGTATATTATCGGGATACTCAGATTGAATGCTAGCTCTAAGGAGATATCACTTATTTATTCTCAATCAAATAGCCATTTCATTCAGACCCCTTCTAATCATCACAAGCTGGACACCTTGGTCTGAGTTAAATAAGACAGCTAAAAGTACCTAGAGAGGAAATGCTATCCCTTTCTAGAAACAAGGAAGTTGCTTCTAGGTTCAAAACAAATAATCTACAAAAAGTAAATAGTGAAAAAAAACTTTATAGGTAATGCTGAATCAAAGAAATTAAATCTGGACAAGAGAAATACTTAGAATTATAAAATTAGAGTATTTCAGAGCAGGAAAGCCCCTCACTTTCCACATGCTTCTGAGAAGGGAAGGAATTTGCTCAGGCTCACACTGTGAGTGCTCTTTCTGGACTTGTTCCAGCACAGCGAACCTCTGTCCATCTCATAGCTAGTTACCCAGCTGTGTGATTCTAGTTTCAAAGTGGATTACCCTCTGACTTGCTCTCCTTATGAAGAGCCCATAATGTTCTTATCAAGCACAGCTCCTGGTTCTGAGTTTTATAATTAAGGGTAAGAAGCTATTCCAAATCCTGCTTTTGTGGGAAGGAAAAGCTGCTGACCATGGTGGACAGAACAGAACAATCCAACAAACATTTTTTATTCAGCATATATTGTCTGCAAAGGTTTCTCTGTGCTAGGCAACAGAAACAATAAAATATTAAAAGCAGTCCCTCCCTCAGAAAATTTACATTCTACTGAAAGATGCAATATTTACACAGGTAAGTACAAAATAACTTTAGGAAAGTGAGAACACTGACAGCTAGGAACAAAGGTGAGATGGCATCTGAGCTGAGCCTTGAAGGAAACTCAGGATTTTAAGATGCAGATGAAGGAGTCCAGTTCCACAGACGGGAGACAAGTCTGACAGTTATTTTATTATTGCTATTCAGTCATGTCTGGCTCTTCCTGACCCATGGACCATAGCACACCCGTACTGTCTATGGGGTTTTCTTGACAAAGATACTAAAATGGTTTTCCATTTCCTTCTCATTTTACAGATAGGGAAACTGAGGCAGAGTTAAATGACTTTCCCAGGAGATTACACAGTTAGCAAGTGTCTCAGGCCAGTTTGAACTCAATCCATTGGTTTTTACAGCAAAGACACTTTCTTTTTGAAATAACTGAAATTTACATAGATCTTCCTAACTTAAGGTCCAGCACTCTACTCACTGAGCCACCTAACGGTCTAATTGTAGGATTAGATTCTCTCAAAGCTAGAAGCTCTCTTCTCATTATGAGGATCTTAAGTGATCTTAAATGTTGAGAAGATTTCCAGCCTTTTAATTTCCCTTTTCCTAACTAAACTTGTTATGCTCGTGTCTAATCACTTTTTAGTAAGTCTCTTCCATACCTTGGTACTACAATTTGATTACACTAAAAGTTGCTAAATAATAAACAAAAAAACCAAGTGAGTAAACAAACAGTCACTCAATCTCCTCTCCCTGATTCAGTCTGGAAACATGTCTTCAAGAATGTTCACCAGGTTCCCTTCTCTGTTGCTCTTATAGGATCCTGGGCTTCTTTCAAAACTCAGTTCAAGTTGCCCATCCTATAGGAAGTTTTTCCTGATCCCACTTGTTGATACCCTTCCCATCCTCAACTAATTATGTATATGTGTGTTTGTTAACATGTTGTATCCCCTCAATAGAATGTCAGCTCATCAAGGGCAAGAACTGTTTCCATTCTGTCTTTTCCTCTCCAATGCCTTGCCCAATTTCCCCCTTTTTTAGTTTGAATTTATGATTTCATTAATCCAGACAAAGAAACCCCTTCACTGATGTGCGCTGCCTTATAACAAACCCCTAAGGAGCTGTATGAGAGGTTAAATGATTTGCCCAGAGTTACCAAGGGAGAATGTTTTGGAGGCAGAACTAGAAATCCATGTCATAACATTGTTTTTAGTGTAATCATGAAAAGTGTATTTAATAGTAATAATTTTAAAAATAATTTTATTTAATATTAATTAGATTAAATTGGATGGTTTCATGAATGATGAAGCTCTCAATGTAGATAAACTACAATAAAGAATACCATGACATCCAGAGGAATATGAATGAGAAAAAGGGAGGAAGCCAAGGATAGACTTCTCCTTTATCAAAATTTTGCCCCAGTCATCCTTATTCTGATGAAAAGATTTTTTCTGCTTCCTGCCTTTTTTTGAACACCTCATGTGCAGCCACCCAAAAATCAAACTTCTTTCAATTGATAAAAAGACTCTTGAATGCTAGCCTGGGGATCCAATCTTGGCTAGAATACAATAATGTTATTTCCATGGAAAAATGTCAACAACTGATTTATAAATTTGGGGAAAAAAAACAGAGGAAATTGAAAATTGTCTACATGGCAAAGTTGTGCTCACACACCTTTGTAGACACGGTTACCCTTCCTGCCTTTCATAGGAAATGAAGTGTTCATTAATGCTCATTTTCAATTATCTTGTCTGGAGCACATCTCTTGGAAGAAGGATGAGACCATGTCATGTCAAGTAAGGTCATGAAACTCTTCCTAAATTGAGGGACTATAGAGGAAAACACACACACACACACACACACACACACACACACACACACACACACACACACACATATATATACACATACACACACACACATATATATAAACACACACACACACATTATATATATATATATTTTCCCTATAGAGGAGAAGAGGGAGAACAGAAACTGGAGGGTTTGGGGGGGGATGGCCCAGAGGAGGCAGGGCACTGTGAGAGCTATCCAGATGAGTTATTTACACAGTCACTTATTAGGTTGGTAGTGGCTGGTTTAGCTATTATTTTATTTAACTATTATTTTTCATCTCTGACGATTAACATAATAGTACATCAGTAAACATTTATGAAGTCCTTGCTTTGTACTAGGTGCTGGAGGAAAGACAAAATAAACAGTCCCTTCCCTCAAAGAATTCACATTTAAGAAAAAGAGAGCAAGGGAGAGAAAGAGAAAAAATATATATATATA
This sequence comes from Antechinus flavipes, assembly GCF_016432865.1. NCBI lineage: Eukaryota > Metazoa > Chordata > Mammalia > Dasyuromorphia > Dasyuridae > Antechinus > Antechinus flavipes. Next base: position 495,204,142 of record NC_067398.1, on the reverse strand, counting down.
CACACACACACAAATTTTTTTAAAAAATGGTGGCCCAAGATGGCTTACCACTAGAACAAGGGGTTCCTCGGAATTGTTAAGAACTTCCATGTGATACATCCGTCCTATTTGGTCCCCAGCCTTCAAGTTGGGTCTGTGCTGAACACTGATGACTCTGTGACTTGTTCTGTTCTTAGAGAGAGTCCCCCAGCGCCAGGGCTCCCGCCAGGCCTGCAGCAGGCCCAGACTACCCCACCTACTCCCCCGCTCCCGAAAAATCTCTCATCGCGGTGGAAAATTACACATTCACAAGTTGTGTTTCTTTTCTCACCCCAAGCTCATTCCCACACAGAGGCAAATTCCCGGCGTGACCTCATGGATGAATCACGCAGCTCTCAGGCTGTTTACGGCCTTTGGAGCAGAGATTCTGGTGGGAGCTTCATTAAGACAGTCCCCATTGTTCCCCGTTGCCCTTGGGTTAGGTATGGCTTTAAGACGAAATGCTGACTGGGAGAGAAGGATTGCGGCCTAAAAGGGGCTTTTATTCCCCTCACTTCCTAATAGAATAAATGTCAGCCTTGGGTTTTGGTCCATTTACTCGGAACTGCGGCTGGAGCAGTTAACAGGCCGTGCTCCCATGGAGCAAGCCAAGGCCAAGATGTCAGCCACCCCCCACCAGGGGAATAATTGCCCCTGACATTTCCTGAAGAGGCAATAAGTGGGGCTCGTTAGATGTGCAAAGTGAGAACTAGGAGGAGGTTACCTGTGAATAGAGGATCTCTTAATTAAAATTAGCCCCAAAGCCGGATTTCATTTTCTAATCCAGTTTCCTAGCTTTGGTTGCTGTGCAGTAAATCTGTATTTCCTTTGAAGGGTTCAGAAAATCTAGTCAATATTTAATTGGCTTTTAAATTATTCACAAGTCATAGTGTTTGGGCCATTGTCATTTAAAGAGCAGAGCCCCATATTGAGACCTTTGGGTTATTGGAGGCAATCTGCACCCGTCTGACCAAAGGGAAGTCCTCCATTTTAAGTTATTAAACAACAAATGTGATTTTTATTGTGGCTTTTTAAAAATTTTTAATCCCCGGTGTGTGGGGGGATAGAGAATAGGTGTCTGGAATCTTTGGGTAAGGATTTGCAGTCTCTGTTTTTGTCACTGTATCCTAGTCCTCGCCCTGGCACAGAGAAAGTGCTCGGTAAATGCTTGTTGCTGATCCGAGTCGGTGATCAGGCTTTCCAGCAGAACAGTTAGCTGGTGGTTTGTGGCTAGCGCTGGGCAGGGAGGGACACCAGAAATGCCCCATTTACATTTATGAACTCATGTAGGGGACAACATGGAGCAGCTGGGTGTTGCAGTAGAAGAAATCTTGTTCAGATGCTTAATAGCTGGGCAAATGGTTTAACCTCTCTATTTGCCTCATCTGTAAAATGGAGACATAGTGGAGAAGTAAATGGCAAACCATTCCAGGATTCTTGCCAAAGAAACAGTCCATGGGATCTCTTTATAGAATAAAAGAAAGTAAAGGGAGGGAAGAGCAGACTTTGCAATTGTTAATGTCAACTGAAATAGCCCATTTTGGAAAATGGGAGTATTTCAGCTGCCCGGTTCATTTAATTCAATTCTCATCCCTGCCCCACGCCCAAACAATCCACTTTCTTCCACATTTCCCTATTACTGTCGAAGGACCAGCAGGCTCACGATCTCCTTGTTATTCCTGCGGCCTGACTCGCTCCCCTGTATTTATTCTGTAGCCCCAAGGACCTCAGAGGATTCCCCAGCCTGCTAAATAAAAAAAAAAAATCCAAGGGGTTTTAACTTGAGTTACCCATCAAAGTAAGGCCTGCAGGGAACCATCAAAATGTGTTTTCCCCTGGTGGGGAGCTTGAATATTAACTATTCGCCAATTCACCTTCTCGGAAGTGTCTGCATAGAATAATGGAGTTTGCAATGTACACAGAATGAGAATGGTGTAGCATTTGCAGGGACATTTCATAGATCCTGAAAAAAAAAAAAAAAAGCCAATTCTAGAGAGATTGTCTAAGACTTCTAAATTAATCCCAGATACCGATCCCTGTTAACTTTGAGCGAAAATCTTCCTTTCCTCCCTTAATTAAATTTGACCTCACCAACACTGGGGAATTCAGACTGTTCTTCTGGCCTAGTGACTTGTTTTATTTTTATTCCCCATTTTGGTGAGCGATCAGAACAATGGCCTTCCAAAGAAAAGTGCAAAGATTTTTGTCACCACACCCCTGGGAGTTACATTTAAATCTGTTTCATTGGAGCTTTCCAAAAGTCCGTTTTAGCTAAGTGCGCGACACAAAGTTCACATTAGAAAGGGACCCAGGACGGACAGCCTGCAGGTTGAGGTCTCTGACTGGCTCTGTTACCCACTGCTTGCATGACCCTGGACAGATGGTTTATCTCCCAGTTATCTCTTCGGTAATATGAGAAGAGTACACAAACATTTATCAAAGCATTCCAGTATCACAGTGAAAGGTTACATTAATTCACACCTAGAGAAGTAAATAAAGTTTTTGTTTTACAAGGCGGGACAGATATGCTTGGGTGGTTTATTTGTGTTTCCCCCACACACCAAAAAAAAATCTTAGAGCTCCAAAAAAATTCCTTGTCCAGGCCTCCTAGTTAGCAGATACTTTGTCCTTCCACAAATGAAATTTTATTTTATTATCCATTTATGCTTTTATTTTTTTATCTCTGTATTTCCCAAGGCCTAGAATGGTGTCTAGCCAAGAATAGCAGTTAATAAGTCTTTAAGCTAAAAAAAAAAAAAAACAAACTTGTTTTTGATATGCTATTTATTATATTCAAATTGAGAGCCTACCTCCAAATATACTGTTTTCCCACTTTATTGATCATTTTTACATAGTGCTTCAAAGGCTTCTCCCCATAGCAGTCATGTGATGTAGCTAGTACAAATTGTAAGGCAACTAAGAGCACCAGATCTGGAGTTGGGAAGACTCCTGTTTTTGGTTAAAATCTGGCCTTAGGGACTTATTAGTTGTGAGACCCTGGGCAAGTCATTTAACCCTGTTTGCCTCAGTTTCCTCATCTGTAAAATGAGCTGGAGAAGGAAATGCAAAGCATTCCAGTGTCTGAGCCAAGAAAACACCTTGAGTGTTATACTCATTTTTTCAGAAGAATCCAGATCCCAGAGAGGTTAATTATTTTGCTTAGAGTCATTCAGCTAGCTAGGAATTCTTCGACCCAGTTTCCAACTCATTGGACGGAAGTTACTGTGGGAGTCTTCTGTGGCCAGCATATTTCTTGGAGAAAACCCTGGATTTAGGATCAGAAAGATGGTTCATATTCTCCCTTTATTAATTAATTTTGTGACTCTAAGAAAATCAAAACTTCTCTCAACCTCAATTTCTTCATCTTCTAAAATGGGGTTTGTAATACTGTCTTCTTCATGAGTTATTGTGAGAACCAAGAGAAAATATTATATAAAGTGCTTTGCAAATCTTTAAAGATAATACAAATGCTGACTATTGTTATAATTCTAAGAAAAAAATTAAATTCACCAGCTAAAAAATGCTAGTTAGATTTTTTTAGAACAACTTATGAATGGCCAACTCCGGCCCACCTGATTCTTTGTAGGTAAAGGGACTACCTCTAAAACTCCAAAACATATTACAGGTCATACCCAGAGAACTGGATGAGTTTTTGGGTCACAGAAATATGAAATTTTACAGTTTAGGATCTGATCAAATATTTGTTAGCTTATAGGGAAAATATTAATATTTCTAAAATGAACTTTTACTTCCAACACGTTTCATTTTTCCCTTTATTCTTTAAAATAAAATAGAACTAGGGGAAAATATGTTTCATGGCTTGTTATGGGTAAAGACTTGGCCCTGAGTGGGGAGCCTCTGTCCTTAAGCTAGATTGGTCCTTAGAAAGCAGGCGGGCCTTTCCAGCTTGTAGAAGCTATCAGCACTTGGGCTCAGCTGGCATAATGTGGAGAACTCTAGGTCATCACTAGGAAAGGCTTGTGGAGCCAAAGTCACCTACCCCAGGAATAGCAAAGGCCACATTTAAACCTAATCTTTCCAACTCTGCAGCAGATGCATTTCTTTGTTTTGCTTTAATTTCAAATTCATTTCTTTATTTGAAAATCTCTGAAAGGGAAGCCCAGCAGATTATAAGCACCATGAAGGTAGACTGTCCAGCACTTTGCATGGAATAATTAGTAAAAAAAAAAAAAACATATTTTAATGAATGGAACAAATTTAAACTTACTAAATTGTTGCTCCAGCACCTTGTGTGGAATAATCAATTTAAAAAATTCAATGAATGGAGCAAATTTAAATTAATTATATTGTTGCCCAAGCATTATGTTTCTGAGACAATATATTGTTATTTATTCCAATGTTAGAATAAATTTAAATTGAGTTTGATTTTCCAATTCATAGGTCAAAAACTGACCTATGTCAGTCAGTCTACTATCAGGAAATCTACTGAGGATTTGTGTAGGAATCAAGATTGACAAGAATTTTATGAAAAGGAAGAGAATGACTGCTAATTTGGGGGCAAATGGATGAAATATTCCCATTTCCCTGACAGTTATTACATCTTGGTGTCTAACCTGACACTTTCTTTTAGCAAACAGCATAACATGCAGATAGCATGATGGATTGGGCATCTTCTGGTTCAGAGCCAGCTTTTGACCATGTGACCACAGACAAATTAAACACTCAGATCCTCAGTCCTATAATGTTATTGTTAGACTCAAACGAGACACTGTACGTGAAAGTCATTGCAAGTTTTTTGTTGGTCTATGTCAGCTAGTATTCTGTGTTGTCACAGCTCTGTCCGTAGTTGTGTGGACTGTAGTTTTCTGTAGCTTTCAGTTTTTATCTTCCATAAAATGAAGAGGTTCAGTTAAATTCTTCATGGCCTCTTCCAGCTCTAAAAAAGAGTAATTTATTTTCCTGTGGAGATGTGTCCAGGGTTTTTAATGCAAAGGCACAAGAATAGCATCAGAGGATGCTTTTTTGGCAAGCTTATTTTCAAATGGATTTGGAAAAAAGGGACAAGAAGCATTCCCCTCATTCTCACCATGAAACATTTACAACTTTTAACAGTCTATTGAAAGCCAAGAGCTCCAAAGCAGCGTCTTTAATAACTTGCTGTGCCAATAAAGTTTTTAAAGTAGGAAGTTATAAACAGAGAACACTTAAAAACAAAGTACAGGCACTGAAACAGTTGTAGGAGGGATGCTCTCAGTTGTTCCATTTCTGATAGATCATGATGGGGAGTAGAGCTGTGATTTCACTGGCTTGTGGATTTCATGGTGAAGAAATCCCTCCATTAATGAAAATCAAGAACTTATAGTCTAAGAGAGGTGCCTTCAGTTCTGAGAGAACAAGTGTTTTTCCTGAGGTTATACAACTTGTATATGTATGTGAAAGGTGGGACTTGAATCCTAATCTTCCTGGCTCTGTCTACCATACTTTGTTATCTTTGTATTAATGATTCTGGTGGCAATAGCTGACAATTATATAGTACTTTAAAGTTTGCAAAGTACTTTGTTTTTAAATTTTTTTATTTATTTTATTAAATATCTCCCTAATTTTTTTTGCTTTCAACATTTACTTTTTATAAGATTTTGATGTCCAATTTTTTCCCTCCCTTCTTCCCCTCCCTTTTCCTCAAGATAGCAAGTAAATTGAGATAAGTTTTACATGTACAATTATATTAAATATATTTACACATTAGTCATATATTTAAAAAGGATCAGAATCAAAGGGGAAAACCACAAAAAAAAACAAAAAAAAGTGAAAATAGTATATTGTAATCTGCATTTAGATTCCATAGTTCTTTCTTTGGATGTGGATTGCATCATAGTTTTTTGGGATTGTCTTTTATCATTGTATTGCTAAGGAAAGCTAAGTTTATCAAAGTTGATCATAGCACAGTGTTGGCTGTTATAGTGTACAGTGTTCTCTTGGTCTGCTCACTTCACTCAGCATCAGTTCATGTAAGTTTCTCCAGTTTTTCTGAAATCTACCTGTTCATCATTTCTTATAGCACAATAGTATTCCATTACATCATATACCAGATGGGAATCTCTCAATTTTCAATTCTTTGCTACCCTAGTTCATGCACATTATCTCATTAAAGCTTCCCAACAAACCTTTGAGGTCCAAAGCAGAAATATATTCTCCATTTTACAAATGGAGCAACTGAGGCTCAGAAAAATTAAAAGACTAGTATTTGGTTTTAAATAACATGGTATTTGCACCAAGTTCCTTCACAGAGTTATAGTCAAAAAGATACTTTATAAAGCCTTATTAAAAGGCTAAAGCAGTTTGAGATTCAATTAGTGTCATGAGAATGGAAATATCTAAATAAAGAAAAATGGGAAGTTCCAGCTTTGGTAATTTGATATGAAATATGGAAGGACTTGATTCTTATAAGCAAACAAAACTGTTTTTTTCTCTACCTAATTTATATGTAGCAGGAAACACCAGTAGGGCATTTAAAAACAATTCAGAATTCATCTTTGATCAAGTGAGTTTTACTTCTTTGGGCACATGGGAGTTCTTGCATGATATTCTTTCTTTGTGTACGATTTCACTGAATTTTATATAAAAAAAACATTGAGGCGAATTTTTGGTTATTGCCAATTTCATTTATTTTGTGGGTGAGGAAGGGAGAAAGGAAAATGAGAACAGATCTCCAGTTTAGGTTATGTTAGTGATTATAAATCTATTTTGAGTTGTGAGGTGACCAGAAGGCTACATACAAGGCTGTTCCAGCGGAGACCACCAAGTTAGCTGGAAATTAAAGACAGATGAAAACAAATGAGTTGGAAAATGCCCGTACGCCTTTCTCTGAGTTGACATAAAATGCCCCAGATATGAAGCAACATTGATCTAGGCAAGTGACACATTTCACTTCTGCTTATTTGGTGTAATGGATAGAGAGCCTGTTTTAAAATCAAAAGACATGGGTTCAAGTCCTGTCTCTGACACACTCAGACCCACATAGGTAGGCAGAGTTTCTCATTGGGGCGTTCCTTGTACTAAAATCACAGGTTCATTTCTTATCTCCTACCCTCACCTCCATTTCTTATTCTCTTTTTCTCTCAATATGTCCTATGCTCTACAACCAAAATCATATATAAAGAAGCAAAAAATATGATTTCAAAGATGAGGAAAAGAATTAGGTTTGGGCGTTTTATTGTGTTGGGGATACGGAGAAAAGTTGAAGTACTTAGAAATCAAGTATTCAGAATTTTGTGTGGAACATACAAATATCTGTAGAAACAGCTTTGATATGATATATTTTATCAAAGATATGACTAGTTAAGAATCAGTTTCTTCATTTGCTTCATTAATTCCATTGATTTTCATCTATCATGGGTGTTTTTCCTTCTTTACCATTTTCTCAACTTCTTTTGTGGTGTTAATCTATGGCTGGATGCCTTCATCCATCCCCCTTTGGTATAACACTTAGGATGTCAAGGACAAGTGAGATGGGTCCCCAAGTCACTACATTTCACTCTCCCTGTCTTTGCATAATCATCACTTTCCCCTCATTCGATTCTGTGGCCTCCTGTTCTATGAACAAAACACTACATCTCTTGGTTCCAGGAATTTTCTGCCTAGAATTCTTCCTTCTTTAACTCCATTTAAGTCAAAAAGAAAATCTCATCTTTTATAGGAAGCTTTTCCCAGCCCTTTTTAATTCTAGTATCTTTCTTCTGCTAATTATTTCAATTTATCCTGTATATCGCTTATTTATATATCTATTTCTTTACTTGTCTCTCTCAGTAGACTGAAAGCTCCTTGAGGAAGAAACTGACTTCTGTTTCATTTTGTGCTTAACACTTAGCCCTGGTACCTAGTAGGCACTTCATAAATGTTTATTGGCTAACTAACTCTATTAAGAACAACGGTTCAGAAGAATTTTTTTTCCTGTTCTACTTTCCCCAAGAAGCAAAAATTCAATAGTAAGAAATATCTTTCCAAAAGGCAGAGTCAAGAAGCACCTTCCCTGGCCCTCGATGTAATAGTACACTAAAATTCAGGAGTAAAGCATGAAGACATTAAAAGGCAAAAAACACTTTAAAATTTCCTCCTGGATGGACTTGTAGGAAGCCATGGAGTTTTCCTGAACATTAGCTGGGCCAGGATCACACATGATCATTATGTGTCAAGACTTAAATCCAAGTCTTTAAGTTAGAAGGCCCAGGCTCTATCCACTAGCCACAGTTTCTTGGATCAAAATAATATAATGAAATTTTTTTTAATGCTATTTGTCAGTCATCTTGTTTTAATAAGGATGCCCCGAGAGGCCAGATCTGTATATTAACAGTTATAAATAGTAACTACCTTAAAGCAGTCAAGTTTATAGTATTCCCTAATTGCCAATGATTAGATTTATTATCTAGCAGTAGTCAGTTCCTTTTAACAGCATATGACATTAAGGAGATAAATCTCTATATAGTAAAAAATTAAAAAAAAAAAAAAGATTTTGAGCCTCAGCTAATAGACTATTTGTTTCACGCAGTATTTGATACAGAGAAATGCCAGTATTATATATTTGTAAGATTAGAGAAGCTGCTTGGCTCTTCCAACCAGGATCTCGGAGGACATTTCTGTGTTTTAGATGTGTTGCCCCAAGTCCATTAAACATCTATTAAACACTTTTTACATGCCAAAGTTAGAGATAAAGAAGTTTTTTTTTAACATCCAGCCTTCAACTTTGCAGGTTTAGAAATTCAGTTTTCTCAGTTAATAAGAGCTGATCAGATTCTGGGGAGCAGTTTAATTTATTGTTAATTTTCTTGTTATTATCCATTCATTTTCAGTCACATCATCCTCTTCATGATTCCATTTGGGATTTTCTTGGCAGAGAGACTGAAAGTGCTTTCCTGTTTCCTTTTTCAGCTTATTTTATAGATAAGGAAACTAAGGTAAACAGATTAAGTGACTTGCCCAGGGTCACACAGCAAGTAAGTGTCTGAGGCCAGATTTGAACTCAGTTCAGGCCTGGTGCTTTATCCACCAAGTCACCTAAGATTTGAACTCAGTTCAGGCCTGGTGCTTTATCCACCAAGTCACCTAAGATTTGAACTCAGTTCAGGCCTGGTGCTTTATCCACCAAGTCACCTAACACTCACCTATATAGGTCTTACCTTCAAGGTGGGCACTTTATGCATTTTTTTTTTCATTTGAGGATACATTCAGACAAGGTCCACAGTGCATAGCTGTGGAATGTCAAGGCCGAGATTCAACTTCAATTGGAAGGGCTTTTAGAGTGCTATTTTCTGACTTGCCCAAAAATGCAGGAAAAAGCAGGTAGAGCCATGATTGGAACCTGCATTCTGACTCTATTTTCTTACCTACATGACTTTGTTTTTATTAGTAACTTCTAAGTTAAAAAAAAAATTTTGAAACAAATTCTCAGATATATTCTCCATTCATCTAATTTTACATTGTACCACTCAGTTCCTGAAGATGCAAGAGAGAAATAGAGAATAACTGAGTTAGATTCCAGTGAACTAAAAGAGGATAAGAAGACAGACTTTGAAAGAAGGAGGAATGCATGTTTTTTTTTTTAATTCAGACATTAGCAAGCACCAATTAAAATGAGTGCTTCCCATGTACAAAGTAGAACAGAATAAGAGGATTGTACAAGAAATTTTAAGTCTCAATTTTGTATAACTTGTTTTTTCTTTTTTTATTTATATAATAACTTTTTTCAAGTGTTTTATTTTTCCAATTACATTTAAAGATCGTTTTCAACATTCATTTTTTACAAGATTTTAAGTTTCAAATTTTTTCTATTTCCCTGCCATCCTCTCTCCCTAATATGGCAGATAATCTGATAAAGATTTTACATGTGCAATCATGGAAACATAATAAATTCAACTTTTAATGTTATCCTGATTATCTGTGATTCTTTCTTCCCTTTAAAAAAAAACCTGCTTCAGTGACCCCCTTTTCTTTCTCTTCTTTTTCTTTCAGTAACTCCATTCCTAGCTCCCTTCTCCTCTCTCCAACTGTTCTTCTCTTTAGAAAAGAAAAAGAAAGCCAAAAAATATGCATAATCAAACAAAATAAATTCCTTCATTGGTCATCTTTAGATACGTATTTCTGCTTCTATAATTCCAGTCCTCTTGGATCTTTATTGTATTTATTTTGTTAAGTATTTCCCAATTATCTTTTAACCTGATCAATTTGGGCATCAAATTGGGTCAAATGTTTGACACTTTTGTCTTATAATCTCACAACTCATTAGCCTAGTCCACTCATTTTATAGATTAGGAAACTGAAACCCCAAAGTAGTTACATAATTTAACCAAGATTATATAAATAGTGACAGGCAGAATTTTAACTCAAATCCTTGGACTCCAAAGCCAGTCATCTTTGCAGTGTACTTTTTTCTGATCTTTCCTCCTCTTCTCTCCTCCCTTTGCCTCTCTATTTCTTTTTCTCTTTGTCTCTCTCCTTCCTCTTTCTTTCCCTCTCTCTTTCTCATTCTCTTTTCCGCCTCTCTCTTTCTCCCTTTTCCTCTCTTCCCTAACTCTTCGCTTCTTCCCCATCAGTCTTTCTCCTTCCCTCTCCTCCTTAACTTATCCTCTTTGTGTGTCTCTCTTCTCTTTTTTCTCTTCTCTCCTTCTCTTTTCAGTCTTTCTCCTTTCCTCTCCTCCTTAACTTTTTCTCTCTCTGTCTCTCTTTTCTCTCTTCTTCTTACTCTCTTTTTAGTCTTTCTCCTTTCCCTTCCTTAACTTCTCTGTTTCTCTTTTCTCTCTTTTCCTTTTTTCTTTTGTTCTCTCTTTTTCTCTCCCTCATTTTTCAGTCCTCTTTTCCTCTCCTCCTTAACTTTTCTTCCATCCGTCCTCTTCTCTCTTTTTTCTTCTCTATTTTCTCACCCTCCTTTTATTTTTTCTTTCCTTTCTCTTCTTCTCTCCCTCTTTTCCTTTTTTCTTTTTTCTCTTTTCTCTCTTTCTTTTCCTTTCTTTTCTTTTCTCTCTTTTTCTCTCCCTCTCTTTTCAGTCTACTTTCCTCTCCTTAACTTCTCTCTCTCTTTTCTTCTCTCTTTTCTCATCCTCGTTTCCTTTTTTCTCTTTTCTCTCTCTTTTCTTCTCTCCCTCTTTTCAATCTTTCTCTTTTCCTCTCTTCCTTAACTTCTCTGTTTCTCTTTCTTCTTCTCTCTTTTATCTCCCTCTTTTCCTTTTTTTCCCTTTCTCTTTCTTTTCTTTCCCTCCCTTTTCAGTCCTCTTTTCCTCTCCTCCTTAACTTCTCCTCTGTCTGTCCTCTTCTCTCTTTTCCTCTCCCCCTTTTTCTTTTTTCTCTTTTCTCTTTCTTCTCTTTTCTCTCCCTTTTTTCCTTTCTTTTCTTTTCTCTCTTTTTCTCTCCCTCTCTTCTCAGTCTATCTCTTTTCCTCTCCTTAACTTCTCCTCTGTCTCTTTTTTCTTCTCTATTTTCTCACCCTCCTTTTATTTTTTCTTTTCCCTTTCTCTTCTTCTCTCCCTCTCTTTTCAGTCTTTTTCTTTTCCTTCTCTTCCTTTATCTCCTCTCTCCCCACGACCATCTGAGCCTGGTATTCTGTTTGCTACAAACATGGTACATGATCTTATATCATAGAAGTCTCCCTGTTGTACTTCTCAGTGCCAACTTGCATTATTTTCCAATAACAAATATTTTTGAGGTAGTGGGGGGGGTTTTTGATGTAGAGGCTCCAGGGAGCTCTTGAGCTGATCATTTAAATAAACCTTTATGAAAGGAGCCATAGAAAACAACTGGGAGTGACAAACAGAAATGAAATTGGCTTGTACAGCATCTGAACAAAATAGTCATCATGTCTATATTAAGGCAATATAGGTCTAGTAAGAGGTTTCAGGACAGGATTTTTTTCCTCCCAGATAACAGCAATAAAAAGAATGGTAAGTGGTTCATCTATAAAATGAGAAAGATTGAACAAAATGACTTCCAAAGTTCCTTCCAGTCCTTTATCTATAATCCAGCGTCTGGTGCTTAAAAAGGGTAGGTTGACTGGGTCCCAAAGAGATCCTTTTCCAGTGGTGAATTTTTTTTTATTCTTTATTATGTAATTAGTTTGTTACTAGAGATCAGTCAGTAAGCATCTATTGAGCACCTACTGTGTGTCCCCATGCTAAGCTCTAGAGATACATAAAAAAGCCAAGAACCATCTAAGGAGACTTGCTGAAGTGACATTCTCAGTAAGACTTCCTTCATCTTGTAGACTTTTTGGTCCAGATGGTTTTCATTTATTTTGGAATGGCTAAAATGTAGATGTGCAGAATCCATTTGTGGGCAGCTTGGTGGTACAGTGGACAGAGTGCTGGCTCAGGAGGCAGGAAGCTTGATCTCCATGAGTTCAAATGCAGCCTCAGACACTTACTAGCTCCATGACTCTGGGCAAATCATATAACCCTGTTTGCCTCAGTTGCCTCATTTAGAAAATGAGCTGGAAAAGGAAATGGCAAACCAGTATCTGTGCCAAGGAAAACCCAAAAGGGATCGCAAAGAGTCAGACATAACTGAAACAACTAAACAAGAACAAGGTGAACCCTGAAAGCCTTGGATTGCAAGAGGGAGAAAATAAGGAGGTCCTGTTTTCCAGGACGCCTTGCGTTGCTTTTTGGTGTCGTGTAACAAGCAGCGCGGCGGCTCCATTGGGGTGGACAAAAGTATTTTCTTTGACTTGTCCCCCTCAGGGATCTGAAACTGGATGGAGGACGACAGTCTGCTGGAGCTGTGAGCTTGAAGGAGATCATTGGCCTTGAAGGCGTAGAGCTGGGAGCAGATGGCAAGGTGAGAAAGCTCGGCTTTCAATGGGGAGCTTCCCATGGGCCTGTCCTAAAGCTGATGGAGCTAGCAAGGGCCGGACCTGTCAGGACAGGGCATGGGATGCTTAGTAACAAATGGGCCTTGGAGGGACCGATTCCTGAGTCCCCCTCCTCGGCTCTCCCGGCCCCACCAGCAATTTTGCAGCACACTAATAATTCCACAGCAGTACGGTTTGAGTTCCCAGAGTAAATTATCTCTCTTCCCCTGCTGTTTCTAACCCAGTGTTCGACACAGCCCAAGAGCACTCCTCCCCCTTAACACGCTGCACTTGAGAATGTAGTGATTAGTGGTATGAAGACATTCATTAGGAGGTAATGCAAGCGAGCGGCATCCCAGCTGCCTTCTCAGTGTCAGCTCAGGAAATGTGATACTCGGCCTGTTCTCTGGCATCCCAAACCGCGTCCCCGGGGGGCTCGGCAGGACCTCTGACTGGCTCCACACAGCAACAAGCGCCGTGTAGAAGGGCGGCCGAATTCTTCCATCACCGCCGAATCAGCGTGCCATTTGGGCCTGCCAGATGGAGAGCTAGAAGGGGGAAGAGAGACTTGGGAACATATTTAATTCTCCCGGGCTGCATCCCATCCAGTAGCTATAAATTCTTCCCAAAACCATCTTCTGAGGGTGATACAGGTGTTTCTTCAGTGATGAACATTTTATCTTGGAAGGGGAGTTTCCAGGTGTGACCTTTACAAGGAATAGGAGATCTGGGAAATGAACTCCTCAGATAGCCAGTCAAAAAAGTTCTTGGGATCCCAACTCATTTAGTACCAAATTCGTATTACAGTTATTATTTATTGTTTTATTATTTATTTATTATTATTATATTTATTATTTTCCCTGCCTACTTCCTTTAAAAAGAAACACACTTGATTTACTAAAACTGAATTTATGTGTTTGAAAGGACAAGATAAGATGATATTAAATAACATATAAAAGGCATCATGGCATGGTTGATAGAATGCTTGATGATTTATGGAGTGAGTTAAATTCAAATTCTATCCCTGAGACTTATTAGCAGTCTGGGCAAATCACTCAATTTCTTGGCACTTAAATAAGTCATAGATGGGCTGAGATCTCTGTGAATGGAAGGAGTCCACATTGGGAGTCCCCTGTGCTGAAAAAAATCTCAACTCCTTTGAGTATTGGAATTATATATTAAGCAGCATGTGGCAGACACCCCGTCACGTGATTTATTTAGCTTTAAAAAAATATCCCACCGTCTCCATGGGATTACTGTCTCATGCTTGCCTGGTCTGTCTTCATCTTTTTTAGACTGTTTCTTACACCCAGTTTCTATTACCCACCAATGCCTTCGGAGCTCGGAGAAACACCATAGACTCCACTTCTTCCTTCTCCTCCCAGTTTCGTAACGCCAGCCATCGTAGTCTTTCCATAGGAAGGGCAAGCAGCAGTACCCAAGGGAGCATCGACACAGGTAACTTTGGAGCTCTGGCTCTTGCCCTCGGCTGGTAACTGTCAGCCCTTTTTTCAGTGTGACTTCCCCTCAGGTCACTAGAACAGAATATAGTACAAACAAGGTCAAGTGTGAACGGCTCCTCCTTTGGGCTGTCCCCACTGTGGGAACTGGATTGACTTCCTGAAGGAAATCTTGATTACTTTTAGCTTGGTCAGTATGAGCCATTGTGGGGAGATTGATTTATGAGGATCGAGCTCATTGAAAAGACATATGACTTCCATTCCTGCCCATGGAAGAATTTTTTAAATAAACTTTTTTTTATATTTTAAAATTTATTTATATTTACATTTTTTAATTTATTTCCTTACATCCAGATATGAAGCATAGTTCTGTGTGGGATATTTCATGGGCAGGTTTATGACACCTGGAAGAATTTACATACAACTTGCATGAATTAAGAGCAATTTAAATTTCCTATCTCAGAAATATTACAATAGGATGTCTTAAATGGAAAATTATTATTTTGGTATTAATAAGAAGCATGTGGATAGGACCACCTTCTGTGGACCAATAGTCTATAGGAATTACAGGGAATTGTGAATTCTCAGATTGGATAACAGCTTTATTATTTTAAAATTCAGGTGCAGAAAGTGAACTTTGTTTACTTGGCAGGGTCATGACACCTGGGAGAATTTACATACAACTTGCATGAATTAAGAGGAATTTAAATTTCCTATCTTAGAAATATGACAATAGGATGTCTTAAATGGAGAACCGGTGATCCAATCCCAGAGGGCATGAGCTTTACTGTCATGCATAGGTCTATTAGAATATGAAGCTGGGGATCCAATAGGGAACTAACTGAAGTGAACCAACAGTAGGTCAGGTTTCACTCTGAACTTCCAGGTAGCTTTCTGTTAGAGACTTTCAGGGCCATTAATGACTCCTCTGTGTACATGTCTGTGTGTGTGTGACCCCTAGGTAGTGACCTGGGAGATTTCATTGATTATGACCCAAATCTTTTGGACGATCCTCAGTGGCCCTGTGGCAAGCACAAGCGAGTTTTAATCTTTCCTTCATACATGGTGAGTAAATCTGCTGGAGTGCCAAATTAAGCCATTTCTGTGACTCTGCAAGCCTCCACACTATTAACCTTACCAAAACTTATTGTGGAAAATGGGAAGAAGGGGCAGCTGTGGGACCAGCATCTGCTTTCCTGGACCCTCCTCCACCTGTGCCCCAGGGAAATCTATTGAGATTAGTGCCTCCATAACATACAGCTTTCTGACAAGTTAAGAAAACAGCACTGAAAAAAATTTTAAAAATAAAAAAGAAAGCAGCATTGGCTGCAGGTTTGCTCAGTACTCCTCCAGGACTAACCCACCCCAGCTCTGCCTTGGGGAATAAAGGAACTTACACCTGAGTTAGCTCCCAAACATGGTAGCCAATCTAACATTCCTTGCAAGAACTCAGAGCCCAAGGCCAAAAGCTAGAATATGGATGGGTGAGTTGATCCCCAGCCAGTGTTCCCTCTTGGAGCAGTTTTGTTACCACATGGGGATGTCCTGGGGATGTCCACATGACCACAAACCAATCAGATGAGACCAAAATATTTGCTTAGTTAGCTCGGCTACCAGATTGATCCCAACTATTTAAATCCACCACATCTAATCCTATTTCAGTGAGGGAGTACCAGGTTTCCACCACACACGCCCTTCCTTTTATAGGCTTGTAGTTTCATCAGTGTAAGAAGTTCCTCATATGGAGATATCTTTGGGCAGCTAGATGGGATAGAGTGCCAGGCCTGGAGTCAGGAAGACCTGAGGTCAAACGCAGTCTCTGACAGTAGCTGTGCGGCCCTGAGCAAGTCACTTAACTTTGAAGGAAAATGGTAAACTGCTCTAGTGTCTTTGCCAAGAAAATCCCATATAGGGTCAGACATGACTAAACAACAACAATAAAGGAAGTTTCTCATGTGGAGATAACTTTACCAATAGGTAACTTAGTCAGTAAGTGATCTGAGGCAAGAAATTTTTATGTGACCTGGGTATAATAAATATATAAAGTAGGTATAAAAATCAAACATTTACTGATAATAAAGCGTAAAGAAATTTATTTTAAAATAATCCTTTGGTATATTTATAATTTTATCAATTATCAAAGATGAAAGCAAATTTGCAAATTAATGAGGTAGATGTGCTTGTTCATTTTTACATTAAGAATTCAGTCTTGACGTAATATTTGATACTGCAGGATGTAGAGCATCTAACATTTTTCAGAGTTAATTGACATTTTGATATTTCTCATATTCAATTATACAACCTTACATGAGATCACGACCCACAGTTTAAGAAACTTTGATATATAGATAATTGACTTATATGTGTCACAGGTAGAACTTGAACTCAACTCTCAGATACCAAGCAGCCTCTTTAATCAAATGTTTATTTCCAGCTGTCTTTATTCTTCTATATGGGAAGTCAAAAAGCTCTCTTCTCTCCTGATTGCCACAGTTTGGATGAATTTTAAACTGAAGCCCCAAAAAGTAATCCTGTAATTTTCTGAAGAAATGTGGCTCCCCCACATTTGGACTTTTGTTTAAAATGTTTTACTTGGATTCGTGCAAATGGCATCTACCCCAGACATCCTGTGAAAGAGCAAAGGGGAGATTTTTGAATTGACAGAATCACTGGGGCTGTACTTTGGGCCCCCAAAGTCCCAGGAGGCTGACCCTGGAAATGACGAGTCCAGACACCCAAGATCCAGTTCTTTCAGGAAGGGTGTGCAGCATTAATTACCACATTTCTCCAGTGCCCTGGGGGAGGGGACTGAGTGCGAGCAGAGAGTCTGTCCTGGACATTCTGTACTTTGTGCACAGCTCTGGTTTATAATTAAAGTTTCATTAACAAGTCAGCATACATCATTAGAGCCTGCCAGCTGCAAATCCTTAGACTTTTTTTTTTCTTCCTCTTTATGGGTGTGGAGAGCAATTAAGAGGAGAAAGTGAGCAAGAGAGGTGAGATAATGCAAACAGACTTAAAATTCATTCATTCACAAAGATTTCTAGGTCCTTTACATTTCTGGGCAGAAATCCCAGTTGTGTTGTTTTGACATCAGGAAGAGAACAGCCTAATTTAATTTAAAATGTCTGTAGGGATCACTAATTTTCTAGGGATGGTTTTTTGTTTGTTTGTTTGTTTGTTTTACCTGAAATCTCAAAGAAACCTGCAGATTTCCTATATAATATATTAGATTTACTTACCTAATCCTAGATTCTTAAGTGTCTTCCTTTTCCCTTACTTCATCCCCGACACACACACACACACACACACACACACACACACACACACACACAGATGTGAAAATATGCCTTAACTCAGGAGAATACAATTCTGAAAAATCTTAGATGCTCTACGTCCTGCAGTATCAAATATTACACCAAGACTGAATTCTTTATGTAAAGATAAACAAGCACATCCACCTCATTAGTAAGTGAAAAATATTTTTTACTAGGAAACACAAAGCATTAATTGTATAAAGTATATGGCTCATTAAAGAAAGACCTGCAACCAGATTTCCTTGCCTTAGGAGGCAAGAGACTTTGCTTCCCCAGAGAGCTTTAAAAATAAGGCTGATGACAGGTATTTACACATGTGGAGACAGGTGAGTGGACTGAATGACTTCTTGAAGGCCCCAAGCTTTTTGATTCTATACCAAAATGATTGTTATACTTTTATGAATTGCATTTTCTGTCATTTAAAACAATATCATTCTTCTAAAAAGAAATGCACTATTTAAAAATGAATTTTAAAAGACTTCGTAATCTCTACAATCTTTCTGTGTATTTTCCGCAGATTTTTTAAAAACTCATTTTGTGCTGCATCTAACATTGTGACTTTCTAAATGACATTCCAGCCATAGCTTGTGGCATAAATATTTGAGCCAGCATGCATTTTAATTGTGTGCAGATGTTATGAATGTAAGGCGTCTCTCTCCACTCCTCACTCATTCCAGGAAATTAAGTGAATGGAAACACTACAAGAGAGCTAGAGCTGCGGACAGTTCAAGACACGATCTTTCTGTGACAAATCAGGGAGTCATTCGTCCCATGTACAACATTGCCCACTAATTAGAAATGGCATGACTAAGATTAAATGGGCAAAGCTGGGTCTTCTCTGATTCTCCTGCTCTTGCAGAGTTATTTCAGTGATGGAAAATTGCAAATCAATTGTCTTGGGGGAAAGGGGATGAGAGGAAAAGAGCACATCTGTATCCATAGTAAATCCAAGATTATGTTTTTAGTTTCTATTACACAGAAATGGAATACTACACAGTCAAGAGAAAATAGATGAGTCATCCTTTCACTTTGTCTAGTGATTTACCAACCTCTTAGGGAAATTGATTAAATGCTTAGAACAACTGAACTGTCCATCTGTTCATCACTAACTAGATTTAGTAAAGGACCACTGCTCTCCTTAATTACCCTAGCTAACATGGAGCATCTGCTTCCTCAGCGCCTTTCCGAGTCTGCTATTCAGATGGAAATCAGACGGTTGCAAGTGAAGTAAAGTGATTTTCAGCTTTTCGTTGAATCTTAATGATTTCAGCTTTTTATTGAATTTCATCTAAATTTCATTGAAATTTATAATTTTCATTGAATTTCTTTGAATTTTAGAAGCGACAACCCCCACTTTTTACACGTGAGGAAATTGAGGCTCCAACAAATTAAGTGATTTGCCTCAGATTGAGTGGCTAAGTGCCACCATGGGTAGAGCACTGGAGTCAGAAAATTTGAGTTCAAATCCAGACTCTTTTGATGTGACCCTGGACATATGACTTAACCCTGTCTGCCTCAGTTTCCTCATCTGTAAAATGAGCTGGAAAAGGAAATGACAAACTATACCAATATCTTAGCCAAGAAGACCCCCCAACAACTGCACACACAACTAGCGGCATGAGATGAACTGTAATTCAAGTCTTCTGATTCTTGGTCCACAGTCTATCAGTACGCATCTTTGGAATATCCACCAGTCTGGTCCTGATTATGTTTAATGTTTATGATGTTTAATGATAATAATTAGAGATGTGTAACTAAATGTTTAACAACCAGCTTTCCAAGAGGGGAGATGTACATAAAACATACTTTTTAAATTAAGGTGCATTATTTAATCTAATTCTCTAAAACACTCTTCGTTCTGGACAGTCAACAGATGAATAAATCAGGCCCTGATTTGGGGCCAATTTTGGAGGTATAAATATTCACAATCAAAATTTAACATTTAGGTCTTAAATATCAGTCTTGAGTGTCTTGAGCACACCCCCAATAACAACTCACATTTATATTGAATTTTGGCTCTCCTGCCTTAGAACTCTAAGCTAGCTTTCTGTCTATCATGTCCTGCTGCCTCTTGTCCCCATTTGATTGATGAGGAAAAACTAAGGTTATTACAGAATAAAGGATTGAAGATAACTTGTAAGAGCTGTTACTCGGGCTGAGACCTGTTGAATTCAAAACCAGTAGCAAGATAAACAATTAAAGATTTGTTGTTGTTGTTGTCAGTGGGTTGTGTCTCACTCTTTGTTTTTTAAGGGTTTTTTTGGCAAAGATACTGGAGCAGTTTGCCATTTCCTTCTCCAGCTCCATTTACAGATGGGGAAACTGAGGCAAACAGAGACGTGATTTGCCCAGGGTCACACAGCCAGTAAATGAAGCTGGAGTAGACTGAGGTTTTCCTGGCTTTAAGCTTAGCACTCTATCCAATGAGCCTCCAAGCTGCCCCTAACCAAACAGCTTCAAAAATTCAGAGACGGCCCACATGAGTGATGGTTTTAGAGTACAGAGCAGACAGAGGAGAAGGGCAAGCTTTTATTGGCCTTTTCACTGAGACACTTACTGGAACCAGTACTGGATTCCAGTATCCGCATTCTCCATGCTGGTGTTATGGAGTCAGAGCTGAAACTCTGACCACCGACTGCCGGGATCTCCTGACTCACCAAGTGCTATTAGTCACACCTACAAGACATGGAGGGGGAGGTGCTCTTGGAAGCCTCGGTCATGTCTCCACACCTCCTGTCTGGGTTAACCCCCCACAAAGACACTCACACAGGGGTCTGCCTCTCTGCACCCCTGGGGACAATGGGACGGCCTTCTGGCTCTGGAGTCTGAGAGTTCCTCGGAGGCCATCGGCGGTCGGAGACAGCGAGCCCAGTGGGTTAATGCCTTACAGCATCGTTCTGTAGTGACTGTCTAAGCCAGTGGTTCTCAAACTTTTGTTTTGAGTATCTTTATCCTATTAAAAATTATTGAGGCTTTCTCCTATTGTACACATTAGGACCAATTATTCACTGGATCAGTGTGTGCCGGGACCCGCTGTCTTCCTAAATCATTGACTCGTGTTAAATACAGAAGGGGTTGCTTGCCTGCATCCTTAAGAGACCACAATAGGCCGGCCTTACTGCTAGGGCAGTTTGCGGATTTTTGCCAGCCTGAAACAATCTAAAATGCAGTGCGTTCTGTGCTTAGGGAGGAGACTGAGGCTTCTGGTGAAAATAATCTCTGGATTATATTATTAGAAATTTACCAGATTGGAAATAAAAACTATTTTTGAATTTGTAGACCCTCGAAAAGGGTTTCAGAGATCCCCAGGATTCTCTAGACCACACTTTGAGAACCACTGGTCTAAGACAAGCTCTTAATGGGGGCCTTCCTGATTCCCAGTCAGTGCTTGGCCCACCCACCGGGCTGCCTCCGTGCTAAGCAGTGGGGCACACCTGCGCGGGTTAGGCAGGAAGCGGCTTTGCAAGGCTGTGTTGCACAGGTAACTTTGGGCAGGGAGAGCTTCCTTGGATAGGAGGAAGGGTTTTGCTTGGTTGGTTTTTTAAAAATAAATTCTTGGTGCTTTCGCATCTGTGTGATAATAAGGGATAATCTCCAGCTAAATAAACAAGTTGTGGTGACAGAAATCATAATTTCTATCCAACAAGGTAGATATAAATACTACATGTACACACACAGAGGAATATATATATATATGTATATGTATACATGTATAGAGAACACATACATATGTGTGTACATGCATATATACACAGAGCTGAATATCTATACATGTGTACATATGCATACATACTTGTACACACAGAGGAATAACATGTGTTTGTGTATATACACAGGGAGGAACACATATATACATAAACACAGGAATGTATACATATATACATACAGAGGATTATATATACACAAACACAGGAATGTATACATACTATATATACACACACAGAGGAATATATATATAAATACATTTATACACATATATGTACACACACAGAGAACAGGAAGGTTCTCCTTGTTCGAATTGTGTAGATCTGCTCATTTTATGTTCTGGAAGATCTCCTCCTCCCCACTGACCTTCCCCCTCTTCCCCTTCATGCAGCTGTGTACACACAGCTTCCTCGAAGCCGGCCAGCTGCTGGAGAGTGCTTTTACATGACCTCTCCCCCTTAAAAGCAGAAATGCCATCTCTGCAGAAATGCAAGCTTGCTTTGGCCAAAGCCAGCCCCATTCATCACACGGTCCAGCTGGCTGTTGCTGATGCAGGAAAAGAGAATTGCTCTTTCTTCAGGGATTTCTATTCATTTTAGGGGCTGCCTATAGGAAGGGCATTCTATACCGCTGAAAAGTGATTATTCAGGAGGTCAAAAAGCAAACTACTTAATCAACTATCTGACTTTGGGCAAAAAAAAAAATGAGTGCTAAAATATATAAACAGTAGGAGAAAACAAGTAAGAGGAAATTAATCTGATTCTTCCCTTTTAGATATATAGTTCTTGGTTAATCAGCCAGTCAATAAATATTTACTAAGCACCTACTATGTGGCAAGCACTGCACTAAGTGCTAGGGATACAAAAAAGACAATTCCTGCCCCAGAATGGGGGAGATGCAACAAATATATACAAAGTAAGCTTTATAAAGGATAAATGGGAAATAATTAACAGGGAGGCACAAGAATTTAGAGGGTTTGGGGAAGATTTGCAGCAAAAAATGGGGTTTTAGTTGGGACTTAAAAGGTTAGACTTTGAGAAGCTAGTTTTGATCAGAGCTCCTGTGTGAATCAGTTTTACCTTTTTTAAAATACCATTCCCAGTAATTATTCCTGGCTTCTAAAAGAGTCATCGTGAGCTATGGTTTAATAAGTTTCATAGCCCTTTAGGATTTGGAGAACACTCTAAGGGTTTTATCTCCTTTGATTCCCACAACACTGTGAGAGAGTCACTATGATTTTCCCCATTTTCTAGATGAGGAAACCGAGGCTGAGTGGTGAGTTACCGGCCCACCTCACACAATGAGTAGATTTGAGACAGAACTTTACGAGACATGTCTGCACCTTCCGGGGATGCTGGTCCAGGAGAGGACCAATTATTCACTGGATCAGTGTGTGCCGGGACCTGCTGTCTTCCTAAATCACTGACTTGTGTTAAATACAGAAGGGGTTGCTTGCCTGCATCCTTAAGAGACCACAATAGGCCGGCCCTACTGCTAGGGCAGTTTGCTGATTTTTGCCAGCCTGAAACAATCTAAAATGCAGTGCATTCTGTGCTTAGGGAGGAGACTGAGGCTTCTGGTGAAAATAAACTGCTGAGTGTCATCCTTGAGCCTTGCTAGTAAGCAGAGGTTGAAGCTTACACAGAACCCACTAGAGAAATAAAGGATACCACTGTGACATAAAGGAATTAAAATATGGGGGTACATGGCATTTTATAGACAGGTCAGTGTCTGAAGGCTAAGGAAACATCGATAGATAAATGGAAAGTTAAACTGATACTAGTCTGACTACAGACTGTTTGGGGATCATTGGTGGACAGGTCCCTATATTTGGGGCTACAGACAATTTAATTGTTCAGTAAGCATTTATTAAGCATCACTTATGCTTAAGCAGACTGTTGTAGACACTGTGATACAGGTGCCAAAAAAAATCAAAAGATAGTCTCTGGAAATTTCAAGAGACATAAAAATACTTTTTAGAAGAGAAATAAAGTTTTTTTTAAAGTATTGACAATCTAAAATTGAATAAATATTTAATAAATGTCTACTATGTGCAAGGTATTAGGAAAGATACCTTCTGTGGAGAAGGTGGAATGTGAGCTAGGATTTTAAACCTGGATAGAATGTTAACAGGCAGAAATTTGGGAGGAGAGGGCCTTCCAGGCAGAAGAAACAGTGTGAGCAAAGCTCTGGAGGTGGGAAACCTAAAATGTGTTTTAATGTGTGTAGATTATAATCTAGTTTGGCTGACAGGAGAATATCTGAACTGGAGCTATGAAAAAGCATTACCTATGGCTAGCACCATGGGCCAAAATTTTTTTTTAAAATAATGCCATTTTAAGGATGTCCAAGAGACCATTCATACTATCTTGTTATTCTAGAAAAGATCCTGAATCTCCAAATTTAAATTTAAGTATTTGCTTATAATTTAAATATCTGGGGGAAGGAAAGGGTCAGGTAGTTGGACTTTTCAAACAGATGTACAATCAAAACAAGGAAGGACCCTGTTGCAATTTAATATTTTTAATGGAAAGCAACCTAAATTGCAGTCACTTTTATTACATCATTACTTAAGTAAAAGTCATCTCCTTCTGTGCCTTAATTTCTTTATATGTAAAGTGAGAGTATGAGTTCTAAGATACTCTGAATCATCTGATCCTGTGAATTCTTATTTATTTCCTTCCCTCTCTACTCCAGGTAATAACGCCCAAAATAAGATAGTTGGGTTTTTTGTTGTCCTTGGGAATGACTAATTTTCTCAACTTTGCAGTCAGAAAAGTCATAACCAGGGCCATGCTCTCCTCAGAGCTAGAAGGAAGTTTAGAGCGTGATGCAGGACCGTCACCACCCTGCAGTGTACCTCCAAGGTATACTTAACTAACACCTGGGGCCCCCCTCTCTGCATTGCACCCTGAACATC
This sequence comes from Antechinus flavipes, assembly GCF_016432865.1. NCBI lineage: Eukaryota > Metazoa > Chordata > Mammalia > Dasyuromorphia > Dasyuridae > Antechinus > Antechinus flavipes. The sequence continues at coordinate 495,179,929 of NC_067398.1, read as the reverse complement.
ATCAGCTGGACTGTGCTGCTGACTCACGGGCATTTGCGGGATCCATCTCATTGCTGAGATTCATCTATAAATGGTGTGGAATAGCCCTGGAACTTGTCCCAGAGCAGGGGGGTGATCTTGTGCTTCAGCTAATGGATGGGATGTGTGTGTCCCAAAATTGTGCCTAAAGGTCAGACTCCTGGTCAGTCCCCATAAACGCCGCTGGCTCTGGGCTTGATCCAAATTTGAGTGAAAGGGTACCAGCCCTTTCCCAGGAGCCTTTAGAAACTGCTCAGGCTGCCATCTTTAAATATGGTACCTCTTCTCAGGCCCTTCTCCCCATCCCATCAAAAAAGAGAAATACTAGGTTGGGCCTTCTTGGCTAATCGCTGCCCTCTAAATTTATGTCACTGAAGGACCGGTAGTGACTGGAAACAAGGGAAGCAGTTTAGAGAGAATTATTTTCTTAGCTAATAGAAGTTTTCCCAGGAATTCTTTCACCATACCCCTGAGTATTTCTGTTTTCTAGAATTATTTTTTCCAGGAAGATTGGGGGGTGGGAAGGGTGCTTATTGTCTGCTAACCAATCTCAATCCAATGGGGGAAAGGTCTTGTTATGTCAAAGTTTTTCTTGATGGCCTTTGAATGTCTGATTAGAAAGTAGAGGACCATTGCTTACCCTCTGCTGACTTCTGGACTTTATAATCCCAGAAGGGACTTTTCTCAATAAATTTGATCCCCTTTCCTATAGTTAACTAACTCTTCCTATCTTTTATTTTCATAACTTCAGCCTTTCCACTAAGACTAAATAATAATTATACCACCATACTGCTGTTGCCCTTAATATTATTTAAGAAAGTCATGTAGAGGGTAATGGATAGAACTGGGCATGGAGTCAGGAAAGCCTGAATTTCAAGCATAACCCTGAGCAAGCCAATTAATCTTGCAATATTCCCAAGAATTTTCCAAGACTAGCAACTCATGGTGATCTGTGGTGTCATAAGAGAGTCTTCACTTAGAGTTCCCTTTGCCATTGAAAACATTGGTATAGTCTTTCTGTCTGTTTTTTCTGTCTATCTGTCTATCTACCCATTTCTCCATCTGTCTTTCTCTGTCCATCCATCTATCTATCCATCTGTCCACCTATCCATTTATCCATCTGTCCATCTATCTACGATCCATCTCTCTATCCATTTATCTATCTTATCTTATCCTGTCTTATCTATCTTCTATTTTATCTATATCTATCATCTCTTTGTCATCTATCTCTAACATCTATCTTCTATCATCTATTTATATCCCTCCATCCATATACAATATAGTTATATATTTATGTATCTTTCTACATTTGTATATTTATATGCATATATAAAAATACATAAACATATTTATTAATATTAGGGCAGCCTCAATTTCCTCATCTGTAAAATGAACTGGAGAAGAAAATGGCAAACCAGTATCTTTGCCAAGAAAATCCCAAATGGATTCATAAAGACTTAGTCATAATCAAAAAATGACTGCCTATTTTTGTTTGATACTAAAAAACAGAAGGCTAAAGAAAAGATGAGCTTTTCTGGTAAGGATATTTGAAGGTAGCATGTATCCCACACCTAGGAAATAACATGCCATTATTTGCTCCTGGCCACAGAATTTTCAAGCTTGATGTCTCTAAAATGCCAGGCGTGTCCCCGGACCCCAAGAAAAGTACTCTGCATTCACTTCAAGAAGAGAGCTCCATATTTTAGGAAACAGAAGACTTGGTTTCACAATGAATCAGTAACAAGATGGCCTTATGGCTTTCAGCCAAGCTGAGCCATCAGTCTACCAAGAACAACTTGTGGGGAGCGAGTCAGATTTGGGTCTTGTTTTACTGCCTGTTTCCTAAAGAAAATCTCATATCCTGTCTAACCAAGAACGTATTTGTCAAAGATAAAATAAAGCACATTTTTAGAAGGCAGAAGGAAATAAACCACCCTAAGTGCCCATTGCATTGTGCCCCAAAGGGAAGTACACACTTTTTAAACACAGAATTTACCTAAGAATGACTCAGATCTCATTTAGAAATCATTTTGCTTTGATCTCCTAAAAGCAAAGATTGTGCACTAGTAGCCCATGTGGACATTGTTCTCCCTTGTCTCAGGCCCCTGGCCTATTTCTTATCTGTGTTTTTTCATCGTTTACCAATTAAGGAAATTTTAAGATTTAATTTTCTTAACTAATTTCAAGCCAATTTTTGACTAATTTACCTTTAAAAATTGGTTTTCCTAATTAACAAATAAATATTTACATAATTATATTTTTTTGGATGAAAAGTAGTCCTGAATGCACAATCCCAGTGCTTGGCACATAGTAGGTGTTTAATTAATACTTGTTGATTAAATGAACACAGAAATGGCTGCATTTTGAGTGAGCTTCTTCTCTGCTACGTTACAGACCACAGTCATTGACTATGTGAAGCCTTCAGATCTCAAGAAAGACATGAATGAGACCTTCAAGGAGAAGTTTCCTCATATCAAATTAACGCTCAGCAAAATACGAAGGTACCGTGCAGACTGACATCTATATGGCATTTTCTGTGACATAGCCCCAGCTTACACTAAAATTGGTCAGCTCTTTTGTGGGCTGGTAACTAAATCCCTGCAGAAAAAGGGTTAGGAAAAATGTCTTTTAAGTAAATGAGTGGTTCTGTGATAGCTCTGATCTTGGAGACATTGTGCAAATTAATTTCCAGGGAAGGAAAAAAATGAGTTGTTTTGCTTTCATCAATACTACCTGAGCAATAAGAAAAATGGAGTTGGGAGGTAAAAGATTGACAGTAAATGTTGCCACCTAGAAAACTGTTGATAGTTCAAGAAAGAATAGGCAATGGATCTATGATTTCCCTTGTAGGAAGAAATTCTACTAATTCCGATCAATGCTTAGTCTTAAACAGATTCCTAAAACATAGAAAATAAAATATTCTGCCTAGAGGTACATGGCCAGTGGATTTCAAGCAGAATAGTCCAGAGGTGAAACTAATAAAATAAAAAATAGAAATATGCAGCCACCCAATTAGCCATAATTTGGTCATTTCTTATATTTAGCCATGTTTTAGAGTCTAGCTTTCTCGAGATTTATTTGAGTTCACAATACAATCAACAAAATCAGCTGAAGTAGCTCTACCTAAATCTCAATAACGCCAGTATTTTAATTAAGTTTGGTTTGGTTTGGTTTTGCAATCTACAAAGTTGCTTTTCATGCATGCAAATTATAGTATTTATCTAACTTAATAATTGATCCACATTTTGCTAGAATGTCCCCTATATCATGTTGAAATCATGTGCCTGTGTTCTGCTCTGTTAATTAGTCCAGCACAGGTGTAATTCTGACTTTTATCTAAAAAACAAGGCTAAAGTAAAACAAATACTCATACCTTTTATCTTGGACCAAAGAATTTTTATAAATACAAAAGGTTCAATTTTAAAATAATAGCTTCTTAGCTCTGGCCAATAATTGAGATAACCATTGGACAAAACTTCTACTTAGTACTAAGGTTTATTTTCTGGCTTAATTTGATTTAAATGTTTTTGGCTTTCTTGCCCCTCTTCACTTTGATCCAGTTCATTCCTTGTTTATAAAATGTCTGCCATTGTTAGGTTTGAATTAATTACCCTGAAGTTTACTCCATTGTCTGGCTTATTGTTTCTGTCCTGCTTTCTGTTTTCACCTTCCTATATGATGATATGACAGCATTGAGCTGTTGTATCTAGGGAAAGTTTAAAAGTTATGCCATCTCCCATTTCCACATTTTAAGCATGAGAAAGAGACATGTCTATTTTCACCTTGTCTCTTTAGTGTTTCCTCCTTTGATGCACAAAAATGACTAAAGGTTTCTAAGTTCTGTCAATCAGGTCTCACTGAAACAACTTTAATCTTGTTTTAGGACAAATCTAGGTGAGTTCAGTGAGGCTTCTCAACGGGTTGGCCACAGGACAATATGTTTTTTTGGCTACAGAAATTCTCTCAGGTTGTCCACCAGCAGGTTGAGAACTGGTATTCTGCAGATCAGTGATGCACAGCAGATAGGTAACACCATAGATAGAACCCCAAGTCTAGAGTCAGGGAGATTTATCTTTCTGAATTTAAATCTAGACTCAGACATTTACTGGCTCTGTGACTCTGGGCAAATCCACTCCAGTTCGTTACCCAAATAGGGTCACAAAGAGTCGATGCCGAAATGATTGGACAACAGCAACAACAAAAATTGTCCTGCTAAAGAAAATAGTCACACTTATGAAATCTGTGCTCCTTGAAGTATCAAAGTATTAAGTACTTTCAATGATATTCAAAGGAAATTTTCTCCATCTAGAAAGCAAACAGCCTTTGTCTACTTTGAGAAGCTGGCCCTCAAGGGGAAGCTAAACAAACAACCAGAAGCTTTGTGCAGGGGCCTGTGTACTGCTAGCTTCCAAAATTGGAAGTGACCTCAAAAAACATGAAATCAAGCACTTAATTGATGTAAGTTTACTTGGGACCCAATAGCTGGTGAAATTGGTGGTCCTTGAAGTACTCAAAGTAATAAGTACTTTCAGTAATATTCAAAGGAAATTCTTTTCATCTGGCTAGCTAACAGCTACATATCTGTAATCCTTGAGTATCAAAGTATTAAGTACTTTCAGTGACATTCAAAGGAAATTTCCTCCATCTAGATAGCTAACAGCTACATAAGACCTAATACATAAGTTCTAGAGGGTGACTTGAGATTAAGGATGCAACCAATAAACATCAGAGGTAGAATTGCAGTCTGTTTGTTTTTAAGGGAAGAACCCAACTGTCTATGCACTATATCAAACTATCTCTTAATTTCAATAATGGAAAAAAGAATGCATTAATATTGGCCCTATGAATCACATTATTAACAATAATCATACTAATTCTACAATAATAAAATCATAATCATAGCAGAAATACTACTAACAATAACTGCTATTTAGCTAGTGCTTTAAGGTGGATAAAGCCTATAACATGTATCCTCAGGTAGGAGGAAAGAGCCCTGGTTTTGGAATCAAAGGGCGTAAGTTCTAGTCCCTCCTATGTCAGCCTATTTATGTGACTTTCCAGTAACGTCCAGGGTTTTGATTTTCTCTCATGTAAAAATAGGGTGGGCATGATGTCCCCTCAACTCCCTTCCAACTTTAGACCAATCATGCTCACAATAATCCTTGAGGGGTCCAATACAAGAATGGTTATATATATTTTATAAATGTTTTCTTCACTTAATAGGCTAAAGAATTCCCAAAGATGGCCTCTATTACACAGTGTCTTTGGAGGGAAGCTAAGAAAAACTTTCAGAAATCAAGTTTTGCTTGTCTTTGCTCTTTGCCAAGTGATCAAGTTCCAGGATGCTGACAGGTTATGTTTCCTTTTTTCTTTTTTTCTCTAGTCTGAAGCGAGAGATGAGGAAACTTGCATTGGAGGATTGTGGCTTCGAGGAGCCTACCGTGGCCATGGCCTTTGTCTACTTTGAGAAGCTGGCCCTCAAGGGGAAGCTAAACAAACAGAACCGGAAGCTTTGTGCAGGGGCCTGTGTACTGCTAGCTGCCAAAATTGGAAGTGACCTCAAAAAACATGAAGTCAAGCACTTAATTGATGTAAGTGTGCTTGGGACCCAATAGCTAGTGAAGGGCCCATTTTTAGTTTGGTGAGCATCCATCCAAAGGATTCTTTAGGTATTATGAAATCATCTTAGATATCTATAGAAACTAGAGGAACCTGTCAGATGGATTGCCTTACCTGGGAATAAGTAGAAAAGGACTTTTTTCTCCTCTCTCAGCAATGACAAATATTTATTTTTCCCCACTCAATAGTATTTTAATTTTTCCAATTATATGTAAAGATAGTTTTCAACATTCATTTTTATAAGATTTTGAGCTCCAATTTTTTTCTCCTTCCTTGCCTTATTTCTTCCCTCTCCAATATAACAAGTAATCTGATATAGGTTATACATATACAGTCATTTTAAACATATTTCCATATTAGTCATCTTGTGAAAAAAAAATCAGAACAAAAGAAAAAAACCACAAGAAAGGAAAAAAAACCAAAAAAATGAAAATGGTAAGCTTCAATCTTCATTTAGTTTCCATAGTTCTTTCTCTGGATGTAGATGGCATTTTCCATCCCAAGTCCATTTGGAATTGAATGACAAGCATTTATTAAGCACCTACTATGTTTCCACGAGGACAGTCTTTATCCTTGAAGAGTTTCTAACTATTTCATATAAAAATGAGGAAGAATAATTGTGAGGAAGGGAGGATTAGACAAAATTCACTTTGGCAGGTGTACAGGAAGAAGCCCAGCCTTTACTCTTGCCATAAAATTTGTGGGGTAAAATTGTGGTAGAACTGTGGTCCCCAGAACCAGGAGCCTGCCAGGATCAGCAGAATATGATCCAAATAGTGGTTAATACAACTTGGTGATTTTCCTGCATAGCTGATTGCTTATCATTGGGGAAAGACTTAGGGTTATAGCTGCCCTTGTAAAGAAAAGTAGCCATTTAGAAGCAAAAGAAATAGAGTTCCTATGAGATCCACTTGTGTGGTTATTACCTGAACCATCTGTGCTAATTCATATTCAGGGACAGTGTGATATGATGCAAATAGAGAATAGAGGGCTTGAATTTGATTCTGAGAATGAAGAGTCTGGGTTTCAATCTTCTCTTCCTTCCTGGGTACCTTGCAGCACATTGGGAGTGGACTAAATGATTCCTAATAGCTTTAAATTTATGATCCTATTCTGATGAAATCTAAGTACTATGCTTGAAATGATCAAAGTATTATTTCTAAAGTACTTGTGTATAATCTCTTTATTTATTATGTGGAAAGATTCTGAGGTTACCTGCTCCCATCCAACTAAAAGTACTCCACAGCCACATGTAGTGAATATATACATATACATGTAATGAATTTAGCATTAAGAGACTTCCATAGATCTTCCTTAAATGATATAGACACACAGAATGAATATTGAAAAAGGCAAAGTGGCAATAGGCGTACTTAGTAATTATATGGTAATATACCACCTAGAATAAAGCTAATGTAATCAGTGTAAAAATGGCTTGCTTCAGCAATTTGCCTAATGAATTTCAAGCCAGCAGTAATTTGAATAGGCAGCCAACTGCTCTATGGGCTAAATTTTCTGAATGTACCACACAGCACAATGTGAGCACGCCAACTAGAATGCAGCCTAATCAGAATTTTTAAATATCTTTACAAAAACCCAGGGATGTGCTGCTAAATATTTAACAACCAGCTTTCCAAAAAGATGGTGGGTTTTTTGTTTATTTGATCTGCTTTTTTTTTTTTTTTTTTTTTTTTTTTTTTTTTTTTTTACATTTTCTCATTCCTTTCTTAAGTCTAGACAATCAACAAAACAATAAATCAGGCCCTGGTTTTTGTAGCATTTGCCAATTTCTGAGGTGTAAATACTCACACTGAAAATTTAACAATCTGCTTTTTGGAGCCTGAACCAACATACCCCTGAGGAAATTTTCCCCAGTGACTCCCATCATCATTGTTTTTCCCCACTGTGAACTATTACATTCTGTACTACAAAACTCAAGAATCTCAGCATTCGAGGAGACCTTAGTGATTATCCATTCCTACTCAAATCTAAACAAGAATCTACTCTACAACATACCTGACCAGTGGTCAATCACCCGTGGCTTAAAGACCTCCAGAGAGAAGGAACCTGTTCCCTTCATAAAGTAGCCCATTAATTCTAATTTTTATGAAATCTAGCATTACTTTCAATTTGTTTTTCTCACCACAATTTCCATCTGGGACCAAATACAACAAATCCAATCCAACCTCCATGTAATAGCCTTTGGAGAACCAATATCATGCCTCAGTTCCTTTCCCCTCAAGTCTAAACATTCTGGGGAGGGGGAACCAGATTCCCAATTTCACCAGCATAGGAAGGAAACATTTTCTGCTAATACATCTCTCTAGCTGCTCCACAGCTTAGCATCCTCATTACCAGGGAACTCTGAAAAATTAAATGATACATCCCACAGCCAGAATGTGTCAAAGGCACTATTAGAACTCATCGCTGACATTGAGGTCTTGTTTCTAAAGCCTAAATACTCTTAAACTGCCGGTTATATCCCCAGTTTTTTCAACTAGTTTTCATATAACAAGCTCTTCTTCCTCATTCTGGTTGCCCCCCGCTAGACTGGGTATTCTTAACCTTTTTCTGCCACAGATCTCTTTGTTAATCTAATGACCATTTTTTGGAATAATGTTTATTTTATGAATCAAATGCATAAAATAAAGTACATAGGATTAGAAGAGAAATTCATTCTGTTAGATTATAGTTTGGACAACTCTGAGTTTGAACTCTGAGTTCAAATCAGTCCTCAGACACTTATTATTTGGGTGCTGCAGGTAAGTTTCCTCATTTATAAAATAGATATGATAACAAAACTTATTATACTTATATTATGTATTTAACAGAGTATTTGTAAAGATAAAATGAGATAATATGTGTAAAGTTTGTCATAAACTTTAAAGAGATATATAAATATCAAGTATATACAGTTATTAAAAACATTTTTAAAAACAAGTTTACAGACATCCTGAAATCTATCCATAGACCTCAGGTTAAAAATCTTTATTCTGGAAGCTTTCCAGAAGATCAGTGCCCTCCCTAAAAGGGAAGCCCAAGGATGAAACGATTTTCCTGATGTGTTCTAGCCAGGCAGAGGACAAAGAAATCAGAATTACACAGGTCTACTCACCCAACATGTCTCTCATGAGGCAACTCATTTGGTCTGTTGGTTCATATAGAGCTTGATTTGAACACGTATAAAATCCCATCTTATCCACTCATGCATTATTTGTTATTGTCCTTGAGGATAGGGATTTGCTGCTTTTAATAGCCCCAGTACTTAGCACACTTATTGTTGTTCAGTCTTGTCCAATTCTTTGTGACTTTATTCGGGGTTTTCTTGGCAAAGATCCTGGTTCACCATTACCTTCTCCAAATCATTTTCCCAATGGGGAGACTGAGACCATCCCAGTGGGGTAAGGGCCTTGCCTGGGATCACGCAGCTAATGTGTGTCTGAGTCCGGATCTGAGTCTTCTTGACTTCAGATCCATATTCCGTCCACTGCATCACCTCGATTGTTTACTAGAGAAAAAGAGAAAAATGATTTCTTGGGTTAAAAACCCTCCACAGCTTGAGTAAGTCACAACCAATCAATCACTTAGTCAATGAGCAATGTGATGAAAGGTGCTGTTCACATCCAGAAAGAGAGCTATGGAGATTGACGGTGGATCAAAGCATAGTGTTTTCACCTTTTTGTGTGTTGTTGCTATTTGCTGGTTTTTTTCCCTTTTAATCTGATTTTTCTTGCTCAAAATGATGAATATGAAAATATGTTTAGATAATTGTACATGTTTAATATCAGATTGTTTGCTGTCTTGGGGAGGGAGTGGGGGAGAGAGGGAGAAAAATTTGGAACACAAGGTTTTTCAGAGGTGAAAATTGAAAATGATCTTTCATGTATTTGGAAAAATAAAATACAATTTTAAAAAATAATAAAACTCCAAATGGAGTCATGACAAGTCAGATACAGCTGAAATGACTGAAAAATAATGGAAGACCATAAGACATGAATACTGTGGCAGTAATGGTTATTGGTTGTTGTTGTTTTTTCCCTTCTATTTCAGAAACTGGAAGAGAAGTTCCGGCTGAACCGACGAGAGCTGATTGCCTTTGAATTCCCAGTCTTAGTGGCCTTGGAATTTGCTCTCCATCTGCCTGAGCATGAAGTCATGCCCCACTACAGACGCCTGATCCAGAATTCCTAGCACAGGCTCCCCTCCTGGGGCAGAGGGAAAGACTGCTTCCTTTGAGGTCTGTGGAACAGCGGTTACGACTGGAAATGCAAAGACGAAACTCAAAATATACCAAATTTTTTTTCCATTCAACATCGTTTTCTTCTGTAGTAGAAACTGTACTAAAGACATTTCAGGGACTCTTCAGTCTTTTTCAGCCTAAAGGAACTCATGGTAGCTCTCAACTACTCAGAGCAAAGGAAGGAGAGAAAGCAGTGGAGACCCAGCTCTGTCCCTGGGAAAATGGGCTTTTGGGGACCAAGGGACAAATTTCAGTTGCCCATCTCAGCTTCTTGGAGTGCAAGAGTCTTTCACAGTCTCCATTCCGGTCTTCCTGCTGGTCACCTGTCCACCTTGCAAACCCAGACCAGGACCTTCTCTCTTTTACTATTTCTCTATTGACCTGTTCCAACCCGGGATAGGGGCAGTTGAAGGGAAGGGGAGAGGGGACTTTCAGAAATGGGGGAAAAGCTTTTTAAAAGATATCTTCCTTCACTGTGTCAAAAAAGAGTGTGCCAATCTATTTTTGTATTTGATATTGGAAGTGCACTTTTCCTAGGGCAGGGGAGGGGGGAGGTAGTGAACACGTATGTCTGGGTGCATGTTTAAATGCACATGTATGTGTGTTTACATTCATGTATGAGTAGGAACACTACATTCCTAATCTCCAAACAGTGTAATAGTTTACAGAGAGGTAAGCAGGTTACAGGCCTGACTTTCTGTGATTTCTTGAAAATGTAACTTTTAGGAAATATGAGCAGTGAAATCATCCTTAATATTCAGTTCCAGATCATTTATCCCTTTTATGCCTTTTCTGAGATGGCAATTTCAGCTACTACAACAAGTCACCGGCAGACCACTCCCTCCAGAATTGTATTTTTCTTGTTCAGTTGTTTTTCAGTCATGTCCAATCTTTATGACCCCATTTGGGGTTTTCTTGGCAAAATTCTGGAGTGGTTTGCCATTTCCTTCTCCAGCTCATGGGACCGAGGCAAACAGGGTTAAGTGACTTGCCCAGGCTCACACAAGTGTCTAAGGCCAGATTTGAATTCAAAAGGATGAGTTTTTCCACTGCACCATCTCGCCACCCTCAGTATTGCATGGAGTAAAGCTAAAATGGCCAGCAGTCTGGAATTCCTATTCTCTTCCTAAAGTCCTTTGCTCCCTCCGCCTGTGTAGTCCACCCTTGCACTTTTCCCACCTGGGAGATGGGCAGAATTGCACTCTGTCCTGTTGTATTTCTGTGCTCTATGTTAGAGTGCTTCCTGAGCACACTGGTTGTGCTGTCTGGGAAACTGTTTTACCCAGATCCAGAGTACGGATGAGTAAGGTTATATAAATGCTATCTTGGAGTTTGGAGAGCTGAGACAAACAATATAATAAGTTTAAAATTGAGTTGGTGGAAACAAGCATTTGCCTTTTTAAAAAAATTTATTACCATGTAATCCAGGAGCTATTTTCAGGCTGAATTTTCACAGTTTAATTCCAGTCATTTAGGCAACTTAGACTGAAAAACTTGGGCAAATGAACCAGAGTACCATGGCTACTCCATCTTATATCACACAAAGACAGTGTGTTAACCTAAGGGTGCCAGAAGATTGAAGAAAGATTTCTATGTTTATGTACAGAAAGAATTTTAAAATATTTATTATATATATATAAAATATATGTATGTGTGTATATATACACATATGTCTAACCGACACTTTTTCCAGTGCATTGCAAATTCGTCTGTCATTTCTGCCCAAAACTTTTTAAATTTGGATTCCCGTTAAGCTAGAGAAAAAATTCAAAGCTTTCCATCAGCCTTGGATGGGAGGTGGGGATTATGAGGAGAAATTTTATCAACAAACTTTGACCTGCCAGGGCCTGAAGTCAGAGTCAGAAAGGACTTGAAGATCACAGCAGTTGTGGAAAGGAGACATTTTCTTCGGACTTGAAGCTTACCTAAGTTTTCTCATTTTCTCCCTCTTTGCACAAGTGTGCTCATCAGGAAGCAGTGCAGATTGATTTTTTTTTATAGTGAATGGATACAAGTTTGAGCTCATGTAGGTAGACCCATCACTTCAGGTGACCCAGAAAGAGAAGACCATCTAATCAACAGATGCTTGTGGAGTTGTATTGATATGATACTCTGCAGTTTGGGGGCTACAAAATGCCTCACCAGGCTCATGATTTCGAGTACCCTGAGTTTCTAAGTTATTCTGTCCCAAATAGGTTTTGACAGTGTCTGTCAACCAAAAGACCTTCACCTCAAGATTTAACAGCCCTTTGGTGATGAGAAGCAGAGCTGGAGTTTCCCCCAGGTGTCTTACTCCTGGTCAAACTGCTTCATTCATAAGATACCCAAAAATGTCTCCGAGAGACAGTCTCTCCGTTGTCCTTCTGCATTCAGTCTTTCCCCACCTCCTGAATTTTGAAGGCAGACAGTGGGACAGGCACTTACCTTCCCAATAACCCGAGTCCTACTGAAAGAGCCAGGACAACCCCTCGTTAATCTAGACTTGCACTTGTTCTTGTTTAACAACGTATTATATTTGACATTTCTGTGGTCTATTTGCTTTTTGACATTTGAAGGGTGGGCAAGAATCTGGTCTCCTTTAAAGAACCATTGATTTTAAATCTCTTTTATTACATTCTGCCTTACTATTTGTTTTCATTTCAATTGATTGGGAAGGGGTTGTTTGATTTTTAAAGGGAAGTAGGGGGAAAAAAGGGGCTTTTCCAGGGTCAGCTGGGACGGAAGACATTTTTAATAAGAAATCTTCAATTTAATGAAAGTGTCTCACCTGTTTTATACATAACCTTGCAGAGGAGTACCAGGGGCGTAGAAGGGGAAGGAGGTAAAGGGAATAGAAGTTTCCCCAAGGATTTGGGGGAGCCGAGCCACAAGTGCTTGGTCAGTGACTTGGGAAGGCAACCTTGGGAAGGCTGGGAGAGGAGAGGAAGAATCGTGTCTTCTAGGAGATTCACAGATGAACAGTCAACCCCACACCACCACAGATTATATAATTAAGACAAAGCTCTCATCCCACTCCCAGGCTGGCCTAGGTATTTATTCTAGCATGGGTCCACCCATCTAAAAATATCTAAGAGCCTGAGGGTACAATTTGTCCCAGCCCTTCCCTGGTCCTTCAGGCCAGCCGTGGCCTGTGGCCTGTGGCCTGTGTACTCCTGCAGGATTGGCTTTTGTCGGTTGTAGCCCATCTCCAAGTGACCAGGATCCAGCGGTCCAGCAGCTCAGAAGTAAGAAGCAACTTTGGCCCAAAGAGCACACTGAGTGTTGGCTGATGGGACGAGTTGTGCTGCTCACATAGGAAGCTAAGCCATACAGACCGGGGAGTGAATGGCCATTTTCAGAGCTTGGGTTGCCAGGGGTCTTGCTAAGGAAGGCCCTACCTTTGAAATTCACTTGCCTTATGTGTTGGTATTGTTATCCCTGATTGTTCATCCCTGATGGAGTCATCAAGCTTCTGGGAAGGGCCCCAGCACAGTAAGCCCCCAGGATGAATTTAATTCCTCGGCCTCCTCACGTGGAGGCTCCCCTGCCAGAGCACAAGGCAGGGCCAGTTTAGGGATGCTGGAGCCAAAGGCTTATTATCCTTCCTCCTCTCGCCATCCTGTGACATCCTCTGCTAAACACAACAGGAAATTGAGGACCAAATGGAAGAGATGAATGTTTTCCTTGGTCAAAGGGAGTTAATATACCATGGTTTTTGTTTCATTACCCATAAGACAGTCTAGGGACAGTCAACTCCTTGGTAAATGTTGCTGTGTATCATAAGCTGTACCTTACCAGGTTTGGGCTTAATTTTTTTTTGGGGGGGAAGGGGATTAAGCTGCTTTCCCTCTTGTAACAATAAATAAAATTGTTCAGTACTAAACTCTTGTTATTACTGAGTTTTTATCTCTAAAATATTTGCACTTTGATTCTATTTACACAGCAGTTTTGTGGGCTTACCTTCTTAATTAGAGTGTGAGGTACATAGGGCATATTCTATTACTATTCCCATTTTACAGATAAGGAATCTGGGGTCAAAAAAAAGGAAATGTGGACAAAAGATTTGGAGTAACTATCAGGAACAGTATCATTCCTATAACTCCTTAATGTTTACAAAACAATACAAAAAAGTGGATAGAACACATTTACTCCTTTTTACTTATGGGGAAACTGAGGCTCAAATAGATTAAGTCACTTACCTAGGGTCACTTATAATAAATGTCAAAGATGGATTTCAAATCTAGGTCTCTTGTGATCCTATTTCTAGTGCTTTTAATACCACCCCATATTGCCTGTCTAGAAATGCAGTCCCAGTATCTATTATTAGCTTATGGCTAATGCTGATATTTGGAGGCAAAAGAAACATTTCAGTGGGTATTCCTATAAATGAAAAACAGAACTCAAGAGGAAAGAATTAGAAATCTGGAAGATTGCTAAGAATGCAGTTCTTCCATTAATGATTCTTGTCCCACAGGAGAGGCTTGAGAGAAAACTAGAATGGATGCATGAGTTCAATTCAATAAATATTTATTAAATACCTACTATAAGCTAGGAACTTTGCTTAGCTGAGGTTAGAAAAAAAGCCCCCACCCCAAAAAAAAAAAACCTACAGACCCTGTCTTCAAGGAACTTACAATCTAATGGTAGGAAAAGGAGAGCAACATGCAAACAAAACCAACTATAAAACAGGCTAAGTAGGAAATAACAAAGGGAAGGCCTTGGAATTAAAAGGAGTTAAGGAAATCTGCAGGAGGTGAGATTTTAGTTGAAAATTAAAGGAAGTCAAAGAGATCAGCAGTCTGAATGGAAAAGAAATGAACTGGAATGGATGGTGTCCTCTCTTCAATGACAGAGAAGATAGAAAGAGGATGGGTTTAGGAGGAAAGATAATGAGTACTATTTTGAATATGTTGAATTTAAGATGTTACCAGAAATGCAGTTCAAGATGTCTAAAAGGATGTGAGACTGGAGGTCAGCAGAGAGATTGGGGCAGAAAGGATAGATTTGAGAACCATTAGCATATAGATGAAAAATACAGGACCCACTTTCACGGGATGGCTGAACAAATTGTGGCATATGAATGTAATGGAATACCATTGTGCTAGAAAAAAAATGATGAGCAAGCTGATTTCACAAAACCCTGGAAAGATTTACATGAATTGATGCTGAGTGAGTGAACAGAACCAAAAGAACATTGTACACAGTAACAGCAACAATTTGTGATAATCAATTTTGATAAACTTAGCTCTTCTCAGTAATACAGTGATTCAAGGCAATTCCAAAAGCATGATGGAAAATGCTATCCACCTCCAAAAAGACGTATGGATTCTGAATGCAGACCACAGCATTCTATTTTCACTTTTGTTGTTGTTTTTTCTTTCTTATACTTTCCCCTTCTGTTCTGATTCTTGTTTCACAACATCACTAATGTGGAAATGCTTAAAAAAAAGAAGTATCATTCACTATTCTTCTTTAAGATTGTCTAAAATATAGGTGGGAAGTGCATGAAAGAAAACTGAATTACAAGAGGAAGGTGATTATGTTCTTAAAAATGCTTTTACCTGGCAAGTTTGTTGTGAAGATAAAATAAGACGAGATTTATAAAGTGCTTAGCACTTAAGCCTGGCACATAATAAATGCTATTTAAATGCTTATTCCTTCTCCCTTTAATGCAAGCTGGCACCTTTTCTTTTTTTCTTTTCTGCACCTCCTCTAGATTAGAACTCTAAGTGATTTTGTTCAGCTAATATGTGCCAGAAATAAGACTCAATCTTCCTGCTCTCTATCTCTAACACCATATTGCCTCCTCACAAGAAATTCAAATGCTTTCATTAATTAATTAGCTCAGGGTCTCCAGTTTATAAAAATTAAAGAAATATCTTTCTCATAAATTTTCCTCCTAACCTCCAAATTCATATGCTTAGACAAACATCAGTATCACTAGTCATATATTTTATTAACAGAAACTAATAATACAAAAACCATAAATGAATATTTGAGCCATTTATCTGCTCTAAGAGATGTCACACAGTACCCAACAGTTGTAACCATAAGCTTCTCCAGAGCACTGGAAGCAAGTTAAAGCCTCTTAGGAATTTTTCTCATAAGATCTCTACTGAATATAATCCAGATCTTCATAATTTCTTTTCATATTCTTTCAAAGATAATAGTTAATTTTCCAAGTTTCACTCAGTCTTTCCCTCCAAGACAGTTAGCTCTTCAAGTGCCTCTCCACAATCTTCCTCATCCATGACCATTTAGTTAAAATTATATCTTGTTCTGCTCCCCTTGACCACTCCACTTCTAATTAGTGTAATAAGTAAATTTATAAGAAGCCAGTATAAAGAAGCAATGGGGAATAAGACTGCAAAGGGGAAGCTAGAAGTCACAGACAAACCATCCCATAAATTAAAAGAGCTTAATTTGCAAATTGTATAATAAATTAACCAAAATTCATGTCCTAGTAATCTGTGTCAGGACCTTCTGGTCCTGTGATATGTAAATACCAGACAAGTTCTAGACTTCACAAGCGGAGCAGCAGAACAGCAAATGATGCTGATAATTTTAAGATGATGTGGACATGCTAACTTTAAAGTTTTACAAACAACTCTGAGATGTTATGATATGTTAATGAAATAACCCCAAGGTGATACAGGTAAGAGTTAGTCTTTTCCCCTATAAAGATGAGATGTCAAACTCCTGCCCCTCAGCATCTAGATCCCCAGCATGGATACAGGAATGATTCTCTGTCTCTTCCCTTCCCCTTCTCTTCCTTGCACTGCTTGCCTTCCCCTACCTCCCCCCACCTTCCCACCCCCCTACCCCCACCATCTGCCTGTGAATCCCTTTCAACACTTATCTCAGTAAACTTTGTACTTTGTTAAAGTATGAGCTCACCTCCACTTGCCACTGCCATTGTGGGCTTTCCCAGTGAGTATTATAAGAACACCTGCCCTGTATCATTATTTAATAATTTTATAAATTATCAATTTTCAACAATCAACTGTTCAAGTCTCTTACTAATTATAACAATTAATTCAGCAAACCTCAGGAAAATTCTCAATCCTCTCTCAGTTCCTCATAATCTCTTTCCAGAGATTTATATGAACTGATGCTGAGTGAAATGAGCAGAACCCAGAACATTGTACATAGTAACAAGATTATGTGATGAACAACTATGATAGATGTAGCTCTTCTTAGGACTGCAGTACTACAAGACAATTCCAAAGGATTCATGATAGAAAATGTCATCAACATCCAAAGAAAGAACTTTGAAGTCTGAAAAATATCCAAACACACTATTTCCATTTTTAAAAAAAATTATCTTTCATGGTTTTCCTCTTATGTTACGATTCTTCTTTCACATGACTGATGTAGAACTATATTTAATATGATTGTACATGCATAACCATGTACATATATTGCATATACATTGTATAATCAATATCACATTGTTTGTCATTTTAGGGAGGGAGGAGAAAAATATAGAACTCAAAATCTTATAAAAGTGAATGTCGAAAAAATTTTGAATAAAGTTCAGAAGTATCCCCTTAAAAAGTCTCTTTCCAAGATAATAGTTAACTGTCACTCTTTAAGACTTTATACTTTCTCTTAAAAGTATATTAACAAAGAGATGTCACTAATAAAAAAAAGTATATTAACAGTGAAAAAAGGGATTACATGTAAAATGAGAAGTTTCCTCATTTACAAAATGGAAGTAACAATATCACCTATCTCTCAGGATTTTGTTGTAAGCGTCCAATGAGATATTTTAAGTAAAGTGTTTTAAGAGCCTTAACATACTATGTAAATAGGAGCTATTTTATCATTAATAATAAATATTTGTGGATTCAATAATATCCCTTTTGAATTTACCTGGGTTTTTTTTTTCTACAAGAGTGCCAGTGTAGCAGGAGCCAGAAATAGATCTTTCCCTTTCAGCTTTAATTCCTCTAATTATATTTAAGGCCCAAGTCCAATGCCGATTCAATATCAATCATCCATAACTAATGATGGTGATGGTATCAGATGTATGCAGGCGCGATTCTACTCTAAATGCTAATATAGGGAGAAGTAGAATTGGTAGACAGGTGTAACAAGTAGTGATGATGGGTTCTCCAGCCACGATGAGTTCCCCCTGCCAGGAAAACAGCTCTGTTTGTATAATATTAGTGTAGCTGGAGAGCTCCACAACCTTGGACGATGCTCTCTCTCCTTCAAAATCCCAACTTTTGATTCCACTTACTGTTTCTCACCTGTAACACTTCAGTTCCCTTCTCTACACCTTTGCATCGAGTATCCCTGATGCATGAAAGAAAAACTCTCCTTCCTTCTTTGCCATGTCTTACAACTCCTGGATTCCTTCCAAGACCTGGTTCAACTGTCACTTTCTACAAGAAGTCTTTCCCATTTCTTCCAGCTACTAGCTCCTTCCTTTTTATGGCTACCTTCCATCTATTTTGTTAGCATCTTATACATTCTTAATTCCAGAGATTTACAAGAACTGATGCTGAGTGAAGTGAGCAGACCAGGAAATATTGTACAGAGCAACAGCAGAATTATACAATGATCATCTGTGATGGACTTGGCTCTTCTCAGAAAGGCAATGATCCAAGACAATTCCAAAGACCCCATGATAGAAAATGCCGTCCACATCTGGAGAAAGAACTATGAAGTCTGAAAAAGTATCAAAGCATGCTATTTCCACTTAAAAAATTTTCTCCCACTAAAATGTAAGTTCCCTGAGGGCAATCACCCTGTTCTTGCCCTTTTTTTTATCTCTAGTATTCAGCACATTGTCTGACAAATACGTTGTTCAGTCAATTCAGTCGTGTCTGACTTCATGACCCTGTTTGGGCTTTCATGACAACCATATTGTAGGGTTTGCCATTTCCCTCTCCAGCTCATTTTACAGAGGAGGAAACTGATGTATAGTGGAATAAGCCTGCACAAAAAAGATATAAACAAGGAGACACAATCCACTTATTTCTACCACTCGGATCTGTATTTTGATTCTAATCCCGAAAAATGAAGCAGCATTGAAATAGTCCTGGGCAACTGGTTGGCCCTGTGTGGACCTATAGAATAACTTTGGGCAGTCTGCAGTGATTCTGGCTAACATTGCTTTATATTTGGAGGTTAAACAAGGTTTAAAACAAGGTGAAATGACCTGCTCAGGCTCACACAGTTAGTGTCTGAGGCCATATTTGAATTCAGGTCTTTGTGACTCCAAGCCCAACACCGTACCACCTCACTACTGCACCTGGCACCTATTTGTTGTTTATTGTTCTCGTTCTCAAAGAGAACCAATGATATAAGGAGGGTGATCTCTTGACTTGCAAGTAAATTGTGCAAAATCATCAGCCTTAATCACTCCTCCAATCATTGGAGTCCAGGAGCAAAACACAAGTCAAGATGACTCTTGATGGCCCCATGATGCAATGGAAGACCTTGGTCTTTTTAAGTTAATGTTTTTCCCAGGTCTCAATTTGTCTGAGGTAACACTCATTTAATAATGAGTAAGGTACTCATTTAATAATGAGTAAGGCTAGGTAAGAATTGAGGCAAAATTGAGGAAGATTGTGGAGAGGCACTTGAAGAGCTAACTGTCTTGGAAGAAAAGACTGAGTGAAACTTGGAAAATTAACTATTATCTTTGAAAGAATATGAAAAGACATTATGAAGATCTGGATTATATTCAGTAGAGATCTTATGAGAAAAATTCCTAAGAGGCTTTAACTTGCTTCCAATGTTCTGGAGAAGCTTGTGGTTACAACTGTTGGGTACTGTGTGACATCTCTTAGAGCTGATAAATAGCTAAAATATTCATTTATGGTTTTTTGTATTATTAGTTTCTGTTAATAAAGTTTGTGAAGTTTGCCTTCACAAAAGAATCAGTCTGGGAAGGGATGATCCTCAGAGTTTCTGGCCAGAACAGAAACAGCTGCTATTTATACTCACTCCAAACAATGAGCAAATGAGACTATTATATCAGTGAAAGCAAAAAAGTGCCTTGGTAAAATAAAATGCTTGTTTATTGATTGAAGAATGGATGGATGGGTGGTAGATTGATTAAAACAAACATTATTTAGTATATTTTGCACCAAGTGTTTTGGAGGATATAAACATTCTTTGATTGTGGACTAATTGCAACATGAAGTTGAATAATATAAAAACAAGGACAATTTTGCCCATTTTCCAGACACTGTTGATTTCTACCTAGTTAAAACAAGAAGATAGAATTATAAAACTTTTTGATCTGCCCATATTTATCAGATCCTAAGAGCACTATGGAATAAAACAATGATTTAAAAAAATCTATTAGACCAGTGCATTTGTCAAAAGATCCTTCCTCCTTTAACCTCCAAATATAAAGCACTGTTACCCAGAATCACTGAAGACTGCCCAGAATTAGTCTATAGGTCTGGACAGGACCAACCAGTTGCCCGGGACTATTTCAATGCTGCTTCATTTCTCAAGACCAGAATCAATATACAGATCTTTGTGGCAGGAATTAAGTGGATTATGTCTCCTTGTCTATATCCTTTTTGTGCATGTTTATTCCACAAATACTATCAATAAATCCCACAGTTACAACTGAGTATGAAGCTATGTTTTCATTTTCTGAAATCCCAGACTGGAAAAGCATAAAAATCAAACACCAGCTTTTGAATAGATAGTTTCCCCTCCTCTACATGTAGATTCTCCTTTTATTTATTATTTATTTTATAAATTTAATTATATACATATATAGATATAAAAATAAATTATAAACTTATAAAATTTTATTTCTATGTATTCATTTTCATTTACTTATTATTTTTATTTTTAAAAATTATTTATTATTATTAAATCCCATGTTAACTTTACCTAGGATGTTTCTAGACCACTTGTCATCATTAGTGTATTCTCAGTTTACTATTCACCTGAGTAAAATATAATTAAAAAGCCAACTTGGCCTCAAATTTTTACATTTTAATTTATTTTTAAATTTAATTTTATCTAATACTTATCATTTAATACTAATTATCTAATAATTATACCATATATACGTGATTATTATTTATTATCTAATATTTATCATTCCCCAAAATCCAAATAAATCATTTGAATGTTATATTCTATTTGGAAGCATCCCTTCCCCATTTATAAGGATCCTCCTAACTCCTAAGAGAATGTGCCAAGAATTTCAGGTTGGCTATGTTTCCCAAATGTTCTGGCACTAAATAGGAAAGACAGACTCATAAACACATGAGAAAAGCAGAAGAGAGGGCAAAAAAGTTCCATGTTTCAATAAAAGTCATTTGGCTGAAATGGACAATGGAGTGAGAGATCTAAGAGCACCCACTTTGCCCTGAAAGTGCCTGCCCCTCTGAGGGAAGCTGAGAAAGAAAAGATTCCTACTGTGTAATCATAGTCCTATCATTATTCTGCTAAAATTAATTGTAGGAGCATTTGCTTTTGCTGAATATTCTTCTTCCTGATCTTCAAAGCCCTGCACAAAACCACTTATCCCCACCAATGTATGCTAGTCCCTCCGTATACATTATAGGAGATAGGAACAGATTGGAACTGGGATTTCATTGGGAGGGGGAACCAGGTGAGAAGTGGGATTTGAATCCAGGTCTTCCTAGCTCCAATGGATAACTACTACAGTGTTCTGTCACTCACAGACTCTGCATTCTTCAGCCTCAGGGACTTTGCTCATACTGTTTCCTATATCATTTTTCTTCTCTTCACTTGAATTCTTACCATCCATCCTATAAAGTCAAACTCATGTACCATCTCCTCTGCAAAGTCTTCCTCAGTCCCTCTCATTAGCAACAAATTCACCGCTTTTTTGAGCTCCCTAATACATTTATCATATGATATTATGAATTAAAGCTAAATGTCTGTCATTCCTTCTCCCTTGCTCCTTCCCCGACCTACAAGATCAACGATGGCAGGGACTCTGATTTCAACCTAGTGCCTTCCCCAGAGCCTGCTATGGTTCTTAATAAATCAAAGCATTGTTGTGGAATGGGATACAGTGCTGAATGTAACGTTGGAAATACCTGGGTATGCATCCTATCCTGGGTGCCTATGAGCTCTGGAAACCTGCAAAAAGCCACTTAATATCCCTGAACCTGAATTTCTTCATTTATAAAATGGAAGTAATAATAGCACTTACTTCACAGGGTTTTGGTGTGAAGATACAATAAAATATTTTAAGCTAAGTGTTTTGAAAGTCTTAGCATACTATATAAATATAACAAATATAAATATCATATATAGTATAAAAATAATCAAATAAATATAAATATGAGCTACTTTATCATTAATAATAAATGCTTGTGGATTGATTACTGTCCCTTTTGCATTTACCTGGGATTTTTCCCCCTACAATGGTCCCTGTGTAGGAAGAATCAGAAATAGAAATCATGACCAATACGAAAAACTAAATTGTCCAATGGAAGAATTGAATGTCATTTTCTCCCAGAAGCCCTTGTTGTTCCCATTCTGTTTTAAATCATGGCTTCAAAGAAGAAGAAAAGAAAGAAAAGAAAATTTCTCTAGGGGGAGATTTGAAAGGAGCTGGTAGAACCCAAATACTATTTTAAGAGCAGCTTATTTTCTCCCCCTAAGGTAGTAGCTCTTTTTCATAAAAATAATTTCCATTTTTGTCTGCCAAGTCAAAAGCAAATCTCAAGTGGTCCAAGTTCTTTTTCACTCTCCTTTTGTGCACATCCAGGATAAAATGGCAGAGCTATTTTTCAAAAGCAGGTAGCAGCTTGAAGCGGCCTTCTCTATAAAAAGTGAATAGCCAGAGATGTGGGGGTTGTAGGAGAAAGAGTAGGGATGGGGAATGTTTTAACAGAGACTTATGACTACAATTCAGCACTTCAGCACAATTTAGCATTTAGCTTTATGGCTGCTCTGATACCACTGATGCCATGGAAAAGGTCAGCAGAATAAATAATCATTCTTTATAAAGGAAAGAAGGAAGGAAGGAAGGAAGGAAGGAAGGAAGGAAGGAAGGAAGGAAGGAAGGAAGGAAGGAAGGAAGGAAGGAAGGAAGGAAAGGAGGGAAAGAGAAAGGGAGGGAGGAAGGAAGGGAGGGAAGGAGGGGGGGAGGAAGAAAAGGGGGGAAGGAGGAAGGAAAGGAAAAAGGAAGGAAGGAAGGAAAAGAGAGAGGAAGGAAGGAAGGAAAGGAGAGAGGAAGGAAAGTCTATGAAACAAAGTGTCCACTGTCCTTGAGTATGGAAAAGAGAGAATTTAAATGGGCATATAAAAGGCTGTGGATTCCTGGTCCTGTGAACTAGCCCCACAGCCTTGCCATTCTCATTGACTCTGTGTGCATGTATATTTGTGTTGTGTTTCTCTATGTTGGACAATGGTGGGAGTGGAGGCACAGGGTAAATAGGGACTTTTACTATCCTAGATGGGACACAGAGATGAATATATCTTCTGGTCTGTGAATTGTCACCTTTTCTTCTTCCCTTTCCCATCTAATCAACAGAGCTCTCCTACTGGGAACACAGAGAAACAAGTTTAACTTCTGGGAACTTTCCTTCTTAACTACCTGGATGATTGGGAAATTGTATTTATTCAGTTACACAAGAAGGGCTTCCAGCTACCTTAGAATCCAAAGGGAAATGTGCTGGATGCCTTGGTAGGGCAACAGCAAAAGTGTCACAAGCCTCAGATTTAGATGTAAAATCCTATGATCTGTAACCAGAAGAAAAGAGCAAGAGCAAGCACTGAATTAGAATCATAGATTTAAAGCTAGAAGATATCTTGGAGGTCATTTAATATAATCACCTTATTGTAGATGTTGGCCAGGGCCACACATACAAAAAGTGCCAGAGCTGGCCAAATTCAGTGGTCTTTAATCTATACCATGCTTCCTATTCTCTCTGTCACTCTGGGTATGTCTGTCTGTCTGTCTTTCTCTGTCTCTGTCTCTGTCTCTGTCTCTCTTTCTCTCTCTCTCTCTCTCTCTCTCTCTCTCTCTCTCTCTCTCTCTCTCTCTCTCTCTCTCCCTCTATGTGTCTCTCTGTTTCTCTCTGTCTCTGTCTCTTTCTGTCTCTTTCTCTCTCTATCTCTTTCTCTCTGTTTCTTTCTGTCTCTATCTCTCTGTGTGTCTCTGTCTCTGCTCTCTGTCTCTTTCTTTTTCTCTCTGTCTCTGTCTCTCCCTCTGTCCTATTACCTGTGAGCTTTATTCCAATCTTCCTGACATCCATTGAGATCTTCATCTGTTGGGTGCTGCTTTCCATGGAATACATATGGTCCAAAATGCCTCATTCTCAGATAACATTTCCTTTTCCAAAGTATTCTCCTATCTAGTCTCTTGCTTCATCCTTCTAAGCTGGGTATGGACATCTCCATTGTACAGATTGGCAAGCAAATGTATAGACCAGGTAAGTGACTAGATATGGTGTGTTGGTCAGTAGCCCAGGTGAGCTAGATTCAGCTGGATGGGACACTTCCCTCAGGATCCCACTGACTCGGTGGCTGAGTTTCTGTATAATTTCTTTCCAGCCTTTTTTCCTCCAAGCCCCCTAAATGGAGCTGGGGTTTAAGGAGGAGTCTGGCTTCTTGGTCCTGGGAGCTTCTGAATTTCTAGCAGCCCAGCCTCCCTTCAGCTTGTCTAATTCCCTCCAGAAGCTCTCTGCAGACGACAATGGAAAATTGGATGCCATTCAGGCCACCATGATTTCCACCATGGACAGGAAGTTGGAAGGATTTAGATGAAAAATGCAGGAGGCCCAGAAGAAGAGGAGAACAAAATCATTGTCTCTAAGGAGTAGTTTTGCTCCTTCAGAACCCCCAGGAGTGGGGCACAGTGGATAGAGCTCAAGGTCTGGAATCAGGAAGACCTTTGCTAGCTGTATGACCCTGGCAAGTCACCTAACACTGTTTGTCTCAGTTTCCTCATCTGTAAAATGGGTTGGAGGAGGAAATAGCCAACCACTCCAGTATCTTTGCCAAGAAAACTCCAATTGGCTGTCAATAAAAAGTTATTTAAAGAATTAAAAAAAAAAAGAAAAGAAAACTCCAATTGGGGTCATGAAGAACTAGATACAACTGAACAACAGAGCCCCATTCTCACTGAGACCTAGGACAGCTGCTGTAGTGAAGAAAAAGAGTAAGAGCACATGAATTTCCAGATATAGTAAGGAGATAGTAATACTATTAATAATAATAATATCAATAATAAGTAACACTTATGTAACATTTTAAGGTTTGTAAAACTTTTTACACATGTTATGAAATTTGATCCTCCCCACTGTGAGGGAGATATTATTATCCCCATTTTATAGATTCAAAAACTGAGGCTAAAAGAGGTTAAATTATTTAAACAAGATCACTCAACTAGTAGGGAGAAGTCTAATCAAAGCTGACTGTTGGGTGTAACCTAACAGCCTTCTTTGGTCCCCTCTCCAACTTCACAAAGCACTTTGTTTTGCTCCTTTGTAGTGAATTATTTGTGCATTGGTTCTCTTCTGGACTTTTACAATTTTGTTTCTACTTACAAGGAATTTTCAATGCAGAATCTTCTTCTGCTAATGTGGATGGGCAGCTTGTCTATAATTAAGAGGTTTAGAGACTGCTCAGACAAGAAGAAAGCAACTGAATTACTCAGTCACAATTGTGTACGTCAGGGTTAGGATTTGGGCTCAGAGCTTCTTGGATTCAAACCAGGATGCTACTAAGCCACACTACTTCTCCTAAGAAATGTATTTGCCATTTGTTTTTGTGTATTCTAGTGATACAGAGCAAATCCCACTATGTTATGGCCGGGAATTAACTCAAGTCAATCCCATGATAATTTATTTTCAATATCGGAATGAAGTGAGATTTTTGTTTGTCATTTGACAATTAACAAAAGAAAACTTATTTAGCCACATAGAGACAAGAATATTAGACACAGATATTTAAGATTTAAGATTCCTCTAGCTGATTTAGTTAATAAGGTTTATATGCCTTTGGGCTCACTATTATAGTCTACCAGCTAAGCACTCAGACCTTCTCCTGACTGTTTCAGAAACCAGCAAGTGATATTTATAGTTTAAACCTAAGACAATCAAGTCTTAAGGATGGCTTCAATTCCTTTTTAAGGAAAAATTAGCCTAACATATGGATATAGCTCAGTTTGGGCTATTGCTTCAATCACACCTATTATTAATCAATCAATATATATCAAATACCGTATACTAGACATCAGGAATATAAAGACAAAGATAGATAGATAGATACATAGATAGATAGATAGATAGATAAATGAGTGGATTCTGCTTTCAAGTAGTTTATGTATATTCTGTTATATCAGCTTACAAGACTATAAGGCTCATGAGGTAAGATCATAGCCTGAGATCCAGTTCTCATATAAATATTGTATTTCCTCCAGCCTATTCTTCACACAATAGGCATTCAATCATTTCTGTATAATTTAATCGAATTCTTTTGTGCTCAGAGCTAGTTTTGGGGAGAATCAGATGAATTGTGATCTTCCACTCTTAACATTACCTTCCCATTTTCTATAAGAGGGAAACTGAGGAAGAGATTATGGAAATATGTTGTCTTTTGCTTATTTTCTGTCTATGTCATGACATAGCATGTACCCACTTTTCTTCGCCTTCCATAGTCCAAATGCATCTGACCTCAAACAGTGAGATGGCTCCTCTACTTTGGGTCAGGATTCTTTGGAAGTTTCCTTAGAATGGGTCTAAATCTTTGTATCCCCATTTCCTCTCAACCACCCATCTATCTTTACTTTGTTAACTTAATCTCTACCACTGGAAACCCTGTCCATCTTCTCTTCTATTGAAAGTTTTCCCCTTCTTTAAGACCAAGATCAAATTTTACTTTTTCCATAATATAAATGGCACTATCTGGTACAGAATGATGGACTTGAGACTTGAGACAGAGATTTGAGTTCAAATTCTATCACACATTCTTGCCCCTGGGCAATATCTGTTTGACTCAATATCATCATTTAAAAAAATAAGAATAATACTATCTACCTCACAAGGTTATTGAGAGTATCAAAAGGTATAAAATACATGCAAAGCATTTCACACACCTTAAAATGCTATATAAATGCAAGTATAACCTGGAGTTTCAAGAACGGAGAAAAACCCAGTTTGAATAAAACTCTCCCAAATGATGGAAAGAATGATGACTTAACCCTGCACGCCAACCCAAAGATTGGCATTGGCCCAAGAGCTTTGGAGAAAACAATCATTCTCCATCCCTGCTTTGAGAGAGACAAGTACAGCTTCAGAGTGTCTCTTTAGAGGAAAGACTTTGGAAGCAGCAAACAAATAGCAGAAGCCTGTGTTTCAACACATTCCTCATTTATAGCTTACTTCCCCAGAGACTCAGTCCTTGAGATGGGAGCCTCTCTCTTGCTTGAGTGAGATCTCAGCTTACTCTTGTTTAAGAGCTCATTTACTCTTGTGTATTGTCTGATACACTCTCATCTATAGAACTTTTCTAATTTCTATTTGCTGTTTGCATAGATGAAATGTGTTTACTCACTATTCATTATTTGGGATAGTCTTTTAGGTAACTGGGATTTGATGGAAAGAAGTCAGAGAAGGTTGGATTATCCTTTCTCCTTCAAGAGATAGCAACTAAGAAAGTGGTTCAAAATGTAGAAATTGTGCCTTTAGCTCAGAATTATGGTAGAAGAAAGTACAGAATTTGTCATTCTCTTCTGGTACCCTTTCTCAGAAATTGGAAAGGTCACCTTCATGCTTCTTCTTCTGCTCCTTTCAAGTCTGAAATGAAATCTTTCTTGGAAAGGGGTGGATTATCTCTACCTCTACTTCTTAATCTAGCCACATTTAGACACTATATGAACATCCACTTTTAAAATAAACAGCGTATACCTTACACTATTGTTTTCATTTTGCCATCTCTGACACTTTGCGACCCCATTTTGGGGGATTTTCTTGGCAAAGATGCTGGAGGAGTTTGCCATTTCTTTCTCCAGGGCCGTCTTTTACAATTGAGGAAACTGAGGCAAACAGAGCTGAAATAACTTGCCAGGATTACATAGCTAGGAAGTATCTAAGTCTGGATTTGAACTCAGGTTCTCCTGACTCCAGGCCAAGCACTCAATCTACTGCACCACCTGACTCCTCCTACAACTTATACTAGCTGTTTATTCTTGTCTTCACTTTATCTAATATATCCACTTTATTACTCCTATCTTTACTGACCCATCCATAGTCCTTTTTCTCCCCAAAAAAATAATCATTTGAGGGGAAAAAATTGGAACAAAAGATTTGGCAATTGTCAATGCTGTAAAATTACCCATGCATATAAATTATAAATAAAAAGTTATGATAAAAAAAATAATCATTTGTCTATCGTGAAAGGATTGATTGTTGTTGTTCAATCATATCCAACTCTTTGTGACCCAATTTGAGATTTTCTTGGCAAAGATACTAAAGTAATTTGCCCTTCTTCAGGGCCCCCTTTTTACAGATGAGAAAACTAAGGTAAACATAGTTATGTGACTTTCCCAGGGTCACACAGCTAATAAGTGTCTGGGGCCAGATCAGGTCTTAATGACTCTAGGCTCAGAGCTCTCTCCCCTGTAGCACCTAAGAGGTAGGATTTCTAGCCTTGTGGTTCCCTATGTACAGCCCCCAAGGACCTCAAGAATTTTAATTAAACCTCCCATGCACATATTCTTTTCTTATTGTTTTTATATATCCGTACACTTTGATGGTATGGACTGTTTCTTACCCATCTCTCTATCCTTACCTTGTTTTACCCTGTTTAAAGACTCCTGAAAAGACCTTGAATGTAGTGGGTGTTTAACATTTGTTGGGTTGAATAAAGGGAGCAACAACGTAGCCCTTAGATCTCTCTCCCTTAAAGAAATTCCACATCCGGAGACTTGGGGAATGATTTCTAGGTAAGGGATGCAGTATGAGGCTGAGTGGCCGAAAGTTCTCACCTTTCTCCTGACAGCACGAGAAACGCTCATCATCCTTCAGCCCACTCTGCAGCCAGTTTGTTTTGACAAACCGCCTGGGAAAGAGGGAGTTGCTGCTGACACACTGCCTCCAAACCTTATCTGGAGAATGCCTGACACCAGCCTCTGTAGGAAGTTATAAAAATGTGCTTATGCTGCTGGTCTGTCTTGATAAGATTTCCAAATTGGAGCCCAAGTTAGGGGAAAAAACACAACTTTGGTTCCTCTGCTTTTGGCCCCAGATGAACCCAGACCAATTTCTAGACTGTTGAGATAAAACGGGGTGTGGTATCTCCTCTTGTTCTCTGGTAGGTCTCAGGACTATTCCTTATAGTCACCAACAAAGGGAAAACGGGGGATGGGAAGAAGGGGAGAAATCCA
Source organism: Antechinus flavipes (assembly GCF_016432865.1). NCBI lineage: Eukaryota > Metazoa > Chordata > Mammalia > Dasyuromorphia > Dasyuridae > Antechinus > Antechinus flavipes. The sequence goes on along the minus strand of NC_067398.1, from coordinate 495,150,719 downwards.
TATTCTTATAGTGGCTTTTAAAGTTCCCATGTTGGGAAACATGCTAACTTCATGAAGCCCCTTCTCTAAAGGGCCTTTTTGTATAGTAGGCTATTATTAATTTTTTTCCAAGATAAAGAACATGATTATCAGGAAGTAAGTTCATGACAGAATCATAAATCAGATTATTTTCCCAGTTTCTGAGCATTAAAGGAAGGGAGGCAGACAGAGACAGAATCCACTGAGGAGGTAGAGGAGAAAAGGAATGTGCCTTTATTTAAACAGCCTTTTAAGTATTAAAGCAATTCCTTTCTGAATTCTTATTAAGACAAAATCTCAGTTTGGGAATGATAACTGGGGTTGTTGTCTTTGCTTATTATTGGTCTCTGAGTTATAAGAATATGCTGGTAACTGTCTAGCAAACAGCTCTCTGGGGGAAACCATGTTTGTGACATACTTCTAAGTTTAATCTCAATAATTAAGAATTTCACCATCACTTTCTGAAGTTTAGTAATCAACAAAACAATAAAGCAAGACCTGAATTGAACCATTTGCTAATTTCTGAGGTGTAACAGTATACACACTAAAAATTTAACAATTGGCTTCCATGAGATGGTCAAAGTTGGCTCCAGAAACTTGCCTGCTGGGACCCCCTCAAAACTCAAGACAAGAAATGGTCACAGAATTCTGAAAACTAGTCAGAGAAAGGCAAGCTAAGAGGAAGAGTTGGAAGAGTGGGGAAGACTCATCTTCATGAGTTCAAATCTACCTTCAGACTTCTACAAACTGTGTTACTCTGAACAAGTAACTTAACTCCCTTTGACTCAGTTTCCTCATTTGTAATATGAGATGGAGAAGGAAATGACAAATTACTCCAGTATCTTTGCCAAGGAAATTCCAAAAGGGCTTACAAAGAGCTGAACTCAACAACAAGAAGAAAGAGAGAGCCCATGAGGACATATCAAGAAGCAGATGGAATGTCAGAGCTGGAGAAAATCATAGAGATCATTAAATTTATTGTACAGATTGTGTAGATCTACATTTTGTAAATTATGTAGATCATTGCTCATTGTATAGATTGAGAAACTGAGGCACAAAGAAGGGAATTAATTTAACCAAAATCACATATTAAGTCAGTGACACATCTGAGACTAAAACCTAAAGACTCTGACTGTCAGGGCTGGGTACTTCCATCGCCTACTTTGAATGTTGAAATTAGAAGGATTTTCCTAAGAAGTCATCTCCAGGACTTCTTAAATTTTTTTCCACTCAGAACCCCTTTTCACCCAAGAAATTTTTACTCAATCCTATGTATTTAGAAATAGATATGCAAATTAAACATTTACTGGGGCTTATAAGTTACAAGACTCTTGTGGGGTCGTGACCCACAGTTTTAGAAGTTTTGATCTTGTTCACTTTCCCACCAAATTCAAGAATTCGGTCTACAAAATCTCAAATAATAATTCTGCCCGAACACTTGGACACTTCAACAATTTTCACTATGCTATTAGATATTGTATCCCCCAATAGAACTCTTTGAGGGCAAAGACTGATTTTTCTTTTGCATCCTCAGCACCTAGGACAGTACCTAGCACATAATAATTAATAATAACAATAGCCAGCATTTATATGGTGCTTATATATACCAGGCACTGTGCTAAGTATCTTATAATTATTTCATTTGAGTCTTACAACAACCCTGTCAGGTAGGTGCTGTAACTATTCCTATTTTACAGATAAACTGGAGCAAATAGAGGCTAAGTGACTTGCTCAGCATCACACCTGAGGCCATATTTGAATTCAGATCTTCCAGGCCAAGACACATAGCAGGTGCTTAATAATGTTTTTTGAACTGAATAAGCTGGTCTGTCTAGCCATCTCCACAATATATTCTTAATAAATGTTTATTGATTTACAACTCATTGCATTAATGGTATCATGATATAGAAGAAAGTTCTGAAGACAGAATACCAGCATTAAAGTGCTAGTTCTGAACATGAACAAATAACTTAACCTCTCTGAATTTCATTTGTAAAATAAGACCAGTAATAATGGTACTACTTTCTCACCAAGTAATAAGGAAAATCCTTTGTCAACCTTCCAGGGTGTTACAAGTATGCGCTATCATCAGGTACAGCTCAAAGTGTTAAACATTCATCCTATGGAGCCAAAAATGTCTCCCTGGAAACTTCTTCTTTTAGGTACTGTGCAGCTACATGCAACAATCCTCTAAATATTGGAAGGCAGTTTTCATGTTTCCTTTTCATGTTCTCTTCTCTTCCCAAAATTTGCTCCACTTCCCAACTTCCTTATTTTTGTTTATCTTGCCACCATCAGTCATCCAAGTTCAAAACCTCATATTACTATTTTTGATAGCTTCCTCCATTTTGTCCTGTATCCCAAAGCCCTGAAGTACCATTGGTTTCTAACACTGTAGGAGCTACATATAGCTCCATCCTAACACCGTAGGTGCTACATACATTACCATCCCAGTACACACACAAATCCATTCTTTGAAGACAGGGACTTTCATTTATGTCTCTATATCCCAACTGCTTAAGGTAATATCTAACACACCTCTCTCCATCTATTGAAACTCTTTGTGTCCAGCTCATCTTAGATATGACTGTAATGTCTTTTCCTCAATTCCTTGCAGCAGAAATTCTTCCTCAGAGCAATCACGGTACTTCTGCGGGTTATAATTATGGTCTTGCCTCCTATATTAGCTTCAAGTTCCTCAATGACAGGGATCCTATCTTGTCTCTACCAATTAATAAACGTTGTATATAGCAAGCCTTTTATGCATATTTGGTGGATCAGGTACAATTGGTTTCCAGACTTGCCTTTGGTGATTGCCTTCAGAGCCAATTTATGAGCCACACATGACAATTAGTTTCATAGCCATATAGTTGCAATCATTTTTAAACAAACATGGCAGTACTCAGCTGAATTAGCTAACTGGTTCATTTGACTTAGTCCCAAAGGACTTCTGGTCATTTCCAAAAGTCAAAACCATATTCAAGGAGCAACATTTCTAAGAGCGAAGAGATTATTCAGAACATGGAGGCAACTGCAAGGGAGGTATTTATTGAAGCAATAGCAATTTTATTGGATTAAACACGTAGCCTTCCAAAATGATTTGAAATGGACAATACTCATTTAAGTATTTTAAGTTTAAGTTCTAGTACCTTTTTTTTGGATTTGTGATTTCATTGGTGAAGAGAATTCCTTCCAGTAATTAAGATCTGTATCTTCTCTATGACTTAGTCTTCCAAGAATTTCCTGAGGCCTCAAAAACTTAAATGACTTGCCTACAGTCGCACTGACAGTTATATGTTAGATGTAGAATTTGAACTCAGGTCTTCCTGTCATTATAAGTCAAGCTATTTGCTTTGTTGTTTTTAAGTAATATGACTTTACATTCATCATCCATATTTCTGTCCAACCCAAACTTCATTCCTATTTCTATTTGAATGGCATAACGCCTGCCCCTTAATAAGTACCTAATAAATGTTTGATCAATTAAAAACAATAATTGATGACCCACATCTTTTGATCAATTGAAAGGACTTCTACTTAAAAGAGAGTTCTCTTTGAAAGTTTCATGATCAGCAGGATGATTTCAGAAAGGCCTAAAGAGACTTGCATGAACTGATGCTGAGTTAAGTGAGCAGAACCAGGAGATCATTGTATATGGCAACAATAAGATTATACAATGATCAATTCTGGTGAACATGGCTCTTCTCAACAATGAGATGATTCAGGACAATTCCAATAGATTTGTGATGGAGACAACCATCTGCATCCACAGAGAGCATTATGGGGACTAAAGGTGGATTACAATATAGTATTTTCACCTTTTTGTTGTTGTTTGCTTGCTTTTTGTTTTCTTTCTCATTTTCCCTCTTTTGATCTGATTTTTCTTGTGCAGCATGGTAAAAGTAGAAATGTGTATAGAAGAACTATACATATTTAACATATATTGGATTACTTGCTGTCTAGGGGAGGGAAGGGAGGGAGAAAATTTTGGAATACAAAGTTTAGCAAGGGTGAATGTTGAAAACTATCTTTGCATATATTTTGAAAATGTTATTTTAAAAGAAAAGAAAGGAAGTTTCAATAAACCATTTGAAAACCAACCTAAGTGGGATACTATTCTTAGGACTTCAGTAATCTCTTGTGAGGGCTGTACAATTCATCCCTAAGTCTTAGCTTTCTGATTATTGATAATAAGGTAAGACTCCTGACTCCTTAGCTTCCTCGTTTCCAGTCTGCAAAGATCACTCAGGGTGATGCTGAACTCAAGAAAAATGAAAATTAGGATAATCTCATACAAGAGCATTTAATTTAATTCAGCATATCAATGAAGCATCTATCTTTTGCCAAGGTCTATACCAGGCTAGGAACAAAACTTAGTAAGATTCAGTCTCTATTATCATGGAATTTATAGGCTAAGTTTGAAGAAAAGGTTACATATTAAAGAGATGTGAATGGAGGAGAAATTCCCTTGTGGGAAGGAACTAATATAACCCTAGTCCTGTTTTTGTATTCAGAATTATTTCAATCTTCTCCTAGGTAACAGCAATCAACTCTCATCACAGGGAGTACCAACTGATGAAAACAAGTCTTCTCCCCTTCACCTGGTGCAAATAGAGTCAGTCAATGAAACAGAACTTGCTATGTGCTTAGAACTATGTTTGGTGCAATTAGAAATGGAGAAAGGAGGCTATATATGGTCCTTGACCTCTGAGAACTTACAATTTCATTGAGGCTATATCTTTTTACATCTCAACTTTCCCCATTGTAGTATTGATATGTGGCAGGTCGGCATAAGAAATTAAATGAGAATTTTGGAGAAGTTTTGCAGAAGCCTCAAATGACTCAGGAAGCAGAAAAAGTTTAGAAACTCAGAAATACATAAAATATATATATTACATAATATCAACATATTTTCTCTTTATATAAAGGAAAAACAAAAAAAATCAGACTTTTTCTCTATTAGGAGGATCAAAAAATTTTACACAGATTTTCCAGATTGAGGTGATTCTGTCCCTCCGTGTGGAAGGGATAACTGTACACATGAAATAAGATAAAATAGGGCATCTGCTTGCAACTTTCTGCAGACTTTAGAACCACTGCTTGGGGGGACTAAACTGCAAAATCAGAAAGGGACAAAAAAATTGAAAGAAAACACTATTGTGACTACAGCTGCCTAGCATCCTCCCCACTAAGGACTTGGCAGGACAAATGACGCTCAGTCTGCTCATCCCACCGGATGAGTCAAAGAAAGTGTAACTAAGTTTAGTCTCCAAATGGTGTGTGAGCGTGTTTTCAGATTTTAAAAAATGAAATGCTCCCCAAAGTGGAGGCCTGAGATGGAGGGATGAGCGGGGTGGGAAGAACAATAGAGCGGGTGGAGGCCTGGGAGTGGTCCAGAGATGGAAGGGAATGCTTCAGGCAAGGGATTCCAAAGGCCCAGTATATTACATCTCTATTTCATTGCTCCCTGTGTCTGCTATTAATAGCCATGTCCCACATGTGTTCACTTGAAGTTATTTGGAATATAGAACTTAATTGTTCCCCTGCTGGCAAACACAGCCCGGCCAACCACAGCGCTAGCCAAACTTTTTTCTCTCTGAAAGCAGGGGACCTCATTTGCCTCTTGTCTGCTCCCTGGTGACTGCTGGACAGAAGCAGAAGGTCACAAATTCTGGGCTTTGGTCTGCAGGTACTGCATCCAGAAAGCAGTGGCAGGACAAAGGGTTCGCCCTCTGAGTTGACTGGAATCAAATTTCAAAGGCATTGAAATGAGTTATTGTTGTTTTCCCTTCCATGATATCAGGAAAGGGACTGTGACATGCAAGTGAATTGGATTTAAGTGGGGACGGCTGGGCAAGGTCACCTGCCTCACTTTCCCCTCCGGAGCCATCTGTCCAGTGGCCAGATGTGAGCCAGGGAGGGAATGTACCAAAACAGATGAGAGAATCAGTCTGAGTTCTTCTAGACCCTCTCCAACAGGGTGGTCAGGAGTACTCTCTTTGCTTCTTTGTGCCTGAGTTTCCTTCTCTGAAAAAATAAGAGGTTTTAACTAGATAGCCTCTAAGACACTTTTTTGCTCTGACATTCCATGATTCTATATTCATCTACCCCAAGCACTGATATTCCAAAGTTAAAGGCAGGAATTTCTTTTTGAAGTGCCCTCATTTTGAGGCTTTTTTTTTCTTTCAGTTTTGTTGTCAGGACCCTAGGCCAACACTTTATTATTAATTCTCCTGGTCCCAAACTGAGAAAATGGACAGCAACTGACCTTGATAACCCTGATAATTCTAAAAAATTATTATTTGTTCTTAGCTTTGCTTATTTACTTTTAGAATTTTGTATTCTAAATCTTCTCTCTCTGGGAGTGGGTTCTTAATTTCTTCTATGTCAGACCTCTCTAACTGACTAGAGAAGCCTATGGATCTTTCTTAGAAGTGTTTGTAAATATATAACTCAGTTTATTATAAATTGAATACTTTTAAATATAGTCTTAAAGTACTTAGTCTCCACTGGAGCACCATGTCATTTCTGAAAAGACCTGACCTTGCCTCTGACCCGGAGTCAGCTCTTTTCCACCCAGCTCTGGGCCTAGCTCTGGATACACCCTCCTGCTCTTCCTTCCCCTCTGTCATGACAGACTTCCCCTCTTCCCGGCCCAGCTTGAAAGAATGAAGAAATAGCATTTATTTGTTATCCACCAACCACTGCGGACACAAACAGAAAACCCAAGACAGTCCCAGCTCTCAAAGAACTCACATTCTAATAAGAAGGCAAACCAAATGGAGAGATCCAGGGGTCCTTTTCGGTGTCATTTTCACTGACAGAACCATATCCCTTTTTGAAGTTGAAGCATTTGATACTGTCTAAGGCTTTGGTGTTGAGAACTTTTTTCTCTAGGTATTCAGTAGCCAGGGATGCTGAAAAGGGAGGGCAGGGGGGAAAGGTGCCCACCTCTGTCTCCTCAGAGGTTGCCCCCCACATCATGGCTGCAAGTGCCAGACTGGTGGTCTGCAGGAGCAAGGGCTGCTGTGCTCTGAGTCCTGACGCTGGCAACTGGTCTGCAATTGGGACACTGGGCCCCCAAGGCCCTGTGCTAAGTCCTGGAAGTACAAAGAGATTCATTAAGTACCCAAATACAATACCTTATCTGGGAGAGCTCATGTTCTGGTGGGCGGACAATATAGAAGGAGCAATGGACATGAAAGATGTAGCCACAGTTATTGAGTCATTTCTGCCACGTGTGACTTTTTGTGACTCCCTTGGGGATTTTCTTGGCAAAAAATACTGGAGGGGTTTGCCATGTCCTTCTCTAGCTCATTTTACAGATGAGGAAATGGAGATAACAGGGTTAAGTGACTTAACCGGGGTCACACAGCTTAAATTGTCTGAGGACAGATTTGAACTCAGGAATAGGAGTTTTTCTGACTCCAGGCCAAGCACTTTATCCACTGCACCACCTAGTCACCCCTTATATACAGGATAGATGGAAAGTAATCTCAAAATGAAGGAAATGTGTTTCATTGAATAGAAAAGGGACCAGGCAAAGCTTCTTATATAAAATAAGGTGGGATTTCAGCTGAGTCTTGAAAGAAGACAGGCAGGAAATGGAAGGAATGTTCCATTGTGGGGTCCTAGAACATGATTAAGAAGAAATTGGACTCTGATAAATTATTCATGCATATATCTTGTAAATAGAAAGCTATAATAAAAAAAAAGAAATTGGAGAATATTCGAACTAGAGGGGACCTTAGAAGTTATCTAGTAGTCCACCTACACACACACACACACACACACACACACACACACACGTTTATTCTTACTTTTAAATTTTTTTTAGAATACTCCATCTCTACACACATATAGAACACATTTACACAATTTTTTAACTTTAAAATTTTTTTTAGAATATTCCATTTCTACACTCACACACACATTTGTTTTTAGCTTTTAAAAAAAATTTGTTAGAATAGTCCACCTCTACACACATACACACACATGTTTGTTTTTAGCTTTAATTTTTTTTTAGAATAGTCCACTTCTACACACATAAACACTTTTGTTTTTAGCGTTAAAAAATTTTGTTTTAGAATTCTGAATTCCAAATCTTCTCCCTCTAGGACAGGAGGGTCTTAATTTCTTCTATGTCACAGACCCCTCTGGCTGACTGGAGAAGCCTTTGGATCCCTTCTCAGTGTTTTTAAAAGCATTAAATAAAATAAAGGATTGCAAAGGAAACCAATTGTATTGAAATAGCTATCAAAGTATTTGTTTAAAATAAATTAATGAGGGGAGGACAGCTAAGGGGTGGATAGAACACCAGCCCTGAAGTCAGGAGGACCTGAATTCAAATGTGATCTCAGACACTTAACACTTCTAGCTGTGTGACTCTGGGCAAGTCACTTAACCTTAATTGCCTCAGCAAAAAAATTAATCAATCAAAAAAATCAATGAATTAGTTAATTGGGCTGCAAGTTGAAAACCATTCATTTAGGGGATTGTGGGATGTAGAGGGATCAGTGATTGTTAGAGAATGAAGTTTCTCCCTGACTCAGGATTTCCTTCTAAAAAGTAAATCCGATTATATTGGCCTTCTTCCTAATTCAGAGTTAGGTGTGTGAGGATTCTGGTCCCCTCCTGGACTTTTGCTGGCCTATTGGCCTGGACAGGTGGAGAGAAAGGTACATAGATGACTCAAGTGAACATTTTGACCCTAATGGCTGCTTAAATGAGTTTTTTTAAAGAAGCTGAAACAGAGGAAGTGAGAAATGGGAGAGGATTCTTGAGCACACTACCTGCATCTTCACCTGAGAGGACTACAGGTGTGTGTCATTGTTCGTTTTCCTGAGGACAGGACCGGCACGGGCAGACCCTGGAACGTCAGCCCCCGCAGGAGAAAAGGCTCTCTGGTTTCAGCTGGGAGGAGAGGCCAGCCCAAGCGTTTCAGGCTTCCTCAGCCAGGGTGCCGTGCCAAGGTCCCCGCTGGGATTAGCGTTTCCCCCTGGGCCGCTGCCCGGGGCCAGCGGGGAGCTGGTGCGGCCCCTGGCTGAGGGCAGGTCCTGCTCCGGTGATTCATCCTCCCAGCGGGGCCCTGGGGACTTTGGTTCCAAGCCATTCCAAAGCCCAGAGGGGGAGAGTGCCAGAGGTCAGTTGGTCAGTTAACAAGTATTTATTAAGCCCTTCCTATGTGCCAGCACCATGCTAAGGAAGGACTAAGGATACAAAGAAAGGCAAAACTCCTAGTCCCTGTATCAAGGAATCCAAGGTCGCGATTGTCCCAGTTTATACAAATTCTAAGCTTCTACCTTCCTAGCTTTATCTCTTCAAAAAAGAAACAAAACCCGCCTTTGAAGAAGCAGTGGATTTTGGATCAGAAAACTTCATGTTCAAATCTCTCTTCTATTCTTGTCCACAGCTGGGACTCTAGGCAAACATTTCACTTCTTGGTTTCCTCCACTATACAAGGAGGGGGTTGGGCTCGGAGACCTGAGATACCTGCCAGTCAAGGCCAATGATCAATAATAACCTACGCTTTTATGATGCTCTTAAGGTTTACAAAACGCTTTCCTCGCAACGTTCCTAAAGCTATGGTCTCACGACTCCTTGGAGGAGCTACTCTGAGTCTTTTATGGAGGAGGAAAGTAAAACTCAGAGACTCGTACCTGAGTCAGTGACAAAGCCAGAAGGACAAGTAGCTGCTGGGCCCTGCCGGACACCCTGGACCCAGGGCGGTGGTACCTGTGGGCACCGTGTACCTCTCAAGGACTTGGGTACCTGAAAGATACTAGGGTCCCCTGCAGGAGGATTTCAGAAAGGCCTGGAGAGACTTACATGAACTGATGCTGAGTGAAATGAGCAGGACCAGGAGATCATAATATACAACAATACTATATGATGATCAATTCTGATGGACGTGGCCCTCTTCAGCAATGAGATGAATCAAATAAGTTCCAATAGAGCAGTAATGAATTGAACCAGCTACGCCCAGTGAAAGAACTCTGGGAGATGACCAAGAACCATTACATAGAATTCCCACTCCCTATATTTTTGTCCACCTGCATTTTTTATTTCCTTCACAGGCTAATTGTACAATATTTCAAAGTCCGATTCTCTTTGTATAGCAAAATAACTGTTAGGGCATGTATATTTATATTGTGTTTAATTTATACTTTAACATATTTAGTATGTATTGGTCAATCTGCCATCTGGGGGAGGGGGTGGGGGAAGGAGGGGAAAAATTGGAACAAAAGGTTTGGCAATTGTCAATGCTGTAAAATTACCCATGCATGTATTTTGTAAATAAAAAGCTATTTAAAAAAAAAAGATACTAGGGTCCCCCTGAAAGTCTGCCTAGGTCCCTGGACTCTGAGGAGAAACTCTCTCTCTCTTGCACTTGCCTTTATCCTACCAACTAGAAGAGAACTCTAGGATTCAGAACCAATGTACTTGACCCTGTCTCTTCCTCTTATTAGAGGAATTCCCTCGCAGAGCTCGAGTTCTGCTGGTAGGGATAGGGAATGATGTTCCAAGTTACTGGGCAAATTGAGCAGCCGTACTTACCTTGTTTTATGCTGGCTTTTTTCTGGAATGAAGAGAAACAGATCACTTAATTTAGTAATGTTATGAATTATTAAAACCACTTGATGATTAAATAATCATTAGCATTTACATAGCACCTACTACATGCCAGGCACTGTGCGATGTTCTTTTTACAAAATCATCTCATTTGATCCTCACCATAATCCTGGGACGTAGGTACTAGAATTATCCCCATTTTACAATACAGGGAATTGCATTAGGGAATTTACAATACAGAGGTGAAGTGACTTGTAAAAGATCACACAGCTAGAAATTGTCTGGGAACAAATTTGAACTCGGTCTTCCTGATTCCAGGCCCAATACTCTATCCCCTTAACTGGACTAGCTGCCTCTAAATGACTTTAAAAGACATTTAATTCAACAAACATTTAAGTCCCTTCTCTGTCTCTCCCCCTCCCCTTCCTTCCTTCCTTCCTTCCTTCCCTCCCTCCCTCCTTCTCTCCTTCCCTCCCTCCCTCCTTCCTTCCTTCCTTCCTCTCTCTCTCTCTCTCCTCTCTCTCTCTCTCTTTCTCTTTCTCTCTCTCTCTCTCTCTCTCTCTCTCTCTCTCTCTCTCTCTCTCTCTCTCTCTCTCTCTCTCTCTCTCTCTCTCTCTCTCTCCCTCCCTCCCCCTCTGTTTCTCTTTCATGCCTCTTCCTTTTCCTCTCTTTTTCTTTTTCTCTTCCTCTTTTTTCTCTTTCTCTTTATACATATACTATATATAAAGTGTTTATATATACAAACACATACACACATATACATAGCACTTTACCAAGCTATTGAAGATTACAAAGATAAAAAACAGGTCAGAAGATAATAGATCTAGAGGAAGAAGGGATTTCCAACTATCTATTATAACTATCTTATTTTAAGGATGAGGAAACTAAGTTTTATCTAAGTGATTTGCCCAAAGTCCTATCTGCATAGGACAGTTTGAACTTCTGTCTACAGAGTAATGATGTTTTACTGTACTATGACACTCTCTATCAATCCATGGCTTCTTCAGATCCATTCAGGAAAGGACAGGGGAGTGACCAATAGGTATAACCCCAAAAGTGTGCTACCAGGGAGCTGAGAGCCACACATAGTGATCTAAGAAAGCTTGAGGAAAGGTCTTTAAGCTGGAGGCATTAAGGAAAACCTCTTGCAGAAGTTGTAGCTGAACAAGATTTGAAGGGAGGTTTTGATAAATGAATATGAGGAGACGTGTTCTGGGTATGGAGCATAACCTGATGGCCGGAAAGGGCAAAAAAACAAGAAATCCAGTTTGGCTAGAATATAGAGTACATGAAGGGAAGTAAGGTAAAGTAAGGTAAGAATAAGTCTGGAAACATAAGTGGAATCAGAATGTAGTTATATTTAAATGCCAGGCTAAGAAATTTTGTATTTTATTCTATATGTAATAAGGAACCACTGAGATGTTTTGAGCAGGAAAGTGATGTAGTCAGACTTGACTATGAGAATAACAATTTTATCCATTCTGTGAAAGATAGATTGAAGAGAAAAAAGAGACAGGAAGAACATTTAGGAAAGTTAATTAAAGAGGTGACAAAGACAAAACTAAAGTGATAAGTGATAGATTGGAGAAATACTGTGAAGGTAGAACCAGAAAATCTTGGCAATTAACAAAGTACATAGTTCAAAAGAGAAAGAATACAAATGACTCTGAAGTGTCAAGCTTGGGAGACTGAAAATGATAGTGCTTTCAAGTAAAACTAAGGAGGAATCAACTGGAGATCCAGGCTGATAGTTTCATTTTTTTTTTGACAAATTGAGTTTAAGGAGCCAATAAAACATCCAAATGATATTGAGTAGACACGTGGAAATGAAGCACTGAAATTAGGAAAGTTTGAGGATGGACCAATTAGAAGTTCTTTGGATATAAATAATAACTCAAGACATGCATGAGTTTAGAATTTTTAAGGAGAAAAAAAGGAAGTATAAAAAAAGAAAACAGCCAAAGGTATGTGATTTGTATATTTATTTTACATATCTATATACTTGGGGTCACATAAAAAATTCTCAGGTGAAAAGAGGTCACAAGTAGAAAAAGTTTCATAAGCCCCACCCTAGCACATCAATAGATTGAGGTTTGTTGGTTAGATACCCTCAACCTGGTTTAACCCATCTGCCAAGATGGTTTTACCGGGGTGCAGTTACTGCACACTTTCTTGAAGCCGCGGTTGAGAGTTGGGTGACAGGTGGATACCAAAGGAGGATGAGCAACCCTGAAAAGGAAGATGTATCCAGGAGACACAGAAAAGAAATGACCAGGTAAGTAGGAGAAGCAGAAGACAGCAGTGTGTCAGAAGCCAATGGGACAGGGAGGGCTAAGTCAACAATAGCAAAGGCTACTGAAATGTTAGAGATCAAGGACTGAGAAAAGGTTATTGGATGTCTCAAAATGAAAAGCCAGTGGTTACTTTGGGATGAGTTTCAACTGAGTGGCGGGTACAAAAGCCAGACTACAAGAATAGGGTGTGAAGGTAGGTGATTCTTTTGAAGAGTTAAGACAGGAAGGAGGATATGTTGAAGAATTCGCAAGATGATTAGGAAAGGTTTGTTCATTTTGGGGGGGACGGGGGGAGAAGGAGATGTGTTTGGATAGGGCCTTGCATGGTTGTAAGAAGAAAAATAAAGGCCAGTAGAGATGATGGTGATGAAAAAGAAGACAGGAGAAAAGGAAGAGGGGGGAGGAAGATGGAAAAAGAACAAAAATGACTTGAGGATATAAGACTTTGATATCCATTCACATTTCTGCCCACTTCTAAGCTTTATTCAATGTTACCACAGGACTGATGTTGAAAAAGCAAAAAAGAAAAATCTTACTATGAAATGTTTCAACAAATTCCATTTCCATAAATATTTATATGGCCCTCTATGATTTACAAAGTTAAAGTATCGCTGTTCTCATCTTACAACCGAGAAAACTGGAGCTTAGAGAAGTTGGTTTCCTCTCTGACTTACCTACAGACACAGGCCTGGTAAGTGCTAGAAAGGAAACTTGATATCAAGTCTTCCACATCCAGTGCTCTTTCCACCATGTGTGTTGTTGCCATAGAGTGTGCATTTTTTTAAAAATTCTCTGTTCACATCTCTGTAGGGAAATAGTGACATTCATACTTCCTTAAGTTAGTTGGAAGATCAAATAAAGGAAAATGTTTTTATGTGAGCTGATGCTGAGTGAAGTGAGCAGAACCAAGAGAACCAGTAGTAAGATTATGTGATGGATTTGGCTCTTTTTAACAATGCAGTGATTCAAGACAATTCCAATAGACTTTGGATGGAGAGAGCCAGCCACAAATCAGATCGAAGCAGAGTATTTTTTTTAATTAAAGCTTTTTATTTTCAAAACATATGCACGGGCCCTTTTCATAGTGGCAAGAAATTGGACATTGAGTGGATGCCCATAATTTGGAGAATGGCTGAATAAGTTATGGAATATTATTGTTCTGTAAGAAATGAACAGCAGGAAGATTTCAGAAAGGCCTGGAGAGACTGACATGAACTGATGCTGAGTGAAATGAGCAGGACCAGAAGATCATTGCACACAGCAACAAGAAGACTAATGATGATCAATTCTGATGGATGTGGCTCTCTTCAACAATAAGTCGATGTTCTAATGATCTTGTGACAAAGAGAATCTACACCCACAGAGAGAGGACTATAGAAACTGAGTGTGGATCATACATAACATTCTCACTCTTTTTGTTGTTGTTTGCTTGCATTCTTTGTTTTCTTACTCATTTTCTTTCCTTTTTAATCTGATTTTTCTTGTGCAGCAAGAGAATTGTATGAATATGTTTACATATATTGGATTTAACATTTATTTTAACATGTATAACATATATTGGATTGTTTGCCATCTAGGGGAGGGAGTGGGGGGAAGGAGGGAAAAATCTGAAACACAAGGCTATGCAAGGGTCAATGTTGAAAATTATGCATTCATATGTTTTGAAAATAAAAGGCTTTGAATTAAAAAAAATAAAATTAACTCCTCTGCAATAAAACAAAACCATATGCATGGATAATTTTTCAACATTGATCCTTGCAAAATGTTGTGTTCCAATTTCCCACACCCTTCCCCCTACTTCCTCCCCTGGATGGCAAGAAATCCAATATATGTTAAACATGGTAAAAAATATATGTTAATTCAATATAGGCATGTATATTTATACAATTATCTTGCTGCACAAGAAATATCAAATCAAAAAGGAAAAAAATGAGAAAGAAAATGAAATGCAAGCAAATAACAAAAAGAATGAAAATGCTATGTTGTGATCCACCCTCAAGTTCTCACAGTCCTCTTTCTCTGTCTTTGGGTGTAGATGACTCTCTTCATCACAAAATTAATGGAACTGGCCTGAATCACCTCATTGTTGAAGAAAGCCACGTCCATCAGAATTGATCATTGTTGCCATGTACAATGATCTCCTGGTTCTACTCATTTCATTTAGTATAGTTCACCAAGCATAGTATTTTCACCTTTTACTATTGTTTTTTGCTTAATTTTTTTGTTTATTTTTCATGTTTTTTCCCTTTTAAGTGTGATGAATATTAAAGTATGTTTAGAAGAATTGCACATGTTTCACCTATATGGAATTGCTTGCTGTCTTGACAAGAAGAGACAGAAGGAAAGAGACAGAACATTTTGGAACACAAGATTTTACAAAGGTGAATGATGAAAACTATCTTTGCATGGATTTGGAAAAATAAAATACAATTAAAGGAAAATTCTTCACTTATCTGGTGCACTAATTGATGGACCACTATGATGCTCTTTTTCTTACATGTTTCTTTGGTATCTGAATGTCTCCGATCCTTACAAGTGAGGTTCGATAGACAAAGAAGCTATGGCTAGTGTTTTTACATCATTTTCTGTTTTGTTACTTTTAGAGCTGATAGCAGTGAGGGGAAAACAGGTGGGAGAAACTATGATGCCTGAGAAATCAGAAATTATGAAGCATGACTGGGAAATCTGGTCATGTTGGTTGAGTGAAAGTAATTGGGGGGTGAAAGACTAAGACATGAATATTATTTTGGTCTTTAGGAACCCAGTCTACCATTTCCCCTTAAATGGAATAAGAAAATACATCCCTTTTTTGTGAGAAGCAGAGAGACTATTTACCCATTACCTATATTTCCATTTCTGAATTCTCTCATAGTCAGCAATTTCTGTGACCATCTAACTAAAGCTGTCTCTTGTCACTTCCATTAACATGCTAGAGGATTATAGTGGGAAGAGTCCTGAGAGATGCTTCTTCTTCTGCCCTCCATCCCCACCCCAGGCCCAGTTACATCAGGTAAAACAGCCAAGTTGAGGCTTGAGGGCTTCTGTTTCTGTTTGTGTGTGTGTGTATAGGGATATAAATGTAAAATACAACCACATCTCTTTTTTCCACTTCCCAGCTAATATAGACTCAATACCATGCAGTGTTGGAGGGAACAGCAGGGATGAAGATAATCAGATTGGGGGAAAATGTGATTTGTGTCTTTATACCGATAGCCCAATATTAGACAGATAGGATTTGTTTGTTAAAGAAAGAATTTTCTTTATTTGGATTAATAAAAGTGAAAATTACATCGGACATAGTGTCAAGAGGTATAAATATAATTGAAATATCAGCAACAAAAGGATTCACCCAAATGAGTCTGTCAACAGAGCATACATCTCAGGCAATATCTTGACTCACTTCTGCATTCTGATCCAATTCTTGAACTCACAGTATTAGTTAAAGAGTGAAAAACATCCAGAGAAACGATTAAAGCTGAAACAAAGGAGTAAGGCCATAAAGCAGCAGTGGCTTCTTTAAGCCATCCATCTCAGAACTCACCTGAGAATTTTAGGTTCATAAACTCAGAATTAGAACAGGCTTTAAGTCATCGAGTTTAATCTCCTCATTCTACGGATAAAGATACTGAGACTAAAGGTCACATACTTAGGAAATATTAGAGCTAGCTAGTATTTTAACTCAGGGCTTTTGGATCAAAGGAGACCCTGAAATGTCATTGACAAAAGTGGTTTGCAATAATATTTTCACATTTTTTGTCTGTTTGTCTGTTTTTTTCTCATGTTTTTTTCCCCCCCTTTTGGTCTTATTTTTCTTGTATAACATGACAGATACAGAAATGTGTTTTTAAAAATTGCACATATTTAACCTATATCAGATTACTTGCTGTCTTAGGGAAGAGGAGGGAAGGAGAAAAAATTGGAAATAAAGTCTTACAAAAATGAATGTTGAAAACTATCTTTACATGTATTTAGAAAAATAAAATACTATTGAACATTTTTAAAAAAACAAGAGTGGCTTGCAGACCCTTTTCCTGGGGATCTTTAAGAAAAATGAAATTTATTACTGGGATCCTTTGAGATTAGTACTGATTAGAGACAATGGGATGGGTTAAATAACACCATTTTATGGTACTACCCAGCCTTTTGAATCTCTGAATACTTAAACAATACTTGAAGGGGAAGAAAAAACTGGCCATTTTGACAAATCACACTTTTTGCCAGTGAAAAACAATAGAACCCCCAATCTGAGTTGGGGAAGGTCAAAATAGTGAACTCTTCCATTGATGCATATCAAGTTGGTGGAGAGGGGACATACATCTAAGGTTGAAGAAACCAATTGAAACATAACAGCAGGATAAATATAGTTTATTTATATATAAATATCATTATAATGCAAACAACATTTTGGAAAAAATTTTTAAATATTAAATTATTAAAAGGATTGAGGAAAATACATGGAAATCGATTCCAGGTACAAACTTGGTACTTTAAAAAGAATCTTTTAAAGTTTCAAATATCTTGATCATCACTGTCCATCGCAGAATTCATCTGAAAATTTTAGGTTCATAAACTTAGAGGTAAAATGGATCTTCCTGCCTTTCTTCTTCCCTTTTCTTTAAATAAATGAATTAAAAGGCATTTTTTGAAAAGCAATTAATAGTGTTAAGCACTGTCCTAGGCAAAAGGGACATATATAATTATAAAAAGTGAGATATTATTTGCTTTCAAGGAGCTAACATTTTATTGGGGCCAAAGGGTCTGGAGTGGGGCAGGTTACACATACAGAACAGTGGCCAGGGGACAGTATTAAACCCAAGAGATAGAGAGCATCAAGGGATGTCCAGTGGAGTCCTTCAGCAGTCAGGTACACCCCCATGTTGGGCTGAATAAACTGCATTTACTCAGCAGTTAGAATGAATTGGCCCCAGAGTAGTTCCAAAGCTAAATGAATTGATTTCTCCAGGGAGGTGGCCATGAGTCTAGAGCTGCTCCTGTCCCAAATAAGGAGAAGGGGCCAGTGGGGAGAACAGTGACAGAGCAGATGGGTGAGTGGGATGCTAATTCAGAAACAAGGAAACATTATTCATCCAATACCTTCCATGAAAACATAGGGCTTCTTTAGAAT
Organism: Antechinus flavipes; assembly: GCF_016432865.1. Classification (NCBI taxonomy): domain Eukaryota; kingdom Metazoa; phylum Chordata; class Mammalia; order Dasyuromorphia; family Dasyuridae; genus Antechinus; species Antechinus flavipes. Next base: position 495,132,710 of record NC_067398.1, on the reverse strand, counting down.
GGGGCAGCACATGCTTAGGCTGAGCTTCCAGCCCCTGGCTCCTGTGACTTGATAATTAATATAATCTTCCAGGAGCTAGTTTCCCTATAAACATCAAAGCTTTGTAAATTAAGGGACTAGTAATATTATCTTCACAAGAACAATAGTAAATAGAAAATTTTTTTAAGTCAAATCTAGATTTCCTCAACACCTTCCTTGTGGATCCCAAATTCAGTTCTCATCTTATGAAAATCCATTCCTATAAGAGTATAACATTTCCAATCTAATTCTTGATCTAGCATGAAAAAAAAAACAACTTGTTTTCTTGTTAAATGATTCACTTTTTCTCTGATGCCATGGAATTAACTCATTTGAAGGCTTTGGGGAATGTAAGTTGTTTGGGCTTTTGTTGTTGTTTGGGGCAGGGAAGGGGGGGAGGTATCTTTTATGTCCAGGATATCCAGGACATCCATCAGTGCTTATGACACTAGCTCCCTTTGGTGATAATTTAGCATTAACTTAAGTTTTCCACTTGCAGGAGATGGAACAATGTGCAGAAATAAAGAAAACAAATAAATGCAACATAGACTTGATGAGAGTTCAGAGAAATCTGAAATGTGAGAAGGAAAGGAAAGCAATAACAATAACAAAGAGCTATGTTTTCGAGCTCATAACAGAGGAGCTGAGCTGTCTTGCTGATTTCTAGCATGGCCCAGAACAGCCATTCAGTTTGTCACAATCAACTCCTTCCCAAGGAATTAGCTCCAGATGCTGCATATGGGTGAGAATCCTGCAATTCTTTGCCAGCCCAGAAAGGACAATCTAGAGAATGGGACTCCCAGAAGAGAGCATGAGCAGAGCCCTCTGCCATGCAATGTGAGGTAGTGTTGGAGGCTGGGAAATGGGAGACTCAGGAATGGGTATTTAGTATAAAATGAATCAATGTAATAAAAAATGAATCCTATGCTTCCAGAAAGGTCTGGGGAAATACCAGGGAAGATTTCACTTCTCCTCCCTCCACTAAATGGCCATTTGTGCCTCTAATAAATTGGTGTTGATGGGCAGCCACTCCTAGCCCTAATACAGAGTTCTTCAAGGCAGTGCTAATGATAACATCAAGTGCGTTACCCCCTCCATCATCCGTAGGAACATCGTTGGCCCCTCTCCTGAGAAAGAGGCCCTGACATTGGTTCCCAATATTCTGGCTTTTTTCATGTTATCTTTTCTATCCACACAGAAGTCTTGCTTTCTCCTTTTGCCGGTCTGGTGCATTTTATGTTCCTTCTTTTCTCTATGTGCTCGTCCTTTCTGAGTAAACCAGCAAGGCTTCTCCAAGTCCACCCAGTAGAAGGCTGCAAACAATTGTAAAAAGGTTAGCTTTTTAACCTGCTTTGCACGGCCTGTCCACAACAGGAGACCCCTGGCCTTTATCCACTTAAAGCCAGTGATCCCTTGCTACCTTTTCCATTAGTTCTGCCTACCCAACTGGTCTCAGTCCATGATGCTCTGAGACTTACAAGATTTTTCACCACCACGAACAAAAGTTACCCAGTCTGTGCAGGAATTGACATATTGAGGGTGGGAAGAATAGGAACAATCTTTGTTTACTCTAAACCTATTTCTTATATATGGATGGTCCCAGACAGGAATTCTCTTCTCTTCTCCACTGCTGGTGCTGGACATTTCTCTCCCTTTTTCCTTCTCCTGCTTCAAGTGCCTATTCCCTATTTCTGTCCTTCCCAGATCCAATCTCGCTCCACACTCATACATTAACTAATTGTCCCTTTTGATGAAGAAAGGAGAAGTGCCAGTCTCCATAGTCAACATCCCAGCCCTGGCTCCTCTCTTCATCCATTCAGCCCTTTATCCTTCTTTCCCCTCTCCAGACTCCCCTCACTCCATCCTCAGCTCTAGAGAGAAAAACAAACAACTAAATTACCAACTTTTGGAGCATTACCCCTGGGGAAATTAGCAAACACCCTTGTAACATCCCATTATGGAGTTCCAGAATAGAGGCTGGCTCTCTCCAAAATCAGCCAAACCCATGGTTTTTCTACCAGTAATGTGTGGGGTTAAGCTGAACTAAAATGAAAGTTGAGTATCCCAGAATCAGTGCTTTCAAACTGGAGAAGACTTTTGAGATTCCCTTGGACAGCAAGAAGATTTGATCTGTCTATACTTAAAGAAATTAATTTAGATTATTCACTGGAAAGTCAAATACTGAAACAGAAGCTTAAGTACTTTGGCCATGTAATGAAAAGATGGGAAAGATTTGGATGTTAGGAAAGATTAAAGGCAAAAGAAAAAGAGGATGGCAGAGCGTAAGATGGATAGTGTCATGAGAACAATGAACATGAGTTTGTATAAAATTCAAAAGATAGGACATTCATAACTCTCAGATTGGTTAAGATAACAAGAAAAGACAATGATAAATGTTGGAGAGGATGTAGGAAAACTGGGACACTAATGCATTGTTGATGGAATTGTGAACTGATTCACCCATTTGGAGAGCAATTTGGAACTATGCTCAAAGGCCTATCAAACTATGCATACCCTTAGATCCAGCAATATTTCTATTGCATCTGTATCTTTAAGAGATTATAAAGGCAGGAAAGGGACCCATATGTGCAAAATGTTTGTAGCAGCCCTTAGTTAAAGTGGCAAGAAACTGAAAACTGAGTGGATGCCCATCAATTGGGGAATGGCTGAATAAATTGTGGTATATGAATGTAATGGAATATTATTGTTCTGTAAGAAATGACCAGCAGGATGAATACAGAGAAGCTTGGAGAGACTTACATGAACTGATGCTGAGTGAAATGAGCCAGAACTAAGAGAACATTGTACATGGCAACAAGATGATGTGATGATCAACTTTGATGGACTTAGCTCTTTTCAACAATGCAAGTGATTGAAGGCAATTCTAATAGACTTGGATGGAAAGAGCCATCCACATCCAGAGGGAGAACTATGGAGACTGAATATGGAACAAAGCATAGAATTTTCACCTTTGTTGTTATTGTTGTTTGCTTGTTTTTTGTTTCTCTTTTTTTTCCTTTTGATCTGATTTTTCTTGTGCAGCATGATAAATGTGGAAATATGTTTAGAAGAATTGCACATGTTTAACCTCTATCAGATTACTTGCTGTCTTGGGGAGGGGAGAAAAGGGAAAGGACAAAAAAAATTGAAACACAAGGTTTTGCAAAGGTAAATGTTGAAAAATGATCTTTGTGTGTATTTGGAAAAATAAAATACTATTAAAAAAATTTTAAAGATAAAGAGGATATAAGATCCCAGTATACAAGGTCCATGGAGTCACACAGAGTTGGAAATGACTGAATGGTTGAATAACATTTATTAGTATCCAGGATACCTCTTATAAGGAATTTGTCAGAAGATACTGTCAGAGTCTCACAGGCTGAGCAAGCATGGATGGGTTAAAATCTGCATCACTGGAAGGAGCTTCAAAATCAATAAGCTTACAGATCCATTTAAGGGTTGAGGACCTTACTTAATTGGATTGCCCCAAAAGCTGTATGACCCCAAAGGCAATGTCCTCCTTTTCTACACAAGTGGGGCAAATATGGAGGATCACAGTGAGCTGAGGTCACGGGGGGAAGATGGCTTTTACTCTTGAAATATTTTATTTTTGCAAATTTTTACATGGTACATTAAGCGTCTAGTCTTCCAAATTACTAGAGAAAAGTACAGGACAAAAGACTAGCCCTTTGCCCTTTCTAGTTACAAACTAAAGTGTAAATAGTCTTGCATTTTGCTCCATTGGCTTATGAAAAACCAGAACAAATCTGGTAAATGCTGAAACAGAAACAAATGTCAGGGGCAAGGGGTTGAATTTTAATAGCATAAGGACCATTAAAGTCTGAGTTTTATGGAACTGTTTGCAAATCTTGTAATCCTCACCATTCCTGAAATGGACAAACATCAATAACTAAGGAATAAATTTCTACTGTTGAGTTCACTGATTGCATTTATAGTCTGAGACCCTTTTGAGTAAATCTATAAACAGGGCAGGTTGTGAAACAGGTAAAGTGTCCTCCTCCTTCCACTGCCCTGTCCCCATCTACTTCTCCTGTCTTTCAGTACTTCTTTCTCTCTTCCATCAGGCACTCAGTTTCCTCCTGCTACTTCCCGCTGTGGGTACTTTATCATTGTGATAAACCAGGCTCTTTCTCTGTAGTCTTTGCTCTAGACTTGAGACTCAGTAGTAGAGTCAGAAACAGAAACAACAATATTCACAGTCAAGGTCTTCTGTATAATTCTGGATTATAATGGATTAACACTCCAAACACAAACCCTTTATGTAAGCAAAATCTTATAAATTTGTAGTGTATTAATTACAATTAAGGTTGAAAATTGAATTTTCTTCCTTTAGATTACCTAATCTTTTTAATCAAAGGCCCAAAGCTAATCATTCTAAATTTTTATTACTATTTTTATTTTAATTGTTGTTATTTTAGAAATTGATCAATATTGACTGTAAGTATATTATTTTTTTTACTAAAGCTGGGCAAAAGTATTTTTAAAATTCCTGATCCAAATCCTCATAAGTGAATAAACATGAAACGAGATCCTTGCCTTTATTTTAAGTAGTATTTTCTTCACTGACCATTCTAAACTGCAAGGTGATGTCTGGGTCCTGCTGGGGTTCTTGACCTATTTCTACTAGACTGACAACTACCTCAGTAGATGACTAAAGCAGTTGTATATGTACAATGAGAAAATGTCTCTGTACAAAAGATAGTAACAAAATCTAAAGCATATTCTGACAATCTCTCACATGGTGGGTCTTTCTGTGGTTGGAAAAATTCTTTGAGGCTGAAAACATGCCCCCCTTAAACTCTAGGGTTCTCCAAAAAAATCAGGAAATTCCAAGCCAAGGTTCTTTCTGCAGTGATCACACATGTTCTATTGCCTTATTCTGGGTACACGTACCACACAACAGGCTCTGCTTTCCATTTTGCTGAGTATAAGCAACAAAATACACAGGTTTTAAAATATGAAAAAGTTATATGTGATTGTTTTGACTGCTGCTCTTACTATCCAATCTCAACACTAGGCTACTAGTCAGTACTCCCATTCCAACTTATCATTCAGATCAACCTCAAATTGTTATATGCTGAAAGATCACACAGGACCTCGATGAAATTTCATTATACTAAAGTGACTCTGTAACAATTTACAATCTGTCAAGCTTGGAATGATAGTAATTTGGAGAATCTCAAAAACAGACCCAGAAACAGAGTCATTTTCCTTCTCTTAAATTTTTGGCAGCTAGATTTCAACTTGCCCCCAATTTGTGACACTCCTTAAGGGGGTACCTTCTAGCTGGGTAGGAGAAAGATATTTTGTCTTCCAATACAGTCTCCAAGTGCTTTAAACTCAGCAAGACCACTGAATAGCTGATTCCTCAATTTTTTCCTTTCTGTTTATATGAATCCTATGCTTTATTTAGAGCACCCAGGATCCTATATCTGTAAGATATAGACAGCATAAATATATGTGTGTATGCATATGCACATACATATATACACATATGCATATACGAACATATACACAAAAACACATATATACACCAAAGTAGTTTCTACCTCTTCTACACACCCACAGGACTTCTCTGTAACTCATTTGCCTCTGAATTGTGCACTTTTTTATTTTATTAAAGCTTTTATTTTCAAAACATATGCAAGGATAATTTTTTAATATTGACCCTTACAAAACCTTGTGTTCCAAATTTTCCCCCTTTTCCCTTTACCCTCCTCTCCTAGATGGCAAGTAACTCAATATATGTTAAACACGTCCAGTTCTTCTATACATATTGCTACAATTATCATGCTTGTGCAGTCATTTTTTTGCATGTTAAGTGAATCACCTATCAGCCTGTTAAGTTCCTTGAGGGTAGGGACACTGCCTTTCATTTTTTTTTAAGAGTCTCCACAATGCAATGCCATAAAAAACACTTGTTTGAATGAGAGATCAATAACCATTCTTTAAAAAAAAAAAAAAAAAGTGCTTGCTAATGCAAAAAAAAAAAACAAAAAAAAAAAAAACGCACAATCTAATCCTCCCTTCTTATCCACCTGATTCAGCCTCAGTGTGAGGAATGGAACAGTTTTGTTCCTCAAAGCCCCTATTTTTTTACTGTGAAATCATCCAGATACATCTTATTGACCTGAATACTTGCAAGATGGAGGAGTTTGTGAACCATCCCCCCAAGAGCTTCCACTCAGCTGATGACATATTTCAAAACCATTACTTAAGAGTTACTCCCTATGTGGTATGAGGAAAATGTTTTCTTTTCTTCTTGTTCCTTCCTTTTCAGAACAGAAATTGGCCTCTATTCACTGCCTTTTTCTAGAACTCTTTTTCTAGAAATTTTGAAAAAGGAAAATAGATTCTTCTGAGTCTCTGGATGGTTTAAGTTTCATCTTACCCACAAGCAGGGTGGGGAGAGGCTCCATAGCTTCTGAAACTCCTTTCTCAGCTCTATAAGCACCAAGAAGAAACTCCCAGTAAAATTTCTTCACCTCCAGGTCCCCCAAAAGACAAAAATTGTCCTTGCATTTGGCACTGAGGGCATGATTGTTTCACAAGAACTAACAGCTGACATCCATTTCCTTCTTCAAAGACCCAAATGTGAAGGCTGTCTCCTCCCCAATACTTAAGCTAAAACTACAAAGCCTCTTCCTTCTGATGTTAAAAGAAATCCTAACAAACTCTTGTTTTACTTTTGTACCTAACATATTACTAAGGAGAATGTACAAATAAAAGATGCCATATTATTTGGGAGGCTATAATAGATCAAATTAAATAGCAGGTTTTTATGACTCTTCCCCCCCCCAACAAGTTCTATGAATGCTATGACTTACTCTGAAAAATCATATAAATTATCAGAATTAGTCATAAAAGCAAGCATATAATATGTATAATAATAACATTAATAAATAATTATACATTAAATGGGTAATAATAAACATTAATCATATTGTATTCTAAAATTTGCAAAATATTTTATTTCAGCTTTGTAATTATGAATGCAGGGCAAAGCTTGGAGTCAAGTCTGAAGTCTAATACATAGTAGCTGCTTGATCCTGAGAAATTCACTGAATATTTTAGTCCTTCATATAATTCTATATAAATTGTCAAGAGCAATTGTTTCTGTTTTGGTCAGAAACCCCAAAGAAACCCCAATGTGAGAAACCTCGCATTGATTTCTATCTTTTTCTTGATTTTCTTCTTCTCTCTCTCTTCTTCTCTCTCTTTCTCTCTTTCTGTCTCTCTTTCTTTCTTTCTTTCTTTCTTTCTTTCCTTTCCTTTTTTTTTAAATTGAGAGGCCTCATTTTTTTTACCTACCCTTAATCACTAAAAGGGCCATTGTCTCAGTGAAACTGAGACCTGTTAAAGACCTTAGCTTAAAAAAGACCAAGATCCCCCACTGCATCCAGGACCATCTCTAGTCATATTGATCTATATCTGGTCATTGGACCTAGATGTCTCCAGAGAAGAGAAAAAGGCTGGTGACTTTGCACAGCTGGCCCTCACTCAAATCCAGTTCAATTGCAAATCAAAATATCACCTTTTTATATCTTAGTCCTGTTAGAGAACAAAGGACAAACAGCAACTTTCTCTAACTATAAGCTACAAACAGCTTCCAGTCTACATTGGTACATTCTTCCCTGGAAGTTCCCTAAATCATATGAAATCATAGTCTGGAACTCTCCCTATTCCCCATTTAATTTTTTTTAAAGGTTAAGTTTATAGAATATACCAGTTTGTTTATGTGTTTCTAAAACTTTCGGACATCATACATCTGGCAATAGTTTTACTATCATCATCATCATGATATCTTTTTGGTTCTGGGTAGGAGCGGAACACTGCTCATTCTAAAAAAGAATATTATAATTACAACAGATGGAAAATGCCATTCATAATCAAAGAGAACTATGGAGATTGAATGTGAATCAAAGCATAGTATTTTCACCATTTTTGTTTGTTTGCTTTTTCTTTCTCATGGTTTGTTTTTCCTTTTGGTATGATTTTTCTAGCACAACATGACAATTAGGGAAATGTGTTTAAAAGAACTGCACATATTTAACTTCTGTCAGATTGTTTGCTGTCTATCAGATTGCTTGCAAGAGAGAGGGGGAAGAAGGGAGAAAAATTTGCAACACAAAGCCTTACAAAAATGAATATTGAAAACTATCTTTTAAAGGTCTCATTTCTAAAATATATAGAGAATTGACCCAAATTTATAACAATAAAGCCATTCCCCAGTTGATAAGTATCAAAGGATATGAATAGACAATTTTCAGATGAAGAAATTAAAGCCATTTCTAGTCATGTGAAAAAATGCTTTAATTCATTATTGATAAGAGAATGTAAATTAAGACAATTCTAAAGTGCCACTTCACACCTAGCAGATTGGCGAGGATAACTGGAAAAGATAATGATAAATGTTGGAGGGAATGTGGGGGAAACAGGGACACTAATACATTGTTGGTGGAGTAGTGAATTGATCCAACCATTCTGGAGAGCAGTTTGGAACTATGTCCAAAAGGCTGTAAAACTGTGCATACCCTTATATCTAGCAGTGTCTCTCTTAGATCTGTATCCCAAAGAAATCATAAAAAAGGAAAAAGGACCCGTATGTACAAAAATGTTTGTGGCAGCCCTTTTTGTAGTGGCTAGAAACTGGAAACTGAGTGGATGCCCATCAATTGGAGAATGGCTGAATAAGTTATGGTACATGAATGTTATGGAATATTATTGTTCTGTAAGAAATGACCAGCAGGATGAATACAGAGAGGATTGGAGAGACTTACAGGAACTAATGCTGAGTGAAATGAGCAGAAGTAGGAGATCACTACACAGCAACAAGAAGATTACCTGAAGAATAACAGTGATGGACTTGGCTCTTTTTAATAATGACGTGATTCAAGACAATTCTAATAGATTTGTGATGGAAAGTGGTATCTTTATCCAGAGAGAGAATTATGGAGACTTAATGCAGATCAAAGCATTGTATTTTTACCATTGTGGTTGTTTTTTGTTTGCTTATTTCTTTTTCTTTTTCATTTTCCCCCTTTTATTCTGATTTTTCTTGTGCAATGTGACAAAAGTGGAAATATATTTAGAATTGTACATGTTTAATTGATATTGGATTACTTGCTTTCTGAAGTGGGGAGGAGGGAGAAAAATTTGGAACACAAGATTTTGTAAGAGTGAATGTTGAAAACTATCTTTGCATGTATGTGGAAAAATAAAATACTACTGAGAAAAAAAATTTAAATTAAACTAATTTAATTTTTTTTAAAAGAAAAAAGGCCAAGAGAGAAGACAGATCTCAAACAAATATACTAATAGTTATTGTTCATTCAAAAGATAAAAAATAAAAAACAATATCTTATCCTAACCGAAGCTATTCTTTTGAAATCCTCCTAACCCCTTCTCCTAATCCTATATGTTATAATTCTTGAGAGGCAATTAGGCAATAAATTAGATAGAATGCTGGTTCTGAGTCAGGAAGACTTAGATATGTGAGCTTAAATCCGGCCTCAGACACTAGCTGTGTGGCCCTGGGCAAGTCACCTAACTCTGTTTGCCTCAGTTTCCTCATCTGTAAAATGAGCTCAAGAAGAAAATGTCAAACCACTCTAGGATCTCTGCCAAAAAAACTCAAAATGGGATCATAAAGAATAGGACATGACTGAAACAAATTTTTGATAATAATTGCTGAAAACATGAAAAATTAAGAAAAATCCCAATTTTGAACTCAATTCTTAACTGGAATTTTTTCTTTCCTTTAATTTTGAAGTATAAATCTGCCAAATAAACCATTCACACCAAAACAGAAAAGGGCCCCTAGACAGACATGCAAAGTTTTAAATCCAAAATGAGTTTTTGGTGTCTTGTTTGAATCAATCCCAACAACTCCAATCCAGTTAAATGTTCCCCTTCAGTATGCTACATTCTATAGTCAGATACAATGGATTAACTCATCAGAGGTGGGTGAAAAGGGCTTTAACATAGCTCAGACACCTTCCTGGAGGTGGAATGACACTTAGGGCTGGGACTATGCTATTGGGCATGTGGCTAATGGTGGTCTTCTTTAGCCAGGGCCGCTTGCAATCTCTTCATGTTATTTTTCCTTATGGGTTTAATTTTGGTGGCTAGGATGTGACCATATGGATCTGATCAAACAGAGCCAATAAAATATTTGTGACTAGCAGCATACACATTGTTTTCACTTCTAAGCTAGCTACTAAAAGATCTTAGTCTCACAGGTTTAGAGTAAGGCCAGAGAAACTATTTCATTCAAAGCCCCATTTTATTTATTTATTTATTTGCTTTGTTATAGTTAAATTTCTAATTAATTTTTAAAAAGTTAACAAGTACTTATTTTCTCTTCCTCACACCACCCTTTCCTCACTGGAAACAGAGAAAGTCAAACAAAAACTGTAACAAAAATACTTATTCAAGCAAAATAAATCACCATATTAGCCATGATAAAAAAATATATTTCTCTCATTCTGAATATTTAACCCATCATTCTTCTGTCAAGAAATGGGCTACATCCTTTGTTATTGGTTTGGGGATCACAGTTGATCATTGTATTGATTAGAGTTCTTAAGTCCTTCAAAGTTTGTTTTTGCAATGATGATGTTAAAATATAAGTTGTTCTCCCCTCATTTTATAGATGAGGTAACTGAGATTAAAAAGTATCAGAGGCAAGATTCATGCCCAAGTCCTCTGACTCTGGATATAGTATATGACACAATCTCTCAATGGTGACTAGGAGAACCAAAGAACAATTTTATCTATTTCATTAATCTCTCTGTACTGCCCTCCCTAGTCCTCTAAAACTGCAAGAAAAGTCATCAGGCAATAACAATAGCTGGTCACTGCCAGTGGATACAAAGTGTTCACTATTACAGCCTTCCAAGGGCTATTCTTTCTCTGTAACTATGTCAATCATAAATAAGTGCAGCTTCTCAAAATTTCCTGCTCCAGAGATTGAGTTCATCCAAATCAATCCACAAATGGAGCTGGGGGAGGGGAGGATGTCCCATAGCAAGAATGAGAAAAAGCACAAGAAATATATAATTTCATCAGAATGTTTCTGTTTTGGCCAGAAACTAAGGGTCTTCCCCTCTCAGATTAGATTTTTTTAACTAGGGAAAAAAAGGCCATTTTCTGCCTCGTTTCTTACCTATCCTTAATCACTGAATGGGCAGTTGCCTCGGTCAAATTCAGACCTTAATTAAAAAAGGCCAAGGTCTCCCATTTCACCCAGGGCCTGCTCTGTATCCTGCCACTGGACCCAGATGTTCTAGATGAGACAGTGTGACTGGTGACTTTGCCCAGCCCTCCCTCACTTAAATCCAATTCACTTGCACGTCAGAGCATCTCCCCGCCCCATTCATGGTCCTCTCGGAGAACAAAGGACTCCATCGCTTGGGGACTTTGTTTTCTCAACTACAACACAAGAATAATAAAACCCAGCCTGCCCACCTCACAGAGTTGTTGTGAAGATCATCCGAGATAATGGATGTGAAAGTACTTTGTAAACTGTAAAATAATTGGCAGGGTATGTTTATTATTATACTTGTGACCACAATGAGAAATACATGGCAGTTGCCACAGCTGTTTCCAATGATCCCAATTAAGGAAGGCATAAAAGTCTCCTTCCCTCTCCTCCCCCAGGATGCTTTTAGGTAGCAGACAAAAGCAGAAGAGCTCGGGTCTCCGGGCAGTGCTCAGGATTTGCCATCAGACTATAGAGGCAGATCTACATTATAGGGGATCAATCGGGAAATCAAAAGAACATAGAAAGATAGTACTTTATAGCAGACCTTGGTATTAGGGACCTTTTGTGTGTGTCTGATCCCTGGGAAAAGCCTCATGCACTGGGATATTTTATAAATTGATAATTTAGGCAAAGAACATGCTGAAATGACAACACTGCATGATAAGGACTGTAACAACTACTCTCCTTGACTATACCTTCTAAACTTTCTTTTTTGGGGATTGCATGGCTCTGGCAGTCAGGCTTAATGGGACCTTGACAGCAGTGGTCAGCATACTCTCCAGAGTACATTAAAATTCTGTGGATGGTCTGGTGCAGGATTTTGTGCCTTCTCTTAATAGATGAAGAAACTGAGGTTCAGAGAAACCCAAGGTTTCAGGGGCAAGAAATGGCAGAATTAGGTGATTTTGTGGCACTCATTCTCTACCATGAATTACAGCAAGAAATCCAAATGCCCAATGGTCATCTCCTATCACTGAATTTACCAAGTGTCCAGTTCCTAAGCTCGTACAAAATACTTACCAAACCACCAATGGCCACTTTATCCCTAAATAATGGTGCTCACCAAACAAACAGCTGATTCCCATCCTTAAACAAAATACTTACCAAGCCACCATAGCAATGTCCAGGACTGTGTCAAACAGCAATATTGAAAAGCCAGCTGTCATAACCTGTAGAAACAATTTTAACAAAAGGTCTAAGTGACATCTGGCATGCCCTTTCTCATAGATTCACTTTAATTCTGTGTGGCATCCCAGCATCCTTCCTTCTCTCCTCGTTCCCTGCCCCTCTTCCACCTCCTTCCTGGGCCTTTGGCCTTACTAATGATTCAGGTCATAATTGTGCATTTAATGTTGCTTCTCAATCATTGTTCTATGCACAGAATATTTACATTTACTGATTGCTGGCAGAACATTAGGTGCTGAAAATACCCCTTGTTAAGTGGTTCAGGATAATACAAGGATCACAAAAGACTTTGAATAAGATCAGGTTTTTTGCTTCTAAACTTTAGAAAAAAAAACTATTATTTATTCTGTTCAGGATTTGCTTACAATGACTGGATGCATTTATTTATACCTTCCAAGAAAGACAAACAACATAACAAAAAAATTCCTTTCTTCAAAAACAAACAAAAACACTCTCCTAGAAAGCACTCCAGTTGGATTCTTAACCAGTATCTAAATAAGTTAGAGCTACATAATATGACAGAAGCATACCCTACTCCAGAAGTGGAAGAAGGTACTTTGTTTTTTTTTAAATATATCCCTTAACACTTATAAGTCTTTTAATGGCATTTAGATGTGGGCTCCTACTAGTTAGTTCCTCCTTCCTAAAAGGGAGTATGTGATCACTACTCACAACTGCCCACATCACACGTGTCTCTAGCAAGGACTTTATTAAAAGAGCTCATATTATTTTAAAGTGCCTAACTTAAATAGAATTCATCTCCAAGACTGTTATTTTAAAAGGCCCAACAAAGCTTCTTCACATCTAGACTAGTCACTCTGAATTACATTTTATAAAGGTATCGGTTCATCTCTCACTGCCCATAACATTCTCTTGTCCTCCAGTGTTCCAAGGAATTAGGTACACTGAGCAAAGTATATTAACTCACCAAGTGACCAAGTATGCAATGTTCCAGAAGACAGGAAAGGAAAAAAAAAAGTGTTTCTCTACTTCTTTATTGGGCAGCCAAATGGCAAGAGTAGAAAAAGCACCAGGTCTGGAGTCAGAAAGACATCATTTCAAATCTAGCTTCAGGCACTTACTAGCTGTGTGATTCTGGTCACATCACCTAACCCTGTGCCTCAGTTTCTTTATCTGTAAAATGATCTGGAAAAGGAAAAAGCAAACCACTCTCTGCCAAGTGTATCTCTTGCCACGTATCTCTGCCAAGAAAACCCCAAATGGGGTCCGGAAGGATTGGACAATGACTGAAATGGCTGAAGAACAACTCCTTAATAAGCAGGAAATTACCTTATGGTTGTTGGCAAAGAGACTCCACTTGGATCAATATGTCTCCAGGTGGAGGCATAATGGAAAGTAAAGGATGAATGTAAGACTTTTCTAAGGATAAAGAAAAAGGATTTGCTAACTGGCTAAGGTGTCCAATTTAGCACTTGATCAATTATCATCGTTATTATTATTGAACATTTTATGTTGATGCCTTGTTTCCTGAGAAGGAAAGGAAGCTCTTAACCAGCTTTGCTTCTCCTATATTCTTCCCGCCTGATGTCTACATCATATTAGTCATATAGCATGTCTCAAAAGATTTCAATTTCAAGCTCTTAAAACCTATTAAAGTTACTGTGTACTAGAGATTAATTCTAAACAAGTAAGTCAAGATGAAAATAAGCATTTTAAATAAAAGTCCCTTCCTAGAATCATGGCTCTATTAAAGCTGGTGTACTATGTATAGTTGACACTTAAAATACCCCTAGAATTGAATTAGTGACTGACCAAGAGAAAGAATCCAATATACCATAATTACTACTGTAAAATTAAAACAGGAAAAATATAATCTGTTTTATATTCAGATCACTAAAATGCTGACCATATCTGTTGGAATTTTATGCAATAAACAGTTATTTATATTAACTTGGGTTTTCACCTTTCCTTTGTAGAGTGAAGCAGAAGAATATACCAGAAAGGGCAGTGGAATTGGGGTCAAGGAACTTTGGGTTTGAATCCTGCTTAGCTACTATCTATGTAATGTTAGGCGAGCCATTTAATTTCTCTGAGTCTCTCTGAGTCTCAGTGTTTTCATCAGTAGAAAGAGGGGGTTGGGCTACACCACGGGTTTTTAACTTGTTTTTCTTTAAGAGTATTTTGATAACTCTATTTCACTAAAACTGGGTTTCCATGGTAAATCTAGTTTTATTATATTTAATTATACTATTTTTATTTAATTTAAATATTTTTATTTATATTGTACTTGTATTTAAAAATATATTTCTATTGCTCAGTGGCAGGAGATGGGTGAGAGAAAATGCATATCTAAAAATAAAACTGAATTTCATAAACAAATAAGTAAATAATATGATTCTGAGAAGAAGCCCAAAGGCTTCAACAGACTGCCATGATTAAAATATTATAATAATAAAGTTAAGAACTCAGACTACATAATTCTAAAATTCATTCCAGTTCTAAATCCCATTATCCATAACTGGAGTGAGTGCTCTTCTCAGGTTTTTACATTTATTATCACACAAACAGATATGAAAAAGGGACAGAAAGACAAGTTTTCCTAAAGGTGAAATATCAGCATATAGTATTGGGAGAATAAGTTTAATTTTCTGTTATCCAAGAACTGATGAACCAGTTTGTGGATGAACCAGGCTCCTGGCTACTGTTGCAATTTCTACTTCTCTCCATCTCTCCTGGTACCTAGTCTCCAGATGTATCAGGACTAGTTCATAAAACCACTGGAGAATTTGCCATAAATAAGTTACAGTGACCAAATGTTGGCAAGGATGGTAAGACATTCAGAAGCTTAGTGGGGGGGATAAAGTTGAAGCTATTAGCTGAGAGTAGACGACTCCCTTTCTTCCCATTATCTGTGGATTTCAATTAGTCATGCACACATTAACATGGAGAACGAGTTGGCTATATTCTCAATGGATTATGAAGCAGCTTTCCTTTTTTGGAGCCCCATGACTTCATGAAAAGAAGCAGGATTTAATTACTCTGATCCAAAAACAAAGAGGAGAGAGGAGCTGGAAGGATGGCTAGATTGGGGGAAAAAGGGAAATTTGGTACCTACTGTCAACCTTCCCCCCCACCACAAAAAAACCCACTCAAGGTGAATGGCTGTAGTCAAGACAGAGTAGGAAGGATAAAGCAAGAAACTGCTGTAATTAATGGAAAACTGGATTGTACCTAAAAAAAAAAAAAATTTGTGATGAAGGGAGCCATCTATATCCAGAGAGAGGGCTGTGGGAACTGAATATGGATCACAACATAGCATTTTCACCCTTTTTGTTGTTGTTTGCTTGCATTTTATTTTCTTTCTCATTTTTTTTCCTTTCTGATCTGATTTATCTTGTGCAGCTAAATAATAGTATAAATATGTATGTATATATTGGATTTAACATATATTTTTACCATGTTTAACATATATTGGATTACTGGCTATCTAGAGGAGGGGGTTGGGGGAAAGTGGGGAAAAAGTGGAACATGGAGTTTTGCAAGGGTTAATGTTGAAAAATTATCCTTGCATATGTTTTGAAAATAAAAAGCTTTACAGTGGTTTGCTTTAAAAAAAAATAAATGACAAATTATCTTTCCCATAACTCTGCTCATAACCCCAGAGTTCAAGAAGAAGCAGTTAAATCAGAATACATTTCTTTTGCAATAAATTAACAGACAATAATCTCCAAAAAATAATAATAATAATAAAATAAAGTGGTGCATTGGAAAGAAAAAAAAAAGAAAAGAAAAAGCTTTAATATAAAAAATCCTTCTCGTCTAACACAATACCTCTCCCACCCCCAATCTCCGGGAAACACAATCATGTCCAATTTTACCATTGTCTATGGTCTTTTTGATTAGGTAATTACATTGTGTAAGGGACCTTGGTGACCAAGGGCAAAGTAGTTTATAATTGGTATTATTCCTACAAGCTATCTTAGAGAGCTAATCATGATTAATTAAGGTTTATGATCATCAAAACCCCATGAGACTTATAAAAAGGGCTCAACTCTGTTTGGAACACTAGGAAATATGAAATGTAAGGGCAGATCTCAGTTTTCGTTTAAAAGTCCCACTATGGGAAGCAGAGACAACATGAGTGACTCAAGAGTATCCATGGCAAGGTTGGTTTCTATGTAGTCTTTGTCCTATGGACAAGAGCTGGGGAAACATAGTCAAGGAAAGGACTCTTAATTCTGTTTATAGATCAATAGTGTATTTGCCAGCAAGTATAGTGCACGTTATTATTTTTATTTTTAATATTTCAGTGGGACTGTGAACTCATCAATATTGGTAGTCCTTTCACATCCAGATCATAACCCATTTGCATCTGGCAATCCTTAGTAATACCATGCTTGACCACTCCCTCCCCAAGTCTACCACAGAGGTCCTTCAGGGCTAAGGGTCAACCCCAGATTCTCTTCACATGGGTTGCACACAAGCTATTCATTAGCTATCTTGCTATTCTTACATTGATAACTCTTCCCATCTCCCCAACTTTTACACAGCAAATAAGGCATGGGATTTGGAATCAGGAAGACCTGAGTTGGAACCTGCTTCAAGCACTTATTAACTGTGTGATCCTGGGGAGATCATTTGGTCTCTCTTTCCTCATATATAAAATAGAAATGATACCAGTATTGACCTTAGAGGATGTTGAGGATAAAATAAGTTAACATAAAAAAGTGCTTTGAAAACATTAAAGAACTATATAAAATGCTTGCTCAAATCCATCATCATCCTTATTATTATTATCAACCATTAATAAACTACAGTATTTCATCAAGGCAATAAACATTCATTATGGTATTATATATTTTATTATATATTATTTATATTATATTTATTTTTATTTTATTATATATCTACTGTATTATTTATATTATTATGTTTATTCTATTATTATTTATCTATTATATTATTATATCTATTATTTTATATATTATATATTATTATATATCTATTATATTAGAGGCACTGTTACTAAGTACTTGAGATATCACAGATGTGTCACTGGAAGAATAATAGAGTTAAAAAGATGGGCCTTAAAGAATTAGAAATTGAGGGGATGTCCAATTAATTAGGGAGTGGCTGAATAGATTGTGATATGTGAATATAATGGAATATTATTGTTCTATAAGAAATAATAAACAGGATGCTCTCAGAAAATCCTGGAAAATCCTCCATGAACTAAGCAAAGTGAAATGTATTGTGTACAAAGTAATAATGTTGTAAGATGATCAGCTGTGAATGACTTTATTATTCTCAGCAAAACGATACAAGATTACTCTGGAAGACTTAACGATGAAAAATGCTGTCTAACCCTACAGAAAAAAAGTGATTGTGTCTGAATACAGAATGAAACATAAATTTTTTACTTTATTTTTGAGGGGAATTATATGTTTTCTTTCACAACATGACTTGTATGAAAATGATTTGCATAACTTTACACACGCTATTTAACCTCTATCAGATTACTTGCTGTCTTAGGGAGGGGAGAGGTAGGGGGGAGAGGAAGGAAAATTTAGAACACAAAGTCTTACAAAAATGAATGTTGAAAACTATCTTTACACATATTTGAAAAAATAAAATACTATTGAGAATTTTAAAAAATAAAAATAACCTCACATGTGCTTTCTCAATGGGGGAAGAGGTGGAGAGGAAGGAAGAGAATTGGCACGCAAAATTTTAAAGACAAATGTAAAAATTGTTTTACATATAACTGGGGAAAATTAAAATATCAAATAAAATGTTTAAAAGATGGGCCTTTATTCAGGGAAAATTTTAGGGACAATAAAAAAGTGTGCATATTTTCAAATGGTTCAGATTATTTGACTAACCAGATTAAAGTGGACAGGTAAGCTAAACTCAGATCACCCAAATGAACTATATGGCTAAATAATTTTGTGCAGGCCAGCAAAATGCTTTCCAACCATTAGATCAACCATTCTTGTATTACACTGAGAGGCAATCTGATCTGTGCCATTTAGAAGTGGCCCATTCCCCAAATCCATAAGCAGGCTACCATCTCTATTGGCATTTCTTCTTATATTTAAATTAACCATATAACAATTCCTCAAAGTGCTATCTGAAAATAAGGAGAAACCCCAATTCCAACAATTCTAAAAGTAGCTTTCTCTCTTTTCTTCACATCTAACACCCCATCATCTCCCATCTTCATGTCTTTTGTGATAATTGTCACTTATTCCTACAAAGTACTCCCTCCTCACCTCAAATTCAGAATCCTTCTCTTCCTTCAGGATGGAGCTCAAATACAGCCTTCCATGTGATCGCCTCTCCTGCTACTAACCTTCCTCCCAAACAACCTTGTATTTAACCATTTTGTATTTATCTGCATTTATTTACTTTTATTCTATAATACACACACACACTTCATCTTCCCTCCCCTAGAATGTAAGCTCCTTATAAATAGATTATTGCATTTATTGTGGTTGTATCTCCAGAATCTAGTACATAATATGGCTTAATAAATGCAACAGGTGGTGCAGTGGATGGAATATCAGGCCTAGAGGCAGAAAATTCCTGAGTTCAAATACAGTCTCAGACACTTCACTAGCTGTGTGACCCTAGGCAAGTCACTTAATCCTGTTTGCCTCAGTTTTCTCAATTTCCCAAAATAAGCCAAAGAAGAAATAACAACCATTCGAGTGTCTTTGCCAAAAAAACCCAAATGGGGTCGCAAAGAGTCAGACATGACTGAAAAATATTAAACAATAATAATAAATGCTTGTAGATTGACTGATTGAAAATAAAGCAAAAACTAGAAATAGCAATGTCTTCAATCATTAGGGACCAGATAGCACATGAGATCTCAAAGCATGATAACCTAAATCAGACACAGTCCAGGTCCTAAGAGGAAAAGGCAAGGGAATGTGTGGAAACATTACCAAATCCCCATTCTCCCTCCCTCAAAGCCTTTTTTTTTAGTTTCCTAGATAAAAGCTCATGAAGCCTCCTACACAAAATATTCATCACCATGGCATTGGTTCTCAGTCCCTGAAAATAGAATAAACTTCCCTGCTCAATCAGCTATTGAAGGCTAATTCGGACTGGTTAGTGCTCAGAAAATTAATCTATCTCTGCTATCAAATATAAAACCCTCTGTCTGGTTTTTAAAGCCCTTCACAAGCTGCAGGCTTCTTACATCTTCTTCTGTCTCTAAACTGTAAGATCCAATCACCTTGGACTCGGGCCTTTCTCCATCCACCCCATTGCCAGAATTGTTCCTCTACAATTGCCTTCCATTTACTTTACACTGTATATATCTTGTAATTACACAATTGATTGCATGTCACCTCCTTCATTAGAATGTGTAGGCAACAACCAAGTTTTTGCTTTTCTTTTATTCCCTGTGCTTCATTATATAATACAGTGCCTGATGCATAATGCGTATCTAATAAATGATTATTGGCTTGCATCTGCTACTTGTTGGCTGGCTATCTACACCCAAGACGGGCCCATAGTTGTGAGCAGAGTTGCAAGATATGGTATGGCTTGTTGAAGGGAGAGAAGCACAGAGGAGAAAGGTAGTTGGGATACTTTTCCTGTCATAAGCCTTGTGTCTTTAAGTCCTGATCAATTCAAAGATCTAGGTCCAGATACTGATGAGCTAGAGCTCCAGCAACTTAAATAAAACTCTATAGCCTAGTTTAGCTGCACACCAGAGCCAAAACTACATATTCCAGGTGTTTGGAGAGGAATTTGAAAGTGCTCGGGTGAGTCCCCGCCTTTTCCCCACCATTTTTAATAAAAAGAAAGGTGGAAAACATTTCAAGGAACATCCAAGTCAAGTTTCTCATTTCACAAATAAGAAATTGAGATCTTTGAGAGGTTGAGTCCCTTTCACATGGTCACATCATGGATAAATTACATTACAGGACAAGCTAACACAGAAAAATTGAATAATAAACTATGAGGTGAGAAAACTGGGTGGCACAGTGGGTAGGCACCAGGCCTGAAGTCAAGAAGATCTGAGTTCAAATCTAGCCTCAGACACTTACTAGCTGTGTGAGCCTGGGCAAATCACTTTACCTCATTTGCCTTGGTTTCCTCATCTGTAAAATGAGCTGGAAAAGGAAATGGCAAATCATTCCAGTATCTTTGCCAAGAAAACCCCAAATGGGGTCAAGAAGGATCAAACATGACTGAAAAAGGAAGAACAAGAAAACAAGCACAGCTACAAAGACTATGATTTGGTAATCACTCCTGAAAATAATGTTTAAGAGAAGGAGAAGGAAAAGAAGAAGAGGAAGAAGAATACCATTTATATAGTACTTTAAGGTTCACATTTAAGGTTTAAATATTATTTCATTTGATCCTCACTACAACCCTGGGAAGTAGATGCTATTATGTTCCCCATTTTATAGATGGGAAAACTGAGGTAAAGACTAAGTGATTTTTCTAGGTCACATAGCTAATAAGTGTTTGAGGGTATATTTTAACTGATATCTTCCTGGTTCTAGGTCTAATCTAATCCTATATAGGATCCTATGATCTTAATGCAACACCTAGATGCATTATGGAAGGGATCCTATATATTCTTGAATTTTATTATAAAAATAAAAAAACTATATAATATCAAGCCCCAAATTCCTGCATAGAGCATAGAATGATATCATTAAATCAATAAGCATTTATTAAGTGCTTACTCTGTAGTAAAAGAGATACAAAAAAGAGAACAACAGTTCTTTACATTCTATTGGGAAAAAAACATAAATAAATATAGGTACACACATATGGAGGAAGAGAAAATATATTTCTGTCAATTAAAAAAATTAAATTGCATTTTAAAATTATCTGTGTTAAATAAATACATCAAATAAATAGTTTTATATACGATTTGCCCTTAAGAAACCTCCTGTCTAGTTTGATTAAATATTGCAGCTTGTTCTTATTCTTTTTAGGTCTTTGGGCAATGGGTAATAAAATAATAAGAGGAAATCTAGTTGAAGCTTAAAACTTCCATTTGGATTAAGAATGGGGAGTGTACAAAAAGTTCTATGCCCATGATCATGCTCATGAGCCCTACAAATCCCACAGCACTCAGACCACTGTTTGAAGTGTCTCACAATGGAAAGAGCTCAATTTTGCTTGTGTCCCAATGAACCAGCTTTGTTATGACTTCGGCTATTTACTTAGGGAAATATGCTTTTGTTTCTGGGATTTTATTTCCTGCTGGTTAAGATTCCATCAGCTGCAACTGGGAAGTTACATTAGACTAGCAGCCTGAAGATCTGTGGGAGAGGAGGGAGCCTGGAGGGAAATCCAAGAGTCTGCTGAGCCTGCTCATGGGAGTTTTTCCCAACTCCGGCAGCAAATATTCCTCTTCTTTTTTCCTAGAGGAAGCAACATAGTCATGGCAATGTGGGCTGTGGCCTGGGCAGTAAATAAGGCCGGAGCTGGAAAGGGCCCCAATGCGGTCCTAGGGAAGCACATTGGGCTGGGAGAGACCTGTTCCCATGGCAATGGCACTAGCCTATGAAAATGAGCAAGTTGACCAAGCTGAAGTGTTAACAATATTTTATGATTCGCCATTGCCATGCTTGATATTTCCCAATTTCATATTCAATCACAGAGCATCAACAAGTCTTCTGACAGTCAGTCTAGTGCCTTTTTGTCCAGTGTTCCCTGCCCAGTGCCCTAGATGGCCATTTTCAGGAATACTCTCCCACAGCATCTGAACAACACAGGCCTCCCCAGCTACAGGCTGGAAGCTGCCAAAAATATCAGAACTCAACACAATGTGTCAGCCATGCTGCTTTGAACTTCCTGCCTTTGTCAACAGATGTCACAACCTCGATGTTATTTGAACAGATTTGGGTGTGTAAAGTAGATCAGATTTTGTTTTTTTTAAAATATTCATCCAGTCCCAAGACAAATTCCTTTTTTTAAGGGAGAAGGGGAGGGAGAAGACTTTGCATCAGGTGTTTGGGAGAATTAGATTTTCTTTTATGGGAAATTTATTTCTGAGACAAAAGTGATTGGTTCAAAGTGACTTTTGTGGCATCCTTAGGAAGTAGCCTAAAAATTAGAGCTGGCATCTAGTCTGGCCCTTTCTTATTACAATTGAGAAAGTTCAGAGTCTCTTCCTCATGATCACAAAGAGAGTAAAGAAAATTTCTCTCACCCCCCCAAAAAAAAGGCAGGATAGGTTTTATTTAAGGATTTGTGGCCAAGTCTATAAACAGTCAAGAGAAAGAAATATTCTTCCCTCTCCTGTAAGCTCTACCTTCCCAGGATCCTGTAAAACAGTCTCCCAGAGTTAACATACTTCTCTGGGTTGAAGGTTCTGCTGCTGAGGAGGAAGCACTCTTTGTTGCTAGAGAGTTGAGCAATCTTCTCTTCCAGTGAGCCTTGCTGTCTCCAAAAACCTAAATAATCCTTCAAATTTAAATAACTTATCCTAGAGTTGTTCTCTTGCGAGAGAGTATCCAAGGGAACTACAGCATATTTCTTTCTCTCTTTTTTTGTATTTTCTTATGTGTATATGTTTTTTGTTTTATATTTTTATTTTTATAATAGCTTTTTATTTTTTAAATATATGCAAGGATATTTTTTAACATTCACCCTTGCTAAACCTTGTGTTCCATATTTTTCTCCTTCTTGCTCTATCTCCCCCTCCCCAGAGAGCAAGTAATCTACAATAGGTTAAACATGTGCAATTCTTCTAAATATATTTTCACATTTATCATGCTGCATAAGAAAAATTAGATCAAAAAAGAAAAAAAATGAGCCAATAAAAGCAAGCAAACACAATAACAAAGGTGAAAATATTATGTTGTGATCCATATTCAGTTCCCATAATCCTCTTTCTGGATGCAGATGGATACTCCATCCCAAATCTATTGAAATTGGCCTGAATCACCCCCCTGTTGACAAGAGCCAAGTCCATCACAGTTGATCATCATATAATTTTGTTGTTACCATGTACAATGATCTCCTGGTTCTGTTCATTTCACTTATGTCATGTTCGTTGTTTCCATGACATTATCTATCCATCTCATTCTCAGCCATGCCCTTTTCCTTTTGCCTTCAATCTTTCAATTCTCAATTAAATTTAGTGACATGTAATACTTAATACTTAGGGTTAGATCTGGACATGTGGTTTGCCACTGATTTCCATTTTTGGACCTACCTAAGTCATATGAATTTCTTCATCCATTTCTAAAGCTTCTTCCTTCAGGCTCACTGCTCTAGAGACCTGGCCTAAAGCAAGATACTGCTTCTATATCTTCCCGACTGCTCTTGAATATCTACCAGGGCAGAAGATTTTTATTCTCTAAGGAGTCAACTATCAAGCAGACTCCCTGCTATTTTTCTTCAGGAATCAATAAACTAATGTCAATATAAGAAAGTCCGGATAATAAACTACATTTGTTGCAAAGCAATTTTGCACTTTTAAAAATATGTTTTTAAAACAGTCAGTTTGTAGTTTTTAAAATGATATTCTCATAAGTTTGCATTTTGAAATTTCAGTCCCCTTCAAAAATCTACTCATAAGCAAAAAACAAATCTATATTGAAAAAGCTAAATCAATATTTGTTCATTGATTGAGACTGTAGCTAAGAAGCTGGATGATCCTATGTGTGAATGTTGCTAAGGCACAATTTGATATCTCCATAAGTCTATTATTAGTATTACTCATGATAGCTCAGATCTTTTTGCAAATAGTTCTCAAAAGTTAATGTAGATGAGAAAGCACTATACCATAAATCAGAAAAAGTGGGTTTGAATTCTGCTTCCTGTTTTTAGTATCTATGGCAGGTCACTAAACATCTCATCCTTCATGTCTCAGCTATGAAAATGGAGCTGACTCTTATTTCACTTACCTCACCCAGGTGTTCTAAGCATAATCAAATGAGATTCTATCATGTGCTTCTATCATATGGTTTATGTCTGTTTTTGCTCCTGCTGCTGCCATCACTCTTATACCACCTACCTCACCCAGGTGTTCTAACCATAACCAAATGATACTCTATCATGTGCTTTATAAACTTTATGGGCTATGCCCAGGTTTTTGCTACTGCTACTGCCATCACTATTATTCAAGAAGAAAAATAGCAAAGACTGAATTAGAGAAAAGAGGGAGGAAAGCTTGGATCTGGTTGGGTAAACACCGAGAAGTGTTTTTCCCAATTGAAGGAAAGAATGATGGTGTTTTATGCTGGCAAACAGATTGAAGGTAGCCATAATTCTTTAGGCTTCTGTCAAATTACAGGAAAGGAGAAAAAAACAGATCTGGAAAAGGATCTAAAAGTTTGTAGTGAATTATTTCAGTAGAAACTTAGAGGTGAGAAAAGTCATTGTTTTAATTCTCTAAATGCAACCGTCTTTATCCAAAGCTGCCTATTAGAGCATTTGATATCAAACGAGCTAAAGCAATGGAGCTATGAAAAATGCCTTCCTGAAGATTCCTGAGTGAGTCGGGAGAACCCTCTTATTGTAGAGGTAGGGAACACTGACTATACCATCAGGAACAGCAGACAAATTGGTTAGCTTTACTGGGTTTTTTAAAATCTTTTTTTTTAATCTTATAAGGGATAACTATGAGGAGGAATGTGATTTTTCTTTTTTTCTAAACAGTATTTTATATTTTCCAATTACATGTAAAAATAAATTTTAACATTCATTTTCAAAATTTTTGAGTTCCAAATTTCCTTTCTCTCCTTAATTTCCCCCCTCTCTAAGATGGTAAGCAATTCAATATAGATTATACATGTGCAATCATAAAAAAACAATTTTCCATACTAGTCATGTTATGAAAGAAAGTACAGCCCAGAATTTAAAAAAACATAAAAAAGATAAATAAAGTAAAAGCAGTATGTTTCAGTCTGCATTCAGATTCTATCAGTTCTTTTTCTGTATATGGCATTTTCCACCATGAGTCTTTCAGAATTGTCTTAGATCATTGTATCCTGAGAATAGTTAAAACATTCATAGTTAATCACTGTACAATGTTGCTATTAACTGTGTACAATTTCTTCATGGTTCTGCTCATTTTACTTTGCAGCAGCACTTTGGAGAAGGTAATGCCAAGTAATAACATCCTTACTTTACAAAAGAGTAAAATAAAACTCAGAGAAGTAAACTTATTTGCTATTTTCTTTTTGGGAAATCACACAGTGAGAGAAGGCATAGATGGATTACAATCAAGATTACAGATATGATTTACATTATCTTTCCCCCAAAACTCATCCATCTCCCCAGCTTCCCTTCCAGTAACCCAGGTTTTCATACTCTCAGTGTCATCCACATAACAAATCAACTGCCAGACTTCAGTGATTCTATCTTGCTCCTCCCATTTGTCTCTTTCTTAATGCAAATATAGCCACCACCATAATGCAGGCTCTTATCCCCTCTGGACTAGAGCAATAGCCTTCTAACTTATATTGCTGCCTCAAGTTTCTCCCCACGTTATAGTCATCCTCCACTACCATCCATCCACATCTGCCAAAACAATTTCCCTGAAATGCAAGTCTGTCAGTATCACTCCCCTACTCAACAAATCCTAAGATCAAATATTATTTCGTCCATCTCATTCTGTTCTAATTGTGTGTATTTTCATACAAAAATTTTATAATGTACATAATTATTAGTGTAATGGTATATAATTTACATACATAGCTCTATACATACATACATATATAATCATATCAAAAATGCATGTTTAAAATTGTTTTACTATTAAGGGTGATCAAAAAAGTTTGGAGATCACTAATCTAGATGCATGAATTACTTACTTCTAAGACATAATTGCTCCAGATGTGATCAGTCATTTATTTGAGTCCTCCACATCAATTATAATATTAATTCAAAATAAAGGGCCAATAGAAAAATGCATACATACCATAGGGACACTTGATTATATTGATTTCATAGACTAAGACCTACTAGGACATAAGTAACTCTATACCTCATAGGTCAATTACACATAGCTATAGGCTTTCATAGGAAGAGATTGTCATATTTCAAGGGATGTGATTATTCCTGCCTTATAGCCAAATTCATATAATAAAGAAATAGGATATGTTGTAGCTCAACTTTATTTAAATACTGCTCAGGAAAAACCCAAATTGATACATGCTATATGAATTTAAGGTTGTAAAGTCTAATTAGAAAAAGCTGGAAATTAAAAAGCAATATAAGCATATATTGTATTGAAAGAGATTCAACAGCCTTTTATCTGATGACTATCCAAGATATGAAGAGTAATTATGTTGTGGCTTGAGACCACAAAGGGAGTCTAAGCCAAATGAACTATTTCTCAGGTTTCAGACAACTCTATTTCTCTTGTTTTCTATTGGAAATTTTCTGTGCTCTTAAGGTATATTAGAAGAGATATAGTGTTCAGATCCACGAGGAGATTAATTCCACTGAATTCTATTTACAGACATAACACATTTGAAGTACCACATTCAGTTCTGGGTATAAAATTTTAGGAAGGACACCCATAAGCTAGAAAGAATCCAGAGGAGAGTACCAAAGATACTGAAATACTTTGAAGTCATAGGTTATAAGATAAATAAACAAATTATATTAACTATTATAAATATCAAAAATAATTATATGAAAAGACATTTGAATTCAGAGAAAGAATTGATAAACAAAAATATGCATAGAATAATTTCATGTGTGTATAAATATATATACACACATTTGTGTCTAATGTTAGCTATCTCTGGAATGAGGGAGGGGTAGGGAAGGAAAAAAAATACATGATAATTTTGTTGTATATTTGAAAGGAATAACAGGTTGTATATAGTAGATCTAGTTTCATGTAAAATCTTTTTTATTGTACCATATTATAAAATTGTTTGTTTTATTCCAAAAATAAAAAAATAAAATAATCAGGGATGCTTAGTCTAGAAAAGATTTATGGGAGACACAATAGCCGGGTTCACATCCTCCCTGTCATTTATTTCCTTTATTAGCTTTGAAAGACATTTAATCTCTCTTGACCTCAGGCTTCCTCTCTATAAAATAAAACATTTGGATTTAATAACCTCACCTACTCTAAGCCTAAATCTAAGTATCTTAGGGGCCATTCATTCCATGCAAGAAACTTTTTCTTTTTGTTCTTAAAGAGCAGAAGTGGGTGGAATGGGCGAAAGTTACAGGGAGAGAGGTTTAGGCTCTATGTAAGAAAAAACATCCAAGGAATTTTAGCTGTCTAGAAGGAAATGCCCTGTTTAAGGCAATAATGAGCTTCCCCTCACTTGAGGTCTCCAAGTGAAGCTTGGATGACTTGCTGAGGATGGTTTAAAGATGATTCTACTTTGAGTCAATATTGGATCAGATGGTCTTGGAAGTCCCTGAGATTGAGTGATCAATGGAGTTGCTCATCACTGAAATTTTTATTCCTAATATCACTTTCATAAAATTTGATGGAAGAGGTGCTTAAAGGCCATCAGTCTTGTGTCTTATCAGCTATATATGGTGCAACTTATTTCTGAGAATATGGGCTATATCCAGTCATCCTGATTTCTATCTGGCCACTGGACCTAGATGGCTCTGGAGGGGAAACTGAGGCAGGTGACCTTGCACGGCCCTCCCTCCCTCAAATCCAACTCATTTTCACGTTACTGCATCCCCTATGATGTCATGATCCTTTTCAAGAACAAAGGACAAACAGCAACCACCACCTCTGAGTAAATAGTTCTTTTCATGTGGCTGAAGATTGTCCTTAAAACAGTCTGGTTTATAATAGCAGTTATTTCTTACACAAGACACATAACTCTTGTTCCTGAGTTTGTGGCCTTTTAAATGTACTGGCTGAAAAGGGCTTCTTCTCGCTAAATGTGTGACTCTGGCCAAATTATTTCCCCTCTCTGCTAGCTGTATTCTGGACTGTTACGCTTGTTTTCCAAAAGGTCCTATCTTTACTATTATCTTTTGAAGTTGTAGAACACAGAGTCTTTGAATCACAACCTGATTCTTGTTCTCCTCTTTATTTTTAGTTCTACCACATTCACCACAGATTCAAGTGTCAAGCGCTTAATAGTAGATTCAAATAACCTTAGTACAACACTACATGAATAAATAGAGAGAAAGAGGAATGAGGCAAGATTTTAATTTCTTCTACGCTAATGTTTATGTAATAATGTTGCAAAAAGATTTTGTGAAAATATCCAATTCCTATTTATGGAAAGGTTCAATGCCTTACTTAGCCCAAGAACATGTTTTAGTAATAGAGCCAGAAACAGCCTTTTTCTTTCTTACTCCAACACTCTTTCACCTTTTCAACTTTCCATGTTTAATTTTATTTAATAAACTTGTTCTTCTAATGCTGGAGTCATTTCTGGAAAGACACTTTTATATAAAAATTCCTTTTTAAAACTATGTGTTTAAATGAGTTAAGAATAAAATTAATAAAATAAGCACCTATCTATGAAGCATCTACTATATACTGGTTGCCAGGATGACAAATATAAAAATCAAAGAATCTCTGCCCTTAATGAGTTCTAGATACATGCAAGTAAATACAAAATATACACACAGAAAATACAAGATCTTTTGGGGTGTGGAGCACTAGGAGCTGGGAAAATCAATTAAGGTCTCATAGTGGAGATGGTTCTTGAACTGAAATTTTAAGGGAGCTAAAGGTTTTAAGAGACAGATGTAAGGAAGAAGTATATTCCAGGTATAGGAGACAGTAAAGACATGGGGACAGGAGATGAAACATTGTGTACAAGGAATAGCAAGAAGGAAAGTTTGGCTGGAACATGATGTATGTGAAGTAGAATAATGTATCCTAACAGCCAAATGGAGCCAACTTAGCATTCTGAGCAAGAGAGTGACATGGTCAGACCTGTGCATTTTGGCAATTGTGTGGAGAACAAACTGAAGAGGAGAGAGACTAGAGGTAGAAAGACCAATTAGGAAATCACTACAATAATCTGCACTTCATGTGCTTAATGTAATCCTGGCACATAGTAAGCCCTTAATTAATGATAGTTAACCAATTAATTCCATGTTCCCATGGTTGTTACCTTTACTCTCTGAATTTCTTGCTTATAACTAGCCATTGTATTAATCAAATGATTTCACACTGTTAAATAAAAATGCAGGATATGTCATAGGCAGATGAGATGAGGGCCTTATCTAGGATCCCAGTGATACAACCAAGAAAAGGGAAATGATGTGAACAGTATTTTGAAGGTAGAATTGACCATTTAAAAATCTGGTTGGAAATGAGGAAGAAAGAAGAGATGAAAATAACTCTAAGGCTCTGTATCTAGATGGGCTGGAAAGATGATGGTATCCTCAAAAGAAAGTAGGGGAAAAAAAAGTGGGTTTGAAGGGAAAATAACCAGTTCTATTTGGAGGAGGTTCCAATAGGCCACTAAAGAACAGCATTCAGTAGAGATATAAAGCTCAGATATGTGGATCTAGATGTCATCTGCATAGTGATGCAGTTCAATCACTGAACCCATCGGAGTTGATGAGATCCCAATGAAAAATGGTTTGAGGAAAGAAGAGATGAAAGGAAGAGAGAAAAAGAGAAAACAGGACAGGAGAAGATGAGACAGGAGAGGAGAAAGCATTTTGATCAATCCAGTGAGAAGAGTGAGGTGACCCAGTAACTGAATCTGTGAAAGAATTCTAGGTCAGGAAAAGCAGACTTGAACTAGGAGAGAAGAGTTTCATGAAAACTTGGAGAGGAGAGAATATGCAGGAGAAATGGGCCGTCAGTAAGGTCAAAGGTTCAGACATAAAAAAGATTGAGGACTGAGAAAAGGCCGCTGGACTTGGCAATTAAGAAATCATTGGTGATTTTGAAAAGATTAGTTTCAGTTGACTAATGAGGTCAGAAGCCAGATTGAAAAGGTTGAGAAATGAGTGGGAGGAGAAGGAGTAGATTGCAACTAGTATACACGGCTTTTTTCTAGCTATGAAAAGGAGGAGGCTTACAGGACAATAGCTTGAGGTCATTCCGTGACCAAAAAAAGACTTTTTTTAAGGATGAGGAAAGCAATCTATCATATGAAAGTATATCACCATCCCAGAGTGAAGAAGGAGTTGGCTAAAGAATTTGACTGTACTGTGATATAGCTCTGGTTTTCCTTTTTTTTCCCATGTGAAAGCTTCATATGGAAAAGGGAAAAATTAGGAATGAAGGCTTCTTACCAGTCTATTACAAATTATTTCAGTTTAAAACTTGGTAAATTCCACAACTGGCTTTTCATTCCATTTTACAAGGCATGCTTCACAAATCAATTTTATTTAAAACCAAATTAAGATCTCATAGTCTAAACACGAAGGTTAATGGTATGGTCCTAGAAGACCATGCTTTCAGCATGTCAAATAGGAGAATCCTGATTCATTTAAAGAGAATATTTAATAGTCGGAAGCTATATTTGGAAAGGAGACAAATTTAAGCATCAAAAAGTTTTAAATGAATATGCCTTAATTATACTTACCCAAAGCCCCTGAGGACTTTTTTTAAACTCCCTTTGAAGGAGTAATAATTTCAGCACATCCTATTGTTAGAGTCAGCAATCCTGAGATTGAAAGAGCAGATTTACAGACAGGTTTTGATAGACCCAGATGCTTCCTTCCTCTATTAAAAGGTAGGAAATTGAGTATCCATTTGGAGAAAAAAAACTCAAAAACCAGCTAATTGTCATCTTTGATCTGCCTACTTCCCCCAACAGTGACTATCCCTGAAGGAACTCAGCTCATCAAGAGCGAAGCTGCGTATTGGAGTCATCAGGCCAGTCGATCAACTCCCATTTGGCTTGGGCTGAGGAAGGAGGAGAAAAAGAGAATATGCCTTTGCAAGAGCTTCCCCTCCCGTCAAGTTTCCACTTGAAAGCTTCATACAAACCATAAAATTCTCAGTTCTTGTGCAGAAATGAGCCCTACAGGGCAACAAGGCTACCCATGACTCTATCTTTTCACATATTTCACAAACCAGGTTTAAACAATTCTATCCCAAGACAAAGCTTCCACTGTAAAAAGGAGGGGAAAGAGGCTTGGGAAGTTTCACAAAGAGAAAGAAAAAAAATCATGGCAGAAAGCAGCGGCCATGTTTCAAGCTAGAACCCTAGGCCCACTCATGTTTGGCCAGAGTTGGAGTTAAGGGAAAACTCGGCTGCTCCCCGCCTCACCACATCCCAGCATAAGGAACATGTTCATAGAAACCAAAAAGAGGAATCTAGGGCAGAAAGGAAATAGAATAGGAAGGTCAGCAAGCTACAGAGCTGGATTCTGGATCAACTACTGGCTATTAGAAAAACAAGTAAAACTGAGAAATCAAGCAAATCTGCCTAACTGTATGGCACCTTCCTTCCCCATAGACCCCTGACTCTGTACCTGCTGACCTGGGAAAACACAGACTTAATGAATTTGGCACCTCCTCTGCCATAAGGAAGGTACTTCTCCCTAGCAAGTTTTTTTGGCTCCATATTTTCTTCTCTTAAATGAATTAAATTAGATCATCTAATTAGATAAGGCCCCTTCCAACTCCAATGATCTGAGACGCTTCATATACTGGATTGGCTCTCCTTGTAAAAGAAAATTAAAATGGAGGAGATTCAGAGTGAGCTTGCTCTTCAGAGAGACTACACTCTATTTTTTGAAGAAACCAGAAAGCTTGGGCTATGGCTGTTGTTAAAAAACCCAGTATTAGGGCACATCATGCTGAATTTATGCAAAGCCCATTGGCTTACACAACCAAAGCTAGGAGAAACAGGACTGGTTTGTTCAAGTCCACTGTATTTGTGTATTGTTTAGAAAACCTATTTTAATTCAGCACCCTCTCTCCCCAACCCTATCCACAAAGAAATACCAAATACCATAGGGTTTAAGAAGGCAATCAATCACCAGACTGCCATTACACTGATTTCCCTAAGGGCATAATCAAAGGAAGAATAATAAAGTAGAAAAAAGCAAAAGGCTAAACAAACCCTAATTCATCAGCAAAAGCAAGGACACAGTCTGGATCTAAGAGTCATTCACATAAGGTCAGTTTAGCCATGGGGGTCCAGGAGCCAGGCCATAATAAATTAAGTCATTCTAGAAATGTCTTCACTGTTGAAGTCGGTATTTCAGGATTTAAATTTTATTCAGGTATTATACACACACACGTATGTATGTATTGTTCAGGTCATCTGGGAGACTTAAAAAGTGGAGATACTCTACAAAGACGGCATAGATTATTTCTCCTGCTCTTATCCCACTTGAGAGGCAGCCATTGATAATCTGCCCTTAGTCTGGTCGGCACATCGGCCCAAGGTTTTCCAGACCTCGGTCTGCCCGGCAGCCGGGCTGCTGGAACCTCACCCAGATGACTGACCATCTAAAGTCCCGGAATGTGAACACTAGAGCTGTGCAGCAGCTGTTAGATGGCATTCGGGGCCTTGCCTTGAAATTCAGTATGGAGTATTTCTGAATATACCACAAAGTCAATGGCTGCATCTGGCCTGAGAGGCGGGGAACTGGAAGAGAGGGCAAATGCAGCTGCTGAAAACAAACTACTGGGCAGTCGGGTGGGGAGAAAAAGTCACAACATCTGCCAAGTTCCACCGACTATTGGGAAACCTGCGGCCCTGGGAATCCACCACTTAATGACTCTGGCATATCTTCTATAGGCATTATAATACCCAAAGAACCACTGGACTGGGCAGCTGTTCAATGTCAAAGTTTTACAGATTATATCACCTGGGGACTGGATGCCTCGGGCTAAGAAGCAGCAGCTTAGTGCAGAATAAACAAAATCATCACTTTGTGGCAGCTGAACTCAGATGAACGGCAATGACCTAGCCTGGTTCTGGACATATGGATTTTTTAAAAACTACACCCACCCTCTTCATGATAAAGAGTTGGGAGACTATGGAAGAGCACTTTTAACATCTTTATTTTAATATTTTTATAATTTTATATATTACATTATTTAATAATAAAAACTTTAATAATTAAAGATAATATCTTTATCACTTTGCTAGTTAGTATTGCTCAGCTATTTTTCTCTGGCACAAGAGAAAGTTTGTTAGGGAGTGAAGAGTTCAGGAAAATAACATGTAAAAAACAAAAGGCAACTAGAATGTTTTTTTCTTTTTTTAAGAATATTGATCCAAGTGGCTTTGACACCATCAGCTCAATATCCTTAAATATTTAAGTTCTCTGGGCCATAGTATAGTCGAAGGAGTACTGAAGAACTGTATGACCATGGGATAGTTGTTTATCTGGTTCCTCTGAGTCTGAGATTCCTGTCTATAAAACAAAGAGTCTTAGTAAAACTCCAAGATCCCTTGCAGTTCTACTTTCCACAATTGGGCAAAAAATGAGAGGTTTAGACAAGATGGTCTCTAAAGGAGTTTTAGGATTCCTAAAAGTGTTATTGGACAATATTAAAGTCAAGTTAAATAAGATGTTGACTGAAGGTTGTTTTTTTTTTTTTTTCACAATGATGAACACACCCTATAGTTAAATACCAAATGGAAAATTCAAAACCTAACCCAAAAACTCAGATTAACCATGATACTTCCCATTTCTGTACCCCACCCCTATACCTTGTCTCATATCTTGGCTCAACTTAAAATTCAGCTGTTCTGGTTATTTAGCCTTCAGTGTTCCAGAAGCACATCCAGACTAAATGACTCTAGGCTGCCCAGAGAGTAGGCTGAACATCTAGCTCTCATACCAACTTTTTTCCCCTTGCTTTCATCTGTTTCTCATTAGTTTCCAATGGTCTCAATTTTCTGGGCATTTTTTTATATTGCTCTATTTTCTAGTGGATACAGTACTAAGCCTGGAGTCAAAGAATCTCTTCATAAGTTCAAATCTGGCCTCAGACACTTACAAGCTAGGTGACCTGGGCAAATCACTTAACCCTGTTTGCCTCAGTTTCCTCATCTGTAAAATGAACAGCAGGAAATGACAAACTAGTCCAGTATTTTTGCCAAGAAAATCCCAAATGGACTCATAGGAAGTCAGACATGACTGAAAAATGACTTAACAACATTTTAAAAAAAATAATGAGAGAATCTAATGCCAAAAAAAGGAGCATTATGTAAAAGATTACTGAAATTCCAACAAGCTTCTGACTACTATAATGTGACAAGGCAGAATCACCATCACTGAGTATAGCAAACCCGTGTGTCTGCTGAGAACTTTATTCTTCTTCTAGGATAGCATTCTCTAGCAGGCCTTGGAGCTACCTTCCTGAAGATTTTTTCCTAAGAACTAGGCTAGACACCTGGATGGTTCTTGACAGGAAGACTTTCAAAAATGAAGAGTGGAGGAGAAAACCTCCCACTTTATGAACTAGATTTTCTTTGTGAAGAAGAAAGAAACTTCTTATTCCACTAGCAAGAGGGCTCAGGAGAGCTAATGAGGATTCAGCTGACCAAATGAAAAGCTGACTTGGTCCATTACAGTGTCAAGTAAGAATTTCAGTACTTCCTGGTATGGACTATCTCAGGGACTCAAACCCACTTCCCCTCTGCTTCTTTTGATCAGAGATCCAAGTTATTCTAAAATGAAGAAGAAAACCTTAAGTTTTTGTTTATACTACCTGAACAATTAGGCAGTTGCCACTTCTTAGTAGAGAATTTTTACTAATCAGATTAAACTATTTATTGAAGAAATAATCTTTTATGCAAAGGCATAATTATAGCTCAAAGGAAGGAAAGAAGAACTTAGGTGGGTGGGAGAAGGAAGTGAAAGACTAGATTGTGGAAAAACAAGCAGATTTCTAGATTAGGGTTATTTGGGTGTTTTTATTTAACCTTCTTGGGCCCTATGACCCACCTGACAATCTGGTGAATCATGTTTTTAAATCCCAGAATGCATAAAATAAAATACACAGGATAACACAGGAAAGTAATTATAACAAAATGTAGCCATAAAGATATTTTGAAAAGCCACGCCCACAGACCCCAAGTTAAGAAACCCTATTCTAGAGTGAAATCAGAACATAGGCCTCTGTCCTGGCAGAGGTGAGTGTCCAATTAAAATCTCATCTTCGATAGGAAACCTTTCCTAACTCCTCTTAATAATTCTAGTGCTTTCCCTATGTTAATTATTTCTACTTCTCCTGTATATAGTTTGTTTACTTGTTATCACTCCCATTAGTTTGTAAGATCCTTGAGGAAAGAACTGGTTTTTTTTTTCCTTTTTTTATATTCCCAGTGCTTAGGACAGAGCCTGGCACAAAGAAGGTGATTAATAAATATATGTTGATTGATTGACCTCTCTACTGACACAACAGGGAGGGACTGATAACCAGATGACCTGAATCCTAACTGAAGGGCAAAGGCAGTTGGGTCATTGTTTACAGTGCCCCTTACAGACCATTAGAGCTTTTACAGAACCATACAAACCTCAGAATTAATTCAGGATGCATTGGTAATGATTGTGCCTCCTGTGCAGAGATCTAAAAACTATTAGGATTAGTTTTACAACATTCAATGGGAAGAGCTTAGAAAAGATGATGGAGAAACATATTGCCAACAGCTGGAATTTGTAGCCTATGACACTCAAACTAAAAGCAATACAACATGCCCCATCATCTTTTGCCATTTTACATAATTGCTGCCTGACACAATTCCTTTACCTCTGAAAATATATGTATGACTTACTGTGTTATAAGATAGCCAGGTGGCCAAGCAAATAAAATCTTAGCAGACCTGCGTTCAAATCCAGCATGAGATACTATTTAAGTTCTGTTTGTTTTTAGTTTCTTCATCTATAAAATGGAATCCAGGATTGTTGCAAAATCATATGAGATAATGCTTGGAAAGTGCTGAGCATAGTAACTGGTACATGGTAGGTATTATATAAATGCTATTATTATAATTTATCATTATCATTATTATCAATCAGAAATTATGAGATTCTTTTATAATAAATTGACATACAGTGATGTGTGCAGAACCAAAAGAACTCTTACTTTTAACAATTTTAGAACAAACAATTATAACAGACAAGAATCCTGATCAGTACAATGAGGGGCCTATGATTACAGAGGACCAAGGACAAAAAAGGTTCCCTACCCTCTGACAAAAAGATGACACAAAACATGCAGAACAAGATACATTTTGGACATTGCTAGTAGGAAAATGTATTTTGCTTGACAGTACATAGCAGTTATTTTTCTTTTTTTTTATTTTTCAACTGGGAGAATGGGAGGGAAAAGTAGGAAGGAGAAAAAGTGAATGCTTGACAATTAAAAATATCTATAAAATTTAATTTTAAAATATACATTTAGGACCAGCACCATATGCCTTGTTTCCTCCATATCAATAAACACCAGGAGAAGAAATAAACAATATGGCAACAAGGTGTGGATAGATTGCTAACACTTCTACTGTAAGAAAGAAAAGCTAGTGAACTATGAGAGAAGCAAATCAAGCCTGGGAATAACTGTAAGAATATAAAGCAGAATACTCCTCAGAACCAGTCACAGATTGCCACTAGTCTCCACATAGTACTCTACCTTCTCAACATAGGGACCCTCATGTGGCACATTATTCACCTGTCCAGGAAGAAGGTGGACTAAGTTACTGCAAGAGGGTAAGGAAAAACAACTTTCCAATCATTTTCTTTATCTAGGTATCAAACCAAATATTTAGAAAATTTCCCAAGCTATGATAGTTGACAGGTCAAATAATTATTGTCTTTTGGCTATCAAAGAACCATTTCATTCCCTCTTCACTTTCCCAAACAAAAACATCAGACAGTCTGTAATAACAAAGAAAATGGCAAAAATATGCAGCACGTTGTAGCTATTGAATGAAGATAATTGCCCAAACATATACCTCCCTTTCTTTTACCAGAGCTTAGTGCCAGGAGGTCCTGCTCTGACAGTTTCAGCACCCACCTGAGGTTTAATGGTGTGTCTCTATGAAATATACCGGCACAAGCTACAACCAGTGATTTTTATTTTTTTTAAACAACACAATAGAGAGAAGAACCCCGACTTTCTTTAAGGATATTATCCTAGATTTAGAGATGAAAGGGTCCTTCCAGGTCATCTAGTCCACCCCCTTCCTTTCACAGTTAAGAAAATTGACATTTAAATTGTGTAATTTAAATGTCATGCCCACGGTCACATAGGTAGCATGTGGCAGTCTGGATTTGAACTCAGGTTTTCTGTCTCCAAATACCATTCTTTTCACTGAACTGTACTACCTGGGTATTGCTGTCACAGGAATCCAGAAGGCACATAAACAATCCCACCTCCATGAAAATACAATAAAGGAGATCTGAACTAGCTTTCGGACCGGAGTCCAGATCCCTGAAGGGGTCAAGCCCAGCTGCAGCCAGGCACAACACTGGCTAAAAAGAATGGAAAGCCAGGAATGAATTTACCCCTTAGGGCTGACGGACTTTCCTTGGTTTTCTGAGCAGATCACTCTTTCCATTGTTGAAACAACTGCTGGCAAACTGTTTTTGAAGAGCAGACTGAAAAATTTTTAAAGGCACTGGATAAAGTGATTAAGTAAAGCCCTCTGTTTTGCAAAGCTGAAAATAATGTTTTAAACCCCAAGTACCACTTGTGCCTGTTAAAGTTAAGTCCCTGCAGAAACAAGCAGGGTGGGGAAAGTGGGGGGGGGGAGGGAGGAAGAGGGAAGAAAGAAGTTGTTTTAAATGGAATTTGTCTTTCTATCTCTTCCTACTGGATTTTGTTGGTAATATGCCAAAATGCTGATGATTTGAAGGTTTTAATTTATCTCCTTCACTTTGCTGACTTTTTAAAACTAACTGAAACTATTAACAATGTCACCAAAGTTCCAGGACATAAAATAAACTCATAAAAACCATTAGCATTTCTGTATATCACCAACACAATCCAGAAGAAGAGTTAGAAAAATTACATTGAAAATAACTATAGACAATATGATGTAGGGAAGGCATCAATAACTCTGAAACCCTTTGACCTGAGAGTGCTCGTCTGTCAATAATTGTAAGAGTCTCTGGCCTAGGAAAGTATGCTTGTAAAAAGTCCTCTGGCCTAGGAAATCCTGAAGCCTTTTGATCTAAGAGTCAACAATTGTGGAGACATTACTGACTGTCAAATATAATCTGTTGCTCAGTAATGACCAAATTCATGAGATAATAGTGAATCCATAAAATTAGCAAATATAATCTGTTGGTCAGAAATGATCAAGTTCCTAGAAGAGACCACCCCTCAAACCTACTTGTAAACCATAAAATTAGCAAATAAGTAACATGAACTTCTGATCCAACTTTGTATAAATCTATCCCCCTTATTTCCTTGCTAAACTCCCTTATGAAATCTAGCCTGTTGATATCAGTGAAATAAACACTTTGCCCCTTGACTAGGAGATGGGTTCAAGCCTGCAAATTCTTCTGAGACATCTTGAGATACTATTCTTTTGGGGTCCCTCTCCCCAACCTCTACCTGCCAAGATATATATACAGGAACTCTATGAACACAATTCCAAAAAAATCTATGTAAATATGTAAATAAGGGCAGACTTAAATTACAGGAGAAAGTAGTTAGGTGACATGGTTGTATAGAGTATTAGGCCTGGAGTCAACCCTGGGAAAGTCATTTAACCCTATTTGACTATGTTTCCTTATCCATAAAATGAGCTGGAGAAGGAAATGGCAAAGCACTCTAGCATTTTGGTCAAGAAAACTTGAAAAGTTGGATAACACAAAAACAATTGGAGAAATATTAATTGCTGATGGATAGACCCAGCCAAAATAATAAAAGTGACAATACTACCTAAATTAATTCACTTATTCAATGCCATACCAATCACACTACCAAAGGTCTACTTTATAGAGCTAGAAAAAATTAAAACAAAATTTATCTGAAGGAACAAAAGATCAAGAATATCAAGGAAATCAATGAAAAAAACTGGGAAAGAACGGGATCTAGCAGTACCAGATCTCAAACTATGGTACAATGTTGTAATCATCAAAACAATTTGGTACTGGGTTAGAAATAGCAAGTTGATAAGTATAACAGATTAGCACACAATAACAGAAGCAAATGACCATAGTCACTTAACATTTGATAAACCCAATTATGCCAGCTACTAGTAGGGGTAAGAACTTACTATCCAGCAAAAATTTTTAAGATAACTGGAAATATAACCTGGTAGAAAGTAGGTATAGACCAGATTCTTATACCACATATCAAAATAAGTTCCAAATAGGCATATGATTTAAAGAATGATAGTATGAGTAAAATTAGGAGCATGCAAGAAATTATCTGTAAAATCTATGAATGGGAAAAGTGTGTGACCAAATAGGAGTAGAAAAGTTCACAAGAGGTAAAACAAATAATTTTGATCATATAAAATTAAAAAGTTTTTGCACAAATAAAATCAATGCAACTAAAATTAGAAGAGCAGTAGGATATTGGAAAAAAGCAACATTTTTGCAGCAAGTTTCATTGATAAAGGTTTTATTTCTAAGATATAGAGAACTGAGTCCAATTTATTATAAAAGTTATTCCCCAAATGATAAATGGTCAAAGGATATGAACAGACAGTTTTCAAAAGAAGAAATCAAAGCCAGCCATAATCATATGAAAAAAAGTCACACATAATTATGGATTAGATATGCAAATTAAAACAGCTTTGAGGAACTATGCCATATCTATCAGATTGGCAAAGTTGATTTAAAAAAAAAAAGGAAAATGACAAATGCTGACAGGGTTGTGAGGAAACCAATATTTTAATGCACTCACTGTTGGGAACTTTGAACTGGTACAAAAATTCTAAAAAGCAATTTGGAACTATGCCCAAAGAGCTAAACTATATGAATTATTTCATCCAGTGATATCACTGTGAGGTCTGTATTCCAAAGAATTCAAAGAAAGAAGAAAAGGACCCATATGTACAAAAATACTCATAGCAGCTCTTTTTATGATGACAAAGAAATGGAAAATGAGTGAATGTTCATCAATAAGAGAATGACAGAATGAATTATGGTATATATAAATAAATGTAATGGAATATTATTTTATCATAAGAAATGATGAAGAAGATGATTTCAAAAAAGAAGATGGGAAGATTTATATAAACTAATGAAGTGGCCAAACCAGAAGAATAATTTATACTACAATAATAATATTGCAAAGATAATTAACTTTGAAAGACTTAGGAAATCTGATCAACATAATAACTAACTATAATTCTAAAGTACTTATGATAAAACATCTTATTCATTTCCAAATAGGGAAAGTAGATATGTGTTTAGAATGAAGATTGAAGCATGTTTTTTTTTTTCTTCTTTTTCTTCTTTTTTTTGAAGGGGAAAGGAGAAACATGATTAATGTAGAAATTTTATGACTACATATTTGTAATGAGTTTTGTTTTTCTTCCTTCTAATGTGTAGAAAGAGGGAAAGAGAATTTCTTCTGTGACATTTACTTTTTTGATTATTTCAGTGGTTGACATAAGTTCAATTCAACAAACATTTTTCAAGGGCTTCCTCTATACCAGACATTTCACTAGATGCTCAAGATACAAAAACAAAAATGAAATTCTCTGTTGTTGGGTAGCTTTCCAATAGAAATAAAAACTCTTCTACTGAAATAGAAAAAAAATGTGCTGGTACCATATGAGGAGTGGAATTGTCAAATGCAAGAGGATACAATTTTTAAACATTAACTAGGGAATACCCTAGGAAAATCCCTTAAGTCTAGTGTGGATGAAAAAAATGAAGTCAAGGTCATATTTAAAAGTCTGCCCATATAAAGCAAACTGGCTTTGCTCCTTATTTCTTTATCACTGACCTCCAGTGAAATTTTTATCCAACATAATTTTTCTCCCTCTAACAAGCAGGGAAATCTTATTTTATTAGTCAATCAATCATCATTTATTAAGCACTTATGTCCTGAAGTATTAATAATGATGTATTAATTGGTAGACCAACCCTAAAAAGATGGGGGAAACTTTACTTGGCACTGGGAATCTACTTATCACTGTTAAATTCTGTATAGTGGTTAAATAATGAAAAATATAGACTCATAACAGGCAATGTCAAATCAAGAAGTATTGATTGAGCATATGTTATATGAGCTCTGTACTAGGGACCAGGGAATGGGAGAAGAGGAGAAAGGGAAGGATCAGACATAATGAGATCTTTGCTCCTGACATCTTCACTATCTAACTGGGGAAAGAGGACTAATGAAGAAACAATAAAAAGAACATGAGATTATATAATCACATCAATCTATGAACAAGCAAAATTAAGCACAGCATGGCAGAACATTTCTCAGTGTTACTGGCTTTATAATTTCTTCACCTGGGAGTTCCCTACACCACTTAAATCACAATCTCTCCCTAAGTGCTAGACACTGTGCTAAAGGATAGAAATATGAGAACAATTCCTGGAATTCCTGTCAGCAGGCTTGTGTCTAGAATACAGCTCCCTAATTTAAGTCTTATAAAGTGTTATCCAATATTAACTGTTAGTGATTTTCAACTATAAAAATCATTTGATACTGATCAAATAATAGAAAAGTGATCAATGGAACAGAAAGAAGGAATAATGTAGAAAGAAAACAACATTCAGTAAACCTGGAAACATAAATTAAGTAGAAAAGAACCTTTTGACAAGAAAGAGTTCAGAAAATTAGAAAGCAATCGGACAAAATTAAGATTAGACCCACATTTTATACCATTTACCATAATGAATGCAAAATGGATATGTGACTTGAATATTAAAGCTGATTACATAAAACATTAGAAGAATATTATATCTTTCACAGCTATAGATAGGGAGTGAATTTTTAATCAAAACAAATAATAGAGATGGTTATAAAAGATAAAATAGAAATTTTTGATGAACTGAAATTTAAATTGAAAACTGGAAAGCTTTTGCACAAAGAAAATTGCATCAACAATAAAAAAAAGAAGCAATTAACTTGGGAAAACATTTCTTGTGTCAAATATCTCCAACAAATGTCTGATATTCAAGATATATAAACAATAGCAATAATGCATATAAAACCCAAAAGCCATTCCCCAATAGTTAAGTGGTCAAATGACATAAACTAATAATTCTCAAAAGAATAGAAAACCATTATCAGTTATATGGAAAGTAGATGGAAGGGAAGTAAAAATAAATCTGAAAGTGATAATGCTCCCAACTGTTGATTAAAAAAAGAAATGCAAATTAAAACAACTCTAAATTTTCATCTCATCTAGAAAATTGGCAAAGATGAGAAAAAAAGCTGATAAAGTCAATGTTGGAGTGATTGTAGAAAGAATAGCAATCTATTGTTGATCCAATTGAATTGGTCCAATCATTTTGGAAAATAATTTTAAATTATGCAAATAATTAATTATAATGTCTGTACTCTTTGGCCCAGAGATTCCATTGCTGAGCATATACTCCCAGGATATTAGTAACAAAAAGAAAGGCTCAAAGTAAATCAAAATATTATCAAAGAACATTTTGTGGTAGCAAAGCATTGCATACCCACTAACTAGAAAATGGCTTAGAAAATTGTGAGGATTGAATGTACCAAAATATTACTGTGTCCCAAGAAATTATAAATATGAGGAATACAGAAAATGACTCATGAATTGGTCCAAAATAAAATAAATAAAATCAGAAACAATGTTTGTAACAATATAAATGAAATGCTATGAAATTATAAACATCAACTTGGGCCTCACTGAAGAAATAGGAAGATCCTCTACTTCAACATTATTCCCGCCTACTTCTTTGCAGAGGTATAACATAGGTATTGAATACTGAACACCCAAATCAGACTTTTTAAGATATCTTTGTTAGTTTGTCACTAGCATTTGAGGGAGGGTAGATCAGGACAGGCTTCAAGGTGGTACTTGAATCTTGTCTGAAAAAAAGAATTGGGATTCTATGAGGCAGAAATGAGG
This sequence comes from Antechinus flavipes, assembly GCF_016432865.1. Lineage (NCBI taxonomy): Eukaryota > Metazoa > Chordata > Mammalia > Dasyuromorphia > Dasyuridae > Antechinus > Antechinus flavipes. The sequence goes on along the minus strand of NC_067398.1, from coordinate 495,089,363 downwards.
GGGAATGTATTTAGTCAATTGTTCATAGATATGAAGATAGGAGATGGAGTTTATGTGTGAGATCTGTGGGACTGAAGATGGCAGGAAGAAAATAAGTGTTCAGCAAAGACAGATTGGGACTGAACCATAAAGTACCTTTGATAAATAGAGGAGTTGTCATTTTAACCCAGAGACAAAAAAGGGGAGCACTGAGGTTGACTGAGTAGAGGAGTAACATGGATCTACACATTTTTTAAAAGCTTTTTATTTTCAAAACATATGCACGGATCATTTTTCAATATTGACCTTTGCTTAGCCTTGTGTTTTAGATTTTCCCCTCCTCTCCCCCCCCCATCCCCTTCCCTAGATGGTAAGCAAATGGATCTACACTTAAGAAAAATCACGTCAGCATAATTGTTTAGGACTTGCATGGGTAAAGACTTGAAGCAGGGTGATCAATTAGGCTATTGCAAAAAATCCACTTGAAAAATGACGAAATCCTAATAGTAGATGCTAATTAGATGAATAGAGAGAGAGTCAGATAGAATGAATGAATGTAAAAAACATTTATTTAGCACTTACTACATGTAAGTTGTTCATTAGTTTAGTAGATAGAGTGTCAATCTTGTAGTCATGAGGGTTCACATTCAAAATCTAGTTTCAGAGACTTACTAGCTGTGTGATCCTGGACAAGTCACTTAAGCCTGTTTGCCTCAGTTTCTCACCTGTAAAATAAGCTGGAGAAGGAAATGGCAAACCACTCCAGTTTCTTTGCTGAGAAAACTCCAAATGGGGTCACAAAGAGTCAGACATGACTGAAAATATGTGCCAAATTCTCTGCTAAATATTATCGGTCACTGACTTTAACGATACTAACCTAGAATTTACATAATACATAAAGTTAACAAAACATTTTATATATGTTATCTCAATCCTCAAAATAACCCTCTGGTATTATTATTATTTCCCTTTAACAGATGAGGAAAATGAAATTGATCCAGATATTATTATCCCTTTTTTACAGCTGAGGAAATTGAAATTGATCCAGATATTATTATCCCCAAATAACTTGCCCAAGATCACACACAATTCTGAAATGTCTGAGGCAGGATGTGAACTCAGGTCAGGTCCCATGCACCCATTACTATGTCACCTAGCTGCCTAGATCAAGGAGCTCACACTCAAATTGAGGGAAACAACTCATAAAAGCAGTTTAATTGCAAGGATTTGAAAAGGTCCAGAAGTCCTACCGGTATAGGGGAGGGAAGGAGAAGATGGGTGAACAAGGTGCTGAACTGTCTTTGAGAAAGAAGGGAGATGAGTTGGGGGATGGTGGAAAATTTGAATTGAGTGAACCTCAAGAAAGAAGAAGTGACTGAGGGATGGCAGCAAATGGGAAATCTGGGAGAGGCAGTAAGGAGCAAGGGGCATTGAGTATCACAGTCCTGGACCAGTGCATTATGAGTGTGAGAAAAGTTGGGGATTTCTGTTGATGGGGGCATCAGATCTCTCAGAGGTCTAGCTGATGGGTAGAAGATGAAAGAAGTCCCAGATGAAGGAAAGTTTGCTCATTTTAGAAGTGGAAGGGATGCACAGGATGGGGGTGAGAAGGATGGAAAGCTAGCTTGCTCCTACATAGTTCATGGTTGATGAACATAGATAGGAACAGGGAGAGAGAAAAAGAGTGGGAAATTATTAAAGTTAAATAAAATCGTGTTGTTGTTTAGTCCAGGCTGACTCTTCATCATCCCACTTGAGACCTTCCTGGCAAAGATACTGGAGTAGTTTCCCATTTACTTTTCCAGTTCATTTTACAGATGAGGAAACAGCTAGTAAGTGCATGAAGTCAGATTTGATCAATCTTCCTGACTTCAGGTCTGGCACTCTATCCACTGAACCAACCCAGTTGCTCTAGATAGGTAGTAGATGGCAGATAAAGAGTAATTCTCAGATTCCAAGAAGCCTTACAGGGGGTGCTGTACTGGCTAGGCAAATTTGTTGTCCTTGTCCTATTATGGCAGCTGTTCCTACTGAGGAAGTTTAGGGTGGTGATGATGTAAACAGGGAGAAGTGATACAAAATTAAAGATAACAATAATCATGCATTTTTTATTTTTAGAAAATGTTTTTTAAAGAATGTAAGCTCTTTGAGAGCAGAGACTATTTCACTTTTGTATGTGTATCCCTGTTACTTAGCACAATGCTTATCACATAATAAATATATAATATTCACTTTGATTTATTCATTCATTCTTACTAGTTAGGAAAAAGTCCTGGGAAAATAATTATCTTTTCTTTCGATTCTCCTAAACAAATATCCTCCTAATCCTTCTTTTTCATTGGAAAAAATAATAATAATAAATGCTGTTTACATAACACTCAAATTTGCAAAGTGCTTTTATGTGTCAAATTAAGACAAGTAATGTTTATTAAATATCTGCTATAGGCAGCTAAGTGGCACAGAGGATACATTTCTGGGCCTGGAAGCAGGAAAACTATCTTCATGAATTCACATCTAACAGACACTTATTAGTTGTTTGACCTTGAACAAGTTACTTAACCCCATTTGCCTCAATGTCCTTATCTGTAAAATTAGCTAGAGAAGGAAATGGAAAATTATCACTCTGGTATTTTTTTTTTTTGTATTTTTGCCAAGAAAAATTCAAATGGGCTCACAAAGAATCAAACACAACTGAAAAATAACTGAACGACAATAACAAAATTGACTACAATGTACTAAACTGTGATAAATATTGGCAGTATAAAAAGGTTAAAAATAGTCCCTGCTCTCAAGAAACTCACAGTCAACAAGCAAACAATTATGTTCAAGCAAAATATATATAGGATAAATTGGGAGTTGTCTTGGAGGTAAGTCATAAAGATTCAGAAGGGCTGGGAAAGGCTTTGTGAAGATAAGAATGACAGATAATACATGAAGTGAGACTTACAGGAAGCTAGAAAGTGGAGAAGAGGGGGGAAAGGGGCTACACTGGGTGGGGGAACCAGTGAAAACAGAAACAGAAAGAAGTGGGTTCACAGTTAGGCAGGATGCAGAGGATGTGAAGGACAGTAATTTGTAAGAAGATTGGAAAAGTAGGAAAAGGTCACGTTATGAAGGGCTCTAAGAGCCAAAAAGGTTTTATCTTTGATCCTGGAGGTAACAGGGAGCCAATCAAGTTTACTGGGTGAGTGTAAGCAAAAATGATATATGGTCAGAAATTTTAAAAAGATCATTCTGGAAGCTGAGCAGGGGATGAACAGCAGTGGGGAAAAATTTGAAGGCAGGAAAATAAGGCAGAAGACCAGTATAGTCCAAGTCTCATTTAACCATGAGAAAAACAAAAAACAAAAAACACTGTGCTTTGATTGCACATGTATAATCTGAATCAGTGCTTCAGTGATGGGGAAGTGAAGGAAGAGTAGAAGAAATTATGGAACTCAAAACTGTAAAAAAAATTTTTTTAATTATTTTTATGTATAATCGGGGAAAATATTAAAATTGGAAAAATATTATGTTTCAAAATTTTGAAAGGGAAAAGAATATTTCTTTGTATCTGTGATCTCATGAATTTAGATTTTCCCTCCAGGGTCAGAAATTACAACTCATCCAGATCTTCCCATTTTTGACCCAGTTCTATCATAGATCAATCAGGAGGGTATTCATCCATATTTTAGGTGCCTTTCTCAAACTTTCTTGGCATTGGAAAACTTACTTGGCAAAGGAAGCACATGGACTCTATACTCATTGTCTCTTGCTTTTACTATATGGCTGATGTACTTTTTTTTCCTAATTCCTTAAAAACACCATTTTAATGCTGCTTCCTCAGGTCTGGGAGGGTGGTAGAGTATACTTTTACTAATAGTGTGTCTTTCTACTGAAATGATCATTAACTTCTATCTTCTATAGATTATAGTATCTATTCCATGGACTCTCAGCCATGTGACATCACAGGATAAATTTTTTTTTTTTTAAATAGGCCTAATTCCAATGGACTTCTGAGGAGAGAGCCATCTGCATCTAGAGAAAGTACTGTGGGGACTGAATGTAGATTACAACATAATATTTTCACATTTTTCTTGTTGTTTGCTTGAGTTTTGTTTTCTTTCTCATTTTTTTCTTTTTGATCTGAGTTTTCTTGTCCATCATGACAATTATAGAAATATATATAGAAGAATTACACATGTTTTAACATATATTAGATTACTTGCCATCTAGGAGAGGAGGTGGAGGGAAGGGAGAAAAAAAATTTAGAAAAGATTTTGCAAAGATAAATACTGAAAACTATGCATATAATTTGAAAATAAAAAAAAAATTTTAAAGATAAGCCTGTTTCAGGAAGAAGCTAAGGTTTTTTTTATTAAAGTTTTTTTTCTTTTCAAAACATATGCAAGGATAATTTTTTCAACATTGATCCTTGAAAATCCTTGTGTTCTAATTTTTCCCCTTCCCCTAAATGGCATGTAATCTAATACATATTGAACATAGTAAAAATATATATTAAATCCAAAATAGACATACATATTTATACAATTATTGTGCTGCATAAGAAAAATCAGATCAAAAAAATGAGAAAGAAAATAAAATTCAAGCAAATCACAACAAAAAGAGTAAAATGCTATATTATGATCCATACTCAGTTCCCATAATCTTCTCTCTGGGTATAGATGGCTCTTTTCATCATAAGATTATTGGAACATCTCATTGTTGGAAAGAGCTATGTCCATCAGAATTGATCATTGTATAATTTTGTTGCCATGTACAATGATCTCCTGGTTCTGCTCATTTCACTTGAAGCTAAGATTATTTAAAGAAGTGTGCAACCATCCAATCATTTTCCTTCCAATTTGGGTCTGTTCTGGATAGAGCTACTGAAGGAATAAATCTATAGTTTATACATCATAGCCTGGACAACAGCCACATTCATTATAGATAATAATAAGTAAGGCTAGTGGAGCATAGAAACTGAATTTTAATTCCACCTTTTCTTCAGAATTTTAGCTTTATGTTGGAAAATTGCTTCCTCTATAACCTATTCATTGAAATAAAAAACAAACAACCCTAATCTGTCAGGTGGTTGAGAGAATTAATTAAGCTTATTTATATCTCCTCTCTTTCTTCTATGATGTAAAGGAGAAGTAGTGGGCAAACATTAGTACGTTCTATAAGAGAAAGATGGAAGATTACATGTAGCCCCCAGAAAAGTATAGTCTCAGCAGGAGAAGACCACACAGAAGCAAGACAAGTAAAAGAGAAAAATACATTCAATAAAATCCACTGCCAAACTCCTCAGAAAGGCTCCTTCCCTCCATTTTCTTTCCTATCTATCCCTTAGGTCTTTCTGGCTTTTGACCACATTGGTCAAATGCAACCACTGTCTCCAGAGATACTAATGATCTCTTCATTGTCAGATCTGATGGCTTTTTCTCAGTAGCTGTCATGGCTGACTACACAGAATGATGAGTATTACAAGGTAGCTGTAATGTCCAAGGGAAAGTCGGGTCTCAAGGCAGCCTTACTGATAGAGAAAAAGGACCCAGATGAGGGAAAATTTGTCCATTTTGGAAGAGGAAGAGGTATGGAGGGTGCGGATTGAGATGTGAATAAGACAGGAAATAAGGATTAAAGACAGTTCACTCCTACATAGCCCGTGATTGATTAATATCAGGAGAGGGAGACAGTCTTTCCTCTCTCAGTTTTTAGTTTTCTTCCTATCTCTCTAATGACTCCTTCTTCATCACAAGTGCCAGATTGTCCCATGTCCCAGCTCGTAAATGTAAAATCCCTCCAAGGTCTGTCCTGGGCTTTCCCCTCTTATCTTTAAATAACTTCTTTGAAAAAGCTCTCATAAGTTCCAATGGGCTCAATTGCCACCTCAATTGTACATGATTCTCAGATGTAATTAACCCACATTCCTACCTCTGCTATACTCTAATCACCAATTGACTAGTGGATACTTCCAACTAGGTATCCCACAAGTATCTCAAACTTCAAATGTCCAAAATAGAGCTTAATTTTCTTTCCACCAAACCCTCTCCTTTTCCTCATTTTCTTATTTCTGGGGAGGGTACATGCTTTTATATTCACCATCTTAGAAACATCCTTTTCTCTTCACCCTCCCTTAAACCTATATCTAATTAGTTAAAGGATCTTATCAATTCTACCTATATAACATGTATTACATCTAATTTCTCTTTGTTCACACAGAGACTGCCCTAATTCAAACCCCCATTATCTCTCTCCTACACGATTGTAAAGACCTATGAGTTCCATTCTCTTTCATCTCTAACCTACCCTATATGCAGCTGTCTAAGTATCAGGGGTCCTCAAACTTTTTAAATAGGGGGCGAGTTCACTGTCCCTCAGACTGTTGGAGGACCGGACTATAGTAAAAACAAAACCTTTTTTGGGGGCCTTTAAATAAAGAAACTTCATAGCCCTGGGTGAGGGGGATAATCATCCTCAGCTGCCCCATCTGGCCTGCAGGCCATAGTTTGAACCCCTGTTTTCCTAAAGCCCAATGTTGGGATATTACCTTGCCCTCAAAAGCTCCAATGTTTCCCTTTTGCCTATATGATAAAATACAGAATTCTCTAATTGGCATGCTAAGCTTTTCAGAACTAAATTCAACTTACCTTTCCAGCCTTATTATATTTAATTCCCTTTTCCACATCTAACAATCAAGCAAAATTGGCCCTCTTGCTGTTCCTCACACTTAAAAGCTGCTGGTAACATTCTGAATCATTAAGAACATGAAATTAATTTAGGAAACATTTGCAAAGAATATTATTCATCTCCATGTCTTCATAAAGATAGTCTCCCATGCTTGGCAAAATCTTTTGCTTGTACTTTAAGATTCCTATCACTCATTAAGGCTCATTTCAATTGCCATCTCCTCCCTGAGGTCTTTTATGATTCTCCCAGCTAATAATGCCCTTCCCTAAAATTAGTTTACATTTATATACACACACAGAATCACACTATTAGAGGGGACCAGCAATCAATCCTGAAGTACTCTTAAACCCAACTTTTATCCTAGGAAAGCATCCCTGGGAAAACACACAATAAGTAATAGTCTGGGATATCCTTGAATCCATCTGCAGTGGAGAGGAACCCATACCTTTCCAGGCTGCCCATTACACTTTGGGACAGCTCTAATTGGGAGTCAGTTATTCTGCTGACATAAACCTAAAGTTTTCTCTTTCTTTCTTTTACCCACTACTCCTCATTCTGCCCTCTGAGGGCGAACAGAATCCCTGCTTCCCATGACAGACTTTTACATAATTGAAGACAGCTGGAATAGCTTTCTCCCTCCCCAACTCTCCATCATTCTAAAGTGAAAACTGCCAGTTTCCTCAATGGACACTCATATGGAAGGGAGTATGATATAATGAAAAGAAAGATGGATTAGTCTGAATCCCAGCTCTGCCTTTCACTGCCTGTGTGACCTAGGGATACAACATAAATTACACATAAATATCTATATTCCTTCAAAGGTAGGGTATTTTCATGAGGCAATAGAGTACAGTAAGTAAAACAGCTTGCAGTTATGAGAATCTGGCTGGAACACTAGCTGCCAGTCTACCATAGTGACCACAAATTACAACCTCTCTGAACCTCAAATTTCTCACCTATTAAAAATGAAGATAGTAACACATTCATTAACTACCTGTAGGGGGGAAATGTCTTATAAATCATAAAATACTACATAATAATAAGTTATTATCCTGAAACATTTTAGAAAATAAGTTCTGCGGCCTTAAATACACATTCATTTACTCCATAGAGGAGGCCCCCAGGGTAATAGAATTCTTTGCAAATTCTTTTTTCTAAATTAATCTCATGATTCAAAATGGTCTAGAACATGCTAGCATTTATTGCCTTTTTGATGAGAAAATCTTGGGGAGAAAAATCCAAAGCAACAAAATGAATAAGAATTATGAACTTCAAATTTGGGTTATAAGCTGAAACTAATTTACTCAAGTTCCAAAGTTGTGAAACATGGAATAGTTATCATACTTTATGGGCTAGTCAATGGCCCTAAAAATAGCACCAAAAATGAGTGCATAATCCAATGCAAAAAATAATAATAAGCTTTTCCAAAAATAGCAAAATTTCCATCAATATCACTTCTTCCTCTAATACTTTAACTTCAATTCAACAAACATTTATTAGGATATGAATGTTTGACATATTCTAAAACAATCCAAAAATTTATTTCTCTTTTTTACACATCCTCTGGGAAAACCTTGTTCATAAACAAACAGTTTCCAGATAACTAACTTCTCTACTGACCTGTTTCCATACTGATTCAACTATAAAAGAAAAATCTCTCCAGATCCCCCCTTCATTCTTCTGCTATTTCACCAATGATGTAATGGAAAAGAAATTGGCATACTCTTATTATTGTTTGGCTAAAGGAAAACCATTATGTAAGGAAAATCATGCTTCTTTGAGGGTTTAATTTTCCATGAAAAAAAACAGTCATTACTATGAAACCATTCAAAGAATGAAAAAGAAAAATGTTTCGCCGAGAAACTTTCATAATTAGATTTAAAAAAGAAAAACCTTTTGAGTACTTTTGAAAAAGTACTCTTTTAATGTAAGTTATATTATACGACAGTTTCAAATGGTTTAACTTAAAAAAAAATACTAGTCAACTGAAGATGAGAAAGAAATGTAACAAGATAAGAAAAGCTTAAGATACACATTCAAGGGAGCTTTGGAACATGGAGTAGATTGGGTAAAACAAAGAGATCCAAAGGTAGACTTCAAGAGAAACAATTTGCAGTAAATACAACCTCCATTATTCTGAGGAAGGAAGAGCAGCTTTTCTGAAATAAGATTTGCATTTTGGCTTCCACTAAGAAGGTGAATGCTGGCTAGGGAGTGAAAGAAAGAGATGCCCCATATACACTGCCATTCACCACCATGTTGCCCCAATTCCTGAATTTCACATTTTTCCATCCCATGCTACAGAAAATTTTAGATGGCACTCAGAGACTCAGTGTAGGTACTTAGTGTATTGAAACAGATGACTGAGTTGAGTATTTGGAAATTTACTGTTTTAAAAAATCCATCTGGCCTCCAGTCAATCTCTCCCTATTGAGTCATGTCAAAATAGATTAAACATGTGCAATCCTTTTAAACATATTTCCATATCAAAGTCATTCTTAAAACAATATTGCTGTTACTAAATACAATGTTCTCTTGGTTCTGCTGATTTTTCTCTTCATTATTTCATGCAAGTCTTTCTATGTTTTTCTAAAATCACTGAGTTCATCATTTCTTGTTGTGCAATAGTATTCTACCTCAATCATAAACCACAACTGGGGCATCCTTGTAATTGCCAGTTTTTTGCTACCACAAAGAGAAATGCTATAAATATTTTTGGAATATATAGGTTCTTTTTTTCTCTCTAATCATCTTTAAAATTATATTAATGAATATATATCAGTTATATATTTATAAATATAGCTAAATTTGCATATTATATATTTTTTAAAATATGTACTATTATATTTTTACCATGCTTAACATATATTGGATTACTTGCTATCTAGGAGAGAGGAGAGAGGGAAAGAGGGAGAAATTGGAACATAAGGTTCCACAAGGATTAAAGTTGAAAAATTATCCACTCATATCTTTTAAAAACTAAAAAGCTTTAATAAAAAAAATAAAAATATGTATATGTGACTTATTCCAAAAGATTGTAAACTCCTCAAAGAAATGTTTCATTTTTGTCTTCATATCTACAGAACCTAACTCCCTGCCTAATATATACATACAGGAGCTTAATAAATATATAATTTTATAATTATATGTTGATGTATAATATATAAATAATAATATATAATAGATTGTATGTAATATATTTATTTCTATTTAAATATACATTTTATTATGTAATTTATCATGTAACTATGTATTATATAAATGTATAAATTTATTTATATAAATTATAACATAATTATATTGAATTATTATATAATGCATATGATATATTTTAATATATTAATATAATTATAACATATGAATAGTATAAAATATGAAGTAAAATATAAAATAAAGTATAAATAGAAATACTTTTATATATTTATATATACATATATAATTTAAAATAATAGATTAACTGATTGATTCTTTACCATATCTCCTTAAGAGACAGCCATGAGAATGAATTATTGATCCAGAAGTCTAAGTTACAATTTCTGGATTGGTGAATAGGACATTGGGCCTGGAGTTAGGAAGACTCATTTTTCTGAGTTCAAATCTGGCTTCCCACACTTAGTACCTATGTGACCCTGGACAGATCATTTAACCCTCTTTGTCTCAGTTTCCTCATCTGTAAAATGAGCTGGAGAAGAAAACAGCAAAATACCCCAATATCTCTGCCAAGAAAACTCCAAATGGAGTCATGAAGAGTCACACACGACTGAAATGAATGAAAAACAATAACAAGGCAATCATCTAAACTAACTGTCCCATGCCACTCAGTGACACAGGTTCATAGGGTGGCTTTATTTTATAGCAAACAATAGCTGGAGTACATGAAGAAACATATAGAAGACTTTCCCTACCATTTCCATGTTTTCTGCCTATGGGGAACTGAGTACTTCCTACTAGACACATGGTTAGTTACATGGTGGTATCTCCTCCAGATTTTTTTTTTTTGAGTTCCAAATTCTTTTTCTTCCTCTAGCCCTTCCTCTAATCATTCAGCAGGCAAGCAATATGAAATCAGTTATACATGTAAAATCAACCAAAGTATATTTCCATTTTGGCCATATTGCAAAAAAAAAAAAAAATTTTAGAAAAACAAAGTGAAAAAAATTATACTTGAATTTATACTCAGAGTTCCTTTAGGTCTCCTAAATGCCCCAATTTTCTACAATTTTCCTATAATTTCAAGTAGATCACAAAGAAAGTTTCTTTCTTCAGTTTCTTGTTCCACCAAAAAAGCATGGAATCTTTTTGGAGTCTCTATTTAATTATATGTGTGTATACACATACACACACAACACATATATGTGTAATATACATAAATATACACATGTATATGCATACACATATGTTCATCTAAAATCATAACTATGTGCTACAGACTTTCCTCATCTGCAAAACAAGAGCATCAAACCAGATAATCCCTAAGATTTCTTCTAACTCTATATCCTATGTTCCACAAGAAAGAAAGTGAAGCTTAAAGGGTAGGACATAGAAGGGATTAATTTTGATTTAAAAGGTCAGGAGGAGATCTGGGGGACATGAAACACTGAGGAGGAAGGGTAGACTGGTGATGAGGAAAGCAGAGGGGAGGACTTTGGTTCTCTAGGAAGCATATTATGGTACTGGGACATAATCAAAAGAAATAAACAAATCCTATGATCCAATAATCTGAGGAAGAATAGCGAATATATATATATTCATCCCCATATGGGAAGATATTGGTCTTGGTCCTGCATAATAATATACTCAGAACTAGATCTCACTCTCTCTCAGCTCTTAGGTCATCCCCTTGTGCTTATCTGATTTGGCTCTCTCAAATCTTCCTAAATCATCCACCACAACAAAGCTTGTAGTCTTGTTTTGATCTCTCAGGCAGGGAGCTACTGGAATTCCCCTTTCTATTCCTTTACTGCATCCTTTACAGAATTCAAATACACTCATCAGTCTCCCATCTCACAGGAAGGACCCCAGATTCTAGGGGAGGGCAAGAAAAGTAAACTGAAGCTGTCTAGATGCAGACAGATTTCATTTACTGCCAGCCTTAATAATCAAGTACTTCCTCGTCTCAAGGGGGAAAGTGAGTCCTCCCAAATTACACAAATACAGACCTCTCCTTTGGCTCAGTCTTTAAATAGTCAGTATTGTGGAGGTAAAGCCATATACGCTACAATTCAACCAAACCAATGTTTTTCTTGCTATTCTGCCCACATGAAATTCCATAATCTATGCCTGGCAAAGGGAATGTCTGACAAATTAGAAAACAAAGGAAAGAAAAGGGGAAAAAAAGAAAATTTAGGGAAAAAGGTCAGAAATAAGCAGGAAGGGAGAAGTTAAGGTATAAAATAATAAACAGATAATTGGAGTCTGAAAGGAGGTATGGGTGATAATGACCCCACCCTCCAAAAAAGGGCAGACAAAAACTAAAAGAAAATGCCCAAGTCTGCCCCAGCAAGCTTTTAAGGGCACAAAATGATGAGTTTAATTGCATTCTGGATTAATTAAATAAAGACAAACATAGAAGGGATTTTATATGTTTTGGAAATAATTTCAGGCCTAAATTTCATACCAAAAAAAAAAAAAAAAAAGAATCCCTAAATCCCTCAGACAATGGCCGTCTATTCTCTGTTTGAAGACCTCCAGTAAGAACTCATTAACCTATTAAGGCAGCTGATTCCATTTTGAAGTTGCTGCAATTGTTAGAAATTATATTTCTTAGGATTGCACATATTTAACCTATATCAGATTGCTTTCTGTCTTGGGGAAGGGAGAGGTAAGGGAGGCAGAGAGAAAAATTTATAACACAAAGTTTTACAAAAATAAATCTTGAAAACTAGCTATACATGTATTTGGAAAAATAAAATACTCTCTGGGAGGAGGGGGGAAATTATGTTTCTTGCATTAAGTTGAAATCTGCCTCTTCAAAAATTTCTACCCATTGTTCCTGATTCTGCTTCCTGGAGCCAAAGACAAATAGAATCTCTTTTCCTTACCTCCCCTGCCTTTTTAAACTTGAGGAAACTGGAGTTAGATGAACTTGTCCAGGGTCAAACAACTGAGGTGTCAGAGGTCAAACTGACTCTCCTGCCTCTAGGGCTGGAGCTCTTTACACTGAGCCAACTATTTGCTTCACTAATCCACTCTTCTATACAACAATCTTTCAAATACTTTGTCAGGTAATACTCCCCTTGAGTATTCTCTTCTCCACATCCAGTATCCGCCATTCCTTCAATCCGTGTTCAGAAGGAATGGATTCAAAGCCTTTTACCATTCTTTATCTATTGTTCTAGCTCATCACTGAGCTACTCTAAACTGATTTTTTCCCCCCAGAACTGAATGCAACACTTCAGAAATGGCCTGACTAAGAAAGAGAACAGTGGATCAATGACCTCCTAATTGACAGATTTATACCTCTCTTGGTGAAGTTCCAGATTATTTATACATATTTTTTGCTGCTGTTAATATATCTTTAACTCATACTGAGCTGTAATCTACTAAAACTTCCATATCTTTTTGAGATAAATGCCATCTAGACAAACCTCCCCAACTTTTACTTACAAAGTTATTTTTTGAACCCATGTATAAGACTTTACCTCTATTCACGTCAAATTCCATCCTAATAAATTCAATTTCTTAGCCTATCAGGGTTTTGGGGTTTTCTTGAGTCTTATTCTGTCATCCAATATGTTAGCTGGGTCTCCAAGATTTGTGTCACCTACAAACTGGAAGCCAGGAATGTCTTTAACCAAGTTATTGATAAAATATGAAAGATAAGAAGAAGGCTCCCTGGTGAGAAACTTGGCCTAGGATTTTAATTCAATTACTTCTGAATCAGCCTTTCTGAACTACTATCTAAATTCTATAGAACCCACATATTTTCCATGAGAATAATAAAAAATAAGAAATATAAAACACTACTGAGAGGTTAAGTTATCAACAACATAGTTCAGTCATTTTAGTCATGTTCAACTCTGTGACCTCCATTTAGGGTCTTTTTGGCAAGGATACTAGAATGGTTATCATTTCCTTTTCCAGTTCATTTTACAAATGACAAAACTGAGGCAAATGGAGTTTAAGTGGCTTATTCAGGATTATACAAATAGGAAATATCCAAGGTCAGATTTGAACTCAGAAAAATGAGTTTGACTCCAGAATTATTCACTGTGCCACCTAGTTGCCCATATAAAGCTATAGCAATTCCTTGATTTACCAGTTTTATAAATAGGAACTAGACCTGTGATTTCATTTATATATGGAACTACCAGAAATTTAAAAATCCTTTTACCACCATTGGCCCCTTCTCTGAAATTTATAAACTTAGAGATTTGCCTGAAGTATTTTAGATGTTAAAAATGACTTTCTCAATATCACAATCTTCCTAGTTTCAAGGTCAGATCTCTTGCTACTTTGACATGATGTCTGTCATATTTATAACCTTGCCAAAAAAGGAAATAATAGTCAGTTTGACATGATCAAAAACTTATGCTGGAGCTTTGTTAGTGCTGATATTTTCCCTAAATGTTCCTCAACCATCTTTATGTTCTAGGCAAATCATGACCTTCAAGACCAAATTCTGTTTTATACCTGGAGCTAAGAATGGTTCTGACATTTTAAAATACAATAAAACCTTAATTATGCTTTAAAATGTCAAAACCATTTTTAATTGTGACCTTACAAAAACAGGCTGTGGGCAATATTTGAGATGTGGATAGCTCTTATAGAATTTTGCCAAAAAATTAAGGTGTATTTATACATTGAGAATTTATACAACAAAATATTTGAGTGTCTTTCCATTATGGAAATGCATATGGTAGCCTGTTATCAGATGCTGAATGCAAATTTATAACATGCTTCAAGGAATCTATAATCTCATTGATGAAGATACTCTTAAAAGTGCTAACTAAATCCTGTTTCCGCCTCTCATCCTATGTGATTATCATTCTTGTGTTCCTATGAATCCTCCATAAAGACTTTTGTCTTTTTGACAAGCATCTTTAAAGTGCCATAGCACTGCACATAGCACAAATTTGATCCCTACAAGCTCCCTGGGAGGTAGGTGATATTATTATCCTCCATTTTACAAATAAGCAAACTGAAGGGGACAGAGTTTAAGTGACTTGCTTAAGATTACACAATTAAGAAACCTTTGAAGCTAGACGTGAACTCAGGGGCTCTGAACCCCATGTTCTGGATTCTACACACTCCATCGTCAAGATACTCACTGAACATGCTAGATGGAGATCCTTCTCAAGGTCTTTGATCATTCCATGTGTGCTGGGGCAGCACTTGGCTGGCTGCCTATAATCTCTTACTATCACTAACTCCCCAGCCTACCTCTTACCTAATTAAATATTTTTGAAAAGTATCTACTTATGTCTCTGAGTCACCTGCAATTCCCATTCTTCAAAGATTGGCTATTCCATTACACAGAAACATACTGTCTCACTGGATGTTGGGTCTAAAGAAATGGGTGTTTTTTTGGTCAAAGAACAGCTCGGAATTATTGAAAATTTAATGCAATTTTCCAAAAGCTATCCAACCCACTTTCTTTCTCCTATTCAATCCTATATTTAGATCCCTGTCTATCTTTAATGCCCACCAAATATTGATGAATTAACTCAGTGGATCATCCAAATGCATGGAGTATTTTTTATTTTCCTTGTGGGTTATCAGGCCAATATCATTGAGAAAGTCCTATTGTATTCTTAAGTATGGTGCAGGTATTACTACATATAAGAACAACTAGATGGTCTTTCTTCTCATTTCTACAAGGAATTCTTGTACCTGATCTCTTCAAGAATATCCTCCTTGATAATGGAGGATATCATCTTAGTTTTATTCTATTCATAAGAATCACTTGATCTAATTGCTTTTAAAATAAAATCACAAAGCATTATTTTTTAACTCCTACAAAAATAACAAAACTTCTATCAATAAACCTTGTGACATTTTGGCATTCCACATGTTAAATTCCAAGAGCTTTTGTTAACAATTTGTTTAAAAACTCATCTCATAAATAAAGACTGGACATGAGATATTGTATCCTAGAAAATTAAAGTGAAAAAAGTCTTGGCTTTGGAGTTAAAGGACCTAAAATGAATTTTGATTTTACTATTTAACTGTATTTACTTCTCTAGATCACTGGGTAAATGAGGGAATTCAGTAAACCAAATGATCTTTAGTGTCACTGCTGGCTCTAAATTCCATGATCCTACATTCTTCCCAGTTTAATTTCTTGGTCAACACAAGAATATTGTACATGCTAGATGCTTAATACATGTTACACTGAATTCAAGACAAAAAATTTTACGTCACTAATTCTTATGGGGATTCCTTTACTCAGGCCAAGTTTATAGGTCTTTTTTTTTATTAAAGCTTTTCATTTTTCAAAACATATGCATAGATTATTCTTTGACAATGACCCTTGAAAAACTTTGTGTTCCAATTTTCCCCCCTTCCCACACCCTCTCCTCTAGATGGTAAGTAGTCCAATATATGTTAAACATGGTAGAAATGTATGCTAAATTCAATATATGCATACATATTTATACAATTATCGTGCCACAAAAGAAAAATCAAATCAAATAAAAAATAAAAAAAATAAAACAAAATGCAACCAAACAACAACAAAAAGAATTAAAATGCTATGTTGTGGTCCACATTCAGTTCCCACAGTCCTCTCTATCACTGAACAACTGGAACTGGCCTGAATCATCTCATTGTTGAAGAGAGCCACGTCCATCAGAATTGATCGTCATATAGTCTTCTCATTGCCGTGTACAATGATCTCCTGGTTCTACTAATCTCACTTAGCAGCAGTTCATGTAAATCTCTTCAGGTGTCTTTGAAATCATCCTCCTGATCGTTTCTTACAGAACAATAATATTCCATAGCATTCATATACCACAATTATTCAGCCATTCTCCAAATGATGGGCATCCATTCATTTTCCAGTTTCTAGTTACTACAAAAAGGGCTAACACAAACATTTTGGCACATATAAGTCCCTTTCCCTTCTTTAAGATCTCTTTAGGATATATGCCCAGTAATAACACTGCTAGATCAAAGGGTATGCACAGTTTGATAACTTTTTGTGCATAGTTCCAAATTGCTCTCCAGAATGGCTGGATGTGTTCACAATTCCACCAACAATGGATCAGTGTCCCAGTTTTCCCATATCCCCTCCAACATTCATCCTTATCTTTTCCTGTCATCTTGGCCAATCTGTAGTGTAGTAGTTTCTCAGCATCATCTTAATTTGCATTTCTCTGATCACTAGTGATTTAGAGCACCTTTTCACATGACTAGAAATGGTTTCAATTTCTTCAACTGAAAATTGTTCATATCCTTTGACCATTTATCAATTGGAGAATGACTTGAATTCTTGTAAATTTCAGTCAATTCTCTATGTATTTTAGAAATGAGGCCTTTATCAGAACCCTTATATGTAAAAATGATTTCCCGGTTAATTGCTTCCCTTCTAATCTTGTCTGCATTAGTTTTGTTTGTACAAAAACTTTTTAACTTAATATAATCAAAATTATCTATTTTATGATCAATAATGATCTCTAGTTCTTCTTTGGTCACAAATTCCTTCCTCCTTGACAGGTCTGAGAAGTAAATTATCCTACTTTCTTCTAATTTATTTATAATCTCATTTTTTTATGTCTAAATCATGAACCCATTTTGACCTTATCTTGATATATGGTGTTAGGTGTGGGTCAATGTCTAGTTTCCATTTTTCCCAGCTGTTTTTATCAAATAGTGACTTCTTATCTCAAAAGCTGGGGCCTTTGGATTTGTCAAATACTAGATTACTATAGTCATTGACTATTTTGTCCTATTTTACTGATCAATTTCTCTATTTCTTAGCCAGTAACAAATGATTGTGATGACCACTGCTTTATAATAAAGTTTTAGATCTGGTACAGCTAGGCCACCTTCATTTGCTTTTTTTCCCCATTAATCCCATTAAAATTCTTGACTTTCAAGTCTTCCAGATGAACTTCATTATTTTTTCTAGATCTGTAAAATAATTTCTTGGGAATTTGGTATGGCATTAAAAAAGTAGATTATTTTAGGCAGTATTGTCATTTTTCTTATATTTGCTTGGCCTATCCATGAGCACTTGATATTTTTCCAGTTGTTTAGATCTGACTTTATTTGTGTGGAAAGTGTTTTGTAGTTTTGCTCATATAGTTCCTGACTTTGCCTGGGCAGGTAGACTCCCAAATATTTTATATTATCAACAGTTATTTTCAATAGAATTTCTCTTTGTATCTCTTGCTGCTGGATTTTGTTGGTAATATATAAAAAGACTGATGATTTCTGTGGATTTATTTTGTATCCTGCAACTTTGCTAAAGTTGTGGAATGTTTCTAGTAGGTTTTTAGTTGATTCTTGAGGGTTCTCCAAGAATACCATCATATCATCTGCAAAGAGCAATAATTTGGTTTCCTCATTACCTATTCGAATTCCTTTAATCTATTTTTCTACTCTTATTGCCAAAGCTAACATTTCTAATACAATATTGAATAATGATGGTGATAGTGGGTAAACCTTGTTTTTACCCCTGATCTTACTGGGAATGGTTCCAATTTATCCCCATTACATATGGTGCTTGCTAATGGTTTTAAATAGATGTTACTAATCATTTTAAGGAAAAGTCCATTTACTCCTATATTCTCTAGTGTTCTTAATAGGAATGGATGTTGGATTTTATCAAATGCTTTTTCTGCCTCCATTGAGATAATCGAGGTTTTTATTAGCTTGGTTATTGACATAGTCAATTATACTAATGGTTTTCCTAATATTAAATCAGTCTTGCATTCTTGGTATAAATCCAACTTGGTCATGGTGTATTATCCTGGGGATGACTTTCTGTAATCTTTTTGCCAATATTTTATTTAAGATTTTTGCATCAATATAGGGAAATTGGTCTATAATTTTCTTTCTATATTTTCATCTTGCCTGATTTAGGTATCAGCACCAAGTCTGGGTCATAAAAGGAATTTTGTAGGAGTCCATCTTTCTCTTTTTTTTTTTTTTTCAAATAGTTTGTATAGTATCAGAGTTAATTTTTCTTTAAGTGCTTGGTAAACTTCACATGTAAATCCATGAGATTTCTTTTTAGGGAGTTGATTAATAGCTTGTTCTTTTCTTTTTCTAAAATTGAACTATTTAAATAATTTATTTCCTCTTCTGTTAATCTGAGCAATCTATATTTTTGTAGCTATACCTCCATTTCACTTAGGTTATCAAATTTATTGACAAAGTTGGGCAAAATAACTCCTAATTATTGCTCTAATATCCTCTTCATTAGTGGAAAGTTATCCCTTTTCACTTTTGAGACTAACAATTTGATTTTCCTCTTTCCTTTTTCTAATCAAACTAACTAAAGGTTTATTTTGTTGGTTTTTCATAAAACTGTTAGTTTTATTTATTAATTCAATAGTTTTTTACTTTCAATTTTATTAATCTCCCCTTTCATTTTTAGAATTTCAATTTTGGTATTTAATTTTGGGTTTTTAATTAAATTAATTTTTTTTTTAGCTTTTTTAGTTGCAAGCCCAATTCATTGATTTTCTTTTTCTCTATTTTATATAAGTAAGCATCTAGAGATATAAAATTTCCCCTCATTACTACTTTGACTGCATCCCATAAATTTTGGTGTGTTGTCTCATTGTTGTCATTCTCTTGGATAAAATTACTGAGATTGTGTCTATGATTTCATTCATTCATTCCTTAGGATTAGATTATTTAGATTCCAATTAATTTTTGGAATATTTTCCCTTGGCTTTTTACTGAATGTAATTTGTATTGCACGACAATCTAAAAAAAATGCATTTATTATTTCTGCCTTTCTGCATTTGATTTTGAAGTCTTCATGCCCTAATATATGGTCAATTTTTATATAGGTTCTTTGAACTGCCATGAAAAAAGTATATTCCTTTCTGTCTTCATTCAGTTTTCTCCAAAGAGCTATCATACCTAATTTTTCTAATATTCTATTTACCTCCTTAACTTCTTTCTTATTTTGTGGTTTGATTTATCTAGTCCTGAGAGAGCAAGATCTCCCACTATTATAGTTTTGCTGTCTATTTCTTCTTACATCTCTTAACTTCTCCTCTAGGAACTTGAATGCTATATTACTTGATGCATATATATATTTAGTATTGATATTACTTCATTATTTATGGTACCCTTTAGCAAGATATAGTTTCCTTCCTTATCTCTTATTTAAATCTATTTTTACTTGTTGCTTGATCTGAGATCAAGATTGCTACCTCTGCTTTTTTTACTTCACCTGAAGCATAATAGATTCTGCTCCAGCCTTTTACCTTTACTCTGTATGTATCAATCTGCTTTAAATGTGTTTTTTTATAAACAACATATTATAGGATTCTGGCTTTTAATCAGTCTGCTATCTACTTCCATTTTATGAGAGAGTTCATCCCATTCACATTCACAATTAAAATGACTAATTCTGTATTTTCTGCCATCTTATTTACCCCAAATTATGCTTTTTTTCTTTTCCCCCTTTCCTTCCTCCCCAGCATTTTGCTTCTATCACTTCTTTCAAGCAGTCCTAACCCTTTATAGCCCCCTTTCTTATACATTTCCCCTACTTCTTCTGTTTTCCCTTCTATTAGTCTCTCCTGTTCCTTTTCCCTTTCCCTTCCCACTTCCTTATAAAATGAGAGAAGTTTCTCTGTGAAACCAATATGTCTAATATTCTATCTTTGAGCCAAATCTGATGAGAGTAGGATTCACACAATATTCATCTCCCTCTCTTCATTCCCTCAATTACTAGATCTTGTTTGCCTCTTCATGAGATATAATTTCCTTCATTTTACCTACATTTTCCCCTTTTTCCAGGACAATCCCCTTTCCACCTCTAGTTTCTTTTTTATATCATGACAGTAAAATCAAATTATATTGAATTCTAAGTATATCCATAACAGAGATATAGTTCTCGAAAGTTCTTTCCTTTGTACCTTTTTATGCTTCTCTTGAGTTCTATTTTGGAGGTCAAATTTTTTGTTCAGCTCTGGGGAGGGAGGGGAGAGGTTAATCAGAAATAAATGAAATTCACCTATATCATTGAATGTCCATCTTCTTCCCTGAAAGAAAATGCTCAATTTCACTGGATAGTTGATTCTTGGTTGCATTTCAAGTTCCTTTGCCTTTCAGAATATCAGATTCCAGATCTTTCAATCTTCTAAGGTGGAAGCTGCTAGGTCCTGACTAATCCTGATTGTGGCTCCTCGGTATTTGAATTTTCTTTCTGACTGCTTCCAATATTTTTAACTTGTTCTGATAGTTCTGAAATTTAGCCACAATATTCCTTGGAGTTTTCATTGTGGGGTCTCTTTCAGGAGGTGACTGGTGAATTCTTTCAATGGTTATTTTACCTTCTGATTTTAGGACCAGGTCAGTTTTCTTTGATGATTTCTTAAAAGATAATTCTAGGCTCTTTTTTTCATTACGGTTTTCAGGAAGTCTGATAATCTTTAGATTGTCTCTCCTAGATCTATTTTCCACATCAATTGTTTTCCCAAGTAGGTATTTTACATTTTCTTCTATTTTTTCATTTTTTTGGTTTTGCTTGACTGATTCTTGATGTCTCATTGAGTCATTCATTTCCATTTGTTTAGTTCTGATTTTTAGTGAACTATTTTCTTCAGTTACCTTTTTTAGTTTTTTTTGTATTTGGCTAATTGAATTTTTAAATGAGTTGTTTTGTTTTTTGAATTTTTTTTCCATTTCACAAATTCTTTTTTTTTAATAGTTATCTTCTTTTTTCATTTTACAAATTCTATTTTTAGGGAGTTGTTTTCTTTTTCCATTTTGCCAAATCTATTTTCTAAGGAGTTATATGATTTTTCCATTTCACTAAATCTATTTTGTAAGGAGTTTTCTTCAGATAATTTCTGTGTTTCCTTTTCTAAATCCTCTTGCAATGTTCTCATTTCTTTTCCCCATTTTTCTTCTAACTTTCTTTTAAGATTCTTTTTAATTTCTTCCAAGAGAGCCTTGTGAGATGGGAACAAATTTATATCACCCTTTGGGTCTTCATCTGGAGATAATATGTTTTTAGTGACCTCAGGGTATGAAATCTGTTCTTCTCTTTCACCATAAAAACGATCTATGGTCAGACTTTGTTTTGCTTTTTTTGCTCATTTTTTTAAAAAGTTGAGATCTGCTTTTAGGACATGGTGAAGATTGTCCAAGCTTCCTCTACAAGTAGCAGTGGCTGATCTGGGTCAGTGCTGAATGATTTCTGATGCTGTGTGGGCATAGCCAGGTCCCCTGAAATTCTGGTATTTTGGGATTCACTATTTGCCTTTTGTGTTTGCGTTGGATGTCTTACAGCTAATCCACTGATCTACTGACTTGCAACCAGGGCAGAGTAGCCAACAGTGCTGTGGATTCCTCCCTGAAGATTCTCCCTTATGGGGAGCCCACTGGGCCTTTGCGCTGCCCACACTTGGCATCTCTGCTTGGCCCATTTTCACTTGGCCTCCCTCCATGCCTGACTGAAACAGATCTTTGAAATTATCCTCTTCTGATAATTTGTTACACTCCCAATATTCTGGGTTCTGTTGGTCCAAAGCCAGTTCAGAGGCTGGATTTGCTGTTAGTGTGAGGGTCATGGGAAAAGCTCAGAAAAAGATGTCTCCTCTCCACCATGTTGGCTCTGTACCCTAGATCCTTATAAAATGGGAAGTGATTCAGAAGGGGAGCTAGATGGAGAAATGGATAGAGCACCAGGCCTGGAATCAGGAAGATTTATCTTTCTGAATTCGTATCCAGCCTCAAATACTTACAAATTATGTGTCTCTGGGCAAGTCATTTAACCCTGTTTGCCTCAGTTCCCTCATCTGTAAAATGAGCTAGAAAAGAAAATGGCAAACTACTTTAGTTCTCTGCTAAGAAAACTCCAAATGGGATTATGAAGAATTGGACATGACAGAAAACAACTAAACAACAATAAGGGTCTGAAGGACACAACTCAGAACTACTTCCATTAAACTCCTACCAAGCACTAAAAGCAGAAACAAAGTAGAATTAGGAGCTTTCCAATCTTGTCCAAATGTTCCCTAAATTTTTCACTGCTTTGAAAATTCTCTTATGTAACAGCAATCTTTGCTTGGTTTTTTTTTGTTTGTGGTAGAGTTGTTTTTTTCCTGTGTTTCTTTTTTTAAAAATTCCTATATAAGAATGCAGGGTAATGTGATGGTCATAATATAGAGGGAGATGTTGTTATGGAGATTGCTTTAAGGTCTCCCAGCAATCTCAGTGTATAATTAGTGCTGAAAACCACATAACAACCATCCAGGGATCTCCATGGAAACCATTAAACCTATATTTTCCCATTTGCAGCAGCTGTTCTGAATCAAAGACTCTTTACACAGGTTTTTTAAATATTGTGAATAGTACATCAATTGCTTTCTTTATTAGCCAAAGTGTGACTAAATAAACTATGTGCTGCAGCGCTCATTCTTGAGCACATGCAGCCTAGTAGACTGTCTTCCACATGTTCATGCTTAATAAGTGTTTGATGAGTCGAATGGAATGGAACTTTGAATGACATCTTCATACAAAATAATAAACACTAAACTTGGCCTCTCTCTTACAGTTGTCAAAGTACCCAGTCAATTTGGTCAATTGAGTCAAATAACCAATCAACTCAGAAAAGGGACCAAAAAGACTGTTGCATGGCACTGATCACTGAATAGACTAACTGCACCAGGCAATTCAGTCAAAACTGTTCAATCAAGAGCTTTCTATAGATAATTGCTACTAAACGGAGCTCCTGGGCCATGGAACTTGATTTCTATAAGCAAGCATTTCTTTGATTGTCCCTAGTCTGTTTCCATTTTGAAAAATAAAAACAGAAATTAGAAACTTAGGTTCTTGATTATATTTTCTTCTTTAGTCCAGGTTCCTTTCCTCACTTCTATAATTTGTGAATTACTTAGATTTTAATTCTATTACTCACGAAATCTAATCTAAGAAGGATCCCACTGTTTTCCAAATGAATTGTTAGTTGCATTGTCAAGGGAATAACAAGGAAGAAAATGCAACTCCATTCTTATGATAAACACAATCTAAACTCTTCATAGAAATGAGAGGATAGAGAAAGAAGATATTCCTGATTGCTTAAGTTTTCTTTCAAAGAAGATGATCTGCAGATAGTTAAGGGCAGCCCAAACATAATTAAGAGGGAAGTAGAGAAAATATGAATAAGGAAATGTAAACTGCAAATAATCTTTTGAAAAAAAGTTCAATTTCTCTTTAAAACACACACACACACACACACACACACACACACACACACACACACACATACACACACAAAGAAAGTAAGACAACAGAAGTATTCCATCCATCAAATTAGTCATATTTAAGTCAAAATATTCAGAGCTGATGGGCTTCCAGGGAAGTAGACAGTCATATATTGTTAGTAGCATTGGAAATTTGCATAATCTTTTTGGCTAGTGATTTGGCTGTACACAGCAATTACAAAACTTATCATACAACTAATAGAACCTATCTTCCAGGGTTATTGTGAGGATCAAATTAAATAATTCTTGTAAAGCACTTAGCATAGAATCTAGCACATAGTAATTATTGTATAAATACTAGCTAGTCTTATTATTGTGATTATGGTGTATTATTATCAAGATTAGGAGAAGCAGGATAAATGCAAAGATATTATTAAAGTATATTTTTCTGGTAAACATTTTTTTAATTTAGACCGATTTGGTTAGAACAGCATATAGGATATATGACTGGAGTTACATTGTAGGGCAAGCTGACAGCTTATTCTGAACCATCTTATTGAAGTATCAATAGCATTGTTAAATAGATCCTGAATATGTCTGACACTGCCCCTAAGAGATCACTAATATATGATGCTTCTCTGTCTCCTAGAACTAATAGCAGTGAATCTATAAATAGCAGTTCCTGTCTAATAAACATTACCAAAGCTCATCAGAATATGAATCCTTGAGCTGGAAGAAATTCTAATAACTGTCTAATCCAACTGAGGTATGTGATGGAAATACAGCTAAGCTAATTCACTAGAAGTATTCGGTTTTTAATTCCTTAAAGATATCTGGTTAACATACACCAAGATAAAGTCAAAATGGGTTCATGATCTAGACATAAAGAATGAGATTATAAATAAATTAGAACATAGGAGAGTTTGCCTCTCAGACCTGTGGAAGAGGAAGGAA
Organism: Antechinus flavipes; assembly: GCF_016432865.1. NCBI lineage: Eukaryota > Metazoa > Chordata > Mammalia > Dasyuromorphia > Dasyuridae > Antechinus > Antechinus flavipes. The sequence continues at coordinate 495,064,419 of NC_067398.1, read as the reverse complement.
TTTATGACCAAAGAAGAACTAGAGATCATTATTGATCACAAAATAGAAAACTTTGATTATATCAAATTGAAAAGTTTTTGTACAAACAAAACTAATGCAGACAAGATCAGAAGGGAAGCAATAAACTGGGAAAACATTTTTACAGTCAAAAGTTCTGATAAAGGCCTCATTTCCAAAATATATAGAGAATTGACTCTAATTTATAAGGAAACAAGCCATTCTCCAATTGATAAATGGTCAAAGGATATGAACAGGCAATTCTCAGATGAAGAAATTGAAACTATTTCTAGCCATATGAAAAGATGATCTAAGTCATTATTAATCAGAGAAATGCAAATTAAGACAACTCTGAGATACCACTACACACCTGTCAGATTGGTTAGAAGGACAGGGAAAGATAATGCGGAATGTTGGCGGGGATGTGGGAAAATTGGGACACTGATACTTTGTTGGTGGAATTGTGAATACATCCAGCCATTCTGGAGAGCGATTTGTAACTATGCTGTGCATACCTTTTGATCCAGCAGTGTTTCTACTGGGCTTATACCCCAAAGAGATCTTAAAGAAGGGAAAGGGGCCTGTATGTGCAACAATGTTTGTGGCAGCCTCCTCTGTAGTGGCCAGAAACTGGAAACTGAGTAGATGTCCATCAATTGGAGAATGGCTGAATAAATTGTGGTATATGAATGTTATGGAATATTATTGTTCTGTAAGAAATGACCAACAGGATGATTTCAGAAAGGCCTGGAGAGACTTACATGAACTGATGCTGAGTGAAATGAGCAGGACCAGGAGATCATTATACACTTCAACAGCAATACTGTATGAGGATGTATTCTGATGGAAGTGGCCCTCTTCAACAATGAGATGAACTAAATCAGTTCCAAAAGAGCAGTAATGAATTGAACCAGCTACATCCAGCAAAAGAACTCTGGGAAATGAGTATGAACCACTACATAGAATTCCCAATCCCTCTATTTTTGTCCACCTGCATTTTTTATTTCCTTCACAGGTTAATTTGGCACTTACTGTCTACGAATCAATTAAAAACCATTTATTAAACACCTATTTATGTGTCTAGGGAAACAGAGACAGAAACAAAATAATCCCTACCCTTGAGGATCTTCATTCTCTTGGAGAGGATACAATAGATTAACCTATAATGTAGGTTGTATGAATAATAAATGCATACATATATAGAGAGAGCTGTGTATATATATATAGTGTGTGTGTGTACATATAGATATGAATATTTCTATATCTATATAACTGTGCTCTGTATACTTCTTTTTATCAATTATTTCTGTGGATATGGATAGCATTTTCCTTCATAAGTCCTCTGCTGTTGATTTGTGTATTTATAATACTCAAAATAATTTAGTCATTCAAAGTTATTCTTTGAACAAGATTGCTATTGTGGTATACATAATTCTCTGGGTTCTGCTTATTTCACTCTTCATTACTTCATGCAAGACTTTTCAAGTTTTCCTAAAGTTCATCACATCTTACAGCACAGTAGTATTCCATCACAATTATATGCCACAATTTGTTTAGCTATTCCCCAATTGAGGTATCTCCTTAATTTCTAGCTCTTTGAGACCACAAAGAGAGCTGCTATAAATATTTTAGAACATACAGTTCTTTCCCCTTTTCCCTAATCATCTTGGGAAACAGATTTAATAGAGAGATTGCTGAGTTTTATAACTCTTTGGTAAAATTCCTGATTGTTCTCCAAAATATTTGGACCATTCATAATTCTACCAAGTGTATTAATGTCCCAATTTTTCCACAACCCCTCCAATATTAGTTAAAATTACAGAGGAGGAAAATGACTAATCTGAAAGGTGTGAGATGGTAACTCGAAGTTGTTTTTATTTGCCTTTCTCTAATAAATAATGATTAAAGCATTTTTTCATGTGATAATATATAGCTTTTATTTATTAATCAAAAACTGCTTCTTCATAGCCTCTGATTGTCATTTGGGGAATGGCTCATAGTCTTACAAGTCTGACAAAGTTCTTATATATATATATATATATATTTTTTTTTTTTGAAATTTGACACCTTTAAGAGACTGTCTATAAAATTCCCCCTCCCCCCGCTTTTTTGCTTTCCTTCATTTTATTTATACAAAACTTTTTTAAAATTTAATGTAATCAAATAGTTTTACAGACATTTTCAAATACTAATACTTGTTTTATTTATCATACAGGGTTACTCTGAGGGAAGTTATTTGTAAATCTTAAAAAGTAATAGATAAATGAACAAAAATTGTTATTCTTATTAATGATATCGGGTCATCTAGTTCATCTCCTCTAAATTTATACTTTTTATAACATCTCTGACAAGCCTCTATTTGAACATCTCTAGTGATGAAGAACTCATTACCACATAAGGCAGTCCATTCCATTTTCACATATTTCTAATACTAAGTTCTATCTTACACCGAAATGAAATTTGCCTCTCTGAAATTTTTACCCACTGCTCCTAGTCTTTCTCTTTAGAGCAATGCAGAACACATCTATTCCCTTTAGAAACAACAAGATGAAAAAAAGAAAAAGCCTGTATTTGTAAGCTTTAAGATCAAATCCTAACTCTTCTGTTTACTAAATAGAAAACAAAAGGGCATAGTAGAAAAATTTTTTCTATCAAGAAGACAAAATATTTTCAATCAAAATAATAGCAAAATTCATTTGGAGGGAAAAAAAAGATGGAGAATGTTAAAGGTTTAGTTTGGTACCTGGCACAAGCTACAACATTAATAAATGTTTAATGATTACTGATTTATTGAAATGATGAAAAAATGTAGTAACAAAGAAAAAACAGCACTTCCAGGCCTCAATTTATATTATCTTAGAAAGTAATAATGAAAGTCATCAACCCATGATTTTAAAGCAAAGCAGAATAATGTAACAAGCTCAATGTTCAAAAACCCAAAAAAAAACCTTCCTAAGAAAGAACTCTCTACTTGATATACAAACTGCTGAGAAACAACACAGATAATTTGGATATATTTTTACATGTCTTCACATGTGTAATCGATATCATAGTGCATGGGAGAGAGAAGGGAAGAAGAATCCCTTTTAGTGCACAATCCCATGATCCTCCTCATATTTGAAGAACATCCCTCAAATAATTACAGATCCACTTTTTTGCAATGAGACTAAATGTACTGTGCAGTACATTTTCCAGGGACCACAATGAATTCACAAAGGGCTAATTAAGCTATGTGCTAACTAGTATTTTAATCTATAGCCTATACAGATAGCCAGATCCTGAGCTCTTCCATATCCCTGGGACACCTTTTTTCTTCTAAACAGAGATGTTAGTGGCTTGGAAAGAAAGTCCATGGCAACAAGCTAAACTCCGGAGGGAGGGGGTAGAGAGGGAAGCTCAGTCTGCCTATTAAAGATGAAGAAGTTCCAAGCCAGCATTTTCCTTGTCCCCACCCTCTCCAGCCAGATGAAGACACAGAATGATAGAGATACCTCCCCTGATGGTCATATTCTTCAACAACCACCAAGCCTCCTACTCTGTTTGCTAATGCTTCTATTCGTCTCTCAGTCTCTTCCTCATCAATTCCTTACAGCAGACATCCACTTGCTCTCAAACACCCCGACACTTTAGGCTTACACACAATCTGAGCCATTTCAGAAGCAGCTAGCTGGCAAAGTGGATAGAGCACCAGCCCTGAAGTCAGGAGGACATGAGTTCAAATCTGACCTCAGACACTTAACACTTCCTAGCTGAGTGATCCTGGGCAAGTCACTTAACCCCCAATTGCCTCAGGGGGAAAAAAGAAAGAAAGAAAGAAAAAGACGGGATTTTAGTTGGAGCTAATGGAAGTTGGGGAAGTTAGTAGGTAGAGTTGAGGAAGGAGAGCATTCCAGGAATGGGGGACACACAGAATTCCTGGAGCCAAGAGAGAGAAACACTTGTTCATGGAAAAACAAGGAATATCACTGGATCAAAAAGCATGGGGGCACATCGTGGAGAATGAAGAAGACTGGAAAGTTTTCTGGAAGGACTCTGAATGCCAAGCAAAGCCTTTTGTATTTGATCCTGGAAGCAATCGGGAACCACTAGGATTTACTGAGTAGGGAGATGACATGGGCAGACCTGTGCTTTGGGAAAAATCACTTCAGTAGCTGAATGGAGAATGAATGGCAATAGGGAGAAATTTGAAGCAGGTAGACCCGCCAGCAATAGTCCAGGAATGTATTGATGAAAGACTGCACTAGAGTGGAGCAAATCACTTATTTCTATCTGCCTCCATTTCCTCAACCATAAATGGAGATAACAATAGCACCTACCACCTAGAGTTGTTGTGAAGATTCAATAATATCTGGCAATCAGCTCCCAGCCTTAGCTGGGCTCAGTTTTGCTGGGCCCAAGGGCTGATTTATCAATTTATGGGGTAGGATGGTAGCTAATATAATGCAATAGATTTGTCATAAATTTTTAAGATTCCATTTTTTTATCTACTACTTTCCTTATATATCCCTCTCAACTTTGTGGCATCTGGAAATCTGAGCTATGTTTTTATCCAAGTTGCTGATAAAAACATTGAATAGAATAGGGTCATGGACAAACCTTACAGCACTAGGATCTTTTCCCCTCCAAAAACCTTTTCTCTTAGTGTTAGACCATAATGACAGTACCCTGGCTACAGGTAGTAGTATTACTTATGACTCTTACCCCTCTCTTATTCCCTATATGCAATACGTCACAAAATCCCATTATTTCTTAATTCAAAATGTTTCTCAGTTCATATTTTCTCCTCTATTTCCTTTGCCACCAATTCACTTACATCTTAGCAACTGATTTCACTAACTCCAATTCCTCTGAAAACAAGATGGTTTTTCTAATATATCACTTTCATCATATAAGTCTCTACTTTAAGATCTGCAAGATCTACAATGGTTATCTAAATTTTCAAGGCTTTTTGTAATTTGTTCCCTCCCTATTCATTCAATTTTGTTCCTACTGCTCCCTTTCAGTCAAATCAATTTCTTCATTGTCCTTCATATTACTAATTTTGTAATTATCCCTGAAGCAACAAAATCTGCTCCTGCTGTCTCCCCTTCATGGAATTTATTTATTCGCCTGATAATAACTATAGAATGTCTAATTTATACCCAAGCACTGTGTATTCAATGCTTGGGATACAATGACCAAAATAAAAATTCCATCCAAAATGGTCACTTGCTGGGGAAGCAGGCTGCCCTGATCACACATACCTACTCCAACAAAAAAAAAGTCTCATACCAAACCAAATAATGATCAATAAATTTAACGAAGAACTATAAAAAGTGACTTCTTCCATTCCCAGAACTATCCAAAGACTAAACCCATGGGCAAGACGCAAGGGTTCTTTGCCCCCATTCTGCAAAGTCAACATTAGTATATCCTGGTTTGACTAGAAAGGTAACTTGCAAGGTTCTGTGTCAGGGTCAGAAAGAAAGGAGGGATGCTCTGAGAGCTCCAGGATAGGTCAGAAAACCTCAGGCTGGGAATATTGCAAAGGAGAAAGGGAAGGGAAGGAGCTGCAAACCACAGTTGTTAATCAAGGTGGTGCCATAATGTTCCATCCCAAAAAGCCCAGGTCTACAAACTGTAAAGTACCTAGCTTTCTGTTCTGAAACACCAAGCAGGACCCAAAAGATCCAGCAACCCAAGGATCTAGAAGGGCTAACCCCCTGGGAAGTGAAAGGTTCTAAGACACTCAGGGTAAGACCAAAGAGGACTGACCTGAGAGCAGAGAACAGAGCCTGATTTGGCAATGGCACAAAGTTTCAATTCAGAACTTAAAGATGTAAAGATGGATAAATCAAAAAAGCTCCTACAAGTAACAAAAATTATTACAAATTGTAACAATTGAAAACAAGGACTCAAAGGAAAAAATAGATTCTCCATAAGGACTACTTGAATACTTAGAAGAAATGAAGAGATTAAAAAATTAAATAAAAGTAACTGGGAGGAAATGAGAAAGGAGAAAAAGTAGCTTAGAGGAGAAAGTGGTAAAAAATTATCCAAGAATTAGAATCTTTGAAAATTAGAATACACTAAATGGAAATCAATATCCCCATGAAGAAAAAAGAAATAATGAAACAAAAGATTGAAAAAAATAAAAGAAGATTTAAAATATCTGATATCAAAAACAAACATCTACAAAATACATCAGGGAGAGATGATTTAAGAATCACTTCACTTGCTAAAAACCATGATTTAAAAAAAGAAACATTATTTCAAGAAATCAATTCAAGTGAAAATTGTATAGATCTATTTCAAGAAATCAGTTCAAGAGAAAATTGTGCAGAAAGCAAAGTAAAGAGAAATAATCCACTGATCACCTACTGAAAGAAATCTCAAATTAAATAAGTTCTAGGAACATCATCACTCTCACAGCAGTTCAATTACCAAAGATCTACAATCAGATTTACATAAGACCTAGCAGATCTATTACTAAATGGCAGAGGAGATATCTTGAAATACGATATTTTTAAAAGAGTATTTTTAACATTTTAAAAAATTTTTTAATTCTAAATTCTCTCCTTCCCCTCCTTATTGATAATACAAGCAATGTAATATAAATTATACCTGTGAAATCATGCAAAATATGTTTCCACATTAGCTATATCACCATGAAAAGCAAGAAAAATAAAGTGAGAAAATTATACATCAATTTGCACTCAAGATTCATTAATTCACGTTTTGGAAGTGAACAGTATTTTTTATGAGATCTTCAGAACTGTCTGGATTATTGCAGTGATCAGAGTAGCTAAGACTTTCATAATTGATTATCATTACAATATTGATGTAACTGTACACAATGATCTCCTGGTTATTCTCAGTTCACTTTGCATCACGTCATATAGGTGTTTTAAGGTTTTTCCTGAAACTATCGGCTTTAAGAAACAATGGTAGAATTAACTGTTGTTCAGTCATGTCTGACTTTTCATGACCTTCCTTGAGATTTTTTTAGCAAAGATACTGGGAGTAATTTGCCATTTTCTTCTTCAGCTCATTTTATAGATGAGGAAACAGAGAAAATCAAGGTTAAGTGACTTCCAAATAGTAGAATACAATATTCTAAAACACAAAATATATAGGCCTGTAACTAAAGAGGAAAGGCAAGAGAATAGCATTTATACATATCGATGCTATACTAAGTACATTTTACTTTTTACAGATTTAATCTTAACAAGAACCCTGAAAGTTAGGTGCTATTATCATTCCCATTTAACAACTATAATTTGGAACTCAAGATTTCGCAAACGTGAATGTTGAAAACTACCTTTGCATGTATTTGGAAAAATAAAATATTGTTTAAAAAAAAAAAACAACAAACAATTGTGGATACTCCAGAAAGAGAACTATTTAGACTGAATGTAAATAAAAGCATCCTATTTTCACCTTTTTTGTTTGCTTGCTTTTTTCTTGTGGTTTTTCTCTTTTCTTATTTTTCTTTCACAACACAACTAATATGGAAATATGTTTTAAATGATTGTGTGTGTGTGTATATGTATGTGTGTGTGTGTGTGTGTGTGTGTATATATATATATATATATATCATTATCAGATGGCTTGCTATTTTGGGAAAAGGGGAGATAAAGGAGAAAGGGAAAAAATTTTGCAATTCAAAATCTTACAAAAATGAATGTTGAAAAATATCTATATATAATTACAAAAATAAAAATACTATTGGAATTTTATAAAATAAAGTAAAAACAAAATAAAACAAAACATTAGCAGTAGCAACCCATGCCAATATTACATAGATAGTGACTTCCAGTCACTACCTTTTCCTTGAGAATAAAGTATCAATGATTTCTACAAAACTAAAACAACTGTGGATAATGAAGGAGACAGAAATTAAGTGACTTGCCAAAGATCACACAGTTGGTGAGTGTCTGAGGCTGAACTTGAACTCGGGTCTTCTTGACTTCAAAGCCAAGGCTCTATCCACTGTACCACCTAACTCCCCTGCTAAATCCAAGTCCTCCTACACTTAACCTCTGGCTGCCTCAGTTTCCTCATCAGTAAAGTGGAGATAATAATGGCACCTATTTCCTAAGGTCATTGTGGCAATTAAATGAGATGATATTTATAATGTGCCTAAGCACAGTGTCTGGCAAATAGTAAGTACTTTAAAAATGTGGTTTTTTCCTCCTTTTTAAGCTTTCTTCCAACAATATAGGTACCACATCTTATAAAATGCAAGAATATTTGCAAAGTACCTTGCAACCTTTAAAGTGCCCTATAAATACTAGCTATTATTGTTATTAATAAACATCTGAGATCCCCTCAGTACCTGAGCATTTGGAAAGCTTGGCAAAAATACTCACAGCCTGTGATTCTATTTGATATATAATAAGTGTTATAAAAATGCTATTCTCTTGCCTTTCCCCTTTAGTTGCAGGCCTATATATTTTGTGTTTGGGAAAATTGCATTCTATTATTTGCAAGTCACTTAACCCCGCTTGCCTCTGTTTCTTCATCTGTAAAACGAGCTGAAGAAGGAAATGTCAAACCACTCCAGTATCTTTGCCAAGAAAACCTCAAATAAGGTCACAAAGAGTCAGACATGACTGAACATCAGTTAATTCTACCATTGTTTCCTAAGGGAGTGGGGATAGTTTCAGAAAAACCTTAGAACAAAGGGATTCTCAAAGAAGGAGTTTCTCCATAGAAATAAACTATTTCAAACACCCTGTCAACATCACAAATTCAATGAACCTTAAAATCCCCTTCAGTGGAAAAGCAACTTCAGGCCAATTAGGAGTTGAATAAAACATTACAGGTTTGGGAGTTAAATAAAACATTGCAGGTAAAGTTCTAACAACCCCTTCTCCCCTTCAAAAACAACAATAACAAAAACAACAACAAAAAGCTTCAATAAACAATCCAAGAAACACATTCTGCAACCTGCAAAGGAAGAATTAGTCTCCAAAGGCCCCCACTGCTCCCAAACTTTAGGGTTTGGGGCCTGTTGCTGTCTCCCAAGGCACAGATGATGGCAGCCTGCACAGCGTTTGCTCCTTAGTTACATAGATATAAAGCAAGTAAATGGAAAACAGATTCTTGATTTTCTGAACCTCCCCCAAGGCCCAGGCTGCTGCCTGAAGACTGCTCGCTTTCCTAGATTGGCTCCCTCTCAACACAAACACAGTCCGGCCTCAGCTGCTGCTGCTTTCTGACTGCTGCTGAGAACTCGTCAGTCTGACGCTTTATGGGGATGACACGAGGCACTACTCAATCCCGGAAAAATGCTCATGTGAGAATTTAAATCAGCTGGAGAGCCCCTCCAGAGCATAATAACCCTCTAACTTGGACCACATTTCCCTCATTTGTCGTGTTTTTTCTATACATTTTGTTATTTTGATCTTAAACCTCGCTCATTTCTTTCTATCTCTAGGATTAACCTTACAAATAGAGGGAAATCAAAGCCTTTACAATAACATTATAAAGGAGAACTACAATTGTATTTCATGTGCTGGCATTTGCCTATACCTGAAATCAACTTGCAGGGTTGGATATCAAGAAAATGTGAAGGTGCAAAAACATCCTAATCGAGTCTCTTGGAGAATAATTAAATACACTTATATACAATTTTTTTTTAACCTAGTGCAGCCTGGGACTGATAGGTCACAGGATAATGGAATTTCAATCTGAAAAAGACCATAGATGATCTAACTCAGAACTTCTCAAACTTTTCTCACTTTTGATCCTTTTTTGCCCAAGAAATTTTTATGTGATTCCAGGTATATTGATATATACAAAAGGTATAGGAATCAAACATTTGCTCATAGTAAATCATAATTTCACAGCCCCCACATTCAGTTACAGGATCCCTCATGGGATCACAAAGCACAGTTTAAGGAGCAGGGCTCTAACTCAATCTCCTTATGTCATAGATGAGTACCTGAGGCTCAGAGAGATGCACACATCCGTGGCACAGATATGGGACACAGCTGGAGAAAATGTCCAGAACTAAGAGATGGAGTATCTTGTTCAAGGACATCCAAGAAGGGCAGTGTCACTGGACCAAAGAATATGGGAGGAGGGGTGTAAGAGATAAGATAAGAAACAGTAGGAGGGCCTTGGTTATGAATGGCTTTGAACAAATAAAGAGAATTCTATATTTGATCCTCAAAGTGATAGGGAACCACTTGAGTTTATTTAATTGGAGGTGCTTTAGGAAAAAGACTTTAGCGATTAAATGAAGGATGGACTGGATAAGAGAGAGAACTGTGGCAGACAGAACAATCAAAAGACAATAATTATCTCAACAGTTCAAATGTGAAATGATTAGGGCCTGGTAGTACTATCAGAAGAGAGAAGAGGGCATATTCAAGACCTATTGCAAAAGTGAAATTAATAAGTATTGAAAATGGATTGGATAGGGGAGGGAGAGAAAGGCAAGTGTTATTGAGGAGTCGGGATGACACTTAGATTTTGAACTGGGTGCAAAGAGTACGGCAGTATTCTCAAGAATAACATGGAAGTTTGGAAGGGGTGAAAATTTGGAAAAGAAACATAAGGAATTCAGTTTTGGATATATTGAGTCTAAGATAAACTGGATGTTCTGTAGACAGATAAGATATCTGAAAAGCAGCAGGAGATGCAAGATTGGAGGTCAGCAGAGAAATTAAGACTAGATAAAAAGATTTGAGAATCATCAGAAAAAAGAACATAATTAAGTCCGTGGGAATTAATGAAATTACCAAGTGAAGTATCATAAGGAAAAGTGTCTGGGATACCCATAGTAAGTGGATATAATCTGGATTAAGACAAAAGCAAACAAAAACTGCAAAGGAGTGATAGAACCAAGACAAAGGAATGTCCCCAAAACCTAGAGAGAAGAGATTATCAGTGGCAAAGGCTGTGGAGAGATCAAAGGGAATTAAAGTGGAGAAAAGACCATTGGATTTGGCAACTAAGAGATCCCAGGTACTTCTGGAGAGAGCACTTTGGGTTAAATGATGAAATGGGAAGCCATGTTATATAGAATTAAGAAAAAAGTGAGAGGAGTAGACAAATTGTATTGTAGATTAATTATACATGGGCTTACCTAAGGAGCTTATTGACAGAGGACAGAAGAGACAGAGAATAACAAAATAAAAGGAAGGATCAAATGAGGCTTTTTTGAGGATGGGGGAAATACAGACGTTTTTGTGAACAGCAGAAAAAGATCCAATGGACAGGGAGAGTTTTTTAAAAAGTGGGTTAGACTGAAGAATTGAGGATGACTCCAAGGTTGCCAATCTGGGTGCTTGGAAGGCCAATGGTGCCCTTGACAATAATTGAAATGTTTAGAAGACGGCAAGTTTTTATGGGGTATGGGAAAGGCAATGAGTTCTGGTTTTGACATGCTGAGTTAAGATGCCTAAAGGAAAATAAAATGTCTAAAATATAGATCATAATCTGGGATTGGAGCTCAGAAGACAGAGTAAGACTTGATCTATTCCTCTGGTGATCATCCACATAGACACTATATTAAATCCATAGAAGTTAATTAAATATCGAGGGAGTTTACAGAGAGAATAGAGAAAAGTCAAAGACGGAGCTTTGAGGTATATACAAAGGAGATGTGAAATGGATGAAGACACATTAAGGAAATAAGGTAGAAGATCCAAGAGAGAACACTGTTATAGCAACCCAGAGAAGAAAGAGTGTCTAAGAGGAAAAATTGTCCAACAGTTTCACCCAGCTATACCACAAGCAAAATCAGTGCCCATGAAGAATGGGTAAACAAATTATGCTACAACTAAATATTATTATATCATAAGAAATGATACAGAATGAATTCTGAGATGCAGAATGACTTAAGATGAACTGATACAGAGTGAAGGGAAATAGAACTAGAAGAATAATTTACACAATAAGCAGCATTATAAAGAAAAACAAATTTCAAAAATAGAAGAACTACAATCAATAAAGGGTAATGCATCCAGAGAATTAATCTTGAATCATGTTCCACATTAACAAAGATGAAGAAGACTCAAGGTATAAATTAACATACATGTTTGGACACGACCAAACAAAGACTCATTGGAAAAGATTTTGATGTAGGGAAAGTTAAAGGTAAAAGGATCTTTGGGCCCAAGAATATAAAATCTGACACTTTTCATTTCTTCTCCCTCTATTTGCCATAAAGTAATGGGACTAGCTGCTATGATTTTAGGTTTTTTTGATGTTAAGTTTCAAGACAGTTTTGACACTTTTCTTTTTCACCCTCATCAAGAGACTTCTTAATTCTTCACTTTGATGTAGCCAAATTCATAAAATACTAAAGCTGGGGAGTAGTTTATTTGCTTAGACTCTCTCTTTCCAGGAAAAATCACAACTCAAACCATCAAGCCAATTAAAAATCTACACTAGGTGTAATTAGTTAAGGAAGAAGAAACTCTCAGACTTCCTTCGGTAACTCCATTCCAGAATTTAACAAAGAGAACAAAGACTCTTAGCATATCTGTCTTGCTAGACAAATCTTAACGTATAAGAAAAACTACCCTTACTTATAAACAACATATTCTATTGAATGTTAAAGTGATTATGTTAACAACTGATAAATGTATATATGTATATATATTAGATGTATACATATTAACATATACCCCAAATTAATGTATCTCTATGTTTGAAAGATTATTAAAACTAAGAAATAAAGAAAGTAAATAACTAAGAAATAATTTAAGCAACCAGCACATCAAGAAACTAAGAAACAATTTACTTGGGAGAACACCACACATCCGAAGTTAATTCTATAGCCAATCTATGAAACAGTATTTGGTTTGAAAATCTTGGACAGTTCTAAAAATGTTGCCTTGAAAAAAAAAAAGAAAGAAAAAAGAAAAACTGCCCTTCCTAATCCTGAAATATAAGATCTAATTACTATGACTCTGCCTTAGGTAGTCATTGGAACAACATCATTAAAATAACATTATGAGTGAAGAACTTGAACCAAAAATATCCCTGTGGAGTTTCTATTCAAAGGATGTAAAGAAAAGAGGAATAACTTAATCTTTTGGGGAGGAGGAATTTAGAATGTAATGATCTTGGGCTAAATAAGTAAATTCCAAAGATGCTCTCTCCACTTTGTGTGATATGGTACTTTCTTTTTGTATATGATTTAGGACAGCTAGATGGTACAGGAATCTGGAAGCCAGCCTCATGCACTAGCTATGTGACTATGAGCAGATCCCTGTTTGCCTCAGCTCCCTCATCTGCAAAAATGAGCTGGAGAAGGAAACAGCAAAATGCTTCAGTATTTTTGCCAAGAAAACCCTAAATAGGGTCAGTAGGAGTCAGATATGACTAAAAACAACTTGACAACACATGATTTAGAGCTTGGAGGCATCAAAGATTATCTGGTCCAACTCCTTCATTATAAAAATTAGGAGCCTGAAGCCCAGAGATTAAGTGATCTACCCAAGATCACAAAGTAAGTGAGCAGGTTTGGGTCCTCTAACTCCATACCCAGTGCTCTAACATGTGATAATTTTCTTTCTTCCTAAATTACTTTTTATCTTGATTCTTTAACTATGGATTTTAGAAACAGTTTTTTAAGTCTCTTCCTATCACTAATCTATTCCCCATTCAGGCTATTTTTTTAATATTCTATAACCTTGTCCTTCTCCAGTTACCAAAGACTTTTTGAGTCTACTTAATGAGATCAGATAAGGTTAGTTCTTCCTTTATAATACTAATATGGAAGGCAAGAATAATATCTATCTTTGGTCTACCTCCCTGAATGGAATAAGGATTCTTTATGTAATGATAATAAGACACGGGTTGAATATCTTTGAGTTTATGTAATCAGAATTGTTGGATTGGGTTCATGGTCATTGAGTCTATGTTATTTATTGTATTTTCTTTATGTTGTCTGTCCTTCATTTTCAAAGACATTAGGGAAAAGATGCTATGACATGCAAGTGAATTGAATTTAAGTGAGGAAAGGCTGTGCAAGGTCAGCAACCTCCCTTTCTCCTCCAGAGAGGAAAAAGATTCAATGGTGTGGCTAGATAGATAGACACAGATCAGAGTGACTGGAATTGGAACTGGATACAGTGGGAGATCTTGGTCTCTTTAAATTAAGATTTTTCCCACCTTGACTGAGGCTATACCTATTCAGTGATTAAAGCTAGGTAAGATATGAGTCAAAGAATGGTCTCTTTTATCTAGTCTAAAAAAATTGGCCTGAGAGGGGAAGCCCCTCAGGGATTCTGGCTAAAACCTACCTTTCCTTTTTCCCCCTACCATCAACCCCAAAGCGCCTAACTGATAATAGAGGAAATGCCTTGTTGTATGATTCTATACTTCTTCCTCATACCCAACAAAGCCTCTGCAATTTATGAAATTAAGAGACTGAATGGGCTTTTTTCATCAGAGACTCAGAGTTACCTGGTGAACTCCAGGTAACATAGTTGGAGTGCTGGATCACAGTCTGGAAGACCAGGGGTTCAAAGACCACTCCATTATTATTTGGCAAAAATAATAGACATAATAATAGAAATAAGAGACATAAAAGAGATACTGGCAGAAAGATCAGATAGACAATGGGACAACATGAAGACCCAGAGGTACCTGAGATAGCTAATGGCAACAAACATTAATAAGCACTTGCTATGGACCAGGCAAAGTAATCAACCATATGTTTCCACCTTAACCTCTCTCTCTTACCTTGGCAAAGAAAATCCAGGCTGTGTGCTGTCCTGGAGCCATGTTGTTTTTTAGCTTCACTGAACTTAACATCAAAAAGAATCCCAAGAATCCACTGGATGGAGAAAAGAGAAAAAATGTTTTATTAATGACAGCAAGATTTTTTAAGGCAGTTAGTTCTCTTACAATTTTTTTTAGATTTCTTTTATATTTGCTATGATTTCACAGAAACAATGTTCATCTACACTTTTGTTTTCCAACATTATTAGAATTATTTGATTCAATTTTTCAAGCAATATTTAGCAACTACTATGGTGCAAAGCACTGTTAGGCACTGGAGGAATATGAAATTTAGATAACAGAGTCTGACCTTGATTTGGAGCTTACAGGATATCTTACACATAGATAACTATGGAAATGGAGTTTGGATCTTCAAAAAATCCAAAAATAAATCTCTTATGGAGAATATACAGGAACAAAGATTTAAGTTGGAATAGAATTCATTTTTCAGATGAGAACCTGAGCTTCTCAAATCTGGGAGTTTTCCCCTGTACTAAGAAAGTACTGAAAATATAAATTGTTACCTTGTTTTAGAAAGTTACCTGAAGCAAGATATCTCAAGTCACCCAGCCACTATTTTTCATTTGAACCCAGGTCTTCTTCCTGACTCAGAAGAAGCTTGCTCTTTATCCAAAAATACCACGTTATCTCTGACATAAATAACTAATACACACGAATCTCATTATAGGAAAGAAAAAATCATGACTAACTGGTAAATTGAAAAAGGTTTCAGGAAGGAGATAAATAAAGGGTGATATGGTCAGACCCATGCTTTCAGAAGATCACTCTGAGAGCAGAGTATAAGATAGATTGGAATGGGGAAAGATAAATCAGGGAGGCAACCTAGCAATTTATTGCAATAGTCCAAATGTGAAGTCATCAGCACCTAGACCAGGGTTATGACTGCCATCCTCTGAATGGAGAATCCATGGTTTATATCCATTTGTAATACAGTGAAAAGAAACTCCTAAGGGTCTTCTCTTACTGTTCCATTACTTTCTCCCCTCTTCCCTTTTGCATTATCTGACCTCTCACATTTTAAAACATTAGAATATTTAGGGAAAAGAGACAGAAAGAGAGGAAAATATGGTTAAATCAGGGCAATAAAAAAGACATATCAACTATTTCAATTACACATTCACACTCACTAAGCTTATCTCTGTGCTTAAGCTACTACTGGCTCATTTCTGACTGTGACCGCATTTGGAGTTTTCTTGGCAAGGATACTAAAATGGTTTGCTAGTTTCTTCTCCAGCTCATTTTACAGATGAGAAACTGAGGTAAACAGAATTAAGTGACTTGCTCAGGATCACACAGCTGGTAGGTATCTGAGGCCAGATTTCAACTCAGGTGGATGGGTCTTCCTGGCTTCAGACCCTGCACTCTATTCACTGCACCAGCAAGCTGTTAAAGGTGCTCCTACTAAGCTGAGACATTTATAGAAGGTGCACTCACTACTTCGGGTTACCATCATACTTGGGTGAAACATTTCTGAATTCTTTATGGATCAATACCAAATTCATTCTTTACAAACACCCGTTCCCTTCCCCTACAGTTTTCTTCCTCTTGTAGTGGTAGGAGATTTTAAAACATGGGAGAAGACCAGAGCAAGGGGAATTTCTAGGGCCCTCTCTGAACTCCTTTGGGATTCACCTGAGATGGAATCTAAATGATATAGGATGCATCCTCTCCAAGGATTTATCTTATAATCATGGCTCTGATAATGGAATCCTTTTTTATACAGAAAAACTATGCTCTTACAGGGGGGTAAAGGAAGAAGACAAACTTCCCTTGCTGTTAAAATTTAAAACATTAGTTTGCATGTAAGGTTGTGGGGAATAATAGATTAAAGAGAACCAAAACAAAAAATATGTCATTCCACAGAGCAAGATAACACTAATGGGCTACAAATTGTGTCTTTGCTCAAAATAATGAAATATCAACTTGACATTCCCTTCTTTGTATTGTTAGTAATTCTGCCAAATAATAATCCCTCCAGGAAAACAAAATCATATGTACAAGGGTGGCACTAAAGCATTATGTTTTATAATCATAGCTAAGAATAAACTGAATAAGAAATAATCCATGCTGGTAGCACTGGAAGAAATATTCTAATGAGTTTTTCTAAAAATCTGTAACTAGGGATTTTAGAGTGAGCTAAAGGCTCAAGTACACAATAGAACCTCAACAAGATACATTTAAGTCTTTGCTTGAATGACATTTTTATCTGGGAGCTATTTATGACTTATTGGCTTAAAAAAAGATGAATTTTTAAACTCATGATATTATCAAGTTAGATCTAGAAAAGGCCTTGTTCTTTTTCAGTCATTTCAGTCATGTCTAACTCTTTGTGACCCCACTTGAGCTTTCTTGGCAAAGATACCGGAGTGGGTTGCCATTTTCTTCTCCAGCTCATTTTACAAATGAGGAAACTGAGACAAACAGGACAAAGTGCAATCACCCAGATGGGAAGATACCTTAAAGGGCATCTGACCTTAGAGGGCAACTTCCTTATTTTACAGATGATATAAATAAGTCTCAGAAAAGAAAAATGACTTTGTCCAAAGTCATATGGCTAGCAATTGGTTCTCAGATACTCAGGGACTCTTTCAGTTGTCCCATTACGTTATTAACTGGGACTTTTTTGTCACGATTTCCCCCCCAGAGTACCTACAGTGATGGGAGCCTTTTTTTAGCCTAAGGAATCTGCCAATAATAAGACATATATTCTTTGAAGGAAGTATAGTGTAGAGGAAAGATATAGTATATTAGGGAGTAAAAAACATCAATTTATAGTCAGAGGTGCACTGGAGAAAAAACAAGATTTAAACTCAGTGTATCTGGACAAATCTCTTAACCTCTCTGGTCTCAGTTTCCTCACCTGTAAATGAAGTAATTTGAGGCTGATTTCTTAAATCCCCAATTCTAAGTCTATAACTTGGGTTCAAATCTCAAACTATGTGACCTTGGGCAAACCACTTAAAAACACTCTAGACATCAATATGTTCTTCCTTACAACAAGAGGGTTTATGATATATCAAGTCCCTTCTGGTTCTAAATCCTATAACCTAATAGCTAAAAAGTAAACTATAAGCTGGGGCAGCTAGGTGGTACGGTAAATAGAATGGAAGGACTGAATAAAAATCTGGCTGGGTGACCCTGGGCAAGTCACATCATCCTGTCTGCCTCAGTTTCCTCATCTGTAAAATGAGCTGGAGAAGGAAATAGCAAACCATTCTGGTATATTTGCCAAGAAAACCCCAAATGAGATCAAGGAGTTAGGTATAATCAAACAACAACAAACTAGAACCTAGCAAATTTGGGTTCCAGTAATTAACCAGTTGGATAACTTTAATGTGCCCTTTCAATTCTCTGGGGCTTAATGTTTTCACCTATAAAATGAAGCAGTTGGATTAGGTAAACTTCTAACTCACTAATTCTAGGATCCCATGAGTCAAGGTCGGGTGCTGGGTAGTGAACAAAAAGGGTCTATAAACTGTAATACACTAATTATAGTCTCTGACTTCATTCCAAAGTTAAAGAATAAATGATTTTGGAGTTTATCTATTGTTCTGTATTACTCACCACACTGTAAAATTCTCAAGAATGAAGATTGTATCTGATGCATCTTCTGTCTCCCCGTACCTTTAACCCTTTAAAGCACCTCGCATAGTGCTGATCATAGAGGAGAAACATCATAAATACCTGTTGTATGACTGAATGATCTATGCTTCTTTCTCATACTCAACACAGCCTCTGTAATTCATGAAGTTAATAGACTGAATTGGGCTTTTCCCAACAGAGACTCAGAGTCACCTGTGAACTCCAGGTAACACAGGAGGATAGAGTGCTAGATCAGAGTCTGGAAGTCTAGGGGTTCAAAGACCAACTCAAACACTTAGCAACTATGTGTCCATGAGCAAATCACTTAATTTTTCCAAGATTCCATTTATTCATCTAGAAAATAAGGCTCAAATGAAATAATGGATATAAAGTATTTCTCTAAATTTAAAGTGCAATTGAAATGTTAGTTTTTACAGAAGGAGTAGTTGTAGGATTTTTTCAGGGTGGGGTGGGGGGTGTTAGATTCTTTTCCCAAAGATTACCTGGCACAGCAGCTGGTGTGGAATCTGTAAAAATATAGGAATGGAAACTCCAGGGCCTTGAAGAGATCACCTGAGGAATAAAGCAATGCAAATTGTAAAAGACTGACAACAAATAAACAAGAAGGAAAAAAAAAAGAAGGGAAAGGGAAAGAAGGATGGAAGGAGGGAAACGGAATGAGGGAAGAAAGAAAGAGAGAGGGGGAGGGAGAGAGGGAAGGAGGGAAGAAAGAAATAAAGAAAGGAGGGAAGAAAGAAAGGAAGGAAGGAAGGAGGGGAGAAAGGAAGGAAAGGAAGAAGGAAAGAAGGCAGGGAGGAGAAAGAAAAGAGAGAGAAGATAGGAGGGAAAGAACAAGGCAGATAGGTAGATGAATGAGTGAGTGAATAAATAAATGGATAGATGAATAAATATATAATTAAATGAATAGAAAAATAGATGAATGAATGAACAAATAAATAACAGTAGATAAATTAATTAGATAAATTAATTTAAAAAAAGATAATTAACAAACTTGCTCTGAAGCTGTTACCAGTAAAACACTATTGACCAGTCATTGGTCCTTTTATTATGTTTATTATAATTATATCTACTGGTTTAATTGATGCTTACCTAGTACAGAAATGGGGGGAGGGGACAAAGAGAGAGAAGAGAAGAGGAGAGAGAAAGAGAGAATGAGAGAGGGAGGGAGAGAAAGAGAGGAAGAAAGATAAAGAAAGCAGAAGAGAGCTGAGGAGGAGAGGAGAAGAGAGAAGAGAACATTTTTCAAAAGAGCCTTTTATGAGGTGAATGGAGTTGCCTTTTCTGTGAGGAATAAATTCCACAGGCATCCTTCAAAGTCTTCACATTTAACCAAGAGTGCAAAGAAGGAATAAGTTACAGGCAAACAATGTTGTGTTCATTTTACTTCAAGGTCCAAAGACTACATTTATTTCTACTGAAGTAAGTTCATTCTTTTAGTTCCACTTAGTGGAATAGGAAATACTCACACGTATTGGCTGTGTCCCTCTATGGAATTTGAACTCGGTCACAGACAATAAGTCAAGAGGTTTAAAAAAATGTTTTAAGCCCTTCCAAATATGTACAGAGAAAAAGAACTGAGTATTTCCTTCCAAATCTGGAATTTTTCTGTCTCTGAAGGGTCTTGCCTTCAGACCTTCAGACCTCAGAAAATCTGAGTCTCTCACTGATGGATGAATATATTTTCTGAATAATCATAAAGTATTGCTTCTTAAGTAAAATTCACAAGTTTACAAGTGTTCCACTGATAAATCTGGATTAGATATTTGTTGTAATGTGTACACAGTAATCCTTTAACAACCTGATCAAACCTGTAAATGTAGCTGTAAAACAGCATAAATCACAGCTAAGTTCATTGATATTCTTAGTGATGTTTAGGGCTCAGAAAGCAGAACAAAAAAAAATTAAGGCAATTTTCTTAAGATTAAAGAACCACAGAATTTCTGAGTTGGGAGAGTTATTGGCAGCCATCTAGAAAAAGTCACATTGGAGAAAAGAATCCCTACTATAACACATGCAATACATGTGACAAAGCCAGCCTTGGTCTGAAAATTCATAGTGAAGATGAGCCCCTTATATTCCAAAAGGGCAGTCCATTACACTTTGGGAAAGTCCTAATTGTTAGTATTTCCATATATAAAACCTAATTTGTCTTTTTGCAACTCCCACTCATTGGTCCCAGTTCTGCTCTCTGAGACCAAATGAATTCAGACTCTCTTCCAAATGATATCCTTTCAAGTACTTGAAGACAACTATAATGGGGTTTTTTTTGTCTTTTTTTTTTCCCTAGGCTAATGATATGAGCATTTACACACATCTGATACTGGTGCCTTCTCAAGGACTTACACCTGTTCTTGGACAGTTTTAAGGTAGTTAAAATACTAGTAATTATCCTAATTCTGGAAAATGACTTATTTACAAATAATAATATATCGATATCTTGTTTTCCATTACCCGAATTTCTTTCTGTATCTATTCTCTTCCCTCCTCTTCTAAATAGCCATCCCTTGTGACCAAAAAAATGCTTTATAGGAAAAGAGAGGGGGGAAAGTAGAGGGAAAATCAGCAAAACCAATCAATATGTCAACAAAAAATTAGAAAAAAAAATGCAGTGTCTCACACTGGCAGGACCTTCCATCTTTGCAAAGGAGTAAGAAAAAAATATTTTCTCCTATCTCTTCTTTAGAGCCATTCTTGTTCTTTGTAATTCTGTAACATTCACTTGAGGAAGCAAAGTAGTGCAGTGGATAGATTACTAGGCCTCAAGTCAAGAATATTCATCTTCCTGAGTTCAAATCCAGCCTCAGATATTTATTAACTGTGGGACTTTGGGCAAGTCACTTACCCCTATTTGCCTCAGTTACCTCATCTGTAAAATGAGCTGCAGAAATGGCAAAACACCCCAATATATTTGCCAAGAAAACCCCAAATGGGGTCACTTAGTTTTGATTACATTGTGGTATCTGTTCATTGTATTTATATTGTGATAGTCATTATATATCTTTTTCTTCACTTTCCTTACTTCATTCCATATTGATTCATGTAAGTCTTTCCAGGTTATTCTGTATTCATCATATCCATTGCCTCTCACAGCTTTCATGGACATTTTGTTTAGCCATTCATTCCCCAATCAATGAAAGTGATTTGTAATTGATAAGATCTATGACTTCAGTAGCATAAGCTACTTATACTTAACAATTTAAGTTGTTAAGACTGAACAAATATAGCTTCTATTGTCCAACTTTCTAATGATGTCCCTTGTGGAACTTATCTCAGTAGGTCTGTGGATGACAAAAACATACAAAGTCCACTGCTGGACATGTATCAGCAAAGGCTCACCTGGGTTAGCAGGACTAGCCAGGATCATATTTCTCTGGCTTTTGAAAACTTAAGTGACTTCATTGTGAGATAACAGAATAGAGTTTTTAATTGATGTAATTCTTCAAATAGGTAGATAATAATATCCCTATCTAGATTTTAATATATTCTGTTATTAATCTTTTCAATTACATCATGGAGGTACATGAAAAAAATCAATTAATTGATAAAACTCAAATGGCATGATAATTGTTCTAAAAATTTTAAATGTTATATGAAATAAAAAATAAAGTATAAAAATTAATTTAAGAAACAATATCATATATTACCTCTCCCAAAAAAAGATATATACCTAATGGCATGAAATAGTACCTTTAGACACTACAGAAATGATATGAAAATATGATCAAGAAATAATTTTTAGAATTAAGAAAACAGGAAAAACATTAGCATTACAAATATAAGAATTCCTTATGTAAAAATAGAATACTGGGCATTTGAAAGATATGACTGCTAGTCCTGGCCTCTGCATAAGTTTATTCATTTTTAGTATGGGAATAATATCACTTTATTTAATTGTTTCATATGACTTTTGGGAGGATTTCTGGTATCTATCTTATTTCCACTCAATTCTATTCATTGCTATTAACTATATTCCTAGGCAAATGCAAAAACTTTCTTACTTCTAAACTTCTCCATCCATCTAATCAATCCTAAATATCCATGTTAAATTACCACTCTGCATCTAAATTATTCAACAGATTATGCTACCAAATTAAATCCAAACACATTTTTTCCTAGAACTCAAGACCTTTGCAGTATATGAGGTCCACCTTCCAATCCCATTCACTTATTGTTTCCCAAGATGAACACTATTAACTATAACCCATATAGTCTAATCATTGTTTAGACAAAGATATAACATGATTTCCTAGTTTTGTACCTTTTCCCAACCTAATTCTTCTATCTGGAATGACTTCCTATCCTCCAATCTTTGTCTTTTTATAAAAATCTATTTTATTTTTAAGTTATAAGATAAAATAAGAATTCCCATAATGTAGTATAAGTTTTAAAAAGACTGCACACAAAACTGAAATTTTATTATATACAACTTACATTTACATATATAATAATTTTCTTTTTTCTTTTTTTTCTTCTTTCCCCACCTAAGAGAGGGCTACCATTAAACACAAGTATGTATGTGTGTGTGTACGTGTAAAATTATTCTATATATGCTTCTATTTATCAGTTCTTTCTCTCAATACAGATAGCCTCTTTCTTCATGTGTCCTTTGTATTTAATTTGGTTATTTACAATTTAGTTACTCAAAGTCATTCTTAAAACAATATTGTTGTTACTATATGCAATGTTTTCTTGATTCTGCTCATTTCGCTTTCATTATTTGTTGCAAATGTTTTCATGTTTTTCTAAGATTGAGCTCATCATTTCTCATTACACGGTAAATTGGGGAATGATTCAATAAGTTTTAGAATATAATTATGATGGAATAAATACTATTATTTTTGTTTCTCAAAATTTCATTATTCCTTCAGACCTTAATTAAATAAATACACCTTCTACACAATGGTTTCTCTGATTCCCTTTTAAGTGTCCTGTTTTAATTGGAACAAGAGGTTTGGCAATTGTCAATGCTGTAAAGTTACCTATACATATAACCTGTAAATAAAAGGCTATTTAAAAAAAAGTGTCCTGTTCTTCCCATCTAGATCAGAGAAGGGAGAGTTGGAAGTCCACTGGGACAGAGAGCTACATCTTCTGCAGCCATGATTTTTATTCACTTTTCCAACTTTAGGTGCAGAGGCACAAGCCCAGATAAACAGTATCAGATCCCCCTGAGGATGTGAGAGACTGAGAAGTGTCCTTATCCCTGTATTTGCAGCTTCTACTTTTCTCTCATTCCATAACCGTTTTCATGGACTCTTGAACCATGACTTCCCCTTCCAGTGAGTTGACTAAATGACCTGTGAAGTGGTTTCAACTCCATGAATCTATGATTGAACTCCAAGATCCACAGAGCTGCCCCTCTGTGAAAGGTCTTTAAGGAAGATAAATGACCTAAATTGGAAGTTAGCATCTGTATAAGTTTACCCATCTATAAAATGGGAGCACTGCCACCTGCCTTACCTATTTCACATGTCTTTGGAGAGAATTTCCTTTCATTTCAGATTATACATAGTAAAAGGGAACAGAAACAGTGTAAATAAATTAAATACAAAGGTGATTTTTAAAAAAAAACCTAATCATAAAAAATTCCTCCCTGCCCTAATGCTTTTACTAGAAATGCCAACAAATTACAAAATGAACTAGTTTAGCTTTTAGCTGAACTTGGAAGGAAATACTCAAGGACAGTAAACTGTCCAGAGGGTGGGCTGAGAAGGGGTGAAGAACCCAGCAGAGAGCTGGCTTCATAAGCAAGTAAGAATGGAGAAAAATCTAACCACTTCCTGTTTTCCTGGGTCAGGAAGTTCCACATTGTTTTGAATTGGCTGGGTTTGTACTCAGTTTCACACTAGAAAAACCTCTTCACCTAGGATCCCTATGGCTCCCTTGACTTTCTTCTTACAGTTAAACATTCAAAAGCATCAAACAAATCAACCTCAAAGGCAGGAGTCAAAATATCTCTGAACTGCAAATACCCTTGAGGATATTTGAGAATAGTGCTCTCCAAACATGTTAGGGTCCCAGAGTAAAGCGCTATCCCTTCTTCCAGAAAAAAAAAAAAAAATTGCTCAGAAAGGCACAGACTAGCATCATGACGTAGAGATGTACATCATTTTAGTAAAGGTTATTAGATTTAATAATTTACATGAATTTTTTTTGGCAGTCAACGTACTGTATTACGCTGAAGACATGGCCGTTGACTGAGCACCTGCAGGCCTGTGTCCAAGGCTGATCAGCAGGGTGAGATCACCTTTATTTTGTGAGAGCTACAGCTACAGGTCGGCAGGATGGAGCATGCCGTGGTCACATTCAAGCTGGTGTCCAAGCTGTGAGGTACTCTCTCTACCCCGTGCCCAGCTGTAATTTCAGCATCAGGAATAGAAAATGCATAGCAATCACCCCCAAGGAAATAACGAGTATTGTCTTAATGAGCTCTAAAGCACTGGTCACAACAAATAACGGTGTAATTTCTGGCTCCGATGCTACTCCAGTTCTCAACCACCGTGGGCATTCTGGGAAGTCCAGGAAAGGGATCATATTGCTGAGCCATTTCCCAATGCCATCATCAGCCCAATATTTTGCTGTAACCAAGAAACCAAAAACACGGCTCAGCTGTAGAGCTAGAAAAAGTCATAGACTCCAACACTTTGAGGATTTTACAGATAAGGAAATGAGGATCCAATAAATCCATGATACATATCAAATCCCATAGGCATTTAGCGGTAGAGCCAAATCTCCAGTCCAGGACTTAGGATCAAAAGTCTGCTCCAGTGCAGGATATCTATCCATAAAGAAATACGTAAAGGTACATCAAGAAATTTGTAGTGTTAACTTTACCTGTGGGATGAGATGCAAAGGCCAACAGAACCATGCTAAAAAAAACAAACATACAAACAACAAAGTGTTATATATAAATTCAGTAAATGAATGAAATCTTTAACCTATTTTATGAGGCAGCAAAGTTTTCCTCAAAGCAAATTCTCCAAGGCAACAAATTTTTATTAACCGTATATTACATTCTATAGCTTAGCACAGTGATTAGTCCATAGTATGAGCTTATTAACTGCTTTTTAACTTGCCTTGATATATCATCACTTTGCCTAAACATGCTTTATCTTCCTTCCCATTTACTGAAAGAGATGAAAAAAATTAAACAATCTTGTTTTGATGTACAAATTCAATTACCACTGGCCCTACATCTTGAGTTCTACTCTCTATTCCTAAGTTTCCTGGCTGGGTTCAGTGCTTTTTTTTCTCAGTTCCTCTTAATAAAATACCCAAATAACCCATCACCAATACATGCTGTAACCAAGAGACCAACATCACAATGACAATTACTGCTGAACTATAGAACTGGAAAAAGCAAGGTAGTCCAATCCAGTTGTTAAAAATCTAAACATAGGCAGTCTCCAATTTACTGGTTAGTCATGTTTCAATTTTTTTTTAAATTATGAACTTGATCAACATCAATAAGCATGAACAAGTCCAAGTACAAAGAAAATTTTTAAAATGAACGCATGATGCCATAAATCTTTTTCATTCTGGACAACTTGGTTTTTATATTATTTTTCTGAAAGTTTCTATTAAAGTTCCTTAGTTAAAACTTGGAATACACTATTTCAGAGAAACAATTTTACATGGAGTAGTTAAGTAACCAAATCTGTCCACATATTATAATTAACTGCATTTTTAATCATCCTAGCCTGAGTTCTAGGTCCTGGCTTCAGAAGACCAATAGGTGGAGGAAATTCTCATCATTATAAGTAGTTATTTGGCTTATAGAATTGTGTTCCTTCATATGTAAAAATGTTTAGTCAGAAAGGTAAATTATGAGCATAGATTACTTTAGAAAATGAAGCAGCCATTATCCATCATGACTCAAAGGAACTGAAACACTGGATAAGTAAAACATGGACAGCATGTTCTCAGCACCTACCACAATAATATGGATTGAACTGAACCAAAGGTATGAAAAGTCCCAAGTAAAAATTTCTCTCCTTGGAGGTGGGGGCAGGGAAAGAGAGGATCAGATCTGGCTAAGGTATCCCGGTAGAGGCAGAGGCGACATGAAAGTACTATTTCTACCAAACTAGATGAAGAAAAGGCAAAATTAAAGGGGAGAGACAGAGGGATACACAACATCATACCAGCCCAACTTTGCCTTACAGCTTTTGAGACAGAGAAGATAAGGTCAATGGGGATATTTATAATGCTATTATTCTCATTGTAGGATAGTTGGAGAAAAAAAGGCAAGAAAGGTGAAAAAAAATAAACTTTAAGGAGTAAGTAGCCTTAGAAACTAGGATTATTGAGCCAGAAGCCCAAAGTCAGGAGAAAGAGTTTGATGAGAGAGCTAGTTCTCTAGCCACCACTGGAATTTTACGAGAACTAAATTTATGGTTATTCTAGTCATTGCTGGTATGTACATTCTTGGCAGAAATCTCTCTGAAGTCTATAATTTGAAATTATACACAACAGCTATAGCCATGGAATGATAGGATTAAATAATGTGTTAATTTGGAAAAAAAGAACACACCAGAATATGGAACCCATTTCTTCTCTGCAAAGTAAACAATAAACTTATGCTAATACCCAATAAATCTTCCTTAAGATATATCCAAGTTTTTTTGTCATACCCAGAAGAAAATTCCTATGTTTCCTTTGGGGCTTTAAAACACCACCATTTCAAAGAAACTCATCTATAAAATAAAGGATTTGGGCTGGACAGTCATTAAATTCTAAAATTCTCTGATTCTGAGTCCCTGGAAAATTATTCTCCCATTTAAAACAGTTATAGACTGAGTAAGGCCAGAATATCCTGGAAAAACCCAGACTAAGTATTAGTCTTTAAATAACCAGAACACTAAAATTTCCCATGCTCATTATTAACTGCCAATTAATTAAAAGTTCCTAAAACCAAGGTCAGCTTTTTTTTTTTAATTTTGTTTTATTTTGGTTTAGGTACGAGACAGACCTATGATTTCACTGATTTGGGAAACTCCTAAGAATAAAAATCCTTCCATTAATATAAATGTATACCTTATAGTCTAAGAGAATTGCCTAAAACATTAAGACTTATCCTTAGTCATATAGATAATATGAATCAAAGTCAGGTCTTCCTGGCTCCAAGGCCAGACCATCGGCCACTACTCTATGCTGCTTCCCCATATTATTTCTACCATATAACATAACTGTGAATCCAGGGGGGGGGGGGGAGGAGAGAGGCCAAAACAACTCCCTTCTCATAGTTATATATTAATTTCTTCCTGTATGCACGCTCTACTCTTCTTTCTTCCCTTCACTCTATCTTCTCTACATCTTTTTCATGACCCTAATAACTGATCAACACTCACTTTAGCAGCTAGCTCAGAATCATTAAACAGAAAGATTTAAGGAATAAATATTCCCTCAAAAAGGGAGGGGGGGGGGGCATCACTGGACTAAAATTTCAGAAACTTCTCACCACTTGTCTCTCGCTAAAAAAAAATTGGGAATTCAAACCAACTTCTCTGCCTTGGCAAGAATTGCCTTGAGTTGGCAAGGCAGAAGCACAGATGACCCATAAATCCAAGCATAATGGAAAACTCTGGATGCTCATTCCTTCTGTGCTTTCAATGCCAGCAAGAAGCCAAGCAGTACCCCTAGTATTGATTCATACATTTTCATCACTTGTGCCGAAAGAAAAGACTTGGCAATAGGATTTTGGCTTGAGCTGGCTGACCCCTTAGTCTTAGCCAGGAAGCTGCAAGGATCAGGCTCACAGGCAATAAATATATACATGATAAAATAAAGGGATGGGTAGGAAGTGGGAAGAGAGCACAGGGAAATTAGCTGTGGGTCAAAAAAAGGCTTTAAATCTTCACTTTTCCACATCCCTCATTCCTTTGATGTTTGATTTGGCTAGAAGTTTTGCCTGAAATGGTACAATGTCATGGAAGCATTTTAAAAACAAAATTATTAAAAATCCTGAGTTTTTATAAAAGTCCCATGAAAAGGCTTTCACTACAACATCTGATCAAGGTGGACCATATGCAAGTCTTCTATTTGGTACAGTGGAAGCTCTTATCCATGCTTGTAACAAGGCCTGATGTTTAAAATGCATTTTTCAATATAAATATTTAATTGAATATTAAGTTTACCACAAAATGAGAAAAACAGTTCTCTTTGGATGCAGAAAGCAAGGCTGCTCACTCCAGAAATAATGAGTGATCAAATGGGCAAAAGGTTCATCTCCAACTTGACTCTGTTATTACCTCAGTGTGACTGTAAACCTTTCTGGATTTCCCCAAACCAAGTTAACTTGGCTTCTTATGCTGGCACCCACAGTGGACAGTGGGAGACATGATCTTCTATCTACAAAAAAGCCATACATGTTAATCTATTCTACTATATAATTTTAATTTCTGTCCTGCTCCTAATTGATTAATTTCTTTGAACTAATCTTGTGAAAAAGAACAGTGACTCAAAGAGTATTCTGTTCAAAATGTGACTGGAAAATGTTTTTGAAACCAATGAATTGAAGAAAAAGAAAACAGGACTGAATGTGGATCACAACATAGTATTTTCATCTTTTTGTTGTTATTTGCTTGCTTTTTGTTTTCTTTCTCATTTTCTTTCCTTTTTGATTGGATTTTTCTTGCACAGCATAATAAATGTGGAAATATGTATAGAAGAATTGCATATGTTTAACATATTTTGGATTACTTACTGTCTAGGAGAGGGGATGGGGGAAAAGGAGAAAAATTTGGAACAAAAGGTTTTGCAAGGGTGAATGCTGAAAATTATGCATATATTTTGAAAATAAAAAGCTAATCTGGCCTCAGCCATTTAACACTTCCTAGCTGTGTGACCCTGGGCAAGTCACAACCCCAATTGCCTCAGCCAAAAAAAAAAAAAAAAAAAAAAAAAGGAAATAAAAAGCTAAAAAAATAAAAAGAAAATATTACAAAAAGATAATGGAGTTAGTAATTTTACCTGAATATGTAGTTTAGATATTGCTGGTCAATATCACTAGACATTGGAAGAGAAGAAAAAAGGAAAACATAATGGTCAATATGTTTGCCAATATAAAATAGTCATACTTCTCCACTAAGGCATTATTTAACAGCACATTGTTATAAATGAGCAACAAGAGTAATAAGAGGACTTTCAATGCAAACTAGCACCTGGATTTTTTATATCAGTATAGTAAATTCCCAGTGAAGAAGTTCTATGCTCATCAATGCAGATTACCATATGCTCTCTGAGCACTGAGAGACTGAATAACTTAATTGATATCACCAAACCAATATGTTTCAGAAGTGGGTGACAAGATAAAGAACATCCTAACTCTGAGACTGACTCTCTATTATGTAACACTTTCTTTCACCTGGATTTTCAACTATTTTTTGTTTGTTTCAATCAAATCAGATATACTTTCACATGAAGAAGGGGGAAAGGACAGAGGGTGCCATGGATATTATATAAAAGAGATACTGTTTTGTGTGTATATGTAGTCTCCCGGGAATAAGACCCAGAGAGTGTGCAAACCTAGTGGGAACACCAACAGTTGAGATATAGACGTTATCTTGTACTGGGAGAGGTTAATTTAAAAGAAAATCTGGAAGGAGCATGTTTCTTTAGATTAATCTAGGAATAATCATCCAAGGCACCTCTCAACAAAACTCGATTCTCTCATCTAACTAAACTGACAAAAAAGTGACTAGTTAGAATAACCCCACAACATATACTAAAGGTTTCATTAGATCCAGCGAATATAGCTGATGGAGGTTTCTTTTTTAGTTGTGGCCGAATTCAAAATAAAAAACATGGAGAGTAATTACAGCCTCTATAAACTAGAGGTTAAGTTCATCTGACAGCTGGAAATTATAATGGATATGTGATAGGACTATAGGTTTTCAGACAGCAAGGAGAAAAAGGAGAATAACCTTTGGTATCTAAATCTGTCACTCTCCCACAATTCTATGCAGCGGAGCTTTGAGTCCTCAGGTTTATAGGTTTGTAGTTATTGGAATGAACTTTTTCAGTAAATCATTCTTTTTCTTTACCCTCCCCCCAAAAAATATAAAAAACAAAAAAATTCCAAAATTTACCTTAACACACTGGATTTTTGGGTCTTGTGAAATATTTTGTAAGACCCTGTAAATAAAATAAAACACGCCACTACTACATGTTCATTCTGGTAAATAAACTAAGCTCATCGTCATGGAATAGGCAAAAGGTTTGGAAGGACTTTCAAGGTCAGAATGAGATCCAAAAGGGACTGTATGTACTATGGCCAGACAGATGGGTACCTATCCTGTTTCTCAAGGTCTTCAAGAGATGTCACAATCTATGCTACCTCATTCCAGCTTATAAACTAACTCACAGAGAATACTAAACAGGGAAGGTTAGTCATTCACTAATACAATGGCCAACAAAAGCTGAACTTCCCTTACATGTTTGCCATGGTAAACAGAAACATACAGCACCATTCAGATTCTGGACAGAGGACAGCTAAATCAGAGGAGCATGTTTTCTCACAATACAATGTGTCTCAAAACATGACATAAGCAAAAAAAAATTAAATGAAACCTTTCTGGATTTCCAAACCAAGTTAACTTGGCTTCTTATGCTGGCACCCACAGTGGACAGTGGGAGACATGATCTTCTATCTACAAAAAAGCCATACATGTTAATCTATTCTACTATATAATTTTAATTTCTGTCCTGCTCCTAATTGATTAATTTCTTTGAACTAATCTAGTGAAAAAGAACAGTGACTCAAAGAGTATTCTGTTCAAAATGTGACTGGAAAATGTTTTTGAAACCAATGAATTGAAGAAAAAGAAAACAGGACTGAATGTGGATCACAACATAGTATTTTCATCTTTTTGTTGTTATTTGCTTGCTTTTTGTTTTCTTTCTCATTTTCTTTCCTTTTTGATTGGATTTTTCTTGCACAGCATAATAAATGTGGAAATATGTATAGAAGAATTGCATATGTTTAACATATTTTGGATTACTTACTGTCTAGGAGAGGGGATGGGGGAAAAGGAGAAAAATTTGGAACAAAAGGTTTTGCAAGGGTGAATGCTGAAAATTATGCATATATTTTGAAAATAAAAAGCTAATCTGGCCTCAGCCATTTAACACTTCTTAGCTGTGTGACCCTGGGCAAGTCACTTAACCCCAATTGCCTCAGCCAAAAAAAAAAAAAAAAAAAAAGGAAATAAAAAGCTAAAAAAATAAAAAGAAAATATTACAAAAAGATAATAGAGTTAGTAATTTTACCTGAATATGTAGTTTAGATATTGCTGGTCAATATCACTAGACATTGGAAGGGAAGAAAAAAGGAAAACATAATGGTCAATATGTTTGCCAATATAAAATAGCCATACTTCTCCACTAAGGCATTATTTAACAGCACATTGTTATAAATGAGCAATAAGAGTAATAAGAGGACTTTCAATGCAAACTAGCACCTGGATTTTTTATATCAGTATAGTAAATTCCCAGTGAAGAAGTTCTATGCTCATCAATGCAGATTACCATATGCTCTCTGAGCACTGAGAGACTGAATAACTTAATTGATATCACCAAACCAATATGTTTCAGAAGTGGGTGACAAGATAAAGAACATCCTAACTCTGAGACTGACTCTCTATTATGTAACACTTTCTTTCACCTGGATTTTCAACTATTTTTTGTTTGTTTCAATCAAATCAGATATACTTTCACATGAAGAAGGGGGAAAGGACAGAGGGTGCCATGGATATTATATAAAAGAGATACTGTTTTGTGTGTATATGTAGTCTCCCGGGAATAAGACCCAGAGAGTGTGCAAACCTAGTGGGAACACCAACAGTTGAGATATAGACGTTATCTTGTACTGGGAGAGGTTAATTTAAAAGAAAATCTGGAAGGAGCATGTTTCTTTAGATTAACCCAGGAATAATCATCCAAGGCACCTCTCAACAAAACTCGATTCTCTCATCTAACTAAACTGACAAAAAAGTGACTAGTTAGAATAACCCCACCACATATACTAAAGGTTTCATTAGATCCAGCGAATATAGCTGATGGAGGTTTCTTTTTTAGTTGTGGCTGAATTCAAAATAAAAAACATGGAGAGTAATTACAGCCTCTATAAACTAGAGGTTAAGTTCATCTGACAGCTGAAAATTATAATGGATATGTGATAGGACTATAGGTGTTCAGACAGCAAGGAGAAAAAGGAGAATAACCTTTGGTATCTAAATCTGTCACTCTCCCACAATTCTATGCAGCGGAGCTTTGAGTCCTCAGGTTTATAGGTTTGTAGTTATTGGAATGAACTTTTTCAGTAAATCATTCTTTTTCTTTACCCTCCCCCCAAAAAATATAAAAAACAAAAAAATTCCAAAATTTACCTTAACACACTGGATTTTTGGGCCTTGTGAAATATTTTGTAAGACCCTGTAAATAAAATAAAACATGCCACTACTACATGTTCATTCTGGTAAATAAACTAAGCTCATCGTCATGGAATAGGCAAAAGGTTTGGAAGGACTTTCAAGGTCAGAATGAGATCCAAAAGGGACTGTATGTACTATGGCCAGACAGATGGGTACCTATCCTGTTTCTCAAGGTCTTCAAGAGATGTCACAATCTATGCTACCTCATTCCAGCTTATAAACTAACTCACAGAGAATACTAAACAGGGAAGGTTAGTCATTCACTAATACAATGGCCAACAAAAGCTGAACTTCCCTTACATGTTTGCCATGGTAAACAGAAACATACAGCACCATTCAGATTCTGGACAGAGGACAGCTAAATCAGAGGAGCATGTTTTCTCACAATACAATGTGTCTCAAAACATGACATAAGCAAAAAAAAATTAAATGAGACCTTTATTTAACCCACTCTGGAATTTTCTGGTATGATAATTGAAAGAAAATGACCTTGACATAAACCTCTGTGCATATTCCCAGGATTTTAAGGAAAGACTTGCCAACATTCCATAAGTTGGTCTGGGGAAGTAAATCTTAAGTCACAATATCTTAATTAAAGTTTTCCATGAATGACAGGAAGAGGCAGTCGAGACTGATATAATTGAGGGAAAATTCCAAAGAAGCCAAAGCAATTCAGAAAACCACCAGTGAATTTTGACCCAATATTTTGGTGTCTGGAGTCCGATCCAATACAACTCTACTTCAATATCTGGAGTCTGATATCCTTCTTTTGTCCACAGCTCCTCTTACAAATAGGTATGTCCTGCTTTCTGATCTGACTCCTTCCTCAAAGATCTTTCTTCCTTCTTTCCTCTTCTATTCCAAATCTTAAATACCTTCCTATTATCAACATTTTCATTATTTTTTCCTGCATGCGTTTTAAACTTACCTACACACAACAAGTGAATGGCAGCCCAGAAATATCCAACCGGATCAAACTGTGACAAATGACAAATAAACAAATTATTTTAAGCAGAAAAAAACATATACCATATATTGAAGCCCTAAGGCAACAAGCACAGTGGTGACTAGAAGTCACTAATTGACATGTGCCAGAAGTAAGGGCGGCCAGAACAGATAAATCCTTAGAGACCCTCTCCACTTTCTGTAGGGTGGTCCCTAAGGGAAATCTTTCGGTCACTATATTTTAAAACATACTTCAAAGTTAAACATTTCAGTTGTCACTCTCTAACCCTAGCTGAAGAGAAGGGGGAATGGAATAGGTACCTAATAGGTGCTAAGTAGGCACTGTATTAAATGCAGTTGGATGGCTCCCATGAGTCACTCTTGGGGCCATATACCCAGGAAATTTTTTTTAAAATGTTCTTTTATATAATCTCTATAGTTCCCCCCTGCCTAAGTTTCTCCTTCTTTACATGAAAACTTATCTTATTTGAATGCATTATGTTCTCATTTGATTCTCATAATTATCTTTGAAGTATGTGCTGCTATTATTTCTGTTTTATAGTTATAGAAACTAAGGCCAACAGACACCAAGTAGTTGGGGTCAAAAAGCTAGTAAATAAATGTCTGGGGCTGATTTTGAACTCTGGTCTTCCTGATTCCAGGTCCCATCACTCTAATCACTAAGTCACATAGATGCCTTTCAAAGTAGCTGGTTGAAAGGCTATCATAACTTCTCCATGAATCACAGAAGAATGTGTGCTGCACAGGACTTCTTCAGCCGTTTTCTATTTCAAGGATGTCAAATTCTAATAGAAATGGAGGATCTGCTAAACAAGACATCAGGATACCAGCAGCTACAGATTGACTTAGAAAACTACATATTATCATTTTCTATATTGTATTATATTTATTTTATTAAACATTTCCCAATTACATTTTAATCTGATTCACCTGGCCACATATTTGCTACCTCTGATCTAGTCCATCTTATACAGAGTGTCCCCTCTGTCCTAATGCATTTGGGTTTTTTTTCACTTAATAGTATTTTATTTTTTTCAATTACATATAAAGATCATTTTCAACATTCATTTTAAACTTATTTTATTCTTTTTTTAATAATAGCTATTTATTTTCAAAATACATGCAAAATAGTTTCCAATATTCACCCTTGGAAAACCCTGTATTCCAAAATGTTTCTCCCTCTATTCTTCCCACCCCCTGCCCTAGACAGCAAGCAATCCAATATATGCCAAACATGTATAATATTTCCATACATATTTATACAATTACCTTGCTGCACAAGAAAAATCAGATCAAATAAAAGAAAAAATGAGAAAGAAGATAAAATGCTTTTTCCATTACAAGACTATTGGAAATGGCCTGAATCATTTCATTGTTGAAAAGACCCATGTCCATCAGAGTTGATCATCGCATAATCTTGTTGCTCTTGCTATGTACAATGTTCTTTTGGTTCTACTCATTTCACTTGACATCAGTTCATGCAAGTCCTGGAGAGACTTTCTGAAATCATCCTACTGATCCCAAGATTCATTTTTATAAGATTTTGAGTTCCAAATTTTTCTTTCTCCCTCCTATCCCTTCTTCTTCTTCAAGACAGCAAGCAAGCCAATATGTTATACGTGTACGATAATGTTAAGCATATTTCCATCCTAAAATATTTTCAACCTGGGGGAATCATTAAGATTTTGAGGATAAATAGACTTTTGATGGAAAGAGCCATCCACATTCAGAGAGAACTATGGAGACTTGGTATTTTCACCTTTGTTCTTCTTGTTTGTTTTTTTCTTTTTTTCTCATGTTTTTTTCCCTTTTGAGCTGATTTTTCTTGTGCAATATGAATACAGAAATGTTTGGAAGAATTGCACATGTTTAATCTATATTGTACTGCGTGCTATCTAAAGAAAGGAGAAAGGGTGGATAGAAGGAAAAAATTTTGGAACACAAGCTTTTGCAAAAGTGAATGTTGAGAAGTATCTTTGCATGTATTTGGAAAAAAATAAAATACTTTTAATTTTTAAAAACTTAAAATCTTAGTAGTAAAAAAAATCTCACCTTTTGCAAGGAAAAATAGATTTTGGGGAAATACTCATGTTAATATACTTAAGAAGAGGCCCTACAGCTACTGCTTAAAAAAACTCAAAAAAAGAGGGAACTCATCACTTCCCATTGCAGCCTGTTTTACTTTTGGATAGCTCTAATTATCAAGAAACTTTTTTTCTGACATTAAACCTAGAATAATCCATTTGTAATTTCTATGAATTTTTTCTGGTTTTATCCTTGGAATCCAAAAAGAAATTTTTCTATGTGACAGCTCTTCAAATATCTGAATATATCTGAATATAAGCATCATGCCCACCTCCTTATTTTTCTCTTCTCCAGGATAAATATTCTTCAATTTATCTTTATGTAATATGGGCTCAAAGACTTTTACCATCTTCTTTGTCCTCCAAACTCTTTGCTGTTTTACCAATCTTAATTTAAACTTACTTAAATTAATTTAACAATCTTAAACTCTGACACTCATAACTGAAAACAAAAATCCCCAAGAGGTCTGATCAGGGCAGAGAACAGAGGGATTAGCACTTCTTATTTCTGGATGATTTACCTCTCAAGACCAAGATCACATTAGCTTTTTGTGTTTGCCATATTCCATGCTGACTGACCAGATACTTCACTGAAATTCTCATTTCTTTTTTAGATCAACTTTACCCTCCCCCCAAAAAATATAAAAAACAAAAAAATTCCAAAATTTACCTTAACACACTGGATTTTTGGGCCTTGTGAAATATTTTGTAAGACCCTGTAAATAAAATAAAACATGCCACTACTACATGTTCATTCTGGTAAATAAACTAAGCTCATCGTCATGGAATAGGCAAAAGGTTTGGAAGGACTCTCAAGGTCAGAATGAGATCTAAAAGGGACTGTATGTACTATGGCCAGACAGATGGGTACCTATCCTGTTTCTCAAGGTCTTCAAGAGATGTCACAATCTATGCTACCTCATTCCAGCTTATAAACTAACTCACAGAGAATACTAAACAGGGAAGGTTAGTCATTCACTAATACAATGGCCAACAAAAGCTGAACTTCCCTTACATGTTTGCCATGGTAAACAGAAACATACAGCACCATTCAGATTCTGGACAGAGGACAGCTAAATCAGAGGAGCAAGTTTTCTCACAATACAATGGGTCTCAAAACATGACATAAGCAAAAAAAAATTAAATGAGACCTTTATTTAACCCACTCTGGAATTTTCTGGTATGATAATTGAAAGAAAATGACCTTGACATAAACCTCTGTGCATATTCCCAGGATTTTAAGGAAAGACTTGCCAACATTCCATAAGTTGGTCTGGGGAAGTAAATCTTAAGTCACAATATCTTAATTAAAGTTTTCCATGAATGACAGGAAGAGGCAGTCGAGACTGATATAATTGAGGGAAAATTCCAAAGAAGCCAAAGCAATTCAGAAAACCACCAGTGAATTTTGACCCAATATTTTGGTGTCTGGAGTCCGATCCAATACAACTCTACTTCAATATCTGGAGTCTGATATCCTTCTTTTGTCCACAGCTCCTCTTACAAATAGGTATGTCCTGCTTTCTGATCTGACTCCTTCCTCAAAGATCTTTCTTCCTTCTTTCCTCTTCTATTCCAAATCTTAAATACCTTCCTATTATCAACATTTTCATTATTTTTTCCTGCATGCGTTTTAAACTTACCTACACACAACAAGTGAATGGCAGCCCAGAAATATCCAACCGGATCAAACTGTGACAAATGACAAATAAACAAATTATTTTAAGCAGAAAAAAACATATACCATATATTGAAGCCCCAAGGCAACAAGCACAGTGGTGACTAGAAGTCACTAATTGACATGTGCCAGAAGTAAAGGCGGCCAGAGCAGATAAATCCTTAGAGACCCTCTCCACTTTCTGTAGGGTGGTCCCTAAGGGAAATCTTTCGGTCACTATATTTTAAAACATACTTCAAAGTTAAACATTTCAGTTGTCACTCTCTAACCCTAGCTGAAGAGAAGGGGGAATGGAATAGGTACCTAATAGGTGCTAAGTAGGCACTGTATTAAATGCAGTTGGATGGCTCCCATGAGTCACTCTTGGGGCCATATACCCAGGAAATTTTTTTTAAAATGCTCTTTTATATAATCTCTATAGTTCCCCCCTGCCTAAGTTTCTCCTTCTTTACATGAAAACTTATCTTATTTGAATGCATTATGTTCTCATTTGATTCTCATAATTATCTTTGAAGTATGTGCTGCTATTATTTCTGTTTTATAGTTATAGAAACTAAGGCCAACAGACACCAAGTAGTTGGGGTCAAAAAGCTAGTAAATAAATGTCTGGGGCTGATTTTGAACTCTGGTCTTCCTGATTCCAGGTCCCATCACTCTAATCACTAAGTCACATAGATGCCTTTCAAAGTAGCTGGTTGAAAGGCTATCATAACTTCTCCATGAATCACAGAAGAATGTGTGCTGCACAGGACTTCTTCAGCCGTTTTCTATTTCAAGGGTGTCAAATTCTAATAGAAATGGAGGATCTGCTAAACAAGACATCAGGATACCAGCAGCTACAGATTGACTTAGAAAACTACATATTATCATTTTCTATATTGTATTATATTTATTTTATTAAACATTTCCCAATTACATTTTAATCTGATTCCACCTGGCCACATATTTGCTACCTCTGATCTAGTCCATCTTATACAGAGTGTCCCCTCTGTCCTAATGCATTTGGGTTTTTTTTCACTTAATAGTATTTTATTTTTTTCAATTACATATAAAGATCATTTTCAACATTCATTTTAAACTTATTTTATTCTTTTTTTAATAATAGCTATTTATTTTCAAAATACATGCAAAATAGTTTCCAATATTCACCCTTGGAAAACCCTGTATTCCAAAATGTTTCTCCCTCTATTCTTCCCACCCCCTGCCCTAGACAGCAAGCAATCCAATATATGCCAAACATGTATAATATTTCCATACATATTTATACAATTACCTTGCTGCACAAGAAAAATCAGATCAAATAAAAGAAAAAATGAGAAAGAAGATAAAATGCTTTTTCCATTACAAGACTATTGGAAATGGCCTGAATCATTTCATTGTTGAAAAGACCCATGTCCATCAGAGTTGATCATCGCATAATCTTGTTGCTCTTGCTATGTACAATGTTCTTTTGGTTCTACTCATTTCACTTGACATCAGTTCATGCAAGTCCTGGAGAGACTTTCTGAAATCATCCTACTGATCCCAAGATTCATTTTTATAAGATTTCGAGTTCCAAATTTTTCTTTCTCCCTCCTATCCCTTCTTCTTCTTCAAGACAGCAAGCAAGCCAATATGTTATACGTGTACGATAATGTTAAGCATATTTCCATCCTAAAATATTTTCAACCTGGGGGAATCATTAAGATTTTGAGGATAAATAGACTTTTGATGGAAAGAGCCATCCACATTCAGAGAGAACTATGGAGACTTGGTATTTTCACCTTTGTTCTTCTTGTTTGTTTTTTTTCTTTTTTTCTCATGTTTTTTTTCCCGTTTGAGCTGATTTTTCTTGTGCAATATGAATACAGAAATGTTTGGAAGAATTGCACATGTTTAATCTATATTGTACTGCGTGCTATCTAAAGAAAGGAGAAAGGGTGGATAGAAGGAAAAAATTTTGGAACACAAGCTTTTGCAAAAGTGAATGTTGAGAAGTATCTTTGCATGTATTTGGAAAAAATAAAATACTTTTAATTTTTAAAAACTTAAAATCTTAGTAGTAAAAAAAATCTCACCTTTTGCAAGGAAAAATAGATTTTGGGGAAATACTCATGTTAATATACTTAAGAAGAGGCCCTACAGCTACTGCTTAAAAAACTCAAAAAAAGAGGGAACTCATCACTTCCCATTGCAGCCTGTTTTATTTTTGGATAGCTCTAATTATCAAGAAACTTTTTTTCTGACATTAAACCTAGAATAATCCATTTGTAATTTCTATGAATTTTTTCTGGTTTTATCCTTGGAATCCAAAAAGAAATTTTTCTATGTGACAGCTCTTCAAATATCTGAATATATCTGAATATAAGCATCATGCCCACCTCCCTATTTTTCTCTTCTCCAGGATAAATATTCTTCAATTTATCTTTATGTAATATGGGCTCAAAGACTTTTACCATCTTCTTTGTCCTCCAAACTCTTTGCTGTTTTACCAATCTTAATTTAAACTTACTTAAATTAATTTAACAATCTTAAACTCTGACACTCATAACTGAAAACAAAAATCCCCAAGAGGTCTGATCAGGGCAGAGAACAGAGGGATTAGCACTTCTTATTTCTGGATGATTTACCTCTCAAGACCAAGATCACATTAGCTTTTTGTGTTTGCCATATTCCATGCTGACTGACCAGATACTTCACTGAAATTCTCATTTCTTTTTTAGATCAACTTTACCAACCAGGCCTCCTCTCTGTTACTCCTATGAAGTTGGGATTTTTGAACCCCAAGTATAAAATTTTACATTTATCTCCATTGAATTTAATAAAAATAACTATTTTATGTAGTAGCAAGAACTATATGTAGCATTTTACAATTATTACCTTATTTGATCCTCCCAGCAACTCTGGAAGGTAGGTGCTATTATTATCCCTATTTTACAGATAAAGAAATTGAAGAAACAGAGATGAGGTGAATTGCCCAGGGTCACAGACATCCAGATTTGAACTCATGTCTTCCTGACTTTTGATCCAGTACTCTACCCAAGGCACCCTCCTTAGATTCAGTCCAGTCTTCTAGCCCATCAAAAGCTTTTTGGATTCTTCCTGTCATCCATTAGCTCTCCCTCCCAGGTTTGTGCCTTCTTGATGTTTTTTTGGACCAAACTTAAGCAGTGAGCTTAATGAGCTACTTAGGAGTCAGGGAGCCTACAGAATTCCCCACCCCAGGAAGAGAAAATGAGAAAGAGAAAAAGGGGAAATAGTCTAGTTTTCAAAAAGAGTTTGATTTAGGGCTTTTACTTTATATGGGATTTGGAGAAAGATAGAAATATGCTGCTTTCTTCTCTCAGGAGATCAGCTTCAGAGTCCTGCACCCTACAATTATTGCCTCAGGCTTCATGAGACAAACTTTTAAGGTGGTCACAACACTGCTCAAAGAGGGGATTTGGGGATAACCAGTAAGTCAAACACTATCTTATATATGAGGAACCATTTCATTTTATATCTACAGTATATATCAAAACCAATCAAAAACCACTGAGTATCAAAAATAAAACTCAACAGTGAGATATAGTAATTAATAAAAATAGCACATATGTAGTGCCTACTGTATACCACACCTTTTACAAATATGGTCTCTTTTAATCCTGACAACTCTAGATGGGTGCAATCATCCCCATTTTATAGTTGAAAAAACTGAGGCAAACAATGGTTAAGTGACTTGACTTATTCTTTATGGGAGATTTGAACTCAAGTTTTCCTGGCTCCAGATCCAGCACTATATCTACTACAAATAATAATAATAATAATAATAATAATAATAATAATAATGATGATGATGATGATGATGATGACTAACATTTGTATAGCACTAAGTATATACCAGTGCTTTGTAAATTATAATTTCATTTGATCCTCAAAACAATCCTTTGAGATGGGTGCTATTATGTTTCCCATTTTAAAGATAAAGAAACTAAGGCAAACAAAGATGAAATGATTTGTCCTGGTTCATGCAGCTAGTAAATTGGAGGCTAGATTTGAACTCAGATTTCCTAACTGGAGGCAGCTATCTGGCTCAGTGAATAGAGCATTGGATCTGGAGTCAGGAAGATCTGAGTTCAATTCTGGCCTCATATTTACCAGCTATGTAACCCAGGACAGTTGGAGAAGAAAATGGCGAACCACTCCAGTATCTTTGCCAAGAAACCCCCATGGACAGTACTGATGAGTTATGGTCCATGGGGTCACAAAAAGCTGAGCAATTGAACAACTCCCTAACTCCAGACCCGGAGCTCTATCTAACAAGTGAGCCCCTCTCCTGGGTTTCTTCACTGCTTTTGCTGTCAGGGTAGCAGGGTAGCAGATAAAGTGAAAATGCTTCCAAAAGTCAACCGAGGTCACTGGAGCCATGCAAAGTACACATACATGGTTGGGAGGGAGATGGGGGTTGGGGGAAAACCAGCTGATCCAATCTCAGGCCGTTTCATTTTAAGACTCACTGTGCTGCCAAGGAAGCAACACTGGACATGGAAGCAGAAAGCCTATGGCCAAATCCCAGCTGGGGAATTGGCTACCTATGTTAATTTTAGTCTTTGCTTAAGCACACTGGGCCTCCATCTTTTCATGTGTAAAAAGAAAGGGAAAAAAACCTCAGAGTTAAAGGTCTCTCCAAGATCTCCATTTACAACCTTCTTATTCATTCACTCCTCTGTTTTCCTCAGTGCCTACAAATACAATAAGTAGCAATCAAGCTTCTTGTTATCAGATTGCCACATTAGAAGACAGGAAACGGACAGGGGAAAATGTGAGACGTTTAGAGGTTTTGTTTTTTTTTAAGTGCAAACCTGATGTTTTTTAATGCAACAATAATAACTGATAGGTACATAGCACATATGTAGTATAGAAGGCTTACAAAGTGTTTTCCATATTATAAGCCGACAAGGATTGTAATGCGATTTTATTATTCTCATTTTACAAATGAGCAAACTCAAATATAGAGAGAAGAAATGATTTCCTGTATCTAGTAAGTAAAATCTCTGGGACTCAAAAACAGGCCATCTAAGTCTACTGTTGTTTCCACAATATTTGTCAAAACTCTACAAGCTAAATCCATCCTAAGTAATCAATAATCAATCAATTAATTGGCATTAATTAAGTGCCTGCTATACCAAATATGCTAGGCACTGGAGATAAGTTTGTGTCGTTTATCATTTCAGTCATTTCTGACTTTTCATGACCTCATTTGGGGTTTTCTTGGTGAAGAGATTGGAGTGGTTTGCCATTTCTTTTCCCAGGGATGTAAATATAATACAAAGAATGAAATAATCCCTACATACATGGAGCATATAGTAAAAAGTGAAGTTCTATATATTGTTCAGGGAGCTTGCAGGTAGCTACAGTGTACTGAAAGACCTGAATTCAAATCCAACTTCAGACATCTGCTGGTATGATCCTTCAATTCTGATGAGTTTCCTCGTCTATAAGATGGGGATAATTACAGAATGTACCTCATAGGAGTGATGTGAAGATCAAATTATTTAATAGGAATAAAGCATTCTGCAGACATAAAAGCACTGTATAACTACTAGGTATTGTTATTATTTATATTTCAGAGCATGAATAACAGGAAGGACAAAACTAACAGACAGATCTGTATTTACTTGTAAATCGTTAAAGGGAAGACTTCCAGCAGCTATCAGGAGGAAGACAGCACTGTGGAGAGAAAGACAATGATTAGAGACAAGGTGAAGTGCACCAAAGACCACCCCTCATCAATCTTTCCAAGTTCTGGTCTCAATCCACATTACTTGGGCAGCTTTTCTGTCAGGGTAGCAGGGTAGCAGATAAAGTGAAAATGCTTCCAAAAGTCAACCGAGGTCACTGGAGCCATGCAAAGTACACATACATGGTTGGGAGGGAGATGGGGGTTGGGGGAAAACCAGCTGATCCAATCTCAGGCCGTTTCATTTTAAGACTCACTGTGCTGCCAAGGAAGCAACACTGGACATGGAAGCAGAAAGCCTATGGCCAAATCCCAGCTGGGGAATTGGCTACCTATGTTAATTTTAGCCTTTGCTTAAGCACACTGGGCCTCCATCTTTTCATGTGTAAAAAGAAAGGGAAAAAAACCTCAGAGTTAAAGGTCC
Organism: Antechinus flavipes; assembly: GCF_016432865.1. Classification (NCBI taxonomy): domain Eukaryota; kingdom Metazoa; phylum Chordata; class Mammalia; order Dasyuromorphia; family Dasyuridae; genus Antechinus; species Antechinus flavipes. Next base: position 495,020,789 of record NC_067398.1, on the reverse strand, counting down.
CTCCAAGATCTCCATTTACAACCTTCTTATTCATTCACTCCTCTGTTTTCCTCAGTGCCTACAAATACAATAAGTAGCAATCAAGCTTCTTGTTATCAGATTGCCACATTAGAAGACAGGAAACAGACGGGAAAATGTGAGACATTTAGAGGTTTTGTTTTTTTTTAAGTGCAAACCTGATGTTTTTTAATGCAACAATAATAACTGATAGGTACATAGCACATATGTAGTATAGAAGGCTTACAAAGTGTTTTCCATATTATAAGCCGACAAGGATTGTAATGCGATTTTATTATTCTCATTTTACAAATGAGCAAACTCAAATATAGAGAGAAGAATGATTTCCTGTATCTAGTAAGTAAAATCTCTGGGACTCAAAAACAGGCCATCTAAGTCTACTGTTGTTTCCACAATATTTGTCAAAACTCTACAAGCTAAATCCATCCTAAGTAATCAATAATCAATCAATTAATTGGCATTAATTAAGTGCCTGCTATACCAAATATGCTAGGCACTGGAGATAAGTTTGTGTCGTTTATCATTTCAGTCATTTCTGACTTTTCATGACCTCATTTGGGGTTTTCTTGGTGAAGAGATTGGAGTGATTTGCCATTTCTTTTCCCAGGGATGTAAATATAATACAAAGAATGAAATAATCCCTACATACATGGAGCATATAGTAAAAAGTGAAATTCTATATATTGTTCAGGGAGCTTGCAGGTAGCTACAGTGTACTGAAAGACCTGAATTCAAATCCAACTTCAGACATTGCTGGTATGATCCTTCAATTCTGATGAGTTTCCTCGTCTATAAGATGGGGATAATTACAGAATGTACCTCATAGGAGTGATGTGAAGATCAAATTATTTAATAGGAATAAAGCATTCTGCAGACATAAAAGCACTGTATAACTACTAGGTATTGTTATTATTTATATTTCAGAGCATGAATAACAGGAAGGACAAAACTAACAGACAGATCTGTACTTACTTGTAAATCGTTAAAGGGAAGACTTCCAGCAGCTATCAGGAGGAAGACAGCACTGTGGAGAGAAAGATAATGATTAGAAACACGGTGAAGTATTTCACACCCTCCCTAGTTATGGTGAGGGAGAGGGCACCAAAGACCACCCCTCATCAATCTTTCCAAGTTCTGGTCTCAATCCACATTACTTGGGCAGCTTTTCTGTCTGGGGATGGAAAGTTGCAATGATAAATTTGACAAGAGGGAGCTGAACACCTAAAGATCTATCGCCTACTAGCAGATCCTCAGGAAAACAAATGATTGGAGACCAAAAAAAAAAAAACAAACCCAAACAAACCCAAGAAGATGGGGCTGGCTGCGTCTTCATTTTTTCAGAGCATTTTTTGCATAACCCATCACCAAATGCTATATCTTTCAATCCTTTACTGATTTTAAATAATTGTTTTATTAGACTAGGGGTTTTTAACCAGGGATATAAATGGCCAGATTTTAGGAGGCTTGTGAGCTATGATTAAAAAAACAAAATAAACCAACACTAATCTCCAATTGAAAAGAATTATTTCAACAGGGAGGATGACTTCAGAAAAAACTGGGAAGACTTAAACAAATTGATTCAAAGTGAAATGAGCAGAACCAGGAAAACATTGTACACAGTAATAGCAATATTGTAATGATGAATGGCTTAACAAATGAAAGACTTAGCTACTCTGATCAAGATTGTTATCTGAGACAATTCCAAAGGATCTATGATGAAAAATGCTAGCCATCTCCAGAGAGAGAACTGATGAACTTGGAGTGCATACTGAAACATACTTTCTTTTTCTTGTAGGCTTTTTTGTCTGTGTTTCCTTTTGCAACATGGCTAACATGGAAATATATTTTGCATAACTTTACCTGTATATGTTTTACATAACTTTACATGTAAAATTGATATATTATTTCCCTTCTCAAGAAGTGGGGGAGGTCATGATGAGAAGAAGAGAAATGGGAACTTGAAATTTTTCAAAATGAATGTTAAAAGTTTTTATATGTAATTGAGAAATATTTAATGAAATAAATAAAAACATTTTTAAAAGAAAATTATCATTTCCCTCAATTATGAATTTTTTAAAAAGATTATTCTGAGGAGGTCTCTATTACTGTGACGAGACTGTCAGAAAGGTACATGATTCAAAAAAAAAGAGTTAAGAACCCTTGTTCTGTGATTGCACATTCATAAGCTATTTCAAATTGTTTATTACCAGAGAGAGAGAAAGGGAAAAGGAGAGAGAGAATTTAGAACTCAAATTTTTTTTAATAAATGTTAAAAATTATTTTACATGAAATGGTGGGAAAATAAAATATTAAAGTGGGGGAAATGCTTGTTCTAGACTGTAAGCTTTACAATCACAGGTAACTTCAACTTCCTTAAACTTCATAAACCCACTTTCAAAAGCCTAACACTACTGTGTTTGTGCACAAAGTAGGTGTCTTGTAAATGTTTACTTGTAACTGAATTTTTGAACTACTAACTAGCCAGGAAAAAGGCTTTTGCACTACATCTACAAACCCTGATTTAATCAAGCAAATTAAATATCCCAAGCATGTTATAAAAGGAGATTTTGACCAGCAGTGAAAAGCTGTAAAGGTGTAGTCATTTTAAATCAGTAAAGACTAAGTTAATTGTTAGTTATAGTTACTGAAGGAATGCATATTAAGAATCTCCCCTCAAAATGATAATGTTCTCAATTTATATTTTGGAAAGAAAATGTTCTTTGTTTTACAGAAAGTTGATATTCCACAAATGATCTAAATTGTTTCAATTTTGACTTCCCTTTGGTTCTTATTTCATTTCCTCCATGTTTTCTTTATCCAAACTTCCTTAATTTCCCAAAATCTCTCTTGATATACAATCTTGGTTTAGAGAAGATACAGAGGAGAATAACCAAGATTATCATATAACATCATCATAATAATAATAACAGCACCTGCTATGTGCCAGGCACTGTGCTAAATGCTTTGCAAATATTATCTAATTTGTTCTTCATAACAGGCCTGAGAGGTGTTATCATTCCCATTTAATAATTGAGTAAACTGAGGCATTAGCCCCTAATGGCTTGTTAATATCTGAGGTAGGATTTGAACTCAGGTTTTCCTGACTTCAGATGAAGTAAGTTTATTCACTGTACCATCTAGAATTGCAAAAATCCTTAAACATGAAAAGGAAGGTCCTGGGATAACATTCAGCCTTTGAATGAGAAGGCCCTCCAGTGTTGAGGAATCCACCCCTGAGATGTCTAAGTCTTCAAGAGCAAGATATCTGTTTTAGTTTTTGTATCCCCTGTCCTTGTATCCACAGGGCTTATCCACACTCAATACATTTTTTTTTAAATTGAATTGGATAGCTTTCATTGTTAGGAAGTGTTCCAAGTAAAATCTGCCTCTCTGTAAGTCCCAACCATTTCCTCAGATTCTAATAGACTTAATATCTTCGAAGGTCTCTTTCAGCTTTAAAACTGAGACCTTCCAAAGGACATCCCTTCAAACACATGAAGACTACTACCATGTCCCACCCCCAAATTTCTGCTCTTCTAAGTTCCAGTTCCTTCACTGATATTTTATATGTCACAGTTTCTAGATTCCTCACTATCCTGATTGCTCTTCTCTGGACGTATTTCAGCTAGGTGGTGCAACAAGAATCAAGACAACAGAAGTTCAAATCCAAGGAAATACTGTGTGAGCCTGGGCAAGTCATTCAATCACAGTAACACCATCAGTGTCTTTTACCTAAAATGTTGTATTTAGCATTAAACACAACATTCCCATTGTGACCTGACCAGGGCAGAAGGCAGAAAGACTTTCACCTTGTTTTGGACACTAGGACCCATTTAATGTTATATATGATATTGTTATAATGTTATATATGAAAATAATAATATAATACTGTTATAATGTGATAGTGGTGAGTAAATTTTTAGCTGCTATATTGCGTTGTTGGTATATATCAAATTTGCAATCCAATAAAATCCAGGGTTTTTATTTTCATACAAAGTGCTTGATGCTCATGCAGTAGATCTTTTTCAATGCTATAGGAATTTATATTTCCTTGTATTAAATTTCAGTTTTCTGGTATGGGCCATTGCTCCAGCCTGTTGAGATACTTGGGGATCCTGTCTTTGATTTCCAGCATATAAACTATTTTTCCAGGTTCATGTTATCAGCAAATTTGATAAGCAGCTGTGACTCTGCTAATGAGGCAGCTGTCCCGCTGGAGGGGGTCCTGCTCATGCTCTGGCATCCAAGAGGGAATGGGCATCTCTCAGGCTGCTTTTAGGAGCCCAAGAGGGTGACTCACTCTTAACTGCATATTTGAGCTTCTGTTCATTCTCCTACAGGGAACATCAAGTTGTTTCTTTCCCTGAACAAATAACACAAAAAACCTGGCTGCATAAACTAGAGGAGCCACGGGCTGGGTTGCACAGTAAATAGCAAAGCCTTCCTTGCACTGTTGAAGATCCTGGCTAAGCTTCCTGAAGATTTTGAATGAGAGTTGGGAGGAGCAATTTTTCAATCAACTAATGTTATGTTTCCTTGTTAGGTGAATGCTCCTCCCCAAATATGCTTTGGTCCTATAGTACAGCTTGGGCTTAGAGTTAATTGACCTGTTCCTCTCAGCACCATGAATCCATAGTAACTATTTCCTATTATATAAGATTTGTCGGTCAAAAGATATCCCAAGTCAAAGGGATTGTGTCTGAGTCTCTTCTCAGCCTCACTATGAGAGGAAGGAGCTCCCCCTTAGTCTCATGATGAGGGCTTCAGCTTGCTTATGATGTACTTTTATTTATCCTGCAATTCCTGCATTTTTGTTGGATTGTGCCAGCTATGAGAGTGTCTGTTGGGTCAAACAACAAAGTGATAAAGATTTTTAAAACTGGCAAGAAAAATTGATAAGCAGGTCATCTAGGCCTTCATCTAAATCGCTGATAAGCAGAAAGGACCAAGGACACATTATTCCTTCCAAGCTGACAAAAATACACGTTGTAAATAGAACGTAAATTACTCTGAGTCAAAACAGTCAGAAGTCAGAGATCTGGATCACATTCGTTCACTCAACAAAATGGTAACTGCATGTAGAACACAGTAAGGTTTGGAAAAGATAAGAAGTTTAATACTAAAGACTTAGTGGAACTTAGAGTCTAGGAACAGTAGTCTATGACACTACAGGGTAGCTAGGTGGTACAGCATCAGGCATGGAGTCAGAAGAACTGGGTTCAAATCTAGTTTCAGACTCTTACTAGCTGTGTGACCCTAGAAAACTCGCTTAATTCTATTTGCCTCAGTTTCCTTTTCTGTAACATGAGCTGGAGAAGAAAATGGCAAACCTCTTCAGTATCTTTGTCGAGAAGAGTCAGACGTGGTTGTATAATACCTAATACTATAATGTAATGAATCATGTATGTATGTTGTGTTATAGAATTACATTTTATCATAAACTATAATAAAAAGATTATACATAAGCACATTGAAAGATCTGTGATAAGGTTTAAGAGATTAGCAGAGAGAAGGGTTATAACTGACATGGATCTTAATGTATGTGCAGGAATTCAGATGAAGACAGAGATGACACTTAAAGCAAATTAAAGCACTTGGAAAACATGGGAAGGTTTAGGGGACAAAGTAGTTCAGTTTGTTTCCGGTAGAGCATTCTTGGACGTGAGTAATATGAAATGAGATTGGAATGGCAAAGTGGGGACAATAGAGAATCTTGAATTCTGGAAGAAGAAAAAAAAAATAGTCTAAATTCTCCTAAATACAGGAGTTACTAAAAAAAAAATTTTGAGCATTGTAATTTCAACCTATAATTCAAGCCTATAATTCAAGTCTAAATCTAAATAGGTAGGAATTTTCCTTCTCCAAAAACCTAATAAGAAATTACCAGGAAGTTTGCTTAGGTTTATGGTGTGAGGTCCCAAAGAACCGGATACAACTTAAAACAACTAAACAACAACAATAGGATGAAAGACGTGATATCTCTATAAGACTTTCAGTGTTGTTTTTAAACCCAATTATATAGAACCGTCTGGACCTACTCAGCAGTCTATCATCTCAAAGAACCGTTGCCATCCTAATAGAGTGCTCTCAATTCAAGGCTAGGGAGGAAACGAGGGAAAGAAGGATAGCTTTGGAGTCAGAAGAACTCAGTTTGAATTTTGACTTTATTTGTGTGACCCTGGACTAGGCAACTAATCTTGGGGGGAGTCTCAATTTCCTCATCTGTAAAACGAGGGGGTTGGACCAAATGACCCCAAGATGCCTTCAAGTAATCATCCTTCAAAGAGAAAGAGCACCCCCTTGTGGATGTCAAGGCAATCCCTAAATATGATCTCCTTTGATCCTCATTAGAAATCGACACTACTCACTTTGCAATAGGAACAGAAGGGCCTGCTCAGAGAGTTTAAGGCACTCATCAGTGGTCACTAGATTTTTTTTCCAAACAAAAAGTGCTTGAGGCTTGTGCAATGGATCTTTTTCAGTACTGTAGGAATTCTCACCCTCTTGCATTAAATTTCAGCACAATCGTTTGGCCCATTGCTCCAGTCTGTTGAGATCTTTGGGGATCCTTTCTTTGATTTCCAGCATGTGAGCTGACACTTACTAGTAAATGTTAGAATCTAGATTTGAATCCAGGGTTTAACTGACTCCAGATCAGTTCTCTTAAAAAACAGGCTTTGAAGAATGGTCTTTACTTAAGATGGAAAATATCATCTGCTTTCTACAAAGAACTATGGAGACTGCACAGATCAAAGCATGTTATTTTCACTTTTTTTGTTTGTTTTTTTCTCTCATAGTTTTTCCCTTTTTGTTCTGATTTTTCTGAATTACAGAACGTAACTAATATAGAAATATATTTAAAATAAAAAAGAATGGGCTTCATCTCTTAAAGGGTACTAGAATGGCCATGCATGTGAAAGAGCAAGAGAATAATTAAAAATATGTCAATAAGTGTATGATAATACAGTCAGGCAGTCAATATAGTCAATAAATAAGGTCAAATGGGGCCGGAGTTGTCATGGAAGGCTTTACAAATGCTAAACATTAATCTAGAGCATTGGACTTGAAATCTAAAAACAGGCTTTGAATCCAACGCCAAACACAATTTCCCAGAGATTCAGTTTCCTTATCTGAAAAATGGAAATAATACTTGGACACTTGCCATCGTTGGGAAAGAAGTGCTTTATAAACCTTAAAGAACTATTTAAAATGTGAATTGTTGAAAGAAGAAAAAATTGACTTAAGTATAGGCTAGATAGAAAGGGGAAAATTTATTAGTAAGTTTAGTAATAATAGTAGCATTGACAAAAATGATAATAGCTACTTGATTTTGTGCATATGCAAAAAAAATACTACTTCTATAAAATATAGTATATGCCCTCCTTGTTCCTAGGTGATAAATTCCCATGGATGAAAGTCAACATATAAAATGTTTCCTCCACCAAAATCTTAAATGGATATTTTTAAGCTTTGCTTTGAAGTCTGAGTGGTGGATTGAAAGGGGAAAGATAACCAGAAAAGGAAGCAGATAGGTCAAATTGGATTGCTGACTTGATTTCTACATTTCTGTCTTTTAATACAGTAAAAGAATGGGAGAAATGCCTGTAGCTCATGGGGGGAATCCTCTATAGAAGATCGATGGAAGTATAAAGAAGAGAAGGACATAAGAATAGAAGGCAAGGAAGGGTTTTGATCGGTAGCAGAAGAAGCGCCCAGTCTAATGATCATGGGATCATCCAAACATGGCATAAAATGCTTTAGTCAGCTGCCCACTTTTCTTCTCATTGTTCTTTGGCAGTCCTCAGCTAAATCTTTTCACTACATCTGGAAGAACGTAGCAACAATTAGATGTTACAGGTCTTTAACGCCTCTCTGTAATTCCTATTAATCTCTTTTAATAAGAAGGGTGTGCCTGGAATTCTGGGAATTCTATACCTCCCTGCCTTAGTAACAATGGGGAGGGAGGGAGAAGGAGAGGTTCATGCTGGACCTGGACTAGGGAACAGTAGGCAATGCAATGTCTGAAACCACCGATTTTAAATCCCTGAATCTGGAAGAAAACTTCAGTTTCCTTGCAGAGTTCATTGAAGAACAAGTGCATGGGAGCTGGTTAAATGAAGTCCTTCCTGGGTTGGAACAACAAAATGGCAAAACCAGAAAGGACTTTGGGGATCAATTGGTCCAACCTCTTATTTTAGAGACAAGGAACCAGAGGCAAAAGGTTTAGATTCCTAGCTTGTGTCCTGGTTTCCTGTCCCCTGGCTATATTTCCAGCACTCTTTCCATATGGTCACACTGGTTATTTACAAAGTGGTAATTAACCAAATTTTTTTTACTAAATTTTACTACATTCTAAAGATGTTCCTTTTATTTGTATTTTACCTCTACATCACTATACCACAATTGCTGTTGTTCCCTCATATCTGACTTTTTGTGGCCCTATATGGGATTTTCTTGGCAAAAATACTGGATTAGTTTGCCATTTCCTTCTCCAGCTCATTTTACGCATGAGGAAACTGAGGCAAACAGTGTTAAATGACTTATCCATGGTCATATAGCTAATAAGTATCTGAGACTGGATTTGAACTCGGGTCTTCCTGACTCCCTCTATCACTGCAACACCTAGCTACTACCCCCCATTCGACAAGAGCAAAAATGTGACTCAGGTATCCCCTTTATCTCACTCCCAAGAAGAATTATCTAATAAATCTTTGGAGAAAAAAATAATAAAATGATAAAATTACATGAACAGTATGAAAGATAATAAGATTTCCACATATAAAATGCTAGCATCCATAATTCATTAACTGCTCTGTTCTAGTGTGACAAATACAAATATTTATTCTGGATCAAAGTTAACATGACTGTTCAGTTTTAGAATCAGTAACTTCTTGACTTACCTCCAGATTTTTGCAGGAGATGTAAGCTGGAAGAAAAGAGAGAAGACTCAAAATAAATGAATTCAAAATTGTAATGAAAGAAGGCATTAATAAAGGAGGTTTGAAATAATATTATACAATGAAATTTAGTGAAGCTTTTGAATGGGCAGAAGAATGAGTCAGATGTTTGGGGATAAGCCACGTCAACATAACCTTTCTGTGTTTACAAATCAAGATTTTTCTGATTTGTTTTGTTTTTACTATTAATTATGATACTCACATAGCATTTCTATCACTGTTTCTACCCATGTAAAGCACTTACCCATTCAGTCAACAAGCATCTATTAATTATTAATTAAGAGTATCAGGCACTGTGCTGAGTGCTGGAAATACAAAGAAAAGAAAGAGGGGAAAGCTCCATTTCCTGCCCAGAAGGAGCCCAGAAATAACATGTAAACCAGTATGTACAAACCACCTATAAACAGGATAAATCAGAGAAATCAAAAGAGGGAAGGCACTGGAATTTAAGGATGATCAGAAAAGGCTTCTTGTAGAAGGTGGGATTTTAGCTGGGACTTGGAAGAAGACAAGGAAGCCAGGAGATGGAGATAAAAAAGGCAAGCATTCCACGAATGGGAGACAGAGAAACTGCTGAAAGCCAAGATAGAGTGTCCTGTGCAAAGAACTGCCAGGAGGCCAGTGCCACTGGATCAAAGTGTATAGAAGAAAATAAGATAGAAGAAGACTAGAAAGGTAAGAGGTGGTCAATTTATGAAGGTCTTTAAAATCCAAACATAAGATTTTGTATTTGATCCCTGAAGGAAACAAGAAACCACTGCAGAATAAATGACAGGGGCAAGGAGGGGAGGAGAAATGATGTGGACAAACTGAGTTTTAAAAAGATCCCTTTAATAGCTAAAAGAGAATGGATATACAATGAAAAATGGAACCAATATTTCAGAATCCTAAACACACAAACACACTTATGTAAGAAAACAAATTAAAATATGTTCAACTCCCTATCCAAATAAATTTATTTTTATCGAAAAAAATCTTTTAAAAATTTAGTTGATTAGAGTAATATAACATGAATCTTTTGTTGGTTGTAATGGTTAACTTAAGATTTCACATGAAACTAAAAAAAAGGTTTTAATGGTTGTTGTGGGGTTATAGAAGGAGAATCTTATAAATTTCACTATCCCATTTAAAACAAAAAACAACTACAATAACAACAATTTTGATTTTATCATTGTAAGGAATTCCCTTCATTAATGTGATCCTATGTCTGCTGATCAGACCAAGAACACTTATTATTACTTGTCACTGCCACCTGGTGGCAGTATATCCAAATTGCAGGGACAGGTTTTTGTGACAAAGATACAAACCTATTAATGGGAAATGAGAAATTTATATCACATGGGGAGAGGGAATCTAAAATATATGCTATTAAGGTAAAGCTATTTGTTATTCTATAATTATCTATATAACTGTCCCTTGAGTATAACATACCAATAGAACCACAATATCTCAATAAATACACCCAACAACACAAAAGTTTGGCTAAAAGGGGAAAGAAGCAGAGCTCTGATGTTCATTTTGGCTGTGAATTTAAAATATTCCTGAGTTACAATTCACCTATAGGTAATAGGTCTGCTTTTTCAGGGCATGAGTTGGTAAATTTCATCTTTTAAGACAATAAAATCAACCCAATGACTAAAAATTCTTTTAATTTCCAGAAGGGAACTCTTTGCTTTTAGATAAACTTTCAATCAAATGACTTCAGAAATAGAACAAGGAATGAGCAAAGGAATTAACTATGTTGCTACGCAAGAAATAACATTAATTACCCACTTCTCTTTGTGCAGATAGCAAGTTAGGCAGGTAAGTAGATCAATTAATCCCTTCAAGCTAAATTCTGTACTTCAGAATCCTATGGGGGAAAAAGGAATACATGTCTTCTAGCCATGAAGGAATGACACATGCTGGAGACACTATGATCATCACAATACCTCAGTCCTCAAGCTATGTCGTGTGTAAAGAGACTGATCCCACAACAAGGCGTATATAAACATCGTATTCTCTTTTAAATTAGTATGAACTTTTGTAATGAAGTTAAATGTATAAAAAGAAGGAATAAAAACCTAAGCCTAAACAAGAATGGTGGGAAGGAGAGGAGGGGCCGAGCCGAACCCTCTCTGTAAATAAAACATTTCATTCCAATGAAACTCTCGTTTCCCAAAAGAGTAAAAACTTGATCCTTGAAACTGGTGACTATAGACAGGTAACACAAAGCATGGACTACAACTGCATTCTTGATTGCATTTATAAACCTCTTTTCTGTCTAAACAGAACCCATTTGCATAATTACTTACTTCTTTTGAAATGCACTTCTGATACAGAAAGACAATAACTTCCGAAGCATTGTGTAAGGTAAAGAACACAGGAATGGACTGGGGGGAAAAAAGAAAGTGACCATCAGAAATCAGTACATTTTCCAGCAATGTTCCTAGTATAAGGCATTTGATTTTTATTCTTAAGAAAAAGTCAGTAAGTTTAACAGAAATGGAGGATCTTCTAGCACAACACTCATATACCCTTGTTTATGACAAGACATCATAAGCTTTTATTTATATTGGAGGCTTTCTTTCTCACCAACTAGTAAAGAAAAGACCGGAGTCCTATGTTACTCTGTAAATTCAAGTCACCAGAAGCTCCCAAGTTCATTTGCTCTTCCTTCTAAAGTAATTTGTGGAGATTATTATTTCCAGCCACTCTGAAATTCAAAATCCTATAAAGACTATGTAGCCATTACCACTAATGTAAATTTTGCTAAACCATTTCAGGCAGGAAAGGATACTGGAATCAATGTCAGAATAATTCCTAGATTTAAGTGCTAACTCTTTAAGCAAGTCACTTTACTTATTAAGCACCCACCCCTTTTTTTATCCAGACCTGTGATGTCATTGGTATGTGAAACTTCCAGAATGGAAATTGCCTCCACCAAAGCAGATCAATAACTCATTTGTAATTTATGCCCGAGACACTAAGAATTTAACTAATTTACCCCCAGTGACATAGTCAGTATCTGTCAAAGGGAGAATGCAACTCCTAACAATAAAACATCTTTCTGTCCCCCGTGTTATATCTCTCTTCTGAGCTTTGATTAATAATAAATAAAATTAAATCTTTATTTCTTTGGTTTATCGATCTCAAAATCAGCTACACAGTGTGTACAGTTTCAAGTCAAAGATTTCAACTTATTAAAGGTAGCACTAAACAGAAAAATCACTTGAAGAAAAAGAAAGTTAAAATACAATTCTAGCTCTTATCAGATGAAATTCTTACAGAAAACATGTTAGAAAAGTATTCAGTCTACAATCCAGGTTAAGGAATAACCTAAATTTAGGAATCCCAACACATTCCTAAATATCTTCCAGTAATTTTAAGCACTCTAATACTCCTATACTTCAATTTACTGGCTATGTGACCAGAGATCTCATCCCAATGTTTATGATAGAAATCTACTAGACAGTTTGGCTGGGAGGTAAGAGAAATTCTGGTTATATAATTTGTCAGCATTGGGATAGAGAAAGAATCCATTCCTGTCCCCTATCAAAGAGAGAAAGTCTGCCTCAAGGAAGGTGATGAACAGATAATAGAAGGATTAGAGTCAGTCTCCTGACCTGCTTTTTTTCCCCCCAAGATAATGGGGGTTAGGTGACTTACCTAGGATCACACCTCTAATAAATGTCAAGTGTCTGAACTGAAATTTGAATTCAGGTCCTTCTGACTCCAAAGCCAGTGCTCTATCCATTTCATCACTTTGCTTGCCTCCTCCCACCCTCCAGTTCTACTTCTAAAAACAAATCGAAATGATGTCTCATACTATTTCTGCTACTCTGATAAGAACAAATAAAATAATTAATAAACATTTATTAAGTGTCTTCTATTTGCCAGAAATTTAAACTGGGAATAGTCCCTAAGGATGAAAGTGATATAAGTCATAAGACATGACAGATAAACAATAACAAGTGATATTAAAAATTTACATTAAGTTTCCCCGATAAAGGCTTTTTTCCCTCAAATATATGTGGAACTGAGTCAAATTTTTAAAAAATAAAAACCATTCTCCAATTGATAAATTGTAAATCAGAAAAGAAATCAAAGATATCTAATACTTATATGAAAAAATGCTCTAAATCATTACTAATTAGAGAAGGATAAATTGAAGCAATTGGGAGTTACCAACTCACACCTATCAGAAATAATAAATGCTAAAAGAGATGAGGGGAAATAGTTACACTAATCAACTGTTGGTGGAGTTGTGAACTAGTCTAATCATTCTAGAGAGTAATTTGAGATTCTGCCCAAAGAGTTACCCAGCAATACAAGCACTAGGCATGTATCCCAAATATATCAAAGAAAAAGGAAAAGAATCTACATGTGCAAAAGTATTTTTGTGCTGGCAAAATATTACAGATTGAGAGGATGCCAATGAATTAGTAACTGAACAAATTGGGGTAAGTAGTTGTGATGAATTACAATAGGGCTATAAGAAATGACAAGAGGGATAGTTTCAGAAAATCACGGAAAGATCTTTATGAATTGATGCAAGGTGAAGTGAGAAGAACCAAGAGATTATTGTACACATTATAACAGCAATATTGCAACTGATCAACTGTGAAAGACAATGCTACCCTAATCAATGATCCAAAATGATTCCAAAAGACTGGGGACAAAAAATGCTATCTACATCCAGAGAAAGAATTAAAGTAGTTTGAATGCAAATTGAAGTATCATTTTCTTACTTTATTTGTTTTACTTTTTATTTTGTGATCTGGCTAATATGGAAATGTTTTATGTGATTTCACATGTATAATTGATATCATTGTTTGATTTCTCAGCAGGTGGTAGTGGATGGTGTCTAATCCACAGATCCCTATCTTTTACTGGAACAGTATAACATACTTTATCAAAAGCTTTGCTAACTTGGAATTATAAATGTCTGTATCTTGACCCAAAAATGTCACTGTTAGATATATATCCTATTGACAAAAAGAAAAGGATCAAATACATCATACATACTTAGTATTTATAGGATCACTTAACAAAAAAAATATGACTAAAAAAATGAACACTGCAAAATTGAAAAGAACAAGGTTAGCCCCAAAGAAAAGATATGAGAAGATACTTACTTTTACTCCTTTGCAGTCTACAGATATAGAACATGGAATAAGGTTTTTTTTTAATGTATTGATCAATCTGTTTAATGATTTTTTTTAATCTTCCTCTTTTTCTTTAAAAAAAAAAACTTTCTTTGTTAATAGGAACTATGCCCTGGGAAGAGGAGGCTATACAGGGAGAAATCTAGGTGATGTTAAAGCAAAAATATTATAAAACTAGATAGAAACCTATTTTTAAAAAAGTTTTGCTAAAATCTAGGTGAACTATATTCAAAGCATTCCCTTCATCTACCACTTTAATAATCCCATCAAAAAAAGAAAAAAGGTTAGACTGGTATGACCTATTCTTGATCAATCTATGCTGGCTCTTTGTATCAGCAATCTCTTTACTGTCCTGTTCTAGAATTTCCCCAGAAATTAAATTTAAGCTCATTGGTCTACAGTTTTCAGATTTCATTCTCACTTTTAAAGAGAGAACATTTTCCTTTCTTCAATCCTAAACTTTCTGTTTTCTTCAGTTTTCAATGATCTTTCAAATATCATGCACAGTGGCTTAAATAATCACATCTACTTATCTCAGAATCTGATGATGTAGTTTTTTAGGGATAAGGGATCTGCATTTATAAATGGAAGCTTACTATCTATCTCTCCTTTTCTGTCTTGAGTTTCACTTCCCTATTAGTCGATTTTGTTCCATTATTTAAAGATTGTTACTTCTCCTCAGCAGATACAAGTGCAACAAATCTCAATGAGATTTGAGTATTTCTTCACTCCCTCCCCTTCTTTCCCTCCCTTCCTTCCCTTCATCTGTCCCTCTCCCCTTCCCTCTCTCCTTTCTCTGTCTCTGTTTCTCTTTCTATATCTTTCTCTCTCTCATCAATGATCTCAAAACTAGGTGGTAGGAAATACTCAACAGACTAACATATGAATATAATACAATATCGTTATGCTAAAAGAAAGACATTTTCAGACAAACATAGAAAGGCTTGTATGAACTGATACAAAATAAAATAAGCAAAAGCAGAACAATTTAAACTAGAATATCAATGTTATAAAAAAAGAGCCATTTTGAAAGACTTTTAATGGACAGCAATGATTCCACAGGACTGATAATGAATAATGCTACCTATCTCCTCATAGAGGTAAGGTACTCAGGATACCAAAGGAAATTTACAGTTTGACTATGTTAATATCCAAATTAGTTTTACTTGACTACACATTTTTGCTATAGGAGAGTTTTTTCCCTTTTTTTCCTTTTTCAGTGGGAAGTAGGGAAAAGTGAGCTAAAAAATATAAATGCCTAACAAATGAAAAAATTCAATAACCAAATATAAAAATGAAAAGTCAACTAACTGAGCAGCTCTCCTTCTATTTACTCTAAGCAAAAATCCCACCTACATCTAGTCCTTTTAGATGTTCTTCTTCCTTCTAATTTGTCTAAAAAAAACCAAAACACCCTTTTGTGGTCCTTAACTTCCTTTGCCAGTCTTAGCTCATTCTGAGTTTTACCATTCCTGACATTATTTTTACATGACATTACCATTCATATTCATTGTCTATTATCTAGACATTTCTATTTGTGTCCATTTCTTTTTCAAATGTAAATTATATGATTACTTTCCCATGTATCCAAATTGATCTCTTGAAACAAACCTGATTTTCCTTCCTCAATGGAATTGTTTCTTTTTATATTTTCAAGGGGGAAAAAAAAGGTCTTACATTTGTGTGTGTGTGTGTGTGTGTGTGTGTGTGTGTGTGTGTGTGTGTGTGTGTCCTGCTTCTTTAGCTAACTTCATCTAAAGCATTTTATTTCATGGGATCCTATCTTTCTTCTGAACTCCGAAATCTGCTTTCCCCAAATCTAACCTGCACATCAGACTATATGCAGATTTATAATCATAAGTTCTAGGATGGAGTGGTTACATTCTCCTACCCCTATACTCCCACCACCACCCCTACAGTACCTATCATTTTCACACCCATCAAAATTATCTCTTACTGGATCTTTCCCCCCTTGAAGTATAAAATTATCAACAAAGCAAGTAAAGAAGATACTGGTCATTCTACATTTGGAAGAAAGAGTTCTAACAAATGTCCGGATAATTGAAGTCCTCATCACTACTCTATAATATCGGTGCTAAGCCTATAATGTTTTCCAAACTCATCTATTTCCTCTTTCGGTCCAAGTAAACATTAAGTATAACCCAATGACTAAATCACTTCTGCTTCTGCCTTCTTTGACTTTTACCCAAATAATCTCTATCATATTTCATCATCTCTAATTCCTGGTTTCCATGATTTTTTAATTTTATAATTATTCCCATTTTATTATCCTCATTTTACAGATGAAGAAACTGAGGTCCATTGAGCTATAACTTATTTATCCAAAGTCACATTCTTAGGAAGTTTGTGAGTTAGGACTTTCAAAATCAGGCCTTCTAATTTCACCTCCTCTGTACATTCCAGTTATTGGGGATTTTGTTACAAAAGCCATTATTAGTCAAATATGGGTTGGATCAGATGCTTTCTCAGGTCCTTTCCAAGTCTGAGATTCTGTAACTTTGGTCTCAACTATCTTTTCCTTCTTCTAGTCCTTAATAAAATTCAACACAAATCTATTTTTAATAACTGCCATCATTTTATAAGGGTTGTATTAAATATTCAACATTTTTATATAATGTAAGAAGATAGCTTAAAAGCCAACTGCTTTCTTGAGTACTTCTCTGAAAAGGAAAGACTAGCTGACTATGTAAAAACAGGCTTAATTCCCCATCTGGACTCTGACTGAGCCTCCCACCCCCATCCCCACCCTACAACTTCAACTAGGACTTTCTGTTATGAGTATCTTGAGCCCTGCACCACACCACCTCCACAGGAGAAACACAATGGAAAATAATATTCAAGAGAATTTGACACCAAAATTTACATACTTGTCCTTAGTGGAGCCAACCTGCATTATGCAGCATTAGTTTTAGGAGCCATTTTTTAAGTGCCCTGGAGCCAGGCTCCAGTTTGCCCAGCTAAGTTAACTAACTCCACATGGGTTTCATCCTTTCTGTGGATTCTCACACACACCGCCCTGCTTCATTTGTTGAATGAGTTTGGTGCTGGAGAGTGTGAGAGAAATTAAGAAAGAGAGGAGGGGAGGGAGAGAAGGAGAAAAGGGGAGGAAAGAGAGAGAGAGGGAGAGGGGAAAGGAGGGAGGTAGGAGGAAAAGAGGGGGAAAGGGAAGAGGGAGGGAAAGGGGAAAAGGAAGGAAAGAGAGGGGGAGGGAGGAAGAGAAGGGAAAGGAGGGAGGTAGAAGGAAAAGAGGGGGAGAGGGAAGAGGGATGGAGGGGGGAAAGGGGAGGAAAGAGAGGGGGAGGGAGGGAGAGGGGAAAAGAGGGAGAATGGGAAGAAAAGAGGCGGAGAGGGAAAAGGGAGGGAGGGGGGAAAGAGGAGAAGGAGGGAGAGAAAGAAATAGGGGAAGAGGAAAGGAGAGGGAGGGAGAGGGAAGAAAAATGAAGAGAAGGAGGAGAGAGAAGGAAGAGAGAGAAGAAAGTTAGATTCTGAAGCTAGGAGAGCAAAATCAAAGGATAAGTGGAACAGCCAACCTTCCAGTCAGACTTGCAATACCCTGCTAAGTCCTGACCTTATCTTCCTGGAGCAGGAAAGTCCTCTGCTGTGAAGATCCAAAGTTACAACGACATCACCTGATACTTATACAATGGGAGTCTGGGTTCTTATTATCAACCTGCTCAAATTTCAGAATAGCCACAGAAGGAATATGATCCCCCAAGCTAAATCCTTGAAGGAAAACCATCAGAAGACTCAAAGTTGCTGGAAAATGTCACTTGGATTCGGATAAACAATAACTCTGGGAAATCCGTCCCCATAAAAGTAGTGCTTCCTGCACGTCCTGCCAGCTGTCTCGGGATGATGTTCGTCTCTGTAAGCCTGTTAAGTGCAGGAGGGTGAGGGAGAAGTACCTGGAGAGAAATCTTTTCTCTCTTCAGCAATCCTAACTGTTGCATCAGTCAGCTGTGGTTTATAGCAGCAGAGGGACTTCAGGGATAAAGAGACAAATTATTAGCATGAATCAGACCTGGCTTCAGGAGCCAGAGGTCTAGACAAAGGAGCAAGTTAGCGCTCCTCTCTTTATTCCATAAACTCAGACATTCCAACAACCAGTGACATCGCTAGAATAATGATTCCTTTAACTAATGTTGCAGGTAAGTCAGGTGTGGATTTTAAAGAGAGAAAAGTTGGTAAATACCACTGGAAAAAATGCACTTGTAAACTTATTAATTCAATTCTGCTCCATGGGTTTTTGTTCTGGTGTCAAGATATCAGAGCAATGTTTCAAGGCCCTATCAATAACCATTTATTTTTAAGCACTATTATGTAAATTGTGAAATGACTGTATCCTGTTGGGTACCTGTCAAACACAGACTGACACACCACAGGTACAGAGTACTTCTTCCATGATCTCTACCTAATTCCTCGAATGAACTGACCAATCATGCGAACAGCCATTTTCAAGCCAACTAAAGTCCCATGCCTGATGATATCTATTCATTTTAATTGCCTTAAAAAGAATCAGAAAAATCCAAAAAGATGCAAGATTGTGGTATCTGTGTAGTAAACAAACAACGATTTTGTTTGTTTAAAAAAAAAAAAAAACAATGAAAAAAATAAGGGTATCTTTCTGTAGAGTGAACTACAACAGTCCAGAAAGAGATTGAACCGACATAGCTCAGCTTTGCCTCTTTGGGGTGCTACCCTCAAAGAGCCGATTCTGTGTGACTGCTTGCAGTTCTAATGAGTAAGATCTGAATGAGTGTGAGTCTAAGAGTTAGGAGATCTGGGATTTAGTCCATGCTAATCATTTGTCACCTTAGATAAGCTGCTTAATTTCTTTGTACTTCTGTGCACTTCAATCATCATCTGTCAAATCAGGAAAGAGAATACTTATAATATGATCAACCTTATCACTTGTTTCAAGGATTAAATGACACAGTGTTTTGAAAAAAATACATTTAAAATATTGGGAAAATCTACAGTACTATAACATTCTGCTTACCATCATCACCATCATTGCTGACATTTGAAAAATGTGCAAAGTGCTTTATTACACATACTCAAATGAACTTCCAAACAAAACTGCAGAGAAGCACAATGGGAATTATTACCTCCATTCGACAAATGAGATTGCCCATTGAACTGTCTGAAGCAGAATGTGGACCCGGGACTTCTTCCCTCAACAGTCTGACATGAATTCATTCTGCCATGGTATCTCCATCCACAAAACAATTGTAGAATCAAAAAAGGAAGAAAAAAGTCTCTGAACATATAGATTGTTGTAATAAAGTTTACTAGGTAGCCATTGTCAGGCCAGGACAATTACATGTAAATAAGACTTCATATCATCATAATAATATATGTTGTTTTAAGATTTGAAAAGCACTAAAGTGTTATACATATCAAAATGATCTATTTTATTTCCCTCTTGGGGAAAAAAAACTAAGGGCGAGGAGGACTCAGTTATGATTTCACAGATACAAAGAGGTCTTCTGCTTCAAGTAAGGAATCCTTCTGAGATTTAAAGTTTTAGAAAGGTGACTGGGGAAGGGGAGTTTTACCAAGGTAAAAGACTTTCCCAGTTATGGATATGTCAGAAGCAGGATTTGTTACTCCAGGATAGCCCCTTTATACATTAAACTAAGACAGCTCTGTGAATTGATTTGCTTGACAACATCTATAAGACAGGGTAGTAGGTTGGTTCAAGTCTCTCTTTAGGTAAGTAATTGCTGGGTGAGTTTGGTGAGTCCCTTTAACTTCTCAATGTCCTCACTCTTCTCTAAGACCACTGTGGCAAAGAGGGCACCAATTTGCATTATTAGAGGGAATTGTCTCATCAGGAATCCCCTAAACCCATATCTAGAATTGATTTATAGCTAAGATTTTTTATTTTTAAAAGAGGATACTTATCAACTACAAGAATATCTAATAGGTAGAAATTTGGATTTAGTAAGGGAGAAAAGTGAAGAATTCAGGTAGTTACCGGGGAAGATGTTGCTTTGTGAGAAGATACTTTGGACCGCGCTCTTCCCCATCCTGGCCTTGCCTGGGAATCTAGGCTCTGACATCAGCTACATTATGCCACATTTGCTTTCCCCAGAAACAGCTTACTCCTGGCTTCGACTTAAAAATTCTCACAGTGTCTCCAAAACCCACATTTTTTTCATGAAAGCTGCAGTGTCAAAGGTCAGTGTGAGTAAGGTATAAGGTAGGATGGGATGTGTCTGTACACATAATGAGTCACTGGTATATCAAGTGTTTAAAAGCCCAGGATTGTCTATAATATACTATCTAGATTGTATTATTTATTCAATGCTTAGCTTTTTTAGTTGTTTTTTCTAACAGACCAACAGAACATCTTATAAATAGTTCAATTCACTGCACTACTTTTTATCTGTCTTCAAAGGAGATAAGTAAAAAACAAAACAAAACAAAACATTTTTTGACAGAATACTCAATTAGTTTAAACCACAAGCCTGGATTTTGAAAATGAATAAATTGGAAAACAGATTATAACTCAGAATAGGTACATTTTATTCAAGAGAAATAGGATAGTTGTTTTTTTTTTTTAATGGAATGAGATAAGGAGGAATAAAATAGAACAGCAGATGGAGTTATATTCATGTGAGGAAATCCAGAAACCAGATGGAAGAAGTACAGTGGACAGCAAATGGGCAAAGATCAACAGAGGCAAAAACAGATGTAATATTGTCATCTGAACAGATACACCACCCTGATAGAAAAAAGAAACAAATGAGAGTTCAGAAAACAGATCACAAACTTGACACAAAGGCATACTATAGTAGTGATGGAGGATTTCTGCGGGAGCTCTCTCTCTTTCTGACTAAAGCAAAGCAGCTAATAATTTCTCAATTTGCCTCAATTCATTTCAACTATGAAATTATCATTTTGTCAATGTTTTCCCGTGTCCCAACAAATCTGAAGTTTGGGGATCCTGATCCATTCTCCAAGACCATCATTTTCTAATGGATTATTTCCTGGTCTTTTCTTCAGGTGAATAACTCCAAGATCATATTACTGCCCACTTTGTATTGCACTGTATTGATTCTGTTTTTGGTTACAACATTAACATTTCCAAATCCCCCCTGATATTTTGGTGAGTTTTGCTATTATCGCTTCCCATAATTTCTTGGCTGCTCTTTCTTCAGTTCCTCTCATCCCTTTCATAATGTAATAATTTTTATTTTTCCTTTTGTAAAGAAGTATCCTTGCTGTACTCACCAAAAGGCAAAAAAGGAGACAATTAATAATAAATAATAGTAATAATGATAATGACAGACAGAGATGGAATGCTTTCTCCCCAGAGCTGACTTGCTTTTTAAAAGCTGTGTGTCTAGCTTTGCGCAGTGGCAGTATCGTAGCCAATGAGGTTTATCGGAGGCGCGATTATTGCTAATTGAAAAGCTGTGTGTCTAACCTTTAGCCAGTCAATTAGTTGAAGTTTCCTATATTCTCTTAGCTGCCCTGAGCACAATGACCAAAGACCCATATTTCTATCATGTTAAACTAAGAAACATCTTCACTTCATGGACAGATTATCTAGGTAGGTACTTCATAGTCTAATGTCTAAGTGTTTAAGAAAACTCCTAAATACCTCGCATATACTTTGGTTTTCTGACAGTTATCCACTTAGGCATTTCTCATGATTTCTTGCATTTTCTTCCTACTCTTTAAGCATATATTTCTTCAGGTACTTTTCCCCTTCAATATTTTAAATTTTTTATTTATATATTTATATAGATATATATTTTTTAATTTAAATTTATGTTTAATTATATATAATAATTATAATAATAATTAATAATAAAATATGTTTAATTATTTTTAAATTTTTAAAATATATTTTTAAATATTATTAAATTTAAATGCTTACAAATTTCTTCACTTTACTTTTCTTTTTGGAAAATTTTAACATTTGAGAGAAAATTTACTATACATTTACAATATATGTTTCTATTGTCACAAGTACAAAATAATGGCTGGAGAACAGGCCTTAAGAATCAAACCCTGTGTTTGAGTCCCTCACCTAACACATATTTAACTCCTCAAAGTTTCCTCCAGGAAACTCTAACACCTTCTCTATAACTTCTAGTTTTAATCTTCTTTGGTAGAGATTGATGAAAAATGTTCCTCACCTTTTTAGTGGCACTAACCCTTTCTCTGTTTTTTTCCTGTTCATCTCATGGCTATCAGGACAAATATATTACTAATGTTAAAGCCTCCAAATTTTCTTGCAAAATTAACATCCCAAGTTAAACAATACTCTGTCCCTTATCTGTGCACAAAGAATTTTGTAATTTGAAGTTGAGAAAGCACATCACACTGGGAAGTTTAAATCCCTCTGTGAGTTTCTCCAATTAGAAGTTTGAGCTTTAGCTACATGCAAAACTTGTAAGTTCTTTTTCTCTTAAGAGAAAGAGGCAACTCATTGTTTAAAATGTTGATTATTCTATACAGTTGGTTTGCAAACTTCACACCAGGTATTTTGTCTACATTATCTTCCATAAATATATCAAACATGAGCCACATTTCTTCCTCATTGCCTTAGGGTCCCAGCCTGGGGTGGTCCCACTGAATCCTCAGCACAGGGAAGCATATGGCTTCCTCCACTCATTATTCTTGAATTCAGTTTGGGTGGTGGAAAAGAGAAAAAAGAACTACTAATATAAAACATGGCAGCCTGAGGCCATTTAGTGACATTACCCAATAATTCCAGAGGGCTTCACAGTGATGTAACATGGTTCAATAACTCATTCTCAAATGAATTCTGCAACCAGAAAATCCTGCAACCCTTTCAGAGGGTCTGCAAATTCAAAATTAGTTTTTATTTCAAATATAATAAATATATATAAACATGCCTCATAAACAAAAACTCTTTGGACAGATCCTCAATAATTTTAATAGTATAAAGATACTGAGGAAAAAAGCTTGAGAACCACTGCAACAACCACTTCATAAGGAAGGTTCTGCATCATCAAGAAAAGATTAAATTAGGTTTAGTATTGTCTGCTTAAGAGATAGGGAGTGGACCTGTAATTTTATTGATACAGAGAACTCCCAGATGAGGAAATCCTTCCTATGTCAGTCAGCATCTTCTCTATAGCTTAAAACTTTATGAGAGTTGCCTAGGACACCGAGAGGTTAAGAGTTGGGGGTCACATAGCCAGTATGTGTCAGATAATGACATTGGCTTTAGCCCTTGCCTTATACTTTTGCCTTTCAACACAGGGCAATGTGACTGACCTTGTTTACTGAGATCTTTGAAACACATAGCACAATCCAAGCCTCCTGCTTTGGGTTGGATGGGCAACAGCAACCTGTTTCTTTGTTCTTTGTGGCAAACTGTCCCATAAGAACTAATTCAGCTGGTAATACCTGGTCCAGAAATGTGTATAAATATGAGACTCTCTCTAGCTTGCTGCTGATTCATTAAGGACTAGGCCCTTATTACTGCTTGCAGTAAAATCTGCCTTGCCTGAGAACCACCCTTCTCCCTGAAATTCTTTTCCCAAGACCGGACTGATCCTGACTAATCCTCATCATCAGACACAGTTCAGATCCCAGGTCTTCTTGGCTTTCAAGCCCAGCTCTCTATTCACTACATTTTCTGACTCGTTGAAGAGAGCTAAGCAATATGTACTATTTTAGTAGGATTTCTAAATTCAAAATTATTTCAATAGTAAGCCTGGAAATTAAAATATGTAAGCTTTAAATAGCTAAAAATTTACTTATTGGAATGCCTAACCCTCCTATGATCACCTCCTAGATGAGATATTATCACATTATTATTGTTATCACTATTATTATTAAAACCAGATAAACCAGTAGAAAACTCATTACTATGGGGATCTCTAGCAAACTATGCAAAAAAAGTACACATAATAGAAAATACGACTTTGAGCCAAGCATCACAGATGTACATTCAAAAGTGATTAGTCTATTCATTTTATTCACTTAAATGACCATATATATGGTCACTGGAAAGGAACTTTAACCGTATATAATCAGAATCAGAAGGAAACTTAAAGATGACCTAATCTTTCATTTTCATTTTCCATGTGAGAAAGCTAAAATAGAATGACTTCTCCAAATTCATGATGGCATAGCCTCCTACTCTAAGCTTCTTCCCATGAAACAGCTATTCAATTAAAAATTTAGCTGATCTTATTTAATGTTATTTTAAAGAATTAAACCTCTCTTTTTATGTACCAAATTTAAGTTTCAAAACTACAAAACATCAAAAATATTGTCTTCTAAAACTAAAAGCCCTCAAAGGAATAATCTAAGAAAATTAGATATATACTTATATCTACATGTGAAACATCATGATTAACAAAAACTATTTGAGTATTATCTCACACACTTGAAATAAAGTTTTTAAAAAAACAAGTTATTTTTAAGGGAGAATAATACATTGGTCCAATGGGTCTTATTTTTTCATTACTTACCAATCTAGATAATGCCCTAGAACCTGCGTAGATTATCCCCACAAACAGCATTGAAGCAGGAAGCCATGCCAGAACCTTGGCCCTGGGGGGAAAAAATTCACAATTCATTACTAAGAAGCATGTCAATCATAAGAGGCATGACTAATTACCAGCAGAGCCTGCAGAGAGAGACCACAGAAATTAAGAGTGATGATTTGACAGTAATTGACAGGTTATGAGAGATGTGTTTTTGCATCCAAAGAAAAAGAAGTCAGGCAAGGACCTACCTCACTCTTTTCAGGAAGGGAGGGGAAGGAGGAAAGAAAGAAGAGAGGGAAGGAAAGAAGGAGGAAGGGAAAGAGGGAAAGAGAAAGGGAGGGAAAGAGGGAAGGAGGAAAAGAGACAAGGAGGGAAAGAAGGAGAGAAGAAGAGAAAAAGAAAACTACACTAGACTCCTGTTTAATTTTCTTTTAGATTTCTGACTGATGCTCTTAGCACCACTGCTTCCATAGGGGAGAATGATAAGAGATGAAAACTGACAGTATTCCAAGTCACAAGAAAGAAGAGATTTTGAATGTTAACCAGAGTTAAATTTGGGAGGAAGGCGCAGCAAAATTCCATGCAAGGTATTGAATTTCAAAGGTGCTGGCAAAACTTGCAGTCCAGTGTAGAAACAAGAGTTTAGCACTAAGTTGGTAGAGATAAGTAATTAAAATAGCAAGAATTAGATGAAATGGGGAGGGGAGAGCTCCCACCTTGCTCCAACTCTGCTTCTTTTGTATTGGGAACCTTAGCATGATTCCCCGTAACCTAATGCCAGGCTTCCCAGGACCCTACCTATATCCTACAAAGCAGTATTCCATATTCCTTGATTTTAAGTGAGGGCACTTTCCATACCATCTGCTCCAGGAATAGGTATGATATTTTATAAAAAAAGTTAACACACATGCATATAGCACTTACTACGTGCCAGAAACTGTACTAAATTCTTCCCAAATAGTATCTCATTTGATACTCACAAAAACTCTAGGAAGTGGATACTATTATTTTCCTCATTCTATAGATAAGGGAAGTGACTTGCTTGTCCAGACTCACACAGTTAGTAAATATCTGCTATGTCTTCCTCACTCCAGGCCAAGTGTTCAATTCACTCTATCACGCAGCTATCTCTAGGCAGACTTTGGGAAGACAATGTAGTACAATAGAAAGAGCACTCAGTGGTTCAGGAATCAGAGACCGTAGTCTCCAATCTCACCTCTGAATCTTAATAATACCAGTAGCCTCTGAATTCCCCAAGCTTCAATTTTTTTTAGCTGTAAAATGAATGGAAGGACTCAGAGCTCTTCCAGCTATAAATCTGTGATTTTTCTGGGAGCAAAAATGTCTTTAAATAAGTGGACTATTCTTTATCTCTCAAATAGGTTAAAAATAAAAGCCATAATCTAGTGCCAAATGATTTTTTTTTTTAATGACCAAGTGCTGTTCCTTCGGTTTGACCAAGAAAGCTTCTTTTGACAAATGTATCCAACAGCTTCGCCCAACCAAAGCAGAAGAAATGGTAGTCTCACAGGACAGAAGCCCAATGAAGAGTGATGAAAAGTCATCTCTCCAGCCTCACAATGGCTGCTTAAACCATTAATCTGACATTTCCTGTACACCCAGTTTCCAGGAATCTTCAAGGACTAAGAAGAAATTTTCTTTGATTCAATGATGGCACTACTAGGAAACGCCTTTTCTGTGTGATTTACAGCTTGTAACATGCTATAATCTTCATCCCAAACAAGAAAAGCATTTTCCCTCATTCTGTCCCCCAACAGTCCAGGATATAGGTTACTGATGCTACATCTCATCATCTGTCACTTACAAATGGGTTTCCATCTGGTGATTAAAACTCCTAGAGTCATTTTCATAACCGATGCAAACAAATGAAGCTATTCCAGAAAAAGGCATTAATTTCAGGTAATTAAACACTGAGTGTCAGTTATCGGAAATTGCCCAACATGAAGGTCTGGATTGCATGTGTAGACACATCATCCTTTCACGCCCCCATACAGGATCATACCTGCCTTTGTTCAAGTTGCTGAACCTTGAAAGGCAGAAATTTCCTCGCCTGTTACAAGGCAAAATTAAAACACAAATCATCTGTGAGAGATTCCCTGGCTCCTAGAAACACTGGAATAAAGAGATGTCTAAAATCTAAACTCAAAAGGAAACAAGTGGGGGGGGGGGGGGGGGGAGAATCCTGCTTTGGGGCCAAAACTTTCTCTAATGTTTCAAGAAGGGTCAGCCTGTTGCTAAATTTCTTCCAGGAAAAGGCTTCAGCATTAAGTGTCTGGTTCTAGCTGACATGGGTTGCTGCAGATAAGATACAAGTTGGAAACACAAACAGCCAAGTGTGTTGTTGTGGCAGGAAGGATACAGCATAGATGTCAACACCAAGAATGGATCAGCTCCTTTAGGAAAGGAAACTGTGCTTTGGGCAAAACAACAACTGGCACAGCTGGAGGCACAGGTCCTTGGTATGTAAGGTCAATGAAATCGCAAATATTTGTTCTTGATTCTCTTTTGTGAAATAAACAAAGCAAACTCCTGCTGGCTTAGATACTCCAAGAGACACCAATAAGGTTTTGAAAAGTCAGTAGAATTGAAGGAAAAGAAAACACTATCTCCAAAAAAAGCAATTTTAAAAACTTGAGAAAAGAAACAAAACAAAATCAAATTAAAAAACGAAAATCATGGCTTAAACCAAAAAGATTTTTGTCAAATTGATGAAATATCTGTTGCCTTGCATTAGATACACACAACTTCCCTAAAGGAGGAAACATTATTTATCTCTGAATGTGCCATTGGCTATACAGACACTGAGTTCTAGGACCTGGATTGCCAGAAAGACAACCATAAATTGACTATCCCCAATATAACTTAAAAGTCCTTTTTAGAAGCAGATATTCTGAGTTGAAAGTCAAAAGTTTCATCCAAAAAGTACTTATTTTTAACAACCTCAGCAAGTGGTCATCCGGTCTCTACTTGAACACTTTCTTCAATGAAAAGGAAGCTGCTACTTTCTCAGGCCACCCACTCTACTCTACACTGAGACAGCTCTAATGGGGAGGGAAATGTTTCCCTTACATCCAATATATTTAATTTACTTCTCTGAAACTTTCATCCTTTTTCTCCTAGTGTCACCCACTGGGGTCGAGCAGAAAAAATATCAAGTCTTTTCTATATAACAGCCCTTCAAATACTTGAAGGCAGTTGATGATTTCCCTCCTCCAGGCTAAACATTCCATTTCCTTCTTATGGCATAATATTCAAGCCTTTCATCATTTTGATTATCCCACTCCAGCTTATAGATATTTTCCTAAAATGCAGTGCCCACAAATGATCTATGGCATAGTACCAGAAACCCAACTATTTCCACTCTCAGTCTGAATATCATGCTTCAGTTAATGTAGCCTAAGAAAGCTTCTTAGACTACCATGTTCCAATGGTTCATTCATATGAGTTTAAAATCTGTTAAAAATCCCAAACCTTTTTCATATGAACTTGAGAAAAAAAATCTGTCACCCTTATATTGAATTTTGCCTTTAAATATTTTATTTTCTTTTCTGTGTTTGTTTCTTGACTATCCCTGCTACCCAAATAACTTTCATGGTGGGGTTCTTTCTCTCTTTTTTTTTTGCCATTCTTCCAGCTGATTTCTTGACTTGGGTTGATGTTAAGGTTGCATTAGCACTTCTGGAGGGAAGATCTGAACTTGCCCTGGTGCTTTCTCGGTGTATTGAGGGTTAGGTTATTCCAGGATCTCAGTACAAGCTGGGGGATTTGCAAGCTTTCAATGCTCCCAAGGTGGTCTGTTGGCAAATAAGGCTTGTTGTTTTCCTATTCTGAGCTCAGCAATCCCCTGACCTAGGTTTGGATCTGAATGATATTAGACTGCCACTGGTCAACAATAGAGAGTAACAGTAGATAGTAAACAGCCTCTATCAACCAGTAAAAAGCTTTGCCCATTCAAAGTGACAGAATTGTGGGTTCTCCTTTGATCTGAGATTCCTATTCTAGTTACTCCTTCTCAGGACTAGATGCTGGAACTTAGTCCTGGCTCAGGGTTTGAATCATACAGCTGTTTTCTTCTGCAATTCGTCCTTTCCCAGCATATTCCCCAGGGCTTCCTTACCCAGGAATGCCATCCTTTGGTACATGTACGTTATCAATCCACGCTGGATCTGTTACTCAGAACTGAGAAAGGGACAACAAAGCTACCACTTGTCACCTGTCCCACAATGAGTAGGTGATGTCCTGGTATGGTTCTAGGAGCTCCTCTCTCCTTAGTTCATAATTTCTTCCCAGGCACTGGAGCACTCCAAACACAGCATGACCCAGATCTCTGTCTAAGCTAGTCTGGACAAATGACTCACTGTGGCTCTTGCTGGATCTCCCCAAAAAGATTTTAGCTGGAGTGTTTTCCGATTCCATTTGGAGGAGTTTTTGTGAAAGAGCTTGCTGTACCACTTCCTGCTACTCTGCTATCTTGGCTCTGTCTCCCCCCAAGATCGCCTCTTCTTAAGAGCCAATATGCCAGGCAAAGGTTTCAAGGAGGTCAATGGCAAAAAAAAAGTCCCTGTACACCAAATTATTTATAGCAATACTTTTTTATAGTGGCAAAAAGCTGGGGGAAAGTAGTTGCCCATCAATTGAAGAATGGCTTATCAAATTGTGGCAAATGAATATAATAGAATATATGTTGCAAAAATGATGAGTATGAAAAATACAGAGAAGCAAAAAAATACTGATATGAACTAATTCAAAAAGGACAGAAAATATAATGATTATATAACAATGTAAATGGAAAGAACAATAACTAAACAACCCAGATTAGATTCTCCTAATTTTAAAGATAATGAAACTAAATTTTTGAGAGCTGAAGATATTCACCCAACAGATGGTCAAATGGTCAAGTATATCCTACCACCTCCACAAATTGGAAGCCAGTTTCCTGAATCCAAATTCATGCCTCTACAGTATCATGCTGAAATGTCAACAGGCTAAGAAGTATCTCTGAGCAAAAAAAAAAAAAAAATGGCCTAGGCAGAGAAATAAATCACCCTCCAGACTTTGGCCATTGAGTTCTATGCAAATAACACTGGATCAGCCAAGGAGTGATGTGGTTCATTGGAAAAGGCCTATATTTGAGAATCAGGAGAAACAGATGCTATTCCTGGCTTTGTCACTAAATGGTATAAAGAGAAAAATACTGATTCTGAAGTCAGAAGACATGCATTTAAGGGCTATCTTTGCCACTTACTACCTGCACGCCTTTAGACATTTAATTTCTTCATTCTTAATTTCCTCCACAGTAAGAGGGGGGGAAGAGGTTTGGACTAGATGACCTTTGAAATTCCTTCCACTTCTAGATCTACAGAGCAGCTGGATGCTATAGAGAGGATAGAGACCTGGCCCTGGAGCCAAGAAGATCTGGGTCTTGGAGATTTGTTAGCTGTGGCAAGTCACTGAGCCTTACTTGCCTCAGTTTCCATACTTGTAAAATGTTTCTGGAAAAGAAAATGGCAAATCATCCTAGTACTTTTGCCAAGAAAACCCCAAAACGGATCATGAAGATTCAGACATGAACAAAAAATAACTAAATATACTCTAGAACAATAATAATCTGTGAGAGTTAAGGTAAATCACCTGAGTACTTTTTGCCTCCATTTCTTTTTTAATACATATTTCCACAATTATCATTTTGCACAAGAAAAATCAGATCAAAAAGGGGAAAAAATGAGAAAGGTAAAAAAAAAAAAAAAAAAAAAAAAGAAAGAAAGCAAACAACAACAACAAAAGGTGAAAACGCTATGTTGTGATCCACATTCTCTGGATGCAGATGGCTCTCTCCATCACAAGACCATTGGAACTGGCCTGAATAACCTCATTGTTTTATTAAAAAAAAAAAAAAAGTCAAGTCCAACAGTGTTGATCATCATATAATTTTGTTGCTACCATATACAACGATCTCTTGGATATACTCACTTCATTTAATATTAGTTCATGTAAGTCTCTCTAGGCCTCTCTAAAATCATCCTTCTAATCATTTCTTTTAGAACAATAATATTCCATAACATTCATATAGCATGACTTATTCAGCCATTCTCCAATTGATGAGCATCCACTCAGTTTCCAGTTTCTTGCCACTACATAAAGGGCTGCCACAAACATTTTTGCACATGTGGGTCCTTTTTCTTTTTTATGATCTTTTTGGGATACACATCTAGTAGAGACACTATGTGAGTAGCTGGAATATTCAATAGATATAGTGTCTGCCT
The DNA here is from genome assembly GCF_016432865.1 of Antechinus flavipes. Classification (NCBI taxonomy): domain Eukaryota; kingdom Metazoa; phylum Chordata; class Mammalia; order Dasyuromorphia; family Dasyuridae; genus Antechinus; species Antechinus flavipes. The sequence continues at coordinate 494,989,878 of NC_067398.1, read as the reverse complement.
GTAATCAGGAAGAATCATCTTCCCAAGTTCAAATCCAAACTTAGACACTAGCTGTGTGACCCTGAGTGAGACTTTTAACCTGGTGTGCCTCAGTCTCTTTATCTGTAAAATGAGTTAGAGAAGGAAGCGGCAAACTATTTTAGTATCTTCACTACGAAAATACCAATCGAGATCATAGAGTATCAGACATGGCCAAAATGACTGAATAACAACAACAAAAATATGTATGTAATGGAAAAAATGAACAAAACAGAATTTCCTCATCCAATCCCCTTTGTTTTTTCTTTATCTATTGAAATATTCATGTTTGTTGATATTTAAGGTGTTCATAATAAAAAAGGAAAAAGAAAAACCTACCATATGTTCAGTTCAGTCCATAGTCAATAATTCAGTACACAGTTCAATACACTTGTCAGTCCCATTTCTAATCGACTTCCATTGCATTATCCAAGAATTTTTTTTTCATTTTTAATAGTATTGTATTCTTCAAACTCTACATGTCTTAAATGGATTAAATATACCTTTTAAAAAACTAGTTCAAGCTAATGGTTACACCTAACATTTGTGCAAAAGTGTTTGTTCCTAAATATTACAAATTTAATTTGTTAGTTTTCTATATAAATTGTAGTTGAAAGAGAACTTCTTTCAGTCTTAGGATTTGTAGCCACAATCTCTCTTCTACTAAACATAATTCAGGATGATGGTTATCAAGTAGCCTCCAAAAATCAGAGGTATCTCCCTTATGAATTTTAGAGAAAATATAATATTCCTCTAGTCATCTAAGTAGTACAGGGAATGGAGTCAGGGCCTGTAGTCAGCAACACTTATTTTCTTGAGCTTAAATCTGGTCCCAGATGCTTACTCTCTGTGTGACCTTGGCAAGTCACTTAACCCTGTTTACAGATGAGTTTCCTCATTTGTAAAATGAGCTGAAGAAGAAAATTGCAATTCGCTTCATTATCTTTGCCAAGAAAACCCCAAGTGGAGTTGTGAAGAGTTGGACATGACTGAAAAACAACTGAACAACAAATAATTTTCCCCCTCACCAACAATGTCTCAACAAAGGCATAAATAAATCAGTAATCTCAACCCTAGTATCATGCATGAGAAAATTATTTCCCCCAGTTTGTCAATTAAGAAATGGAGGCAGATATTACACACCTCCCAGATTGGCTACGGTGACAGAAAAAGAACTATAAATGTTGAAGGAGATGTGGGAAAACTGGGACACTAATACATTGTTGGAGTTGTGAAATGGTCCAGCCATTCTGGAGAGCAATATGGAACTATATCCAAAGGGCTATCAAACTATACATACCCTTTGATCCAGCAGTGTCTCTACTGAGCCTGTATCCCAAAGAAATCATAAAAGAGGGAAAAGGACCCACATGTGCAGAAATGTTTGTAGCAGCCCTTTTTGTGATAGCAAAGAATTTGAAAAGGAGTAAATGCCTATCAGTTGAGTAATGACTGAGCAAGTTGTGGTACATGAAGATAATGGAATATTATTGTTCTATAAAAAATGATGAACAAGCTAATTTTTAGAAAGACTTGAAAGGATTTACATGAACTGATGCTGAGGGAAACAAATAGAACCAGGAATACATTGTGTGGATAACAGCAAGAATGTGCAAGGATCAACTATGAAAAACTTGGTTCTTTTCAGTGGTTCAGTGATCCAAAGCAATCCCAACAGACTTTGGACAGAAAATACCATCTGCACCCAAAAAAAGATCTAAGAAGACTCAGTTTAAATCAACACAAGCTATGTTCATTTATTTTTTTTTCTGTTTTTTTTCCCCTCTTCATTGGTTTTTCCCTACTCTTCTGATTTTTCTCTCCCATGATTCACAAAGACATGTGTATTAAAATTAATTAATTTTTAAAAAAAATAGCCATGCAAAACAAATCCACAAAATGGCCATGTATGTACATGACATGTACCCCTAGAACATCACTATTCTGCTGAAAGGTGGGAAGCAGCACTCATTTTTATTTTTTTTCCCTAAGGCAATCAGGGTCACATAGCTAGGAAGTAAATGTCTGAGGTCAAATTTGAACTCAGGTCCTCCTGACTTCAGGGCCGGTGCTCTATCCACTACACCACTTAGCTGCCCCAGAAGCAGCATTCATCTTGAATCCTCTGGAATTATATTTGGTCATTTTATTGACCAAAATTCTTACGTCTCTCACAGTCGTTTGCCTTTAAAATATTGGTGCTATCATATAAACTGTTATCCTGATTCAGCTCATTTCACTGTTTCAGTTAATACAGATCATCTAAGGTTTCTCTGAAACTCTCCCTTCGTCAAGCTATGATACAATAACACTCCCCTGGAGCAGCTAACTGGTACAGTGATAGAGAACTGGCCCTGGAGTGAGGAAGCCCCAAGTTCAAATTTGGCCTAAGACACTTATTAGTTGTGTCAAATCAATTAACCCTAATTGCCTCTCCAATAAATATTTTTTTTTAAAAAAAGAGACTTTTTCTTCATCTTAAAATATATACATATCAATAATAATAATATTGCATTACATTTATAAAAGGTGTTCAGTTGTCCCCTAGTGATAGGCAACTACTTTGTTTAGTTCTTTACCACCACAAAAAGAGCTGCCATAAGTATTTTTGCACTTATGAGTCCTTTCTCTGCTTTTGTGATCTCTTTTGGAGGCAGAAGCCTAGGACTGTTCCATCATAAGCTGTAAGACAGACTCATTCTGAACTTGTATGAAAACAGACAGTTCAGAATGACAAAAGATGGGGTCAACGTTTCTGAAGGTATGCAATAAACAATATCCTGGGAGAAAACTAGAACACTATTCGGGAAAAGCCTTACATATTTCCTGCACTATGATAAACAAAAGTCATTTGTAATTAAGCTGAGGATTATTATCTTTGGCTGCCACACCATGGGTGCAAAGACTGCTCAGAAAAATCAATAAAGAAAAGAGATACTCCATCTTCAATGGAATTCTGCTTATTTTGTAGTCAGCACAGGACAGGAGTGTCTTCTGAAACCTTTTCGTATAAATCCAAGATTGAAATAGACAGTACTGCTGTCATGGATACTGTGAACAGCAGGAAAAACACTAGGAGGAAAAATCAAGTATTATTCAAATTTTAAATAGTATTGTTTATTAGAGGATTGTTTATATTTTCTCTAAGGAGGCAAGCCACAATACCTGAATGTGTAAGTAATCATAGCTGTTTTACAGAGAGAAAGGAGCCATCCCTTATAATTGAGACAAAAACCTAAGGATCGATGCCAACAGGTGGGAGATCTTGGGAAAATAAATAGATTTTTGTTTCATTTTCTTGGATTTCTCAAGTCCTAGGATGGTGATGATTTAAGATCTAGAAATGTCATCTTTTTCTAAGTATAAATTAGGTGCTCGTTCTTGATATGTTGGGCCTGTGCAAGTGTTTTTACAAACATTAACTATGGCTCCAAATCTTTATCCATGACTCTACTTCTGGGTATTCCTAATAGATATAGAAAGGTCTATCCTTAACATACCCTGTCACAATCTATCTCCTCATACTCAGTAAGCACTAGTATTATTGCTATTTGAAAAGGTGCCCTGTATTTCCTTACCCCAAAAATCTTGAGGAAAAAAATGCAAGATTTATTTTCCTCTGTAAAATTTCCCCTTGGCAGATTGCCACTGTCAATAGCAAGTGAACCTCCAAAGACTTGGCAACACCAAAAACCCTACCTTAAGGTGGTAACACCTAATGTTTTATGTAACTGGTTCTGGCTGTGATTTCCTATTTATATTATCCAGAAGGTTCCAACCATTTGGAAGAATAAAAAGTGTTCTCATCTCTCTCTTTCTCTCCTTTCCTCCCTCCTTCCTTCTCTTTCTTCCTCTCTCTCTTTCTCCCTCTCTCAATCTCTCACAGTCTCTCAATCAATCCTTCTCTCCCCCTACTTTCTCTCTTCCTTCTCCCTCTCCCTTTCTCTCTCTCTCTCTCTCCCTCTTTTCCTTCTGATGGTGTTAGTGAGTTTTCACAAAAATTACTGAAGTAATGATCATATTTTTCTGGGACTCAGAAGGAAAAAAGCAAAGTATGACTTTGTACACACTCTTCATGCTGTTTAAAAGAAATTTTTAAAGTAATTCCTATAGAAGTGGAAATATTTTTGAAAAAAATTTAATGGTCTTTCATATAACTCTGAGTTTGGTTACTAGGGAGTTAAAGACTATAGACAAGGTGTTGGGCTAACCCACAGATAATCCTGTTATAATTGCATACATATTTTGAAATTATAATTACCTCTGCCAGTCATCAAGGATCCTTTCAGCATTTAGTTGGTAAACTAGTAAAACTAATATTTATTACTGCTAACAAATCTCATTAATTCTACTATTCTATGCACATTTTCCCCAAATAAAATCCAGCTTGTCATTTGTATATTTATTGGAAGGAACAACAACAAAAATTATCATAGGAATCAAAGATCTTAAATCTCAAGGAAAATAATGGGGGGAAAAAGCAGTGGGTAGGGCATAGATTTTCAGATATAAAACAGTAATCAAAACTTTTTTTTTGAGGCAATTGGGTTAAATGATTTTCCCAGGGTCACACAGCCAGGAAAGTGTTAAGTGTCTGAGACCACATTTGAACTCAGGTCATTCTGACTTCAGGGCTGGTGCTCTATCTACTGTACCACCTAGTTGCCCCAAAACTTTGCATTGTTTAACAAGTAGAAAAGTAAACTAGTTAAAAAAAAATAAAAAATAAAATAAAATAAAATAAGCAAGACCCAGAAGAAACTGAATGTAATAGCTCATTGTTTTATAAATGCATAAATACAAACTACTGAGGAAAGGTTTCCCAATTCAACAGGACCTTCAAAGAAAATCAGCAAACAATTTGGCAAAAAATTGATTCAGACCAGCATCTAACCCCATCTGCTACAATAAGAGCCAAATAAATATACTAAAATATAAAAGTCATTAGAGAATGGAAATATCTTTCAATTCTATGAATAGAAGAATTCTTAATTGAGCACAAAATAAAGTTGACCATAAAAGAACAAAATGAACAACTTCATTAAATAAAATAAAAAAAGCTTTTGCAAAAAACAATAAAGATAAAAGAAATTGTAGAGAAAGGGGGAAAGTCTTTACCTTAAGTATATTGTTGAATTTTATATCTAAGATATATAGAGGATAGATGGATGGATAGAAAGGAGGGAGAGAGAAAAAAGGGATGGGGGAAGGAAGAAGAGAACAAAAGAGAGGAAGGAGGAGAAGAGAGGGAGGGGGGAAGGAGGGAAAAATGGGAAGGAGATAGGGAAGGGAGGTAGGAAAGGAGCTATTTCTGTGTTAAAACGGGATTTTCTTCATAGAGTTCAACCAAAACACTATATCCCAAAAGATTAAATTCAGAAGTCAACTTGAGAATCCAACTACCTTCTATTATTCCAGATACTGAAGACATTTGTTAAAATAGACAGCAAGGTGGCACAACAAATAGCATATTGGCTCTGGAATAAGGATGATCTGAATTCTAACCTCAGACACTTATTAGATGTGTGATTGAGTAAATCACTTAATCTCTTTGTGCCTTAGTGTCCTCATGAGTAAAATGGAAATAATAGCACCTATCTCCGAAAATTGTCCAGGATTCAAGGAGATAATGTTTTTAGTGTTTTGTAAACTTTAAAGTACTATATTAATAGTAGCTATTATCACAATTATTAATACATAAAACAATGCTACTCTTCTCAATGATTTTTTTTGTTTTGTAAAATAGTTTTTTTCATAAAATGTGTCATCTATGTTAACATATAGTGAGTTTATTATTGTTACTTTAAATGAATTATTTTTAGTCATCTTTAGTAGTATTTTCCCAATTATTTGTAAAGACAATTTTAGCATTTTTTGTTTTTTTCTTATTTAATATTTTTCCCAATTACATATAAAAATAACTAACTTTTTTCAAATTTTGAGTTTCAAATGCTCTCTTTCTCTCCCCACACCTCCCTTATTTAGAAGGCAATTTGATAAAGTTATACATGTGTAGTCATGCAAAACATTTTCATGTCATTCTATAAAAATAGAACAGACAAAAAAAAAACTAAGAAAAATAGAGAAAGCAAAGAAAAACATCTTTGATCTGTATTCAGGTTCTACCAGCTCTCTTTTCGGGAGATGGACCTTTTAGCATAAGTCCTATAGAATTGTCCTGTATCATTCTATTTCTAAGAATAGCTAAATTATTCATATTAGGACAATGTTTGTCATTTTCCTTTTCTGTCATATTAGCCAATCTTACAGGTATGAGATATAACTCAAATTTGTTTTAATTTATATTTTCTCATCAAAGGCAATTTAGAGCATTGTTATATAATTACAGATAGCTTTGATTACTTTCTCTAAACACTGCCTGTTTTTATCTTCTGACCATTTATCAATTAAAAAATGGCTCTTGTTTTTATAAATCTGATTCCGTTTTCTATATTTTGAGAAATGTCTGTATCAGGGAAACTCACTATAAAAATTGATTATTAACTATGTTATTTCCTTCCATCCTATTTTCCCCATTTATCCTGTTCCTTCTTCTTTTATTCATTCTCAAAAGTGTTTTGCTTTTGACTTTTACCTCTCCCAAACTCCCTCCCTTTCTATTACTTCTCCAACTTCTTCTCTGATCCCCTTCGCCTCCTACTTTCCTCTATAGTAAAACAGATATCAACACCCAACTGAGTGTGTACATTATATCATCTTTGAGCCAATTCTGATTAAAGTAAGGTTCATGGGCTCCTCTTTACCCCATTGTTTCCTCCACTGGAAAATCTCTTCAAGCCTCTTTTATATCAGATAAGTTTTCCCATTTTACCTTTCCTCTTTCCCTTCTCTCAGTTCATTCTTCCTTCTCATCCCTTAATTTTATTTTTTCAGATAATCATGACATCACATTCTACTCACAGTTCTGTTTTTGTCTATGTATATACTTCTTCTAATTGCCCTAATAAGAAAGTTTTTAGCTGTTAAAAATATCATTTTTCCCTTTAGGAATATATAAACAATTTAACCTCACTGAATCCTTTATGATTCCTCTTTTCTTTGTATGTTTCTTTTGCCCCGTGTATCTGAAAGTCAAATTTTCTATTCAACTCTGGTTTTTTCGGTGTATCAATATGTATGTATTTATTTATTTATTTTAAATTTAAATTTTATTTTATTTAATAATAACTTTATATTGACAGAATCCATGCCAGGGTAATTTTTTACAACATTATCCCTTGCACTCGCTTATGTTTCGATTTTTCCCCTCCCTCCCTTCACCCCCTCCCCAAGATGGCAAGCAGTCCTATATATTTAAGATATGTTGCAGTATATCCTAGATACAATACATGTTTGCAGAACCGAACAGTTCTCTTGTTGCACAGGGAGAATTGGATTCAGAAGATAAAAATAACTCGGGAAGAAAATCAAAAATGCAAATAGTTCACATTTGTTTCCCAGTGTTCCTTCTTTGGGTGTAGCTGCTTCTGTCCATCATTTATCCATTGAAACTCAGTTAGGTCTCTTTGTCATAGAATTCAACTTCCATCAAAATACATCCTCATACAATATCGTTGTCGAAGTGTATAATGATCTCCTGGTTCTGCTCATCTCATTTATCATCAGTCTATGTAGGTCTCTCCAAGCCTCTCTGTATTCATCCTGCTGGTCATTCCTTACAGGTTTTTTCATCAAGAATGTTTGAAAGTCCTCTATTTCATTGAATATCTATTTTTTTCTCCTGAAACTTTATACTTAACTTTTGCTTTGGTAGATGATTGTTGGTTGGAATCCTAACTTAGCATTCATTTTTACAAAATTTTGAGTTCTACATTTTTCTCGCTCCCTCTTCTCCCCCATCAGTTAATATTTTAAATTTTTTATCTGTTTTAATTTCTAATATTTCTGTTTTGTTCAGTCACTTCAGTCCTATCTGACTCCTTGTGATCCCATCTGAGGTTTTCTTGGAAAAGATACTAAAGTGCCTTGCCATTGTCTTCTCCAGCTCATTTTACAGATGAGGAAACTGAGGCAAGCAGGATTAAGTGTCTTGCCGAGGATCACCTGCTAAAAAATGGTAGGCCAGATCTGAACTGGAAGAGACTTTTCCTAATTCCAGGACCAGCCCTCTATCCACTGCACCAGCTGGCTGTCCCAATAACTAGAGTTTACATACCATGTCACAGTTTTCAATGGGCTTTAGCTATACTGTTTTATGATTTATCCTCATAACCAACATGAAAAAGACAGAGCAAGTATTTATTATTTTTATTCCCATTTTTCAGAAATTCATAGAAAGTTGTCCTGAAAGTAAAACTTTAGTGTATGGGTTTATCTAATATTTATATAAAGGACAGTGATAGGGCCAGGATCAGTATAGAGAAGCTCTGGATGAGAAAATGCTTACCAATGCTAATTTACCCCTACTTTTATTTTTTTATTTAATTTTTTTTTTATTCAGAGAAGTCACTTATCTGAAGTCACATCGCCACTATAGGTCACAGGTAAGTATTGAACCCAAATTTCTTCAACTCCAAGGTATTTAGCATACTATGCAAAATACCCAAAACAATATATATTTTTTAAAAAACTACTCAATTACTCTACCAATTGCTTTCAAATCTGAAATAAAGCAAATATTTAGAGAGGTCTCATCTAGCAGGAACAAGACACAGCCAGGCACATACACTAATCTCATATCTTCCACTTTAATCCCCTTTAAATGTATGTTTATCTCCAAGAAAACATAATATCTGTCTACTCTCATACCCAAGGGAGACTCAGTGTTCGTTTCTTCCTCAGATAAGATATCTGCTGCCTGATCCAAACTAGAATAGTTTGGGTTAAATATCCCAGGGTTAAATATCTAGGAGATTCTGGCCCCCAAGCTCCAAAGGCAGGCTGACCCAAAGAGATTAATTATAAAATGACCCAAAGAGAGATTCAGAAAGTTTAAGGGGCCCTAGCATATTTTATAGCTTTCTTGATTACCTCAAATCCTAATTGTTCCTTATAGGGCACTGTTTGGACGTTATTACCACTTTGGATTTATGTGCACATAAACACATTTTTAGTGCTGCAAATACTTGCATTGTGGCCTTCTAAGTTTTTACAGGTGAGCTGCAGGAAAACCAAGTGTGTTTTAAACCAGGGAGCTAGAATAAGTTAGTTGGCATGAATAATAAAACTGTTGTAATTGAGATGAGAACTAATTAAATTAAATCACTTGTTTTTCAAATAGAGCATGCATTATTGAGTGAACATCTGCTCCTTGAAAACACGCCGAAATTTATCCCTTCTTTTCTTGCCAGGCTCGGGGGTCTGAAATTTTAATAAATTCCTCATATTCTACTGACACCTAGTGGATTTTGACAGTTCTTTCTAAACAAGAAAAATAACAAGACTATACTAAGACTACAATCAGGGTCAATTTGTATAAAGGAAACAGCCCTCTCCTTTTTTACGTCTCCCAATAATATCTGGCACATTTTATCCCTCAATCTCATTTCTTTTCTCATTTCTTTTCTCATTTCTTGCTTCTTGGCTCCTCATTTCATTTTCTTCACTCAGAACCATATTTCCTTGATAACAACCTACTTAAATTAGAAAAGAGTTAAAATATTACTACGGAGCCCAAATCATCTTGTAATCCACCCAAGGTAGAGGATGGGAACAGACATAACAATTAAGCACCAAAAAAAAAAGAAGCTTGGTTAGTCTTGGGCTAAGAAAAATTTCCATCTTAGAGGAGAATTCTGCTCCTAAGAACTTCTTCCAAATACCTGGGAGAAATCCTGAAGGAGCCTTCTTTGCCTTCATTCCCTCCAAATTCTATCCACAGTAACTGGTGTTTTTATAGAGCTCTAAAGTTTCCAAAATATAAAAAATGTATATCACTTGAGCCTAACAGTCCTGCCAAAGGGTAAATGAAAATGTGATATTAAGAAATCTAAGTTCACTAGTTACTAAAATGGATGAAACAGAATAATTAAGAAAGGAAGGTGCAACTCTTTATTAATATAAAGAGAAACATAAAGAGAATATTGGCAAATAAGAGTTCTTTTATATATACATATATACACTCACACACAAAAATGATATCATCAATGAAGTAACATATAATATCTGTAATACTCTTAGGACAGAGTGACTTTTGATATTAGTTTTGTTAAAGTTTCTTGAAGAAAAAAAATTTTTTAGGTTAAAATAGAAGTTTCTCTCACCTAACAAGAAGGTGGGACAAGATAAAACAGTCATTCAGAATATGGACTCTAATAATAGGTCCAATAGTCTCATAAATAAAATGACATTGTGCCTAATCCACTAATGATAAGGCCACTGAAGTGCTAAAACCATGCTTTGGATCCTCCACTGCAATTCAGCAAGTACTACATATAATGGTATAAATGAAAGAGTGCTTTTCTTGAAGTCAGAAGGCCCTGGGTTCAAATTCTGCCTCAGTACTTACTTGCTAAGGGACTATGAACAACCACTTTCACATTCCATTTCCTCATATGAAAAATGGGGACAATAATAGCAATAATAATATTGAGATAATGGATGTAAAACTTTGTGAAATTTTATAAAGTTCTATATAAATCTGAGCTCTTATTGATTGCTACATACAGTGCTGAGTTATAGGAATTTGTTGTTATTCACTCATTTCGGTCATATCCGACTCTTCATGACCCCATTTGGTAAATGATTGGTAAAGATATTGGAGTGATTTGTCATTTCTTTTTCCAACTCATTTCATAGACAAAGAAACTGAGGCAAACAGGCTTAAGTAACTTGCTCCAAACATACAGTTAATGTCTGAGGTTGGATTTCAACTCAGGGAGATGAATCCTCCTGACTACAGGGCCAGCAGTCACTTTATCCACTGTCCTACCTAGCTGCCCCTCTAAATTCTAGGGGCTATTATCCTAGACATAAAATAGTCTCTCGACACAAAGTCAAGGGGAATAGGGTGGGAATAGTGTACACCAGGTCCACCAAGCAAGTACAAGATGAAACAGGAGAAAGTACAAACCAGAAAGGACACAGGGAAGAATTCCTATGGTATAGGGGTAGTAAGTACCCTAGCCTAGTAGAATACTAGTAATACTCTGCATTACAGACAAGAGGAGTGAAAATTAAGGAAGGAGGTCAGTCTGTGAAAAGGCAAGAGACAAGAGAAGGAATTTCAAACTTGGGAAGCAGTGACAGGAATACAGAGTTTGAAAAAAGAAGTAATATGAAAAAAATCTGGAAAGGTAGGTAGGAAAGTTGTTAAAGGCTTTAAATACTAAATGAAGGAGTTTGTGTTTTAACAAATAAATAGCTTGTGAAATAAAAAGGATTTGATTACCCTTACAATACTGTATGTCAGGTATTATAATAATTGTTATTATACTAGACACGATAGGGAGAAGACTGAAGTTTTCGATTTGAGCAGGAGAATGATGTCATATTTTTCCATTGCAGGAAACATCTAACGATGGCTGAAAATAAGGAGAATTTAGGAAATGCCTTCCCCACTTCTAGAAGGGGGCCCCTTATTAGACAATGGGGAAGAGCTGAGCAAAAGGGAAAGTTGAACAAATAAACAAAGTGATGAAGGAATATCAGAGAAAAGAAGGAAAAGGGAGAGAAAATGGGGTCTTGGGAATCAGTAAAGGAAAACAAGAGTAATGGAAATCCACTTGGGAAAATAGAAATAAAGAGGAAAAAAACAAACAAAAAATAAAACAAAACATGAATTCCTATAATGTGAAAAGGTTGAGGGTGAAATGATAAGGATATGTATCCCAGTAACTTCTTTCCTTTCACAAAAGTACCCGGACCTCAGTTGTAAAAATGTCATGTCAGAATATGGATTCAGGAGCCAGAGACTAGAGCCACTGGGGCAACATTGGTGCTATAGCTCCCACTGGGGCCCCAGATGTTGAAAACTGGAGATGCTCTTGCTCAGGTGAGCCCAGCCTAGTCTTTACTCAGATCCGGGTATCAGACACTGGAAGGGGAAGAAGTACAGTTAGCTTTTCCATATTCATATTGTAATTTTCCCCAAACTGTTTTGATATATCTGGGCAAGAAATTAAATGGGAATTTTGGGGAGTTTTGAGGAAGCCACAAACTATACTCAAAGGCTAGCAGATGATGCAGTAAAAGTTTAGAAACTCAGAAATGCACAAAATATATGCATAGTATCATAGAATTTCAACATATTTTATCTTTTAATACCATAATAATTCAGATTCCCTGGTACAGAGGAAGGGCCAAAAAGTTTTACACAGATTTTCCAAATCAAGGAGTGCCATTTCCCTCACTCCTGTGATATGGAAGGAGTAACTGCATTTTGTTCCCAATCATCAGGGGATATGTTACAGATACTGTCCCCCTAGATTGAGTGGAAATCACTGTAGCACTATTTAGTATAAAGAGACCAACAAAAGCATCATGAGTCCCCCATGACAAATGAGACACATTATGTTAAAACATTTCTCCAAAAGACATGGGCAACACAAAAACTTATACCAAATTCATGCATCTCTGTTCTGTTGGCCTTTGTTAATAATATTAATAATAATAATCAAAATCCGGGAAGATTTGTATGAACTGATGCAAATGAATTGATTAAAACCTGGAGACTACTATATACACTATAACAGGTACGTTGTTCAACTATGAAAGATTTATCTACTCTGATCAATACAATGATCCATGACAATTACAAAGGATTCATGAGGATAAAAGTTATCCACCTCCAGAGAGAGATGAACTCCGAGTGCAAATTGAAGCATTTTTTCTTTTCTTTTTCTTTTTCTTTTTTTTTTTTTTTTTTTTTGGCTTTCTTTTTTACAACATGGCTAACATCAAAGTATGTTTTGCTTTATTTTGCATGTATAATAAGAATCAAATTGCTTGCCTTCCCAATGAATGAGGAACCGAAAGGAGAGGGTGAATTTGAAATTCAAAGTTTAAAAATGAATGTTAAAAAAAAGATAATCACACAATCATAAGACCTATGCCACCAAAACAGGCAGGATTATTTCTATGAAATACTAATAAAATTCAAACTTATTTACACCATCATTATCTAGTGGACACCTCAAACAGTTTGTCAAAGAGATATAAAACTACAAGTCTGACCACATCACTCAATAAGCACCCAATAAACTCTAGAATCAAATATAAACTTCTGTATTTGGTATTTAAAGCCCTTCATAATCTAACCTTAACAATTTTCTAGACTTATTTACAAGTTACTTTCCATTGCATACTGTGCAGCCCAACCAAATTGGCTTTTTGACTATTTGTCATATACTCTGTTATTTAATCTCCATATTTTTGTCCTAATTGTTCCTTCAAAATATCTTGTATCTCTTGCATAAATTCATTTTGTTATGTGTTGACTTCCTTGCTTAGAATGTAAATTTCTTACATGCAGAAAGTTTCATTTTTGAGTTTGGATTCCTAACATATTACATGGTACCTGGAACATAGTAGATGCCTAATAAAAATCTGTTGTTTGTATGATGATTGTATAGTTTTTAAGGAAAGTAGATTTTAGCTATAAAGTAAACAACTGATTACTTTTTATTCTAGGAGTATAAGCAGGCCTCCAATTAACTAACTGGCTAATTGTTCTTGCCTATTAGTATTTTAGCTATTAGTTTGGGATTTTTAGTCAAGACATATGTTGATGGTTTTTTAGCAAGGTCCCCTGATAGAAAATTACAGAAGCTTCTGTTTGATCAGTTGGCAAACTTCTTTCACAAAGTGGAGAAGAGAAACTTAGCTAAAATCACAGCTTCAACTCTATTAGCATTTGTGTTAAGTCAATACAATTTCTCTCACTTTGAAATAATTTTCTTTCTCATTAGAATGGTTGAAAAGTACTAAAACTTTTTTTTTTTAGTGGAAAGAGACTAAAAGCAATTTTTGAGTTCTGAGTAATTATAGCAAATTATTTTTAAAGAATTATATGTAAATTTCAAGTGGGTTGAGAATACAGGTTCTATAGGACTAATTCTTCCATTTTCATTCAGGACAAATTGTCAAATAAATCTCAACATCATTATAACTTTAAAATATTGTTGACTACATCCATTTAAGTCACAATAGGTCACAGTATGATCAGCTCAAAAGTGCATAACTATTTCTGCAAGGAATTGAACATATGTTAGAAAAATCACGTTAAAAGTTCTCCAAGGATTTGGCAACCACAGCAGCTGCTATACAACAACAACAACAAATGTGGCCAAAGAAACAGCGGTATCTTTCCTAAAACAGAAGGCTCTGTGATATATCCAGGATTAGGTGCTAATGACCAACAGCCTTGGCAAATAAGCCTGAAAGGAAAATGATTCAGACAAGAGTCACTTTTATGGAATCAGGATTATATGTGGCCAGAGGCTGACTCATATTTGCAAATCTTACATATTTTCAACATATTAATAATTGGACCATTCAAAAAGAGAAAACTGATTTTAAAATAAAAAAACATCAACCTTAGAATCAAACTTAGCTGTAGTTTCCTTGATTACACCTTTAAAACCTATTGGGATATGACCACAAATTTCTAGGGAGAATTAACACTGATTTTTATAGGTTGGAACCAGTTTTCTCTCTGTAATTAAGTGTTTTCTCTATAGCAATTTGTTCCACAAGATTTTATTTTCCAAGGAATTCTGAATGTTTATTGTGACATATGAAGCTCCCTGAAAGACAATAGTAAAAATGTAATGCTATGATAGTGTTCTTTTAGAGGGCAAATAACTTCATGTGAAAGCCCTGTGCTTGACTTCTGTTCATCAATTTTCTTTAACATTAGTGCTTTCCCCCTGAGATTATATCCAGTTTATTCTGTCTATATTTCTCTGCATGCTATCTTCTCCATTAGACTGTGAGTCCTTGAAAACAAGGACTATTTTTTGTTACTGGGCATTATTTTCATAGCTTTACCCTAGTTATGTGGATACTAATAAAAGAATGGGTTTTGCTAGAATGGGGAAAAGTGAAAGAACTTAAAGGAGATTTTCTAGTTAGTGAAAAATATTATGAATCCTAAGATATTTTAACAAATAAGTTTTAAAAACAGGTTATAATCATTGCATCAGTATGTTATACATCATCTTAAACTGTGATTCACAACCCCAAAATTATGATTAATTATCAGTAAGTGTGTGATTTGTTTATCTATTTCATATACTTATATACCTGGAATCACCTAAAAATTTCTCAGGCAAAAAGCTTTAAGAGGTCCTGTTCTTCAGCATATTTCAGTTATGAGTTATCCTATATGTCAGAAAAAACTCAAACCATTATATTTTTAAAAAATCAAAGTCAAATGAAAAATCTAAGAATGAAATATGTTTTTAAAAATTAAAAACTTATGAATGGATGCCCATCAATTGGAGAATGGCTGGGTAAATTGTGGTATATGAATGTTATGGAATATTATTGTTCTGTAAGAAATGACCAGCAGGATGAATACAGAGAGGACTGGCGAGACTTACATGAACTGATGCTAAGTGAGATGAGCAGAACCAGGAGATCATTATACACTTCGACAACGATATTGTATGAGGACATATTTTGATGGAAGGGGATTCCTTTGACAAAGAGACCTGAGTTTCAATTGATAAATGACGGACAAAAGCAGCTACACCCAAAGAAAGAACACTGGGAAACGAATGTGAACTATCTGCATTTTTGGTTTTTTTCCCGGGTTATTTATACCTTCTGAATCCAATTCTCCCTATGCAACAAGAGAACTGTTCAGTTCTGCAAACATATATTGTATCTAGGATATACTGCAACATATCCAACATATAAAGGACTGCTTGCCATCTAGGGGAGGGGGTGGAGGGAGGAAGGGAAAAAAAAAATTGGAACAGAAACGAGTGTCAATATAAAGTAATTATTAAATAAAAATTAATTAAAAAAATTAAAAACTTATGAATTATGCAAGGATAGAATTCACTGTACCTGGAATTGCTGTTGATCTCCACCCATCCCAGCTTCCAAGAAATGTGAAGCAAAAGTCCACCAATTAATGTCTGCCACCTGAAATAATACAGTTATCAATAGAAATATCACAGAGGATAAGATTACTATTATAAAACATGCTGACTACACTCCAAGAACATTTACAGACAAGTATCAATGCAAACACATTGAATTATTTTACAAATATGAATTTCCTTCCTTGAAAGAGTCCAATGCCTCTTTTAAGGGAATGCACAGCCAAAAAGAGAATAGTTTCCTATGTAATTTATAATTTTAAGCATATTTTATAAAACATACTGTCTACAATCCAAAAACATTCACAGACTAGCATCAAATGCAAACACATTGAATTATTTTACAAAAATGAATTTCCTTCCTTGAAAGAATCCAATGACTCTTTCAAAGGAATGCATAGCCAGAAAAAGAATAGTTTCCTATGTAATTCATAATTTTAGGCATAGTTTAAGTTTTTTAAAAGAGGCTGTTGGTGGTACTGTAGCTAGAACACTGAGTTAGGAGTTCAAATTTGGCCTCAGACACTTACTAGCTATTTTGACCCTTCCTCAGTTTCCTCAACTATAAAATCAAAACAATACTAGCATCTACCTCACAAGATTGTTGTGAGGATTAAGTAAGATATTATTTGTTGGAAACAATAATAACAAAGTATTATTGAAAACACTTAGCACAATACCTGGCACATAGTAGACAATAAATGCTTATTCTCTTCTGCCCCCATTTTATATTTGAAGTCACCACACAGAAAATTTTCATGATCATCAGTTCTGTCAAGCACAAGACTAGAAATCTATTGCATTTATGGTAGTCATTTTTTACACGCTACTTAATATCTGGAACTTAACAAAGTTCCTAATGCCACATTTTCCAAGTATATTAGAGTGTTTTCCCCTAGTAGATTTTTTCGATAAGCATAGGTAACATATTCCTTTTTTTTTTTTAAACCATCACATGGAATAAAAAATATTCAGGTTTTTAGAATACGTCTACTTTTGAAGAACCCAATTCTTTCAAATTTCAAAACAAAATTTAAGAGATCCTTCTACAATCTCTAAACCCACAGCATTCTGCAAGCTAATTTTCAGGAGTAAAAGCAAATGTCAGGGAACATAAAAGGGCAAAAAAGGACACAAATTGGCATCTGAGTTTTGCCTTTTGCTTATTCCTCCAAACTGAGCTGGTGCAAATAGTTTAAAGCCAAAGCTTCAAAGTTTAGTAAATCATGTTCTGTGCACCAAAACTCAACAGAACATTACAATTTTTGGTCACTGGGCTATGTTCAAATACAAATCATATTTAATGTGGATCTCCTCTAGTAAAAACATAAATAGTTCTCCTTGTAATAACTTAAGTAGTAAATGCTTAATAAATATGCATTGGTTAGCTGATTGCTAATTGTTACATACTGGACTTAAGGACTAGGGACCTAAAAAGTCAATTATTGTGGGGTTTTGTTTTGTTTTTACTGCCATATGCCTACAGATTTGTGGGTCCCTAAAAACTAAATGACTTCCTCACCACAGAAATATTCCATTCTACATAAGACTACAGCTCCATAAGATAGTCCTACATCAGTGATTCTTTTGCTTCATTATGGCATGAAAGTGCCCTTAGGTTTCTGAAGAACAGAAGATTAATCTGAAGAACAGATTAAAAAGGCTTTGAATGGGGGCCTAGCTTTGCACTGTTTATCACCTGAGGTCTAATTGAATTAAATTCTAAGGTCTTCAAAATATTCACCACAATAACTTGTGAAGACCCATTAACAAGGATGCAGTGACATATAGGTGGAGGGATTACTTACAAGATGAAACCATGGATCTCCTGAAATATTGTTAAATCCATAATATTAGACTTCTTTTGAAGGATCCATATTCTTAATTCTCAATTGTGCAAACTCTTTACTTATTCTTTTCAATCAATCAATAAACACCCATTAAGCTCCTATCCATGCTACTATTCTAAACTCTGAGAATACAAAATGAGGCAAAGGAAAGTTTCTGTCCTCACAGAGCCTATAATTTGAGGGACACAACATTCAAACATCTGGCTACCCAAGGAAATCCTGGAGGAACCCAGAATCCTCCCCAAGGTTCCTGGAATGAGAACTTGATATAAAATGTCAAGGCTAAATGCAGAAGCTCCAGGGCAACTTGGAGATTTAGGGTATGACCTCTAGAACCTAGTGGGATAGTGCTTAAGATTTTAGCACTAAGTTCTAAGAACCACTTAAAATTCTAGAGTATTATTACTATGCCAAGAATTGCATTGGAAAAAAGTATTAAAGATTAGCATTTTCCACTGGGCTTAATTTGTCCATCTGATATCAATTACCTAACCTCCAATCAACAAATAATAACTCACACCTATGTCAATCAATAGCCATTTATATAATAGCCCATGAACTGAAAATGTGATTTAACCAGGGAAGTTAACTCCTAGCAAGAAGCCTCCTTGACGAGGGCAGATAAAAACTTACTCTGCAATGTGAGAGTTACTTGAGGTAACTTGCCCAGGATCACCAAGTCATTTTATATCAACGGTATGATTTAAATCTAAATCTTCTTACCTTCAAGACCAGCTCTCTCCTCTAAATTACACTGTGTCTCTTATTAAGAAGACAAAAATAAAAATGAAGCAGTCCCTGCCCCCAGGGGCTTTTTTTAAAAAGAGGAAATATCATGGCCACACAAAATAAAGTCACTGAAGTAGAGTAGAAGTATTTGTTGGGGAGAGAGAGATCAGGTCTCACACAGAAAGATGGACCTGAGTTTTTGTCTCATGACTATTTACAAAGCACATGCTATCTGTAGCATTCGTCTCAGTCCCACAGTTTATTCACAAATACAGAATATTCTTACCAAAAAATGTTGTGGGCAGCATCTTTGGTGTTGGCAAGGTCCATTATGAAAACTGAATGACTTTTTTTATCTGGCCCAGTGAATAACTGAGGGATGAGTTTTATTCTCCAGTTTTAGTCTTTCTTGTAGCACCATCAGATATCATCATCATTCATTGAATTTACTGTTACTGAGTCTTTTTTTTTTTTTTTTTGGTCATGTTTTTTCAGTTTCTACTTCTACTTTTTATTTCCTACTTCTACTAATTTTACAGATGAGGAAACTGAGATAAACAGGGTTGAGTGACTTGTCCAGGGTCACTTGTTATTAAGTATCTGAAGCCAGATTTACATTTAGTAAAATAAAGTCTTCCTGATTCCAAGCCATATGCTCTACTGCACTATGGCGCCACCTGACTGACATGTTTCATACAAATGTATTTAAGGGGTACTTACCCTTGGAATAAGGTGGGGTAGGTGAATTTCAAGACAGACAGGACATACTGAAAAACAAAAACAAAGTTCGCAAATATTATAAACCTCTCACATGCTATATGGAAATCCTTTGATCTGTGATTTCTGCCCTAATGAAGAAACATCCTCTAGACTGTGGGAACTGAGTCCGCACCACAACATAGCATTTTCGCTCTCTGTTGTTGTTTGTTTGCATTTTCTTTTCTTTCTCAGTTTTTTTTTTCCCTTTCTGATCTGATTTTTCTTGAGCATCAAGATAATTGTATAAATATGTATACATATATTGGATTTAACATATATTTTAACATATTGAACATGTATTGGATTAGGGAAAAATTGGAACACAAGGCTTTGCAAGGGTCAATGCTGAAAAATTATCCATGCATATGTTTTGTAAATAAAAAGTTTTAATAATTAATTTATTACTTAAAAAAGAAAAAGAAAGAAAGAAACTTCCTCTACTAACATAGGCTGGTATCCTCCCTATAACTTACAATCTTAAAAGCATTGTCTAGAGCACTGAACCTCTAAATTGCTTGACCAAAATAACCCAGTTAGTATATGTCAGAGGTAGAAGTTGAACTCAGGTCTTTATTCCTGCAAAGTCCAGCTCTATCTTCTATAGCATATTCCTCTTACAACATTTCTATCCTATTGTTGAACCTCATACAAAAACCCAAAAGTTCAAATAATCAGTCCCCTTCATTTAGACACATTCAAATACTCCCAGAAAAAAGCAGGGTAAAAATCAAGGAAATGGATCTTCCTCCACAAACTGTTATTGAGCTCTTTTTAGTTGTGTCCAACTCTTCTTGATTTTATCTGAGTTTTTGTTTGTTTTGTTTTTGGCAAAAATACTGAAAGTTTGCAATGTCCTCTAGTTTCTTTTATAAATGAAGAAACAGACAAACAGGGTTAAGTGACTTGTCCAGGGTCACACAGCCAGTGTGTGTCAGGGTCACATTTGAACTCAGGTCTTCTTCACTTCAGGCCCATGGTTTGTCCACTGTGGCCCCTACCTACCTCTGGACAAAGCAAAACAATAACTATGTAACAGCTACATAAATATAAGAACCAACTGGAAGAGAAAATGCAAAAATGCATCTTACCCTTCTTTATAGAGGTGAAAGACTATGGGTAGAACAGAGTATGTCCTGCTACATTTGATTAATGGTGTTGCTTAGCTTTGATGAACTGCTTTTTTTCCCCTCCTTTTCATTCTTTGTAAAAAGGAACCATTCTTAGGGAAAGGGAAGAGTCAAGGATATACCTGGAAATGCAGTTGACAAAGTAAAAGATAATGATTTTTTTTAATTTAAATTACTCTAAATTAATTTTTAAAAAATTTATTAATTAAGTTAAATTGAAATTAATTTATTTTTAAAATTTTAAAAATAAAAACTAAAAAAAAATTAAAATTTTAAAAATAAAAAATAATAAATTGTACCCCAAGGAAATCATAAAGAAGGGAAAAGGACCCATATGTGCAAAAATGTTTATAGCAGCTCTTTCTGTGGTAGCAAAGAATTGAAAAAGGAGTGGATGCCCAAAAATTGGGAATGATAGAACAAGTTGTGGTACATGAAGGTAATGGAATATTATTATTCTATAAAAAAAATGATGAACAAGCTGATTATAGAAAGGCCTGAAAAGATTTACATGAACTGATGCTAAGTGAAATAAGCAGAACCAGGAATACATTGTATACAACAACAGCAAGAATAAGCAATGATTAACTATGAAAGGCTTGATTTTTCTCAATAGTTCAGTGATCCAAAGGAATCTCAATAGACTTTGGACAGAAAATGCCATCTGCATTCAGAAAAAAGAACCAAGGAGACTGGATGTAAATCAACCCATGCTATGTTCACTTCTTTTTTCTGCTGTTTTATTTTTTTTTAATCTCTCCCATGGTTACTCATTTATTCTGATTTTTCTCTCTCAGCACAATTCATAAAATAGTGTGTATTAAAAATAAGGTTTTTTAAAAAAGAAGTTTATAGACTTTAGATCAAGAACTGCTGGCCTAGAGAAAGGCAGACCTGGTTTTTGTCTTGGCCCTAATTCCTTGCCATAATTTCTCCCCAAGGTTTAGCCATGTACTAGCCATGTAATCCATGCTTCAGCATTAAACAGAGTAGTGAGGATTTGGTCTTCCCACAGACATCTCCCAATCAGTGCCCCGTGATTGATCCTTTTTTTAATTAAACCCTTTATTGACCCTACTGGACACAAGAAATGCTGGTTTAAAAGAGAAATATAATAGGGAAAAAGCAAACAGAAATTCCAATCTTTCTATGTCATAAAAACATTAGGATGGGCCATTTTTCATTAAAAAAAATACTATTGGTACAAATGAAATTCTTAGACAATATGATATGAATTATAGTGAACAGAAACAGCTAGTCACAGCCTATTGAATTCTCTGTCTAAGGATCCATCACTCTAACCGGTGTCATTGGTTATAGATTTCAAGGAAGTGTTTATTACTCTGGAACAAGTACATATTGTATTGAAATAAAAGGTACGTGGTGGGGGAGGGGGCAGGGTAGCTAATTTATCAAATGAAATTTGATACACAGTCCCATGAACATAGGACTATTTGTGTCCAACCTGCAGACGCATCCCAACTCTAACATAGTGATGTCATTTTGGTCCTCTTAGAGAGGAAAGGACAACAACCAGTCAACGAAATAGTATTGGTAAAAGGGTTTAGCACAGTGCCTGGCATATAATAACAGGAATTATATAGGGGCAGCTACAAGACTCCTGGGCCTGGAGGCAAGAAGACTCATCTTGATAAGTTCAAATCCCACCTCAGAAACTTACTGTGTGACTTTGGACAAGTCACTCGTCTATAAAATAAGTTGGAGAAGAAAATGGCAGACCACTCCAGTATCTTTGCCAAGAACACTCTAAAAGGGGTCACAAAGAGTCTAACATAATTTAAAAAAGAAAAGAAAAGAAAAAGACTTCACAAACAAAAAGAAGCTAAATAATGCTTATGTTCTTTTCTTTCTTTGATTGGTATAAGGAATGAGGGACTCTCCCTACAAAGACAGACTTGCAGCTGTGCAGATTTAGTCTTACAACATCCCTTGAGGTACTGAGAAATGGATTGATTTAAGAGGCAGCGAGGTGATGCAGTGGATAGAGCACTAGCCCTGAAGTCAAGAGGACTTGAGTTCAAATTTGACCTCAAGACACTTAACACTTCCTGGCTGTGTGACCCTGGGCAAATCACTTAACCTCAATTGCCTCAGCAAAAAAAAACAAAAAGGTTTGATTTACATATTAGCCCATAGAGTGTAGTCTCATCATTATACTGCTTTAAGTGACACAGTTGGCTAATCTTTCCTTTCTACAGCTTTCAATATAATTTTAGATCCTTATTTTACATGTTAAAGAATCATTAAACTTGTACATGAAACATAAAAGTTCTGTGTTTTTTTATTTATAACATTTGAGGTGGGAAGGAGGAAAAAAAGAGAAAATTATCTAGAGAACAATTGACTAGCAAAGTAACGGAATCTCTCTAATTTGTTATTTTAGAAATTTCCATTGAATTCACATCTTTCCATAACTCCTCAACCTAAATATATTAAAATATTTTATTAAAATACTTTTACAATTATAAAATGAAAGTCATTGAAAATAATGCTCTCAGATGGAGAATATGAACAAAGCTTTCATCTAAGAAATGAGAATTAGGACTATTTAAGAGAAAAAAATTTAGTGGGGTTTTTTAATAAGCAAAGATCCTTCTATTCATTAAGATTATTTATCACACACAAATTTTTCTCCAACAAAAAAAAAATAGTTTTAATTTGTGAGAAGTAAGAAACAGGAAAAGAGTGGAGAATATCATTTCTTACAAGTAAAAAATATTTAATTTCATACTAAGTGATATCTAAGTTGGAATATCCATTAGAACTACTAAAAGGAAGGAAAAAAGAAAAGAAAGAAATAGGCATTTATTATATTCCAGGAAATATCTCATTTGATTCCTATAACTATGGGAGGCAAGTGTTTTATAATCTCCTTTTTATAACTGAAGAAACTGACAAGAGATTAAGTGACTTCCCCATGGACATACGACTAGTAACAGAGGCCACATCTGAACTGAGGTCTTCTTGATTCCCAGTCTAGTACTCTAAATCACTTCATCGCCAGCTGCATCTGGCAAGAGAATTTTAATGGCATCAGAAGTCACTGCCATTAACCTGTCCAGTGATAGTGAGTGACAAGCAATTTGATTCTGTACTTCAAATTTCCTTTAATTAAGTGAGATTATGAAGGTGATAGCCTCCCAAAAGTATAAAACCACATAAATGTCTACTATCGCTATAATGGAAATGTTGAATTTTCATCAGCCTTTCCAGAAGAGCCAACATGTCATCTAGGAAAATTCTTTTATCTAAAAAATACCTCTCTCACCACCATGCCTTAAATCCCCAAATGTAAAACAAAACTTTATATCCTGAAATTTAAATTAAAATGTAAGTATTTTTGGAAGAGAACTCCATGGCTTTGATTTCCACTAAAGTATAAAGGTCTGCTAGAAACTAACTTAGTGGAGGCAATCTGGCAGCACTGTGGGATGGAATTTGAGGTCCGAAGTCAAGATAATTTGAGTTCAACTCTACCTTGTCTGACTTTGTATTCAAATCTAGCCCCAAGTGCTCACTAACAGAGTGATCTTGTATAAGTCATAACCTGTTTTCTGCTTCAGTTTCCTCAAATAAATGAAGATAATAACAAGAAATATATTTTTTACCTTAATAAATGTTTATCCCATTTCCAAATACAAAGAGAATGAGATTCATTATTTCATAGGAAATCCTTTTTTTGAGGTTCTGCAATCAATATGGAAATATTTTAAATTTATATTTACATTTAGAATTTTTTTAAAAGAACATAAGATTTGGAGACAGCAAACCTGATTTTAGTTTCAGTTAAGCTGAATATTATTGTTCTGTAAGAAATGACCAGCAGGATGAATACAGAGAGGATTGGCAAGACTTACATGAACTGATGCTGAGTGAAATGAGCAGAACCAGGAAATCATTATATACCTCAACAACGATCCTGTTTGAGGATGTATTCTGATGGAAGTGGATCTCTTCAATAAAGAGAGCTAATTCAGTTTCAACTGATCAAGGATGGACAGAAGCAGCTACACCCAAAGAAAGAACACTGGGAAATGAATATAAACTGCTTGCATTTTTGTTTTTCTTCCCGGGTTATTTCTACCTTCTGAATCCAATTCTCCCTGTGCAACAAGAAAACTGTTCGGTTCTGCACACATATATTGTATCTAGGATATACTGTATCCTATTTAACATGTAAAGGACTGCTTGCCATCTGGCAGAGGGGGTGGAGGGGAAAAATCGGAACAGAAGTGAGTTCAAGGTAGATAATGCTGTAAAAAATTACCCTGGCATGGGTTCTGTCAATAAAAAGTTATTAAAAAAAAAAAAAAAAAAGAGTTCCCAGCTGTGTAAATATGTGAAAATCACTTTATCACTCAAGTTTTTTCCTTTATTTTCCTTTATCCCAAAATGACTCTGATAAGAAATATGAGATTTTTGCTCACTTGTGTATTCAATAAACATTTACTGAGACACTTGCCACAATGCTTAGAATAATAACAAAAATAAGAAAAGAACATCTCTAGATATCTACTTTCCAATAAAACTCAAAAGCTAATTACTAATGACTTAATATCTAAGTTTTTCCTTTTATTTTCCTTTATCTCAAAATGGGGCAATAAAACATTAGTCATACCTACCTCACAGGATTGTGGTAAGGAAATATGAGATTTTTGCTTATTTGTGTATTCAAAAAACAATTACTGAGACACTTGCCACCATGTTTAGGACCATACCAAAAATAAGAAAAGGACATCTTTAGATGTCCATTTTCCAATAAAACACAAAAGCAAATAACCAATGACTTAAAAGGAGCTGAGAATTGGGGCAGAGGAGTAACAATAAAGAAGGAACATATATAAAGGAGAAAGAAGGGTCCACACTAGAAATCTGAAGAGAGAAGGGGGCAAAAAAAAGGGAAAGGGTCCAAGAGACCAAGGCAGCCAGGTGTAAGTGAAAAGGGTCTTGGATTTAAAGAGAGAAGCAGGAGCTAGATCTCCGCCAAAGGCCTATGTAACTTTAGTCAAGCCTCTTAACCTGTCCAGGAACATGTTACTCTTGTAAAAGTGGATGGCTATATTTAATCCCTAGTTTTCCACCTAACTTCAGGCCACGCCAAGCTGCCATCTTATTAAATATTCTTGCTGAAGGCAGACTCCTCATTGGGTGTCCACAAGACCACAAATTTTTCCCTTTACTTGTCCCCAAACCACCTGTAGTCTACGATCTTCTTGCAGCCAAGAAAAATATCCTAGTTTTGATCTGCCCCTTAAAAGCTTGTACAGAATAATAATTTACAAACTTTATCCAACTGACACCTTATTCTTATTTCCTAATGTGTCCCAAACTTTGCCATGTGACAATACTTAATTGTTTTTAAGTCAGAATTCATGTGTAAAATTTGATATCATTTATAATTTAAAACACCTGGAGAAGGGAAGAGGCAGTGGGGTGCCAAAAATAAGTTAGAAATTAGGGATTCCCCTGCCATAGAGTAAGTACATTTTCTTCGATACAGGGTAGACGAAGCTGAAAAAGTCTATTTAGAAGAGAATTCCTTATGTGGGGTCCATAAGCTTTTGAAAAAATTGTATTTTTTGATGTTTGTACAGCAAAACTTGTAGAGTGCTTACTATTTGGCAAGCACAGCAGCAAGACCATCCAATGGATAAAGCAACTGTGTCAGGAAGATCCGAGTTCAAATCCAGACTCTGATACTTCCTAATTGTGTGATCCTGGGCAAATCATTTAATCCAGTTTGCCTCAGTTTACTCCTCTGTAATACAGGCTGGAGAAGGAAATGTTTTTTTAACCACTCCACATAGCATGAAAACCTCAAAAGGGATCATGAAGAATCCCAACAATTGAATGTGGCAGGCACTGCAATTAAGTGCATTACAGAAACTCACAACCCTAGGAAGTAGATGCTATTACTAGCACCTGTATTTCAATCAGGTTGGTTTCCTTTATATCCTATGTTTCATTTTGTGCATTTAAAAATATTATTCTGAGAAAGCATTTATAGGCTGCGCCAGACTACTAAAGAGCAGACATATAATAAAGGTCGAGTCTCTCTTTTGTTTTTTATTTTGAGGAATGGGGATGGAAACAATATACACTTTTATTACTTCTTAAAGATTAATTTACCAAAAGGGATTCAGTGGCATACTTAGGTGATGAGTTTGAGGAAGAAAAAGATGGAGAAAGCAAAGGAATTATCAAATCTGATCTCATTTTACTGTTGAGAAAACTGAGGCAGAAAAAAATTTGTAGTTTGGCCAGGGTTCCATTGCTAGGTGGTAGGATTTGAACTCGAAATTAGATTTGTCCAGTCCTCTCTTCACTATGGCAGGCTGCTCTTGGGGCGACCTGTAATTAATCTGTTTTGTCACGTTTCCAAAAAGAGAGGATTCTTCATTTTCACCTCAACCCTGACCACTAGGTGTATACAGTGCCTAGAAGGTGAAACTTATTAGGAACACCCGAATTTGAATTCCGATCATATTAGTTGCTTGACCCTGGCAAGTCATTTAAACCTTTTTGAGCATCACCAAATCTGTACAATGGGTATAAGAACAGCAGAAATATTGTGGTATGTAATACCTACACTACATAAACGCCCTTATTTTCTCTAGGGATCAATACTTGCCACCCGAAGGAATGTATTTTTAAACAAAAATTCTTAGGATCACAGAAGCATGATTTTTGGAGCAGGAAAGGACCTTGGAGATCAGCGAACTGTCCCTTCTAACTAAAAATAACAGGAGAATAACAGTTCTCCAGGGAGCGGCAACAGAAGCAATCCCGGCAGGGCTGCGAGGATCCAAAGCGACACCGGCAAGTGCCATCCCGCGCCCACAGCCTCGCCCTTCTCTCTCACCTTGTTCGTGAGGTAGGTGGCCAGGTAGAAGGCACAAAAAGTGAGACCCGGGAATGGTCTCTTAGTAAGCATCTGTCAAAGCATCCTCTCGGCGCTGACGAGGAAGAGAGCAGGGATCGCTTCCTACTGGGCTCCGCTAAAGCCAGGGCGCTGAAATCTGCGGACGAGCTGCCACGACAGACACACGTTGCTCCGCCGGGGCTCCAATAAGCAAAAGGGACAGCCCTCCCCGGGCTCTGCCCTCTTAAAGGGGCCCTGCTCCCTCCCCGTAGAGGTCCGGGAATGAGTTACCGGCTCCGGAGCCGCCCAGAAAGCGCTCTGGGTTGCTTACCTGAGGAACTCTCGGGCTCCGAGAGCCGGAAAAGGGGAGGACTTTCTCAGCTCTCCTAGAGGAAGCCAAATTAACCCGAGCTGTAGAAAAACCGGGGCTGGGCGGGGGAGAGAACTAATCGTACCCCCATCCTCTCCATCTGAACCCGCAGTTTGTGTAATTGTCACTAAGTCCCTGCAGTTTAATTCAGTTCAACGGTTTTCTTGGCGTGTTACTGGCGGCTTGGTTTTTCGCCGTGATTTTCTCGGCTCGTCATTGGCGTATGGTTGATGAGATTTTTTTGAGGTGATTGAACTTTTGACGTGATTTTCTTAATGTCGAATTTTTATGTGGTTTTCTTGGCATGCTATTGGTGTGTTGAATTTTTGATGTTGTTTTCTTGGCGTGTCAGTGGCGTATTGAATTTTAACTATGGTTTTCTTGTGGTGTCATTGGCGTGTTGAATTTTTCACCACAGTGTTCTTGATGTGTTTTTGGCGTGATGAATTTTTTATGAGGTTTTCTGAGTGTTGGTCATTGGCGTGTTGAATTTCCACCGTGGATTTTCTTGATGTGTCATTGGTATAATGAATTTCAAAAGCCCAATTCAGCCCATTGGTGACATGTTAAGAAAATTTGTCAATATCCAACATGCCAATAAAACCCCAGAGAAATTCAACATGCCAATAATTATACACCAAGAAAACCATGATGAAAATTTAGCACTTCGATGACACCCGAGAAAAGCACAATGAAAAATTAAATATGCCAAGAATATGTCAAAAATTCAACATGCCAATGACACACCAAGAAAATCATGATGAAAAATTAACACGCCAATGACACACCAAGAAAATCATGGCAAAAATCTGACATATCAATAACATGACAAGAAATCCATGTCAAAAATTCAACATTCCAGTGACACAGAGAGAAACTGGTGGTTCTATAAATGTTCAACATGCCAGTTACACACCAGTGACATTACAAGAAAATAACGGTGAAAATCGATATACCAATGGTGTGTCAAGAAAATCATATTAGAAATTCAACATGCCAATGACACATCAAGAAATCCATGTGAAAAATTACTTCAATAGTCCAGATGAGAAGTAGTGAAAGCCTGGACTGTTGTTGTTGTTTAAGTAGACATATTCAGAGATATTTGGAGAAACAAAATCTGGCAACTGTTTGGCAACATACAAATGTGCATGTGTATATATGTCAGATGTTTGGCCAAAGGAAGAGTTTATAACAAAGTAAGAGAGAATGGGAAGTAAAATAAATAGTTTTGATTACATGAAATTTTTAAAACGTACACAAAACTAAATGCAACCAAAATTAGAAGGAAAACAGGAAAATGGAAAAAATGTTTTACAGCATGTTTCTCTGATAAAGGACTCAAATCTCAAATTATATAGGTAACTGAATCAAATTTATAATAATTAGAGCCATTCCCTGTTATTGGCCAGAACTTCAAACAAGGATTCTTACAAGGTATGTAGAATTGATGAGACGATGGTTATCCAGTTTAGCATGGTGCTTAATAGTTCTCTAAGTTCAGTATGATTGATTAAATCTTGCAACAAATAGTGGTCTCCTTTAAAATAAATAAGTAAAAGTGTTGGAATCCTTACAAACTGCTAACTCATTAGAGTTGATAGATTGTTGATCTAATCTTACAAGAAGATGTTTTGGGTCAGAACCTGAAACAAGGTACTAAGTAGAACTAATTAGTACAATGCTTGTGTTTGCATCTTTACTCATCGGAGTTCACAAGTATGCCAGCTTCACAAAGTAAACTTTGTAACTTTGTGAGTTCACACCTCCCTGGAAGCTCTTTGGGCCAGAGAGCACCAGGGAGAAAACCCATAATCCCATTCTCTCAGAAGACTCAGATATAAGGCCAGTGAAAAGAGAGCTATTCGAGAATATATTTTCCACTTGGCTGGCTGGTCGCAGAAGAGAGTTCAGCTGCATTGGAGAGGAGCACTCTGGTGCAGACACAGAGCACTTTGGGAGAATTCAGCGGAATTACGCCAGAAGCCCTCTCTCCAAGGCAAGGAGAATATTTTCCACTTGGCTGGCTGGTGGCAGAAGAAGAGTTTTCAGAGGAAGAAGCTACGAGTGGAGAGTTCAGTGGACAACCAGATTTATCTTCATCTCACACCACTGTAGTTGGTGGCTGGGCTCCTGCACTTCCCCCACTGAGACCAAGCTGGTCTGAAAGACTCAGCTAGTCGAGCCCCAAGTGAAGGAGACAAGAGATTCATTCCTTCTCTGTGCTGGTTGGAGGCTGAAGAAAGCAGAGGCAGAGGCTAAAGGACAGAATCTTTGGATTTGGAGATATTTGGAGGGCTCTAAGCTAAACCCGTTGAGTTTTGAGAACAAGAACGCCAACATTTGAACTCCCAACATAAAAGGATTTGAGTTGAAGAAAGTCATGAAAACCAAAATGTGTGAAAAGGCAGAACATTGTAGATCCAGGGGACAGCCACAGCAAAAACATGCACCTAAGTTAATGTAACTGAATTATGGAATATGATAAGTACAGTAAAAGTTAAGGGAACTGGAAAGATTAAAGAAGCCAGGTTATAAAAAGCTTTGAATATCAATGTAGCTGAATTATAGAGTGTAGCAAGGGAAGTAATGTTAGGGAGATTAGAAAGATTAATGGGGCCAGGTTGTCAAAGATGAATTTTATTTGATCTTTATGCTAAAGGAGTCATTAGTGCTCATTGGAGATGGGGAAAAATTACATGGTCAGACCTACACTTTGGAAAAAATATTCTTGAGAGTTGAATGGGGAATAAATTGAAGTGGAGAGAGGCTTTAGGCAAGGAAATATGTTAGAAAGTTATTGTAAGAGTCCAAGCTAGAATGGATGAACTCTTAAACTATGGTTACTGTTCTATGGGTTGAGAATGGGGATCTTATCCGAGAAACATCTTAGTGATAGAAATGACAAAACCTAACAACAGATAGGCTAGGAGTGAGTGAAAGTGAGGGATAGAGGAGGACATCAAGCTTGTGAGCCTGGATGGGGGAATGACTCAACAGTAATAAGGAAATTCAGAAAAAGGGGAAAGGATTCTAATTGTGTTATTTATGTTTATATAATCTTGATTAAAATCCTACAGGAATAAAGCAATACTGCCCTAATTGACTTTCTATTTTACTCTCCATAGTCACTCTTCCAAATCCTTTATTTCCCCCTTTAATCTCCCACAGCTCCCCCTCTACCATTCTCTCAAATAAGAACTTGATTCATATTTCACTGAAAAACAAGCCATTCAGAGAGCTCCCCTGTCTTCCCTCCTCCTCTGTTCATGTATCCCAAATACCCTCTGCCACCACCTCCAACTTCACTCCCATCTCCTATATTGAAATGGCCCTTCTCTTTGCCAAGGCAAACTCCTCTACACTAGGACATTCTATCTCCTCTTCTCCAGAAGATTGCCTCTTCCATCACCCATACTCATTTCTATCTTCAATCTCTATGCTTGCTTCCATACCACCTACAAACATGCCTGTTATCTCCTCAAAAAAAAAAAAAAAAAAAAAAAAAAAAAAAAAAAAAAAAAAACTTGATCCATCAATGCTCTCTATTAATATCTCCTTTTTTTATGGCTAAGTTACTTGAAAAGTCAATCTTCAACAGTTATCTTCTCTTCCTTTCTTTTTACTCTCTTCTTAACTTTTGATCCTCTGAGAATAAAGGATGAACAATAACCTTTTAACTTTACAATCTGGCTTCCAAACTCATTCCACCCAAAGCACTTTCTCCAAAGGTTCTAACAATTCATTGCAAGTCTAATGGTTTTTCCTCAATCTTTACTCTCCTTCTCTCTGCCTTTGACTCTCTTCTATACAAGTTTCCTTTCTCCTGGTTTTCCTCTTACCTGTCTGATAGATCCTTCTCAATCTCCTTTGCTGGATCTTCACCTAGGACATGTCCACTCAAACTAAAGCTATCTGATCTATTCTTATCCCTCTTCTCTTCTCCCTTTATGCTATTTCACTCAGTGATCTTACCAGCTTGCCTATAATGATGAGTCTCAAATCTGCTTAATCTCTTTGCTGACTTCCAGGCCCTCATCTCCAACTACTTATTGATCATCATAATTATGCTGGGTGTCCTATAGAATTCTTAAATTCAACATGTTCCAAACAGTACTCATTATCTTTCCCCTTAAATCCTCCTCTCCCAAATTTCCCTTATTATAGGAGAGGGAGACAACATCATCCTCCTAGGCACTAGCTTGCAACCTGTGTGTTATCCTTGACGCCTCACTTTCTCAGCTCCCAAATCCAATCTTTGCCAAAACCTGTTTTGTTTTGCTTTGTTTGCAGTAGGTTTGCGGGGTAGGAAATGGTTTGGAGCAGAGCTCAGTGTTCACCAGCATAGGGAACATCTTGCAAGAAAACAACAGCTACCAATCTTGCTCTGCAGTACATGAGTGTAGACTGCTTATTGCTGCAGCACAGAAGTAGAGGGACTTGTCCACGCAAGCTTTCCTGATTAGACCACAAACTCCCTAGTTAATGACTCCCAGAATACTTGCAATTAGCTTTGGAAGCAGTTGCTGAAATCCCTATATTCCTTGTCTCATAGATTTCAGTGGTTTATCATATTGCTTTTCCCTCAAGACCCCTACTTGGAAACCAAATTAATAGTTCTCAAACAGTAAATATTTATTGAGCAGCTACTGTGTGCTAGGCACTGTGCTAAGTGTTCGACTCTCTCTTATCATCCAAGAATTCAACCACAGAGAGATTAGTTCAGTTAAAGCATTTATTAAACTCTTTCTCTGTACTAGGTGCTGTACACTAACACCAGAAATATAAATGCAGGCAAAAAACAAGACAATTCCTAACCTCAGAATTACATTCTAATAAAGAAAGAATCTAAAAAGGAGTCCAAAGAGGGTAAGGGAAGTAACTTGTGTGGTACAAGATAGAGAAATAGTCCTTGATTCAGAGTGAGTTGGTTGAAAGTGAGGATGGGTGACTGGATAGATACACCTAACATGGAAGAACTTACCAATCAGAGGAAGAGAATAGAGTTATGTTAATAATGTCAATTAAACATATAGTATGTCATCCAACTATTTTTTTTTTTTTTTGAGAACAAGTTGTTAAACATTAGCACACCTGTGCCCTTTGTCCTTTGTTAATTATAATATTAGCTTAGCATGAGAAGGACATTTGGACTATAGGTGAGAAACAGTCCAGGAAGTTGAGGCTCAGCTTGATTGGAATAATGAAGCTTAGCTTTTTACAATCCATTTAGGTGGGGGAAAAAGGGAACACCAGTAATAATAAATATAATAATATCATTTATATAGTACTTACTATGTGTTAGTCACTAAGCTTAAGTGTTTTACAAGTAGTACCTCATGATAGGTGCTATTATTATTCCCATTTTACAGACTGAGGCAGACAGATGTCATTACTTGTCCAATGTTGCACAGCTAGTGTCTGAGGCCAAATTTGAACTCAGATTTTCTGACTCCAGGAGACTCTATCCAGTGGGCCACCTAGCTCTCTTTTAGATACTTCCCAAGGGCCTTCATTATCAGTACTAGATTGAAGAATCATTAATATTATTCTGTCTACTGCCTTTTGTCAGTAACAAACCTCTCATGGTCACAAGCTTCTCTTGATTGGAAAATCCCTTGTGACCTGGCAGATTGTTCTGAAGGTATTGCCTTTTCCTCATGTGGATCACTCCACCCTACTCCTTTTAAACTCTTTTTTAGATGTTTTCTTCTTTTATTAGAATGTAAGTACCTCCAGATAAATTGATGAGATTGCCCTAACCTTGAAGGCAACCACATTCATATAGGTAACAGAGAGAATAGCAGGTAAATGAATACCTAAGAGAGGCACACAGGAAAGAGTCTGCCCTCTGGTGTTGGGCTAAGTACCCATAATCCCAGAGTCCTGACTTCAAAACATGACTGGACATTGATCACAATACCACTCTTGGCTAGAAGGTTCCAAAATAATCTTTTTTTACCTATGAAATCTGGCTTATCACTCCCTCATTAAAAAAAAAATCTTCAGTGGCTCTCTATTGCCTCTCTAATAGTGGTCTGCAAACTTTTTTTGATTGTGTATCCCCATCAAAATATAGTGCAAATTGTATAAATATGTATGTATGTATAAATACATACAGTTATTTATAAATTATATGTATTCACATTATAAATTTTACATAAAAATAGTATTTTTAAAAGGATAAAGAAGGGGACAAGGGGCAGCCAGTGGAGATAATAATAGCCCCTAACTCCTACAAAAAAATCTAAGTTAAAATCCAGTTATGTGATCCTTAAAAAGTCATTTTACCTCAGTTTCTTCACCTTCAAAATGGGAGTGATAATAGCACCTATCTCTCAGAGTTTTTATGAGGCTCAAAATGAAATATTTTATGATTAGATGAACTTTTCTTCAAAAAATTTCCTTTACCTCAAAGGTTTGTGAGAATCAAATAAGATAATTTTTTCTCAATAGTATTTTATTTTTCCAAATACGTGTAAAGATAATTTTCAACACTCATTTTTGTAAAACTTTGTGGTCCAAATTTTTCTCCCTCCCCTCACTTCTCCCCCTCCCCAAAAGAGCAAACAATCTGATATAAGTTAAATATGTGCTATCCTTTAAAATATATTTCCATATTAGTCATCTTATACAAGAAAAATTAGACCAAAAGAAGGGGGAAAAACCATAACAAAGAAAAATAAAACCAAAAGGTGAAAATAGTATGCTTCAATCTATATTCAGCCTCCATGGTTCCCTGAGACTGGCATTTTCCATCCCAACTTTATTGAAATTGCCTTGAATCAGGGCAGCTAGGTGGCGCATTGGATAGAGCACCAACCCTGAAGTCAGGAGGACCTGAGTACTTATCACTTCCTGGCTGTGTGACTCTGGGAAAATAACTTAATCCCAATTGCTTTAAAAAAAAAAAAAAAAAAAAGGAAAGAAAGAAAGAAAGAAATTGTCTTGTATCATCACTACGATGCTGGTAAGAGTCAAGTGCATCACAACTGATCATCCCATAATCTTCTTGTTGCTGTATACAATGTTCTCCTGGGGCTGCTCACTTCACTCAACATCAACATCAGATCATGTAAATCTTTTCTGAAATCAACCTGCTTGTCGTCTTTTTTTTTTTTTTTAATATTACAGTAATTCCAAAAGATGTAATACTCCTAAAAAGCACTTCGCACAATGCTTGGCAAATAGAAGATGCTATAGAAATGCTTATTCTCCTCCCCCATTCAATCCCAGGTCAACTTATGAAAATATAAACTTCTTTAGAACTAGGGCTGTGTCATTTTTTAAACTTTGTTATGTGCCTTGGACATAATAGACATATGATAGTTGTTTGTTGCATTGAACTGCAGGGCATAGATATATCTGTGGCAAAAAAGAGTGAAAGACATGATGCAAAATTATGCTGTAGCCCTTGCTATTTACTAGCATGATACAAACAACTATACATTTAATTTATTTTCATTAGCAAAAGTAAATAATTAACATATCCATTGCTATCCCCTTTATTATTGTCTTGCCACAGAATTTTTTAACAATGTGTTTTGGAAACCATTGAGTTTGTACAGACTGGATTCCCAGTCAAAATTATTTGTTTATATTAGAATCCAACCCTTTGGTCTCTATTATATTGTTGTTGGAGAGATCCAGCAATTGTAATTCATACATTTTGTCTATGAAGGCTCTGGGCAAGTTTTCTATACCATTGCAATACAACCTTAACTCTTTCAGTCTTTGCAATCCTAAAAAGATGGGCAGGGTATGAAATTGGTTTCTGTCCAAATGCAGAAATGCTAGCTGAGTGTTATGTATAAATATGTCTCCTGGGAGAGTGTTTATGTTATTTCCAGAGAAATTCAGAAATTCCAGCTGCCTTAACACTGAGAAGAAATGCAAGGGAAGGTCAGACACCAAATTATTTGGCAGGTCAAGCCTCCTTAAGCTAGAATCACCAATGACCGAAAGGGGAGGAATATTTTGGATGCTATTCCCAGATATTGAGAAATGTTCTAACTTGGGGAGGATCGTGACTGCAGAAAATGGAATCTTCTTGAAACTATTATTGTCAAGGAGCAAATCACTAAGGTTTGTCAAGTTTTCAAACAAATTCTCTGGTAAACTGCTTATTTCATTATTGGAAATATCAAGGACCTTCAAGTTAGGAATAGGCTCAAAGACCCCAGCAGGGAGTGTCTGAAGATGATTATCAGCCATCATTAACTGACCCGGGCGACAGGTCATCAAAATGTGGGTCCTGAGGCTGGATATTTGTCTGTGAGGCTATTGCCTGAAAAGGGATGGGGTTAGAAATGAGGAGGGAGACAAGTTGAGATGGAGCAAGGTCTCAGTTTAATGAATGAAGAGGGTCTAGTTAAATATGATTTCTGAGTGGGGGGTTGCAATGTAAAGAATGTCAGACCACAGGTGTGGCAGACATCCTGGGGTATACTGTTATCTAGATCCTGGGCGGAGATGACCGATTTCTTGGGACACACATTATCTAATCTCAGGAATTTTAGGGTGTTTGCTACTCATAGTCACGTTCTTCTTAGCTCTTTGTCTCCTGTCTCCAAGGACATGGTCTCTGGCAGTCTTCAAGGACATGGTCTCTGGCATGTCTTCAAGAACATGGTCTCTGGCAATTAACGGATCTAGCTGAGAAAGACCCATCAACATATTGACTGACAACTGCAGTCTGTTTTGAGAGAGGTCCAAGTAAGTCAGTCTTTCCAAGGAGGCAAAAATCTTTCCATCGACTACACTAAGTCTGTTTTCAGCCAAGTTTAGCCAAACAAGTTGCTTTGTGCCTCGAAACAAGGCAGGTGGAAGCTCCGTCAGATTGTTGCCAGCCAGATCCAGGGCAAGGATGCTTCTGCCGATATCGTCGAAGGTATCATTCTGCAGGGAGAGTTTGTTGTGGGACAAGCCAAGAAAAGCGAGATTAACAAGGGGCTTAAGGATTCCGGGGGGAATTTGGGTTACGTAATTCTCATTCAAGTGGATCTCTTCGATAAAGAGAGATAATTCAATTTCAATTGATCAAAGATGGGAGAAGCAGCTACACCCAAAGAAAGAACACTGGGAGATGAATATAAACTGCTTGCATTCTTGTTTTTCTTCCCGGATTATTTATACCTTCTGAATTCAATTCTCCCTGTGCAACAAGAAAACTGTTCGGTTCTGCACACGTATATTGTATCCAGGATATACTGTAACCTATTCAACATGTAAAGGACTGCTTGCCATCTGGGGAAGGGGGTGTAGGGAGGGAAGGGAAAAATCGGAACAGAAGTGAATGCAAGGGATAATGCTGTAAAAAATTACCCTGGCATGGGTTCTATCAATAAAAAGTTATTAAAAAAAAAAAAAGTAATTCTCATTCAGAAAGAGAGTCTCCGTGTCTTGAGCTATTCCCTGGGGAATGTCCGAAAGGTTGGCAAAGCAGCAATCTGTCAGCAGAAGACTGCAGAGGCACTTCTGGAGGCAGCAGTACTGGATGAGAGCATTTCCAAAACAAACCATTTTTTGAGTTTGACACAATTAGGCTAATAATTACCAAATATCTGTATTTACTAAATACTGGCTTAATGGGTGTCTTTATGATTTATTAACCCTTTGTAAATGGGGGGGGAGGGGAGAAGAGGAGGAAAGGGGAACCTGGTGACCTGACACAAGTCAAGACTCATAGCAACTACCCACAACCAGAGACTTTCCTTTTCAGTAAAATGGGATATACCTGTAGGAAATTTTTAAAATTTGTGCCATTTCAATGAGGTTAAGACAAAAACTTATGAATGTCCTCTAAAGTAAACTCTTAGCACCTGCTTGCTTTGCAATTTATATTAGCTGCCTGAAGGCACTGAGATATAATGAGTGTATTTCTTGCCCAGGGCCAGATTCTCTGTTATCCCCAGAAAGTTAACTTGCATACTCTATCCACAACACCAAACTGGCTTTCACCAATATTAAGCTTATTACATGATCCTAAATTAATAGATTCTGTTCATCAATGCTCTTTAAAAAAAAATCCTATAAATATATAGGGCAAAAAGTCTTAATATACATAGAATAGAATCTTCTCTTATTCCCTACCTCAAATATCTACAGACCAGCAGGATGAAATTAAGGTATAAAGGTAATAGATTAAAGCTCAAGGGGGCTCTATAACATTTTGGCTACTCGAGTCTTTTCTGCTAATAATGAGGTAAAACTGTGTTCCAGATAAGCAAGGCGAAAGTCAAATATAAAGAATGAAGACTATCAGAGTCACTTCTAGCTCTAAAAGCTCGGTGAAAATAAGCTTATTTCAATTCTATTTTTTAAAACAATGGCAATAACCTCTCAAAGGATCTGTCAAACTCAGTTGCCATCTTAGCACTTTAAGAATCTCAGAAACTGAAATTTCTAATATAATTTTCCCCCAAACTGAATCTATTTTATACAAATTTTTTTTAATATGTCAATTCTGATCCATTCTTTCCTGTTTTTAAGGGAAACTTAAAAGAAAAGAAGAGAAAAGAAACATTAGATTAGTTTACTTCTGTTGTATTAACCCCCGAAGGTTCAAAAGCAACAGCTGATTTGTAGGTTTTCAAACTGAAGACATGGCCTTGTGTCATTGTTCACTGTTTAAGAAATTTTTATTAAAGCAAGAATTTTATAATCTAAAGTACATTTCCTTGCTCAGCTATCATTTGTTATCTAAAACAGTGGTACTATTCTGAGCTTTTCCACAGTAAAGAAATACAAAATTAAAGAAAAGAATGCTTTAAGGTTTTGTATTGTGCTGAAAATTCTTTTCCCTCCTGGATCTATAAAACATGAATTTGTTTTTATATATTTTACTATTTTTTTTAAATCAAAAAAAGTAATCTAGCATTCGCATTAAGTTTTCTAGATCTGGCATTTGCTTGATACATCAAGTTCAAAGTTTCTTTTTTTTTAATTTATTTTATATTTTGCAATTTTTTTTCCCCCACAATACTTGTTTTTCAATGTTTAGATATTTTTCTTCTGTGAAGCAGAGGTTCCATTTCCTGGTTCCTAATCTTTCTGTAAATTAAAGAAAAAAAATAAGGTTATTTTATTTTATTTTGTCAACAGGCAAGATTATAAACCAGGGGCATCAATTCTTGGAATATGTACCCAAAAGTGGCATGGCTGGTTCCTGTAACCAAACCACCACAACAGTTTAATAACACCATCTCCCGTGTGGTCCTTAATTACTACCCACCATTACCATATCACAAACTGTCTCGTAGGCGAATGTAAAAGGAAACTTCTCAAAATAAGTCACTTGATAATTTCAGATGCAATTTCAAAGGTGTGTTAATCATTAAGGCTCTGGTAAGCAGAGCAAAAGGCTTGCTCTTCTAATAGAAATAATCTCTGTTTGTTGATTGAGAAAGCCTGAGGTAAATCAAGTCTCCTTGGTTATTCTAGCTTAATGGGCTACTTACCTCTAAACAAATTTCCTCTTTGTGGAGAATTATATGGTTTCTTATAAGATCATTAACTAAGCTAGGTTGAATTTATAACTTAGATTCAGTTTATCTGGGGAGTTGGGGAAAATGAACTCATACTGGCTCAAGTAAACAGCTGTAAGCAGTTGCAAAACTAACCACCATAAAACATACCTGCAAACAGTTGTAAACCTGTAAACTGACCATCATAAAATTCAGGTTAAAATTTAACAAGTTCATGTTACTTCCAAGCATTAAGCTAGATAGTGAGAATTGACCAGATGAGGGGAAGGAGGGGTGTCATGGATTCTATACAATTCACTTCAGTCTCTGGAAATTCACCTCTCTCCACTGGTGAAACTCCAGTGAAAAGATATTTGCTTCTTGCAAGATTCTAAAATAAACACTTCTATCCCTCACTTGCGATATCTGAGTATTTTTGAGTTGGATTTGCCGTACCACACATAGGTAGTGCCATCCTAAGGAAAATCATCTATTTGCTAGTCCTTGGTTGCCACAATTTGGTAACTGTTTCTTTGGGTTGACAACATATCAAATAAGTAAATGTGGGGCAGAAGGAGAGACAGCCCCTTATGCTTTTCTTTCTCATAGCAATTTATATTTGGGTATTAAGCAAGGGACAGAAATGTTTTTGCTACATAATATATTTTACATTCTTCATTTAGTAGAAGACAGAGTAGAAAAATCAACTTGGATTTTTTTTCCCTCCAAAGTACTTACTCTTTTAAAGAGTTGGAAGACTAGTGACACTGTTAACTGCTTTCTGGGCAGCTTCTTTAGCTTTCAGTATGGCTACAGCTTCATCAACCTGAAGACCACCAATTAATGGAATTAGAATGAAGGGGGTGGGTCTCTATTTGGTAGGATAGAATTCTCAGTGCACTTTACCTCCACTCCCAACAGTGATGAAGTATATTAGCTGTTTCTTGGCTACAAAAAAAAATAGTAGTTCTACTAGCTACAGTATCTTGTTCTAGGCTCAGCTAATCCCTTGAAGTGGAGGGACTTGGCCTTGGCTGGCCCTCAGGACACAATTAGACCTGACAAATCCCTTGATTTGTATGACAGTTCGGCAGAACCTTCCTTCCAGGGCACATGCTCTGAAAGCCTGTCAAAGAGCACTCCAATAGAGCAAGGAAGAACCTTAGTGGAAGGAAGACATTAATCACTTATGATTATAAACCTTAATAAATTAGGTGGGCAAATTTCTAGTGATGTAGGTGGAACACTGGAATACGGAGAAACCAAGTTTTGAATCCAACATGAAACTTAAATAGCTACATATAAATTATAGAATTTTACAATTATAGAACTGGAAGAGATCCTATAGGTCTTGTTAATCCCTTAAGTATATTAACTTCTATTACTTGTTCATTTTCTTTTAGTAAAGACCTAAGTAATATCATTCAAATAGGTATCTAGGTCAGAAATGGAAGTTACCTTAGAAGAGAGAAACTCGGGACACTCAAGCATATAAAGGATGTCAGAGATGTCCTTTTCTAGCAACATGGCAGTGATTTTACTGGCGATGGTACAGTGCATCACCTGAATGAGTGGAAACAGTCGTTCACCTAGGGGATGGGGTAAATAAAGTTTTTAAGTCCTTATTTTATGTTGGCACCTTTCAAAACTACATATCAGAACTATGGTATTAAAGCTTGTATATGCTATTAAAAATATTCAGGAAAAATTGCTTCAGTAAGAAGATTGTTTTTTTCATCTAAAAATAAAAATAAAAATAAAACTTGGAATATTCCAGATTACCTATTTACAATTCATCTAGTCACCAGATGACATAGATGAACTCCAGGGTTCATCAATTTTTCCCATGAATAGACTGTATAATGTTAGATGAAAAATTCAAGTTCTGGAGAAACTCATTGATCTAGTTGTCCCCTCTCCATTTTGGTTCAAATTCTCTTTTATGGAAACCAGATAGGATGACCTTAAACCTCTAGTCTAAGAAAAGCAGTCCTCTTTATTAGAGGAGAGGTAAATCACTCCAAATTGGCTAAAAAGTATGCTTGGGATGCTACCACCAAGGTACTCAAAAAAAAAAAATAACTTATTTCTTCCTGCAAAGTATATTGCTTAGATTTCTAGCCCCCAACTCCTTGATTTTGTCAATAAATACAAATGAGCCCCATCAAAATAAGTTAAAGAAACTGAAATAGAACTCATTATTAGCTAAGATCAAATTACATATCCAGTATTCTCTTTTGCTCTTGAAAAGTGGTGGATGCAAACATGGAAACAGTTAAAGGTTCCTGACCTTGCACACAAATAACAGGCTAGAAGAAAACTATTAATGAACAAATGCATAGATTTACAGTGCCTTGGTATTTTTTATGTACAGATGAAGGCATAATGAATACTGCAATCTGGATACTTGAATATGAAATCAAATGGTAATAGAGTTTCCAAGGCTCACAGCCCATTCCAAAATAACCCCTGAACTTCCTTTTTTTCCTTCACTCCTATAGATGTTTCCATCAATACGTTGCTAAATTGCACATCAAATAGTCAGGATAAAAAAAAAACTGTAGTGACTTGGTTCTCCGACTGAAAACAAAGCAATTGGTCATTAAGCACCATCTGTTTTTTATCTGTAAGTTCTGCAGCTAAAAAATAATTAAACACATTCTATTTTTTTAAAAATTCAATCCCCATTTTCATTTATGATGGGGAAAAAAAAGCATTTTACATGCTACTGAAAAAAGGAAACAGATGGAGACAAACTTTTTTTTTTAATTTAATTTTTATTTAATAATTACTTTATATTGACACTCGTTTCTGTTCCGATTTTTTTTTTCCCTCCCTCCCTCCACCCCCTCCCCTAGATGGCAAGCAGTCCTTTATATGTTGGATATGTTGCAGTATATCCTAGATACAATATATGTTTGCAGAACTGAACAGTTCTCTTGTTGCATAGGGAGAATTGGATTCAGAAGGTATAAA
The DNA here is from genome assembly GCF_016432865.1 of Antechinus flavipes. NCBI lineage: Eukaryota > Metazoa > Chordata > Mammalia > Dasyuromorphia > Dasyuridae > Antechinus > Antechinus flavipes. The sequence goes on along the minus strand of NC_067398.1, from coordinate 494,947,691 downwards.
TAACCCGGGAAGAAAAACAAAAATGCAGATAGTTCACATTCGTTTCCCAGTGTTCTTTCTTTGGGTGTAGCTGCTTTGAGACAAACTTTTTTTAAAACTCACCCAAACTGCTTTATTATGCTGTTGCCTTCAGTTCCTGTTGGGATGGCCACCTTTTATAATCAGAATTAAATCCATACCTGCTACATGCCATCTGTGGTTGTGCATTAAGATATTGTTGAGGATTGTAAACACCTGCAGCATACTAGTATTGTGGAACTGTGTGGATAGCAGGACTAGCTGCAGCTGCAGCAGCTGCAGAATGTGAACCCATTACCTAACTTGATGTGTTTACTGAGGGAGGAGGGAAGGATTTTAAATATTTAATATTAAATTAAATCTTAACAATTTTTTTGGGGGGGGCTATTCATTGCATGCCAAAGATTAAACAACACTCAACAACATGCTGTGTTGACATGACCCGTGAAACCTGTGAAGAAGCTGGCCTCCCACATGTGCAAAAATGTTTGTAGCAGCCCTGTTTATAGTGCCTAGAAACTGAAAATTGAGTGGATGCCCATCAATTGGAGAATGGCTGCATAAACTATGGTACATGAATGTTATGGAATATTATTCTGTAAGAAACAATCAGGAGGGTGATTTTAGAGAGGTCTGGAGAGACTTACATGAACTGATGCTGAGTGAAATGAGCAGAACCAGGAGATCCTTTACATGGCAACAACAAGACTTATGTGATGATCAATTCTGATGTACACGGCTCTCTTCAACAATGAGATGATTCAAACCAATTCCAATTGTTCAGTGATGAAGAGAGCCACATACACCCAGAGAGAGGACTGTGGGAGCTGAGTATGGACCACAACACAGCATTCTCACTCTCTCTGTTGTTGTTTGCTTGCATTTTGTTTTCTCTCCCAGTTTTTTTTCCCTTCTTGATCTGATTTTTCTTGTGCAGCAAGATAACTGTATACATATGTGTGTGTATATATATATACACATGCCATGAAGTAACCTGAAGGAGGCTGCTAGGGGTTGCTTACAGGCTTGGGCCCAGCTCTGACGCTTGGCATTCTCTGCTGCTCCTCTTTGCACTGGGCTAAAGCTACCTGCAATGGCTTAGTGGCAACAATCCTGCCATTCATTTCTGTGACTGCTTTGGTGGTTTCCTCCAGTGAAAAGAAGCATACAAATGCAAACCCTTTGCTGTGGTCACCTTCCATCCTGAAAGAGGAGGGAAAATACAAAAACCACTGCAATTAAACCCAATCTCAGAGAGGCAATAACAAGCAGGCACAAAGGGCTTTACACACATTATCTCATTTCTTCATTATTTTAAGTATTTAATCCTATTTTTCTAATCACAAAACAAGAGACCAAGTTGCTCATTTCAGTGGTCACTGAACTAGTAAATTGTGGGAATCTCAAGTTAAAATGCTTGTTATATCATACAAGGAACCACTGGATGATGGGTAGCAGCTTAGAGTTTACTACAGGTGTATTTCGTATTCTTGGAATCTTTCCATAATTAACATAATGCATAATTCTGCATCCTATATTTAGCCCAGTATGCTATTTGGGATTGAGGTTTATTTTTCTCTAAATGCTTCCACATGGGGAAAACCAAAGATGAACTACTTCTTCTGTCAACTAGTAATGAACAAATTACTATAAAATATTGAATAAAGTGTAATGTGTATACTCAGGAATCCCCCAAATTAGAAAACTGTAGGAGCCTTAAGTCTAGAATTCATTCCACCATACTACTAACTAATGAAATGTCACATTATTCCTGAATACTGCATATTGGGGTTTATTCTAGACATGTTCCAAGTCACTTGTTTTCTTACAACATCCAATTTTTAGCCTAGTAAGAAAAGATATAAGATTAAGTCATTCCATTCCCCCCTTTTAGCTAAGCCCCCCAAATTGGGAAAAGTCCAAGATGCTTCCTGTCAATCACTAATAAATTGTGAAGTAGTAATAAATGTTAAACTTGAGAGGGGTATAGCATAATCATTTGGCCAAATTTTTTTTTTTAAAGAACTGGATTTTCTTCCCTGAACATCCATTTTTTTATTATTATTCTCACTTCCAATGAAATTTGTCAGAATTTGTAAAGAGACAACTTCAATTTATTTCCAAACTCCAAACAAATTCCAGATAGCATTGTCAATGCTTGAATAGAGACGCCAAGTTGCATAATGGTTATATTCTTCTAATGGTTACAAAGATATGATTGTTCTATTTCAAAATACCCTCCAAACCACTTGCTAAATAAGGCCTTAAAGGTGAAGTATATAACAGTTATGATAATTTAGATTCCCACATAAGTTAGGAAGTTGTCATTTAGTTTACAAATCACCATAGGCTTCCTTTAAGGTAATCTGGTTCATGAATTTATTCAACTTTCAATGCACACTGTTTTTTATAGCAAGGCACCCAGATACTAGACTAAGGGAAAAACTGCTTGAGATGCAGTCACACTTACATACAGGCCTCATATGAAAACAGAAACCTGTGCATGTTTTCATTGTAGAATGAAGACTAAAAAGTTCAGTCTCTAGTACACAAATTACTCTGCTTCATGAAAAAAGAATCAAAAATCGTACCTTAAATGGAATCACAAATAGAGTAGGCTATCATCCTTTCTCCTTTCTAATATTTCAACCTTCATTACTAAACTTATAACTACTTCCCTGCAACACCTAGTAAAATGGACAAATGGCCCACCTTTCCGCCTCGGGCCAGCAGAAGAAAGTTTGCTCAGCTAGATTGGGGGACTTCTTTTGCACTTCAAAGGGCCGACTCAACAATGTTCTTAAGGGTGGTACCGGGTGGGAGGGTGGTACGGAGAGGGGAGGATGGTAGTGGAAACCGATCTATCTATGTTAAAATATCTGCCCAGGTGCAGTTCGTAAAACCCCCATCCTCCTGTTGTAAAATGCAAATCACAGATTAAAATGTAACAAGCCGAACAGAAATGCTTATATGGCTGTCTTTAGTTCTATGAGGTACAGAATTCGATCAGAACTGGGTCCCGAGTTTGGTACCAAATAAATTCTAAATTTTCCTCATTGCGGCTGCCTTGAATTTTATTGCCTGGGCTATTTCACTGTTAGTACAATTTTTGTGCTCATCAAGTTCTCTATTATTAGCTCATTTATTTTTACAACTAAAAGTTCAAAATTCATGGTCCACTGTCCCAAGGGCAAATCTCAAGAAGCTATCAGAACCAGACTCCATCAGGTTCTAAAACTAGAGTTTAAGAACTTAAAAAAATTACTACTTCAATAAATGGAAATCTTTTATTATCCTATATATTTTAACAAAATAGATAAATCTTTATTACTCTTTAAGGTTTACAAAGTGCTCTGCACTATCCCCATTTATAGACATGAAGAAAATGGGTAGACTTGGCCAGGATAATACACCTAGTAAAAATGAGAATAGATTTTAATTCAGGTCTTGCCAACTCAAAGTCCAGCCTTCTTATCTATTGTACCACCTCAGTTGCCCCTATTTTAAAACGTAAAGGATTCCATAGGTTTCACCAGACTGTCAAAAATGGAGTCCATGACAGAGAAAATTAAGAACCCCTGCTTTAAGATATAGCAGACCCTAACTCTTCATAGTCTAGTAAAGCCTTAATGTGTTTTTACACACACAACTCTCCCTCTGTGTACTCTCATCCCCATGTTATCCAATCAGTTGTCAAGTCCTGTCATTTTTATAAAATATATTCTCTTCTTCTTAGAGACTGCTATGACATCTCATGTGTGGACTGGCTGCTGGTTGGGTATCCCTGTTTCAAGTCTTGCCCCACTCTAGTCCAATTTTCCTAAGGCACTGGCCTGTGTCCTCTCTCCTCAACTCCAGAGGGTTGAAACATCACCTCTAGAATCAAGCATAATAGCCTGTTTAAAACTCTTTTTAATCTGCCCTTCTCTTAGCTTTCCAGCATTTAAACTTCACTCATCCCATGCACTGTACAGAACAGTGACATTGCCTTCCTTTTGTCTCCTGACTTTCTTCAAGTCTCAGCTATCTTCTATAAGATGCTTTTCCCAACACCTCTTTTAATGCTAGTGCTGTTCTCTTGCTTATCCTTAATTTATTTGGTATATAACTTTTTACATAGACTGAGTTTCCCAGAGCAAGGAGTGTTTTGGATTTTTTTTTTCTTTGACCTTTTTCAGTATCCCCAGGTATTTAATTAATGGCATTTCTTAGAGGTTATTAAGCATGATTCAGATTTACCTCTCTCAGAAGTAACAGCAGTCTATCCAAAACAGCAGGCTTACTGATCGTAGATCTCATTACAGTTATGCTTTAAACTTGATTTCAACTGTTTTTGAAAAATTTCTTGGAGAGCATTTAATCTGACTACATATTTACTGCTTATAATGGGTGCTTAGATAATTCATTTCATCCTTCTACATGTGTACACATAAATAATATGTAAGAAATATCACTTTTTAAAAAGAAACATTTTTCATATTTAGAAAATCTAATATCCAGACTTTTACCTTTGCATTAGTGCTTGTACCAAATGGTGAGAATTCTTTTCTCAGATGCTCATTATCAATACCATCATCAAGATTTTTCACATATAGGTTAACACCCTAAAAAGAAACAGTTAATAGTAATTAAAGAAAGTTCTTAAGGATATTAGAATTCAAAATTGGATATCCATGCTTAATTTAATCAAGCCACTAAGATACTTTTATTGGGAAAATTTCAAGAGTTGTCCAAAGTCTATTTATTCTGGTGGTTTTTTGTTTGTTTGTTTGTTTTTGCTCACAGTTAGGAAGTGTTGTGTCTGAGGCCAAATTTGAATTCAGGTTCTCCTGACTTCAGGGCTGATACTCTAACCACTGCACCATCTAGGTGCCCCAATGGGCTTTTTAAAATGCATTTCATTGGTCATGTCTCATTTTATTCCCCTCCTCCCTCCACCCACCCAGAAAAATTAATTTTAGTTTTCTTAGTTTTTAAAAATAAGTGGAATAATTAAAATTATAACAAATCTAAATTTGTTTTTATTATAGTGGCTTTCATTTTTTCCTCTCAGCTCAAATAACAATGTTCTCCACCCTGGCCTTATTCACTGTCAATTAAAAAACAGGAAAAACAAACAAACAAACAAACCTTCAAACCTGGTATTGCCCAAATTTGCTCTTGAGTCTGTCTTTCCACTTTTCTCTGAGCTTGGCCAACATAAATTTGTTTTCCATTCAGTTCTTTTCCATTTATCTCATCTACAGCCTTAAAGATCATAAAAGATAAAGGTATTTAGATCCACAGGGTAGTCCATTAAACTATGATTGAGAATGACTGATTGGTCTACTTTGAAGGAGTAAACATACCTTATACTTTAAAACCAAAACACCTTTCAAATTTATATGGAACACAAACTTCTCAAAAAATTAATTTTTCATATAAAACATATGTATACAGAAATGTAACAACTCTCTAATTTGGATAACACAATGAGGATTAAAATGCCACAATGCCCTTTTTTTCTTTCAGAGACTACTAGTGCTCTATTTGCCTACAGGATGGTCATAATTTGGGAAAAAATAAAGCCTTACTTTTCTGTGTATCTTCAGGTCTTTCAAAGTTCACAAAGCCAAAACCCTTGGATTTTCCACTTTCATCAGACATTACTTTTACACTTAACACAGGTCCTTTAAAAGAAAAATTTGGCATAGTATTTCAAAACTATTCAAAAGCTGATAACTGATTTTCCAGAATTCAACACAAATCAGAAGAGATAAAAGTATGAAAAAAATTCACGCTGAATAATTTATGTAGAATTTTCATTTTTAATGCATTAACTTAACCTACCCATAAGCAACTGATATTTTTCCAGTTGTTTAGATCTGATTTTATTTTTGTGAAAAGTGTTAGATAGTTGTGTTCATATAGTTCCTAAATCTGCCTTGGCAGGTAGACTATAGACAAATATTTTATATTGTCTATAATTATTTTAAATGGAATTTCTCTATCTCTTATTGTTGGACTTTGTTGATAATATATGGAAATGTTATGTAGGAATATTTTGTTTCCTGTAACTTTGCTAAACTTATTAATAATTTCATATAGTTTTTTAATTGATTCTCTGGGATTTTTAAAGTATAATATCATATCATTTGCAAAGAGTGATAGTTTTGTTTCCTCACTACCTATTCTAATTAATTTTTCTTCTCTTATTGCTATAACTAACAATTATAGAACAATATTAAATAATAGAGTTGATAATGGGCATCCTAGCTTTATCCCTGATTATACTGGAAGGCTACTGGTTTTTCCCTATTGCAAATAATGCTTGCTAGTGGTTTTAGATAAATATTACAAGTCATTTTAAGCTAAGCTCCATTTATTTCTATGCTTGATAGTGTTTTTAATAGGACAAGATGCTATATTTAGTCAAAGGCATTTTCTGCATCTGTTGAGATAATCACATGATTTCTGTTGATTTTGTTATTGATATTGTCAGTTATACTGATAGTTTTCCAAATATTAAACTAACCCTGTATTCCTAATGTAGGTCCCAATATGACCATACAGTCATAATGTATGATTCTTATGATATATTGATGAAATCTTTTAGCTATTATTTGATTTAAATTTTTTGCATCAATATTCATTGGGAAATTGGTCTATAATTTTCTTTCCAAGTTTTGGCTCTTTCTGGTTTGGGTATGAACGAGATAAAATGAGATCTTTCAAGACAGTTGTGAAAATCGAGTAAGGCTTTATCTATTTCAAAGTTTGAGTAGGCCTGAAGGACTTTAAGGTCAAGGGCATACTTAAGTCCTCTTCTTGTTATCCTCCCTATTTCAGCCAAATATGAGCAACTATGTACTTGTTGGCCAAGTTCAATTTCTTGGGTAGTTCCTGCGTTTAGAATGTAAGATCCTCAGCCAATAAGGATGAGGGTCAGTGGTGGGAGGGGAAATTTGCGTTAGGGATAAAAGCGCCGACCCTACTGTCTGCTCGATGGTGGGACTCCCGATTCTTGCGAGAACGTAAATAAACTTTGCTTTGCTTTTAGAGATCTATCCAGCTGTTTTATTAATGGTTTCTGACCCACACAGGTATCAGCACTATATTTGTATCATAAAAGGAATTTGATAGGACTTCTTAACCTATTTTTCTAAATTAATTTATATACATTGGGAGTAATTGTTTTTTAAGTGTTTGGCAGAATTCGATTGTGAATCCATCTGGTTTTGGGGATTTTTTCTTAAGAAGTTAATTGATGGCTTGTTCAATTTCTTTTTCTAATACTGGGTTATTTAAATATTTTGTATCTTCTGTTAATCTGGGTGATTTATATTTTGCATTTAGATTGTAAAGTTTATTGGCATATAATTGGGCAAATTAGCTTGTCTTCATTAGTGATTAATTTACCTCTTCCATTTTTGGTTTTTCCTCCCCTTTCTTTCCTTTATAAATAAAATTAATCAATGGTTTATCTATTTTATTAATTTTTTTTCATAAAACCAGATTCTAGTTTTATTTATTCAATGATTTTCTTGCTTTCAATTTTGTTAATCTCTCCTTTGATTTTCAGAATTTTCAGTTTGTTGTTTAATTGGGGATTCTTAATTTGTTCTTTTTCTAGGTGATTTTTTTTTAGTTTCATGTCCAATTCAGCAATCTTTTTTTCTATTGTAGTAGTTCTTTCATGCCTCTATTATGTGGCATAATTTACCCTATTCAATCTTCCCCTACCTTCTTCCAGTGCAGTTTTCTGTCTCACGTCTTTCTTTTCTTTTTTGGAATATCTATCTATTTACTCCTTATAATTGCATTAATAAAGTTGTTGAGTTACATATAATTTATCATGTAGAAAATTAAACAGTTTAACTTTATTAATTTTTTTGTATTTTCTCTTTTCTTTCCCTCCCTTTTTAAAAATATCTATTTATGTTTCTTGTAAGTCTTGTATTTGGAGGTCCAATCTTTTATTCAGTTCTGCCCTTTTAATTAGAAATGCCTGAAAGTCTCTCACTTAATATCTATCCCCCCAGCCCCTGAAAGATTATATACAATTTTGCTGAGTGGGTGATTCCTCCTTATAATTCTACCATATTGCAAGCCATCTAGTTCTTTAATGTGGAAGTTGCCAAATTCTGTGTAATCCTGACTGTAGTTCCACAATATCCAAATTGTTTCTCATTGCTTGCTTGCAATAGCTTCTTGATCTGTGAGCTCTAGATTTGGCTGTTAAATTCCTGAAAGTTCTTATTTTGGGAGCTTTTTCATGCAGTGATTGGTGGATTTTTTCAATTTCTATTTTGTCCTCTGGTTTAAAGGAAGTTACTTTAATTATTTATTGAAAGATGTTATCCAAGTTTTTGTTTTGTTTTGTTTTGTTTTGATCATGGAGTTCAGATAGTTCAATAATTTTTTTTCTCCCTGAGGTAATTGGGTCAAGTCACTTGCCTAAGATCACACAGCTAGGAAGTATTAAGTGTATGAGATCCGATTTGAACTCGTTGCCCTGATTTCAGGATGGGTGGTCTATCCACTGCTCCACCTAGCAGGCCTCAATAATTCTTATCTCTCTTGGATCTATTTTTCTTTTCTTTTTTTTTTTCCAGCCTCCGACAGTTAATTTTATTTTTAATAAAATGGAATGTTTTTTTACCAAGTTCTGCTATTTAGTTCTATCACTTTACCTTCATTACTGTGGAATCACAGGACAAAATTTTCATCTTAAGTTACTTTTGTTGTATCATGGATTATTGGCCAGACTGCAGTGTCTTTCTGGATTTAATTGCCTTGTCCTGGATCTATTTTCTAGGTCAGTTGTTTTTCCAGTGACAAATTTTATCTTTTCTTGTTTCTTTACTTTTTTGATTTTGCTTTATTGTATCTTGATTTCTCATAAGGACATTGGTTTTCACTTGCTCAATTCTAATTTTTAAGGAATGATTTAAGGAATTGTTTTTTCTTCAATGAGTTTCTGTGCTTCCTTTTCCATTTGCTAATTCTATTTTTTAGGGAGTTATTTTCCTCTGTAAATTTTTTGAGAGAAGAGTTTGTACACAGTAGCCCAATTAGGAAGATATTTTAATATTCCAGATAAGAGTTGAAAGTAGGGCTTGAATTGAGGATTATGGAAGGATCTGTTCAAGAGATATTTTAGAGGTAGAACAAAGACTTGGCAACTGATTGGTATTGAGACAAGAAGAATTTTCATGGTTTTAGCAACAGTGGGGACTTTAAGGATCTTCCAGCAATCCCCTGTTTTTTATATGAAGAAATTTTAGTCCACAGAAGTTGACTGACTTAGTCACATGGATGGCAAGTGAAAGAACTTGGCTTTATAATCATATGATTTGAACGCAGGGCTTCTGACTCCAACATCACTGTTGTTTTTTACTGGGAAGGACAATGGATGACTTTTAGGTCCAGCACCTGGATACCTTGGGAGTGGTGCTTCAAAGCAATATAGCTGGAGGGGGAGGGGGGATGTTGCATTTAGCAAGGAAGTGAAGGAATTCCGGTTAGGCAATGCTAAAAGTCCAATGGTTAGCGTGGCAAAACGCACGGAGATTAGGCCCGGTCCCCTCGAGTCCCTCTGAATATTTGTTAAAAGAATTCTACCATCACCTCCAAAGCCCCTCCTGACCCTCTTCTAAGGCCCATTTCTCACAAATCATGACTGAGTTATTAAATGAGACGCTAGTAAGTCGCAGATCAATTTCAGTGGGTGACCTTGCCAGGTCCAATGGTGTCACTAACATCCCTGCCCAGGAACCCGTAGAGGGAACGAATGCAAGATCATGAGGCACAAGGGCCAAATGTAGACACGTCCTTCCCCACCTCCCTCAGTACCCGTTTCCCCTCCTCCTAATCTGTCGCAGAGACTCGAAAACAACAACGAGAAAACGCCCACATAAGCTTCAGGGCAGAGTCTGAGCCGGAAGTAAAGTCACGCTCCTGAGTGGGTGGAGCGGGAGGTGAGCTGACGAAAGCGGAAGCACTGTAAAGGAGAGCCAATGGGAAGAGATCGTCGCCGGGGTGAGGGCGGAAGAGAAGAGGTTCAGTTCCGGACGCCGCCGTCGCCATCTGTCACCTCCTCCTCCGCCTCCCGCTGCCACCGTCTGGACCGGGTCTCACAGCCGTCTCCGTCTCCCCGTCCTAACCTCGACGGTGCTCCTCTCTTATTCTGCCGCTCACTTCTCTGTGTATCCCCTGCAGATGGATCTAGTCGGTGTCACCACTCCTGAGCCCAGGCCAGGGTCGGCTTGGGGGCCCAACAAGGTGAGGAATGGGGCGAGGGAAGGAGGCCTGGGGATGGCAGGAACGACCTTTCCAGAAACAGTAATCTCTTCTCTGAGGTTCTGAGAGCCTGAATAGAAAGTATTCTATCGAGTGGAGGAAGGGGAGGGGGTCCTTGATCCTTAAGAAAGGAGTGGCTAACGGAGAAGGGGCTTTTTCTTCTCGGGGAGGGGGGGGGGGTGCGTAGCGCGACGATGAGCTCGAGAACACCGCGATTCCGCGGGGTCCTAGTGTGCTGTGGGGTGAGGCTTCTTTCTCCGCGAAACTGTGGAACGATGGGTTCTGGTACTTTGCCTGCTTTCCCAGTTTTGAAGCTCTCGGTAGTCGCCACGCTGCTTCCTGATCATGTCTTTTTGAAAAAGAAGTTGGAAACGTTAGTTGTTGTGGACCAATTCTGCCGAGGGGTTAGCTGACGGTTTGACTTTTGTAGTAATGGTCAAATGGTTGCTAGAATTCTTTCTTCTCAGCAAATGCTAGGGACCTCTCACAATTCTTTTTAAACGTCGAAGTGGTATTGGTAGAACTAGGCTTTCCCCAACCAGCGCTGAAGAAGTACTGAAGTTTTCTTCACATAGTTATCAACATCAGTTGAAAAAAGTCTTTTCTTATAAGCTTAACATTTTGCATTTTCAATTTTCACGATTCGTTGTTGGAAATGTTTATAAGTCAGAATGAGTCATCGTATATGAAAATGAATCACCATTTCTTTCTGTCCTCATTTTGGTTGTGATAAATGTATATTTGTATATTTGCTCTTGTTTCTAGATTTTGTTGCAAACAAGTTATGGTTCTGAATAGATAAAATAAAAATTCAGGTTTCAGAAGTTGCTTCCCCCCCTTTTCCCTCGTGAGTCATTTAGTGGATCTTATATGGATCTTTACATTATGTCTCTTCCTCCTTCAAAAAATTAGATGAATTTAAAGAAAATGAAATTATAGTCATAAAAATGCTTGTTCTTTAAATTCTTTAAAGTAATAAGAATCACCTTAGCTTTATCTGAACTATGTTAGTGAGTTTTTTTTTTTTTTTTTTTTGTCTAAGACATTGAGTTTTAGGTATCTGGACCTATTCATCAGGGCCTCTAGAAGTGATACTACTTGGCGTTTTTTTTTAGTGTCTGTCATGACTTGACATTTTTCAGGAAAGTACTTATTAAGGTCATTTAAGAAATGCAAAGAAAAACACTTAATCCTTTCACATATTGTATTATATAAAGGATTCTTTCCTATTTTTACTTATCAAGCACCCCATTGCTTTATGCTAAGCATTATGTTAAGCAATTGGGATACAAAGCAAAAAACAGAGGATTCCTGCTTTTCAAAGTGAGATTATGTTGCTAGGTAATTATTGGTTCCCTCATTCTTATAGGGTAAGGGTGAACAAAACAGCTAGAGAAGTAAGAGTCCAGAGAAAGAGCACTGTGGTCCAAAAGTTACAGGGATGGAGAATAATAGAGTGTATGTTGACAAATCCCAATCCAAGGAACTCTGGCATAATTGATTTATAATTCCAGGCTTGTTGAGGTAGTGGAGGGAAAGGAATGTAGTTAGTAAGGCTGTGGAAGAGATGGTCAAAGTAAGAAGTTAAAAAAAAAAAAAAAAAAAAGCAACAAAGGAACATTTGATCTCTGACCCCTGCTTTTTGAATCAATTTCAGGATAATCCCCATCATAGTTTTTGACTTGTTACTTTTTACTTTTTTTTTGCTTCTTTATGTTTAGGGATAGGAATGTTTTTAATAAATACTGAAGCAGTAAGCTGTTCAGAGAATTTTGGAGAATATTCACTAAATCAGATTTATTTAAATGACTATTATGGACGAAGCACTAGGAACACAGAGGCAAATATGAAATAGCCTTTGGTCTCATGCTTATATCCCTTTTTGCGGGGAGGAGGCAAGGCAATTGGGGTTATGTGAATTGTCTAGGGTCACACAGCTTGTAAATGTTAAGTGTCAAGCCAGATTGGAATTCTTGTCTTCCTGACTTTAGGGCTGTTGCTCAATCTACTGTATCATCTAGATGCCCTTCAAACTTACATTCTGTTGTGGGAAACAACATGGACATGTCTATGAGTCTGTGCAAAGTTATTTTGAGGAGGAGATCAGGAAAGGCCTTCTGCAGGTGAAGTTGTGTTTGAGCTGAATTTTGAAGAAAGTGAGGTAGTAGCACATTCTGGACATTGAGATAATTAGATAAACTTGGGAGAAGTAGGAGGAAATCAGTTTGTGGGTAACTTTGAATGCTGGTTTTGAGTTTAAATTTGATCCCAAAGGCCTACTCCTGGCCTATGGTGATATGCCAACTTCCCTTAAAAATGTTATCTCTTTTATGGTATATAAGCTGGTGTTTTGATTATTCCTGAACAGAATTAGCTGATAGTCAGGTATTTATAAGAATGAGAGAAATGAGTTCTTAGAAATGTTTGAAAGTACCAAGAGAAAAGGAATGTGAAACAACTTCAAAAATAAACATTGTTTTGGAACAGTCTGGCAGTCGCACTAAATCATCTCTGTTCTGTTCTTTAATATTAGCATTGTTGCTGACTCATACTTAGGAATAGGCAGCTCTTGTGAGGAATCTCCATTTAATTAAATTATTGGTTTTTGAAGATTAATCTTGGGGATATGAAGAGCAGATTGAAAGTGAGAAAGAATAGGAACTAAAGCAACAATGAGATTGTCATTTAGTTATGAGGTGCTGTATGATGTGGTTTTGATTGAGAAGGAATAAAGATGATATACATTATTAAGAAAACATTTATAGATGATGATCTTGGTATAAGTAATGAAAAAGGGTGCAGTAGAGAGCAGTGTGTTTTTCCAGATAATTGGATAAAGGAATACTAGGGGTGGTTTTATATTTCCTTTTCCTTCAGTAGCCTGTGTATCCTTGGAGAAATATGAAATTTGATAATTTCTATCTCCCAAACTTAACCAAATAAAATTTTATATTACTATATATGTATAAAAATAGTGAATCATTCCTTTGTTTATACTAATAATACTACAATTTCAATATATATAATTTTTTTTTTTTACTTTGCAGATTTTTTTTTAGAAAGGACACTTTAAATGTTTTTGTAAAACCAAACATTTTCCCCCTTGGTACTTATATATAGTTAAAAATGGCTAGCTAGGGGATAGGGATGAAAAAAAAAATTAGAATATGTGTTATACTTTTTATCAATTACTCTTCTGATTGAATAGTGAGGAGAAGCATTTTTTCTTTTTACATTTTCTGTGGTGTTCTGGTATGGGCTTAATTCAGGCCAGTCATCTGTTATATTAAGTTTAATACTGGAACAAAATGAAACACTGAGAGATCATTCATGAGTTAATAGAGTCTTATTTAACCCTAACAGGAGCAGGATATTCAATAGAAAACAGCCTTGAGAATATCCTGAATTGGTTCAGCTGAAATTCCCTTGCCTGAGTTGTCCTTAAGGGATCCACCAGTCAAGTGATAGAGAATTCTTGGAACTCATTGGCTACTTTCTATTCAGGGGACCAAGAGGGATATCCACAGCTTGAACCATTGAACCACTAAGCCAATCAAGATATTAGGATGGTCTTAATACTGTTAAAAAGAAAAATTAGGCTAACTTTTATAGGGGGAGGTGGGGGTAGAGGTTAGAATATTATGTCTAAAGGATTTCATATTATAATAGGAGGTACTGGGCCTGAAGTCAGCAAGACTTATCTTCCTAAGTTCAAATCTGTCCTCAGCTACAAGTTGTGTGATCCTGTTTTTGCACCCTGTTTACCTCAGTTTTCTCATCTATAAAATGAGCTTTAGAAGGAAATGGCAAATATTCTGGGAGCTTTTCCAAGAACACCCTAAATAAGAGTTGGATATGACTGAAAAACAACTGAATAACAAGATGATAGATTTTTTCCCCCTTTATTTAGTTAAAGAATTTATTGTACACATTTCCCTATAGCAGAAAGTTGAAAAAATATCCAAGAAAAAACTGTTTTGATGGGGAATTTTTCTTTTGGAGAGTGAAATGGCTGTAAAGAAAGATTCATAATAGGACTTTCAAATTTATCTGGTCTCCCAATTTACAGATGAGGAAAATGAGGCTTAGAAGATTGAGCACTTTGATATCATGTAATCTCATGCCAAGATACAAATGCAGGGATCTAATACAAATAGTTGTGAGATATCTTTTCTGTGCCATTAGATCAAGGTATAGAAATTCATTACATTGTTTTCTTCTATTAGAATTTACAAGAGATGGTTTACTGATGGGAGATAGAGGAGTACAAATATATTCAGAAATTAATGTTTCATAAGAAGAAAAAACATTGGTTTAAAAACAAAAAATTATAAAACTGAGAACTAACATTAGTAGTAAAGGCATAAACTTCTGCCTAGCAGGGTGTTAAAAAGTCCCAGAATAGAATCATTGTAAAATTGCCTGCAGTCTGCAGAAAGTTCATTATGTGATCCCACAATCAAAGTATGTTTTTTTCCTATTTTGTGTTGGACCTGTTGAACTTTTTGCTCAGAGCCTGAATTCTCTCAAAATTATGCAGATTTTACAAATCTGAATTATATCTCTTCCTATTCAGCCCCATAGAGTTGTATTATGTAAAATACAATGTAAGAGGGAAAAAATGAAACTCTCTTCTTTGTATTTGAAGTTGATAACTGTTAAACCATTATTATGGTTAGGTATTTGTTGTTTTTCCCCAATAGCAACCTTGTATCTGTGCTTATTTTTGCACCCTCTTGTGGATCAGTGACCTGCATTTGTGAGATTAGAGATTGGAAATAAAATAAGTTTGTGATAATGAAATAGTGAAATCACCTGGTCAAGAGGATAGCTGATTCATTCCCTAGACTGATGAGAAAACCAGTCATTGTTTCCTTTCTTTTCTCTATCTTTTTTGCAGTTTGCTAACTTCTTAAAAAAAAAAAAAGTCAACTTTTTGACTCCAACTTGAATTGTCAGTCCCTATGCTTAATAACTGTGCTGGTGTAGATATGATTCACTAATAAGTGCTTGTCTTTTCCCCACAGATGATGCAGCAGTTGTATAAGGAATGCAATCTCGTCCATGCTGATTTGATGAGTACAGCATGCTATGGCATGCTGGAAAGGTGAGAAGTTCATAGTCCATTAATGTCATTTACACAGTTATCATAGAAACTTCCTATATAGATGAATAAATCAGTTTGTGTCTTGCCTTTGAACTAGGTCTGGTTGATTGATGTTAGTCTGTGGAGCCAACCCATCCTCATGGTCTGGACTTCTTGTTTTGAGATTGCAGGAATGTATCACAGGTAAGTGATGGGATAGGGTTAAAGGAGAATGTAATTCATGACTAAAATTGTAAAGCGTTTTAAAATAAGTAATATATTCCTCAGTCCTAGAAGTGAAGTTACTTACTGTAAGGGTTTTTGCCCAGTTCTGATACAAACTCGATGAATAAGTCAATTCAATCACAGTCATGCTATTTAAGGGAGCAGTTTTGATTCAAGCAAGGAATGAGGAAAGCAAATCTTTCTTATGTATCAATCTTGTCTCCATAGTTTATGGAAGGAGATAATACCAAGCTAATTATTTTAGAAATGGAGAAATAAAAAAGATTTGAAGAAAATTAAATTTGGGGGGATATTATAACTTGGAATAATACACTGCTATTACAGTCATGGTATGAAGATATCCCAACTTGTTCATCTTGAAAAAATTATTTTAATATAGCTCAGTGATTAAACTTGTACTTTATCTGCCAGTTTTTTCAGAAAGGGGGAGTAAGTGAAGCCCTTGGTGAACGAGACCTCTTCAATGCTGTGTCAGGCTTAAACATAACAGCTGATAATGAAGCTGATTTCCTGGCTGAGGTGAGTGAGACAAGGGGAGAACGGATATTTAAAAACCCTAAATAATTTAAAATCTTCACTTCAACCTTTAATTTCAACTTTGTCTCCTTCTGAGAGATCTCCTTTCCCACATGCTCTCTCGAGGAACTAAAATGATCAAAACATAAGTAGCAGTGATATTTGATGCTGGTAAATATCCTTTCCTTGAAATTCTTTTCCCTTAAAGCTTCTAGGATAACATATTTTACTTCCCCCCCATACACTCCTACTTCCTTTTGTATTTTTTTATAAATTATATATCTTCCTTAGTTTTTAGCCCCACTATTCTTTGTTCAATAAATGTTTGTGTGCATCAAACTATAATCTATGTTCCTTTACCTTTGCTTCATCTATTTTATGCTATGGATTCAAATGGACATATCCAATCCTTCCCTGGACCCTAATTGTCAATATTTCTAGCTGTCTATTAAATCATTTCCTTGGTTCACTGACATTTTAAATTTTATATGTCTAAGACTTAAGTTTCCTTAGAAACCAACTATCCCCTAGATTTTCCCAGTAGAAAAAAATTGTTCTGATTCTGTTCTAATCCAATAAACATTTAGTGCATACATGCCAGGTGTGATGCTAAGTGCAAGGGATATAGTTAGTAAAAAGAAAAACAGTCCCTGCTTCAAAGAACTTATAGTCTATGTGAAGACAACAGACAAAAAGGAGGCAAGAAATCAGGGACTGGAGAAGGAAGATTGGAGGTAAGCACTGGGGCATCTTATTCCATGGAACTGAAACCTCAGAGCAGCAGATGAAGTAGAATAAGCCAAAGCAAAACAAAAACACAACCTAGTTACTGCCTTCTGTAAAGAAAGACATAGGAATGAATTTCTTATTCCATTAGTTCGACCAGTCACACAGTTTCCAAGCCTTCAAAAGAATCTTTGGCTCCACCTTCTCCCTTAACACTCATTTTTCCTTCACCATCCATTAATACCTTTAAAAAACAGGAAGTTCTAACACAGTTCTTCCTTTGTAGTAGTGGTTTTCAAGTTTGTCTCCTCCTACTGCTGATGGCATCTTCTTAGTTTAGGCTTTCCTCAGTTATTTATAGGTTTCATAGGAGTTAGAACTAGAATAAGTCTTAGACATTATTTATGGGCAGCTGCTTCATTTTATTTTGGGGGTAAGGGGACTGGGTAGTCAATGCTTTTGTTGCTATTTATTTGAAAACAAGATAATAATAAATTACATGTGTAATTGTACTTTATACTTTCAAACTTTATAGGCATATCAAATGATTGCATATTTTTAAATATTAAAACAACAAGCATTTAATCATCTACCATGTCAAGCAGTGTGCTGAGTTCTGAGAATACAGAGAGCAAAAACAATCCCCATCTTTAAGAAGTTCCCAATCAAATAGGGAAGACAGCATGCAAACAACCATATGCAAATGAGATGTACAAAATAAATGGAGATTTTGATGCAATATTAGCTTTACAGTGGATCAGAAAAGAATATTTTTTCCTTAATTGTATTTTATTTTCTAATTATATGTAAAGATAGTTTTTGGCATTCATTTTTGTAAAACTCTGTTCTAGATTTTCTTCCTTCTCTTCCCAAGACAGCAAGCAATCTCATATAAGTTATTATACATGTACAATCATTTAAAATGTATTTCAACAAGTCATGTTGCGGAAGAAAAGTTAGAACAAAAGAGAAAAACTGAGAGAATAAGCAAACAAAAAAAGATGAAAATAGTTGTGTTTCAATCCTCATTCCGTCTCCATAGTTTTCTTTCTCTGGATGTGAATGACATTTTCCATCCTAATTTTATTGGAATTGTGCCGCTCACGACATGCTGAGAAGAGTTAAGTCTACAATAGTTGATCATCACATAATCTTGATGTTACTGTGTACAATATTTTCAGGAAAGGCTTCTTGAAGAAGATGAGATTCTAACTGAGACTTCGAGAAAGCCAGGATAGCCAGAAGGCAGAGATGAGAATGGAGAGAATTTTAGGCATGAGAGACAGCCAACGAAAATGTAGGGGGTAGGAAGATGGATTGTCATGTGGGAAGAACCTAGGTCCAAGTTCTCTGCCAAAAAATGGTCAGCTTTAAGTTAGGAACTATGTCTTTTTTTTTTTTTTTTTTTTTTAATAAGTTTTTATTGATAGAACCCATGCCAGGGTAATTTTTTACAGCATTATCCCTTGCGCTCACTTCTGTTCCTATTTTTCCTCTCCCTCCCTCCACCCCCTCCCCCAGATGGCAAGCAGTCCTTACAGGTTGAATAGGTTACAGTATATCCTAGATACAATATATGTGTGCAGAACCGAACAGTTTTCTTGTTGCACAGGGAGAATTGGATTCAGAAGGTATAAATAACCCGGGAAGAAGAACTATGTCTTAAATTTGTAGTTTTAAGTCCTCAACTACTTGAAGGAAGACAAACTGTTTAGTCAACTCCTAGATAATCTTAAGGGGAAAACTTAATTAGCCATTTATTTTTGGTGAAATTCCATAAGTCATGATGTAGATGTGTAAAAAAAAAAAATCACATAGCATTAGCTATTTCTCTATTTGGTAAAATAGCATTAGTTATTTCTTTATTGGAAGACAGATTCTGAATATTCAAAAACAAGTTTCTTGTCCACCTTCAAGAGAAAATTAGTGAACTCTTTTGAGTGCAGAGTGAAGCACATTTTTTTATTTTATTTTTCTAGGTGTTTTTTTTTTTTTTAATATATATATATACACACACACACACACACACACACACACACACACACACACAGGGATAGTGTGGAATATGTTTTGCATGATTTCATATGCATATTGGGTATTATTTCTTGCCTCCTCAGTGAGTGAGTGGGGACCGAGAGAATTTGATACTGAAAATAAAATTTAACAAAAAATCAGCTTCTTGTTTTAGTAATACCTTTTTAAAAGGGGCAGCATAGTTTGGGGGAAAGAATCCTGATAAGTCCAAGGACTTAGTTTCAAATCCCATTCTGAAGCTTAACTGTTTTGATGACTTTGGGAAAGACACTTAACCTCTGCCTAATCTCAGTTTCCACATAACCTCTGAGATCCCCCCTACCAAAAGAATTAAGATCTTTAGAAAATTGTTTTCTTCGATTGACTACAAAGAGATTGGTTATAAAGGAGTATATATTGACTTGTTCATGCTCACAAGCTCACCTAGTTTCCACACTGAACAAATGATGCTTTACCCTTTCAATTTACAATGTCCACAACTGTGACATAATCTCTTGTAATATAATTTTTTAAAAAAGCTTATTTTCAAAATAATATAGTTTTCAACATTTGCCCCTGGAAAACCTTGTTCCAAATTTTTCTCTTCCCCCATCCCTTTTCCTAGATAGTAAGTAATCCAATAAAAGTTATAACATGTGCAATTCTTCTATTCTAGTAGTATAATAAACCAAGCCATTTCATTCATAAACCAGTTTTAATTAGTCTTTAAGACTATAATTAAGCACATCTCTTGTCATGGGGTTGGAGGGGTTTAGTGAGGTATGATGGTCTGGACCTCTGATTCCTCCTGATTAAGATCAGTAACTTGTGTAACTGTGCAGTTTTAGAGAAGTGCTTAGGGCACAGAGAGATTGTCTCTTGCCTGAGGTCACAGCCATCACACGTTAGGGGCAGGATTTGTTTGGGGTCTTCTAGACTATGCCCAATTATTCATTCTACCCTCACTACCTTTACTATTTTATAATTAGACATGAGTTGGAATTGGCCCTACATAAAAGCTGGCTTGTCTGGAGTGCTTGTAATTTTGAATTGTAACACCAAATGTAGTGTTTTAGCAATTCTGTTTTACATTTGAAATTTAATTTTATAGATAGAAGCTTTGGAGAAGATGAATGAAGATCATGTACAGAAGAATGGAAGGAAGGCTGCTTCATTTTTAAAAGATGACGGAGATCCACCGATTATATGTGATGAATAACATCAACACTAACTGCCTCTAACTAGGTGCAGTGGTGATTGTCACCTGCCAGTGGCAAGTGGAATTGTGGGTAACTTAAAATACCAAAAAAGGAAACACAAGGAGTGTACCATGGTGCTTCTGTGTTTTTTTTTCCTTGTGACCCATGTGCCAGATGTGTGGAATTTTTAGTTTGGCACTATAAAAATAGAATGTCACTACCTCTTATTATATGATTGGGCTAATTTAATTCTTCAGCTGAACTAGGTTATTGTAGTTGAAGTAGACATTTTTGCATGATTCAGGTCAAAGTGTTTTGGTGCATATTTTTAAAAATTTAGGCAAACATTTCTATGTGTGTGAAGAAAGGACAACTATATTTGGAAAAGAGAATTTTAGTAGAATTTCTTTTTCTTCCCTTACTCTTCCATGTTGGATATCTTCCTTTCTAAAACATTTTATGGAAGTCAGTATTTCTCCATTTTTCTTCCCCAAATGAAGTACTTAACCATAATTCTAAAGAGAAATATGGGTATTCCTTGGTGAAAGTGATGAATGAAAATTGTTTTGGAATGACTTGAGTGAAAGGCATTAAATGCCCTGTGTCCTTTATTGATGCATTTGAAAATCTGAATTCAGGCCTACAGCTATTCAAGGGAAAGCTTCATAGGTTCCTGAATAATTCTGATCTAGATTATATCCAAGAGGTTTAATTTGAATGTTTTACAAATTTCTTAATTTCTGGTTTTTCTATTTTTAGGCTTAATTTGTTAAGTAAGGATGAAGAACCCACAGTTTACACTTAGAATTAAAATTTAAATTACTTGGGATGACAGGATTTGAGATTTAACCATGTTTTACATATTTGGATAAAATTTTTATTTTAAAAATATAGTACATTTTACACTTTGCTAAATCGTTACTGTGTGAAGTTATAAGGCAGCCACTTATTTTAAGTGGCTCTAAGCAGGTTAGCTGGAAGACAATTAGAAGCAGTCATATAATGAAACTCAGGGGTACCATAGATATACATAAACTAAGACAGACTATTGACTTCAGTTTTAATGGAACATTCAGCACTAACTGACTAATTTCAGATTGTATACCTGAGCTAATCGAAGTTCATCAGCTACATCTTTGCTATTGTCTCAGAAGTTAGGTCAAATTGGAACACTTTCTAAAAACCCATATTGGTTCTGTGTTAAGATAAATTACATTTTTCTAGAAATAAAAAGTTAAAAATTTAAATATTGAGACTTGAAAACTCCTTTACTACATTTGAAAAATTAATGATTCCTTTTTTCTTCTTAGGTAAATCTTTTTCATTGCTTTTTGCTGAATTCTAGAGAGATGGAATCTTTGATAATTCATTACTTTTGAAACATTCTTACTACTCTGACAAGGGTTTTAAGATGACTTGTTATTTAATGCATTGTTATATTAAGAAAGCAATCTAATTTTGAAAACCTAACATTTAAAAAATTTTGGTTTTATAACATCCCTGTTTTACAAAGAACAGCAAACCATTGCTGTGTGACATTCTTGCAGTGTGTGTGGAAAGTGCTCTTTTTTTAAAAATTAAAAAAAGAAATTCACTCGATGATGGTTCTTTTGTGTGAGTCCTTCTTAAAACTTTTAACTCAATTCTCCAGTGCCCAATAATCCAGATGGATTATTGACAATCTCATCTCTGTAGATTTGTATTCCACTACTAACGATGTAATTTAGCTCATATTAAATTGCAAGCAGATTTTTCCCTTCTCTATAGAGAAAAGAAGTATTGTTGCAAAGAAGACAGGTAATAATTCCCAATGGACTTACCCAAAGCAAGGAGATGTATGATAACCTGAAACTCAAGTGAACATGCTCTAAAAATGCAAACTAGGCCTTTTTATCTCACTTTAATAGAGAACATTATAGAAAAATTTTCAATGTTCAGCAAGGAGGAACTAACTGGTTGCTGAAGTAGTAAGTAGAAACTTTGGGGACATACCACGCTGGTGTCTAACAAAGCAGTCTTCATTTCGGGAAGAGTAGCTTTCAAAGGGCTTAGAGAGAGGTAATCCTACTCCCTAAAAATGGATAGGGGAATCCAGTCCCCAAAAGGATGGGAAGCCCTCAAAAAGTAAAATCTCAAAATATAAAAAGAAGCTGTTCCTAGGAGGCAAATAGAACTGTCCGAAAAGATCAGTATGGATTCACAGGGGGCTTTCTGACTGATCCATTAAGAAGATAAAAAGGCCAGGTAACAAAGGCCAAGGAATAGCAAGATCCTGTAATAGATGCAAGAATACCAAAGAGTGGATGACTGATGATGAATGAATCCCCAAAACACAGAAGAGCATGGTTTGTATTTGAGAGGTTCAATGACTTGCCCAAGTTCACAAAATGTAAAGGGGAATAAAGTGCAAATACTTTGCATATGAAAATACCCATTTTGTTGTTTGACTTCAAAATAAAAATAAGTTTTTTTTTCCTATGTTTTCTTAAAAACACAAAAGCTTTTTATTTTCAAAATATATGAAGTTTTCAACATACACCCTTGCAAAATCTTTTTTTTCCCTCCCTCCCCTAGACAGTATTCCAGTTATATTAAATATGTACATTTCCATATTTATCATGCAAAATGGAAAAAATGAAAAAGCAAACAAAAAATGTGAGAAAACTGTTCTGATCCACATACAGTCCTCTTTCTGGATGTAGATGGTTCTTTACATCACAAGTCTATGGAAATTGGCCTGAATCATCTGGCTGTTGAAATTGATCATTATGTATAATCTTGCTGTTCCTGTATATGATGTTCTTCTGGTTCTACTCATTTCATTTAGCATCAGTTCACGTAAATCTCTCCAGGCCTCTCTGAAATCATCCTACTGATCATTTTTTAACATTCGTATACCATAACTTATTCAGCCATTCCGCAACTAATGGGCATCCATAAATTTCCAGTTTATTGCTACTACAAAAGGCTGCCACAAACATTTTTGTACATGTGGGTTCTTTTTCCTTTTGTTATGATCTCTTTGGAATACAGACTCGTAGAAATACTGCTGAATCAAAGTATGTACAGTGTGATAGTCCTTTGGGTATAGTTCCTTACTGTTCTTCAGAGTGGTTGGATCAGTTTACAACTCCAGTGAGCCAGTTTTCCCACATCCCCTCCCAACATTCATCATTTCCTGGCTACTTAAGCTAGTCTGAGAGATGTAGTGGTAGCCTTGATTTATCTTAATTTGCATTTCTCTGAAAAATAGTGATTTTAGAACATTTACTTATGACTAGAAAGAATGAAATCTGAAATTTGTGAATATCTTTTTTTTTTTTAATTTTATTTTATTTAATAATAACTTTGTATTGACAGAATCCATGCCAGGATAATTTTTACACGACATTATCCCTTGCAATCACTTATGTTTCGTTTTTTCTCCTCCCTCCCTTCTCCCCCCTCCCCCCCCCAGGATGGCAAGCAGTCCTAGATATGTTAAATATGTTGCAGTATATCTAGATACAATACATATTTGCAGAACCGAACAGTTCTCTTGTTGCACAGGGAGAATTGGATTCAGAAGGTAAAAATAACTCGGGAAGAAAATCAAAAATGCAAATAGTTCACATTCATTTCCCAGTATTCCTTCTTTGGGTGTAGCTGTTTCTGTCCATCATTTCTCCAATGAAACTCAGTTAAGTCTTTTTGTCAGAGAAATCCACTTCCATCAGAATACATCCTCACACAATATCGTTGTCGAAGTGTATAATGATCTCCTGGTTCTGCTCATCTCACTCAGCATCAGTCCATGTAGGTCTCTCCAAGCCTCTCTGTATTCATCCTGCTGGTCATTCCTTACAGAGCAATAATATTCCATAACATTCATATACCACAATTTACCCAGCCATTCTCCAATTGATGGGCATCCATTCATTTTCCAGTTTCTAGCCACTACAAACAGGGCTGCTACAAACATTTTGGCACATACATGTGAATATCTTTTGATCATTTATCAATTGGAGAATGGCTTGTATTTTTTTTTTAATTTTTATTTAATAATTGCTTTATATTGACAGAATCCATGCCAGGGTAATTTTTTTACATTATCCCTTGCACTCGTTTCTGTTCCGATTTTTCCCCTCCCTCCCTCCACCCCCTCCCCTAGATGGCAAGCAGTCCTATATATGTTCAATATGTTGCAGTATATCCTAGATACAATATATGTTTGCAGAACCGAACAGTTCCCTTGTTGCACAGGGAGAATTGGATTCAGACGTTATAAATAGCCTGGGAAGAAAAACAAAAATGCAGATAGTTCACATTCGTTTCCCAGTGTTCTTTCTTTGGGTGTAGCTGCTTCTGTCCGTCATTTATCAATTGAAACTCAGGTCTCTTTGTCAAAGAAATCCCCTTCCATCAAAATATGTCCTCATACAATATCGTTGTCGAATTGTATAATGATCTCCTGGTTTTGCTCATTTCATTTAGCATCAGTTCATGTAAGTCTCGCCAGTCCTCTCTGTATTCATCCTGCTGGTCATTTCTTACAGAACAATAATATTCCATAACATTCGTATACCACAATTTACCCAGCCATTCTCCAGTTGATGGGCATCCATTCATTTTCCAGTTTCCAGCCACTACAAACAGGGCTACTACAAACATTTTGGCACATACAGGTCCCTTTCCCTTCTTTAGTATTTCTTGGGGATATAAGCCCAATAGAAACACTGCTGGATCAAAGGGTATGCACAATTTGATAACTTTTTGGGCATAATTCCAGATTGCTCTCCAGAATGGTTGGATTCGTTCACAACGCCACCAACAATGCATTAGTGTCCCAGTTTTCCCCGCATCCCCTCCAACATTCATCATCATTTTTTCTTGTCATCTTAGCCAATCTGACAGGTGTGTAGTGGTATCTCAGAGTTGTCTTAATTTGCATTTCCCTGATCAATAATGATTTGGAACACTCTTTCATATGAGTGGTAATAGTTTCAATTTCATCCTCTGAAAATTGTCTGTTCATATCCTTTGACCATTTATCAATTGGAGAATGGCTTGATTTCTTATAAATTTGAGTCAGTTCTCTATATATTTTGGAAATGAGGCCTTTATCAGAACCTTTAACTGTGAAGATGTTTTCCCAGTTTGTTGCTTCCCTTCTAATCATGTTTACATTAGTTTTATTTGTACAAAGGCTTTTTAATTTGATGTAATCAAAATTTTCTATTTTGTGATCAGTAATGGTCTCTAGTTCATCTTTGGTCACAAATTTCTTTCTCCTCCACAAGTCTGAGAGATAAACTGTCCTATGTTCCTCTAATTTATTTATAATCTTGTTCTTTATGCCTAGGTCATGGACCCATTTTGATCTTATCTTGGTATATGGTGTTAAGTGTGGGTCCATGCCTAATTTCTGGAATGGCTTGTATTCTTATAAATTTTAGTTGGTTCTCTATTTTAGAATGTAGGCCTTTGTCAGAAACCTTGGATGTAAAAATTTTCTCCTAACTTACTGCTTCTCTTCTAATCTCGTCTGCATTGGTTTTGTTTGTACAAAAGGTTTTTAATTTAATATAATCAAAATTATCCATTTTGCATTTCATAATGTATTCTAATTCTTTGGTCACAAATCCTTCTGCACAGATCTGCCATATTTTGTTCTTATTTGCTTATAGTATTACTATGTCTAAATCACAAACCCATTTTGACCTTATCTTGGTAAAGGGTGTTAGATATGGGTCAATGTTTAGTTTCTGCCATATTAATTTTCAATTTTCCCAGCAATTTTTGTCAATAAGTTCTTATTTGGATTTCTTTTCTTGTCTGTAGTTTCTTTTGTAAACATGATTGGTTTGGAAATGTTTTTCATGACTGCATATGAATAACCTATAAAGGGAGAAAATTTGGAATTAAATAATTTTATTTTTTCTAGCTCTATAAAATAAATTTCTTGGCAGTCTGATTCACATAGCATTGAATAAGTAATTCCATATTAGTCATTTGGTAAAAGACAAAGATATCAAAAATAAGTATTCTTAATTCTATATTCAAAATTCACTGGTTCTCTTTCTGGAGGTGGAGATATCACTTTAGCAGCTGAAAAAATGGCCTGGAGTTTTGACAAGGTAACTAGCAGATCAGCAAAGTGTTGTAAGCATGTATATACATGAGAAAATCTCATCCTGTCATTGGTGATGAGATAAAGAGATAACAGATTTTATAATGGTACGATTAGAAGAATTCAGAACTGGCTGAATGACCTGACCCAAAACATAGTAACTCACTTAGAGTTATCAATATGTTCCATTTCACCTACTAATGTTTACTACAGCAATAAGGTTGATGAGGGCCTGGAAACAGATTTTTATATGAAAGATACTTTTTCCCCTTTTTTCCTTGATTCAGAAGATAAAAATTAGGGAAAATGAAGTTATAATTTTTTTTAAAAAATTACTCAGTTTTTTAGTCATGTCAACTCTTTGTGACCCCACTCTGGGGTTTTCTTGACAAGTATTCTATGGTTTAGCATTTCCTTTCTCAACTCATGTTACAAATGAGGAAACTGAGGCAAATAGGATTAAATGATTTGCCTAGTCACACAGAAAGCATTTCTTCCTGACTCCAGACCTGGGATTATATCCATTGCACTACATAGCAGTGGTTCCCTTTTGGCCTTTAAAATCAAATATAAACTCTTATTTGGCTTTTTAAAGCCCATCTTATCCTGGCCCCAACCTACTTTTCCAGCCTTGATGGACATTACTCTTCCTGTAAGTTCTGTTCGATACACACACACATACACAAACTTCGTCTCTGGATTTTTGCACTGGCTCCCCATGCCTAGAATACTTCCACAACTCTCCTTCACAGAATCAGAATCTATACCATGTTCTCATCATTTGTATATATACCCCCAGCACGAAGCACAGCTCCAGGAATAAAGTCAAGACTTAATGAATATGCTGATTGAATGATTGGACCTCAGAAGTTATAGAAAATTGACAGAAAAGGTGGATTAGAAGTACAGGTGAAGGTGACTAGGATAATCCTTCAATAGAAATGGGGAAGTCGGGAGAGGGAATGGGAGGAATGACAACATTCTGTTTGGGGCACTGAGTTTGAGATGGGGATGTGGCATGCAGATGGCAATGTCTCATTGTTAGATGGAATGCTTTGTTCAAGAAAGAAATTAGGGGTTCATATTTCAGTTTTCAAGTCATCTGCATAGAGAAATTGAACTCATAGAATCAGATAGTCACCAAAGTTGAAAACAGAGATTAGTAGATACGGTTCAGAACGTCAGGGAATAATCCTTAGGCAGTGGGTACAGGAATGGTGATCAGCAAAAGAAACAGAAGAATTAGTCAAAGGAGTAGGGGATGAGTGTGCAGAGAGCCAAAGGAGAAGAAAGTAAACGGCATGAGATATTTGGAAAGCACTTTGCGAATCATGTATGCTGTTATTCACATAACTCAGAAGTGGATATGGTTAGCATTATTATGCAACTTTCTCTAGTAGGGTGGGTGTGTTGGATGGTGAGGAAAACTAATAGTTGTGGGGTGCTAGGGAGTTTGGCAGGAAGGGAAGGGAACAAGTTAAATAGGAGATATGAATGTTTGACCAGATCTTGGTAGGGCCAAGACAGTGAAGAAAGAAAATGAATCAGGAAAAGCCTACTGAACTTAAGAAAATGAGCAGGGATGAATGGTTAAAGATACAAGGTAGAGGGAGACAAATGTACCTGAACTTCAGGAAACTGCCCTAGACTAGTGGCAAGAATCCTAAACTGGAAATCAAGGAGGACCAGGTCTGAGTGCTGCCTTTGCACTAATTGTCTGAAAGCTTGAGCAAGACTCATATTCCTGAGGCTGAATTTCTTCATCTGTTAAAAAGAAACTGAACTTACATAAACTGATACTAAGTGAAGCAAGCAGAACCAAGAAAATATTGTACAGAGTAACTATGAAATTATGTGAGGATCAACTGTGAAAGATGTGGCCCTTTTCAACAATGAGATGATTCAGGGCAATTCCAATAGCCTGTGATGGGGAGAGCCACCTGTATCCAGAGAGAGAACTATAGATACTGAAGGTGGATCATTGCATAGCATTTTCACCTTTTTGTTGTTTTGTTTGCTTATTTTTTGTTTTTTTTCCCTCTTGACATGATTTTTTTTTTGTATAGCATGACAAATAAGGAAATATGTTTAGAAGAATTGCAATGTTTAATCTGTATCTGATTGCTTACTGTTGTGAAGAGGGAAGAGCAGGAGAAGAAGAAACATTTGGAACACAAGGCTTTGCAAAGGTAAATGATGAAAACCATCTTTGCATATATTCATAACAATAAAATATTAATTTTTTTAAAAAAGGAAACTTTGAAAGGCTGAAGGATTCAGATCAACTCAATAACTAATCATTATTACAGAGAACTGATGATGAAGCATATTATACCCGCCTCCTGACAAGTGATGGACTGCATGTGCTGCATGAGACAGATTTTTGGACACTGCCAATGTAGAAATTTGTTTTGTTTGACTATGCATATTTGCTACAAGGGTTTTTCCTTTTCTTTTTCAGTAGTGGGGTGGAATGGAGAGAAAATTAACTTTTATTTATTAAAAAAATTTTTAATTTAAAAATATTTTCTATATAAACCTAAATTCTAAATTGGTGTCGCCTTTGAATATTACAATTAACTCTTTTTCAAAAATATTAGCTACTTTATGGCTGAAGTAGTTTCTATGCTCTTTGTCCTCGCTGACACATTTGATTCTACAACAGAAAAACTTCTTTAGAAAATTCCAATAGTGTCATTGGCTGTTCTTAATCTATTTCTAATTTTCCAGCATTAATAACTTGCTTAACTAGACCAGGTTTAAATTGCCATTATTTTCTCATTTTTCTTTCATTTTAGTATTGATGCTAGTTTTTAACCTAATAATCCAGTGGTCTGAATTTACAAAAATGGCTGTTTTCTAAATGATTCCTACATCAGTAACAAGTCAATCCTTTCTGCTTCTGCTAAAATATACTCAGTTTAACATCGTATATGTGAAGTTATTGGATATATAATTTCAGATACTTTATAATTCTCTTCTTAAAGGAAGTATTCATAAGAGTCTATATTTGGTCTCTTTTGTTTCTTAATCCTGAACAATTTTTCCACCATTTGTCATCCTTCCCTGTTCCTACATTTTCATTAAAGTCTTTGAGTATTAATGTTAATTGAATTTGGAAAATCTTTTACAGCTCATTGCATAATTCCTCTATCTCTTCATCCTCTGCAACAAATGTTGGCATAAAGCTGCTATTATTTTCATGTTGGTCTTTTGGCAAATGCTTATCATGAGCTTTCTGCAATCCATGATAAGTAAATGCTCTATGAAATGAGGTTGCATGTTGCTCTTGGACACAATAGAAAAGCAGTTCCTTTATTTGCCTTTCCAAATAGCACCAGGGAACCATCTTTCCATTAAGCATTTTTCAGGATAACTAAACGTGCAGTGTATTGAATAGGGAATCAAACAGTTGGATCTTCACATAAGAAAAATAACACTGGAACAGATTGGGATGGGGGAGACAAAAAAAAAAAAGCAGAGAAATCAATTAAGAGACTGTTGTAACATCCTAGACAAAAGATGATGAGGGGTCTCAACTAAGTAAAGAGGGAGAGTCAGGTGCTATAGCAGTAGAAAAAGCAATCCTTTGCAACAGACTGAATATGTGGGGCAAAAGAGGGCAAGGAATCAAGATTAACATCTACTCAAGATTAGACAAATGGTCCCTTTGACAGAAATAGGGAAGTCTGGAATAGGGGAATGGATTTGGTTTTGGTTGTTTTGAGTTATGAAATGTTTATTGGAATGTTCAGTAGACAATTTTTGATTCAGGACTGGAATTTGGGGGAGAATAGGTGCCAAGATTTAAGCCTATGAATTAACTTTTCTGTTATTAAATATTCATTATGTGCCAGGCACTGAGTGTTTTACAAATATTATCTTATTTGATATTCACAACAACCCTTTCAGCTTCAGTTTACTCAGTTGTAAAATGAGGATAATATTAGCAAATACCTCCCAGGATTGTTGTGAGGATCAAATGAAATAACATCCTATGTAAACTTCACAGGTATATGTAAATGTTAGCTACTATTAAGTGCAGGCCTGACCATATCACCTCCGTTTTATTTAATAAATGTCAATCCAGGATTAAATTAAAAAAAAATCTTGTTATGGCTTTTAAAGCCTTTTATACTGGGCTTCTTTCAACCTTTCCAGTCTTGTTATACCTTGTTTTCTTCTCCCCTCCTTCTTCTTCCCCATACTTTGTGATCTGTAATACCAAGCTCCTGGTTGTTCTTGCACAAGAAAACATTACTCTTTTACTCTCTCTCTTTGCTTCTTGGGCCAGTGACAAACAATCTTCTCACTGAATTCCGGATAACCTTGGGCAGACAGAGTGAGGCTGATAATGGGCAGCTCTGCTTCACTTAAACCTAATTCACTTGCAAGTCAATCATTTTTTGCAAGTTTCATCCATCTTTCAATGTCATTGGTTCTCTTAGAGAATAAAACAATTGCTTTGCTTGGGCCACTCTCCCCCTGTCTGTGCCTCCTGGCATCCCTCAAATCCCACACAAAATCCCACCTTCTAGAAAGAAGCCTTTCCCAGTCCTCTTTGATGTTAGGACCTTTCCTTATTTTCCTATCTCATGCATGCATGAGTATATGTGTGTGTATATATAATATACAAACACAAACACGTGTGCATGCTTCCCTACCTGTCTACATACACACATATACATCTAAACATATTAATATAGGTATCATTTGTACCTAGTTTGCAAGTGGACTCCCATCCACCATTAGACAGTAAGCTCGTTGAGAACAAGGGCTGTCTTTTGCCGTTCTTTGTATCTCCCATATTTAGCACAATGCCTGGCACATCAGGCACTAAATAAATTTGTTGTCTTTATTGTTAATCAAGGAGTGGGCTGTTGCTTGTTCATTGTTGCTGTGCTGTTGTTGTTATTAATCACTGCATTTTGATTGACATCATTAGTTGTACTATGGCCGCAATTATTAATTGTTGTAATGGTATTAATCATATTGCCGTAGGTTGTACTATTGCTGTTGCTATTAGGTGTATTATTGACTCTATTTATTGTTATTTGCAGTTTCGTTATGAAATGTTCTTCCTGTTACTCGGAGACGCCTTCTTTCCGAGGGCTGTACATCCTTCCATCGCACCCTGGCATTCCCGCTCTTGGACACACCAGGAGGCCTGAGGTCAAGGTAGAACCTTTCGGCGGGAGGCCCCGTTGCACGTCATCACGCGACGTCATCGGGGGCGTTCGGTGGGCCCCGCTACCGATAGAGCCGGGCCCTCGCCCTTTTAAGAGCGGAGGCGGTCAGGGTCACGTGGCGCAAAGGGGTGGGGCCGAGGCACCAGGAAGCGGCCTCCTGCTCCCGGAGCTGTAACCCGGGCTGCCGCTGCCACTGCCTTTCCTGCAGCCCCTCACGTAGAGCCCCGTGTGCTCCGCTACGCTCGAGGATCGGCCCCGGCTCCTCCGCGGGGGTCAGA
The DNA here is from genome assembly GCF_016432865.1 of Antechinus flavipes. Taxonomy (NCBI): domain Eukaryota; kingdom Metazoa; phylum Chordata; class Mammalia; order Dasyuromorphia; family Dasyuridae; genus Antechinus; species Antechinus flavipes. Next base: position 494,916,030 of record NC_067398.1, on the reverse strand, counting down.
GCGGAGCTGCCGCCCGCCGAGATGAGCGAGGAGGAGGACTATTACCTGGAGCTGTGCGAGCGGCCGGTGCACTTCGAGAAGGCGAATCCCGTCAACTGCGTCTTTTTCGATGAGGCCAACAAGCAGGTCCGAGGGGGGAGGGGCGCGGGAGGAGGTGGAGTCAGGAGGGGGCGGGGCCGGAGGCGATGCTCGCGCCCTACGGGACGTCCGGTCGGGACGGGGGAGGGGAGCAGGGCGAAGGGATGAAAACCCCGGACGCCCGGGGTCCTCTCTTTAGACGGAATTTAATTATCTTCGGTTTTCTTTGCATGCTCTCTACCCTAAGCCCTAGAAAGTGTTAGGGGGACTTAAGGTGGGGAAATTGAGGTTCAGAGAGGCTAGTTGATTGGCCCATGCTCACACAGCTAAATGAATGGACCTCGGAGGCGATCGCCTCCATCGTGGACCTGGACCTGGACCGGAGTCCTCATGGCAGCGTGTCTCCATGCCGCTTCTGCTTGAACACTTTAGGGGACGGGGAGCTCACTACCTCCCGAAGACAGATCGTTCTTCTTTGGGATAGCTCGAAAGTTTTTCCTCCCTGGAACTTTCCACCTGTTCCTCATTCCGGATGGGCCTAAGAGGAGAGAGCCTAATCAGTTTTCCAAAGGATAGTCCTTCAAAGACTCGAAAACAGGTCATAGGATCCTAAAGTTAAAGCAAAAGCTACTTTTTAATGCAGCTGCATTTTACAGATGAGGAAACTGAGGCTGAGAGAGGTTAAGTGGTCAGTCTAGGGTCATACAACCACCAGGTATCCAAGGCGGCATCTGAATTCATTTCTCAATGATCTCACTCACTAATATCTATTCAGCTACCCACCTGTCTCCCAAAATAAAAGCAATCTGGCTCCTTCTCTAAGGTAAATATCTCCTTTCATCAGCTAGACACAATCCAGCTTATCACTTATTCCTGAAATGTACATCGGACTGGACAAAATATTTCCAGATTCTTGTCTGACTAGGTGTGAATAAATGGGATAATAGCCCCATATACTAGATTCCTCCTAACAGAGTTTAAAATTGCCTCATTGTCTTGCTTGTCAAGTCAAAATTTTGGTTCATTTTGAATTTAAAAGTCTGTATCCTTCCCCCTCCACCCCCCAAACTCTCCCATCATATACTTTGTAAGGTTGAATATTTGAACTGAAATATAAAAATTTACATTTTTAATCACCTAAATATACTTTAAATCTCTCTCACAACTCTATCTTTTCTACAAGAATAGTATGAGTGACTTTATTAAGAGATTTGTTCACATTTAGGCCAACTTTAAAGCTTTTTCTTGTCTGTCAGATTAGTGACCCTGTCAAAAATGGGAATGAGTCTGATACCAATAATGGTTTGACAATCTTATCTGTCAGTTCTTTTGATGCCCCAGCACATAGCTGATCTAGGCCTGATGAACACATCAAGGGTAGTTTCTTGCTTAGATTGAGCATCATTTTATTGGCCACTTTTGTGCATGTCCTTTAGGGTGCTCTAGGCTTAACATTTCCTGCCCACCAGAAGCTTACATTCTTTGTGGAAAAACAACATGTACATAGAAAGTTAAATAATTTTACTGGATTTGATTTTGTGTATTAAGACTTTTATTCTTGAGAGCTTCTCAATCCCATGAACTGAAATATCCCCTATAGAATTTCAGTCTGTGGGATCTAACTGATTTTTTTAACATTGGGAAATCTGCTTTCTTGAAATTTACAATACATATTAGACTATTTTGAGTTTCATCTCCTCTCTTACAAACTATTAAGATGGAATTGTTACCTCCTCTTAAAGATTCCCATCACTTCCACTCTTGCAGTGAAATCCAGGTTTCTTGACAAGTCTAGAATTGTTTCTGACCCGTCCAGCAGGTCATCAAAGTGTGGGTCCCGAGGCTGGCATTTGTCTGTAAGGCTAGGCCTGAAAAGGAATGGGGTTAGAAATGAGGAGGGAGACCAGTTGGGGTGAAACAAAGTCTCAGTTTAATGAGTGAAGAGGGTCTAGTTAAATACATTTCTGAATGGGGGGTAGCAAAGTAAAATATGTCACACCAGATGTGTGGCAGACATCCTGGAGCCTAATTGTTATCTTGCACCTGGGCTGATAAGGCCAATTTTCTGGGACACACATCATCTTGTCTCAGGAGTTTAGGGTGTATAGTTTGTTTACGATAAGGTTGTAGCTTCAGAATTTATGTGCAGGCGATTACATTCTTCTTTAGCTCTTTGATTCCAAGGACATGGTCTCTGGCATGTCCCCCAAGGACATGGTCTCTGGCATGTCCCCCAAGGACATGGTCTCTGGCATGTCCCCCTTTTTTTTTATTTATGCACGGGTGGGAGGCCTGACTTAGGCTATGTGACCGGCCTCCGGTTGTGGGGAGCGAGCGTTGATACACAACCAATGTTACAATGTCTTAGTATCGCCAATCATTGGAAAGGAGGATGCATGCCACCAAGTGCTGTCTTAGGTCGTCGGGGTCAGCCATACCAACTTGGGGGTACGCCATGCCGAACCCTGTCTTAAGTGGGTGGCCTGACCTCTCGAGGTTGCCCGTCATGGCACTTGCGTGGTCTTACTGCCATGGCTCCAAAATTAAAAAATAATAAGTCAACCTCAAAGCATCCACCACCCGGGGTCACACTAATCCCGTCATTGGCTAGACCACTGCCTGCTGAAAGGGGGGGTATAGCCTAGACCTGACCCGTCGGTACCAAGGCTCTTCTAGCAATTGGTCATTAAATCTCAGTGAGCCTCCGATGGGCTCGTTGATGTTGAGGTTTTAACAAAATAAGGGATTCTAAGACTAAAGCATCCAAATTCAATCTGAACTAGTGATAGGGGGTGGGGCAAAAGTGCTTAGGGCAAAGTGAATAGGAGCTAGGTGTTCCCATTCTTTCAGGTATTTTGAAAAAATATATACCAGGTTCCCCAATGTTCTACCTCTTCCTTCCCCCTTTTTTTTTCTCATGGAAAGGAATTATCGAATGACCATTGCCCATATAAATCCCAAGAGTGAATCAAAATCCCTATACATAACAGACTAGTACAGTAGCATTTCCTAAAAATCCCTCAAACATAACAGCAATAATTACACAGTTTTAACAAATCCCATCCCAAATCTTAAGCACACAGTAATAGATGATCCAGGCAAGGTTTAACAGTCAGTCATCAACCATTCCCAAAGTCTCTTATATCAGTCCAAAGTACACTCGATGCAGAGTCCAGTCCATGGTCTCATGTACAAACTGCTGCTTCAGGCTGTGAAGTGATAGGAGGCTCTCATTCCATGCAGAGTGGGTGTGTGCCGTGGTGACAATCAAAGCTGATCAAAGCTGATCCAGGTTCCAGAAGCAAACCAATATCTGTAATTTGACCAAAATCTAGAGCAAAAACACAAATCTAGCAAATAAAGATTAGATCAGTCTCAGATAGAAAGACTCAGTTCATCAGGTTGCTGCAAAACATGAGGAGGCCAAAGTGAATTGTTCCCTATGTGAAGAAATGAGTTTGCTTTACAGGCCAAGCAAACGGGTGCAGTCTTACAGACCATTATTAATTGTCCTCTTATGTAGAAACCTTAAAGAAATAAAACACAAATATCCAGTAACAGACAGATGACCAAGTGAAATACTCATTTGCCCAAGCATTTAGGATACAATGATTACATATGACCAGACTGAAAATAGAAAGGCATAACATAATTGAATTGCATTAACAGTTCTATTGACCATTGCTCTGATCAGAGAGATCAGTTACAAAAGGAAAAATGCAAGAACATAATCGAATTTTAACTGCTTATCAATTGTCCCAGTAATTGTCACAGGGTGGAGCTTTTAAAATTCCCAAATAGCCAATTAACTCTAAGCCAAAAACTTTTACCTCCAATAACAGATGTCATTAATCAAATTTCTGATAACTCTTAAACAATTATTTATCATAACCATGTAGTAATAACAGAAAGAAATTTCGTCTCAGTAAGTTCACAACTTAGAACAATTATCATATCTGGGTAGATGTTACAGGAGTGAACATTATACATACAAATCATTTTGCTTTTAAAATACCCAATACATAGAAAAATAATCCCAAATTGCATATTGTCCATAACAGAAACATTTTCAAAAGGACAAAGAAAAAACTATTATGTTCAGAGGCCCTTTAAATAACCTCAGGATGACCCAATACAATCAATTTAAACTTATACAAAAGACCCAATTCCACATAAAAGAATTCAAGAAGTTTTTTTGTTTTTTTTTTTTTTAACATAGCAATTAAACTTTTAGAAATACTCGGACCAAAGTATGGATCACATTTATGACCATTTTCTTTTTTAACCAAAAAACATTTATGCATCAAAAAACAAACATTCAATCAATTTAACCTAAAAGTATGTCCTTAAAAATCAGTTTGCTGAACTGGCTGTAATCAGATAAGAAAAAAAAACGGCAGTAACACACTCTAGAGGGGTGAGGGGAGGAGAGGATTCCATATGGCCACCCTTCCCCCACTCCTGCCCCCTGGAAAAAACTTCTCTCAGGTTCCCCATTCAAATTTCCTAATGGGGATCCTTTTCAAGATTTAACCCATCAGTTTCCCAATATCAGGTTTCTTCCCAAATTCACCCATTTCCAACCTTCTCTTTCTCCCTGAAACTTCCAAAAACCCACACATGTCCAGCAGAGCTGGTTTTAAAGTATAACTTATATTAACAAATAACTCAATATATTTCAGAAGGTAACAAACTGAATCAAACTAATACAGCTGTTTTTAAAAGTTTTTCTTCTACCACATTTCTTCTAACAGCTATTAGCATCTTATCCCAAAGCTTTTTATTGCCCAGGCCAGGGTAAGCTTGAATTTTATTGCTCTTTACTCTAGTAGGCTTTTCCTTACTTACAAATTAGTACAACAGGTTAAAAGTTTTAAAATCACAAGCAAATTTTCAAACAACCAATTCCCAAATTTCTTAATCATTGTTCTTAAAACTTAACAAAGCTTTTAAATCAGCAAAAACAGACTAGGGGCTGTATTTTAACTTTCCGAAATTCCAAATCCCTTTCAATCTATTTTTTCATTTCCTTTTCTTCCTTTCTCTCACTTTTCTCCCTTTGTCTCACAGGCTGCTGCAGTCAGCCAGAGACAGAGAGAGAGAGAGAGAGAAAGATTTTTCAAGCTTCTTGATATTCGCTAAGCCTGCACACAGAGGCTGAATCCTTATCTCTTATGAGCTTGGTACCTTTTAACACAGACACACACAGACAGACATGGAGCTCCGTTTTAGTAAGCATAGTTGCAACGATGTTCTTAAAAATTTTTCCAACCAATAAAACAGACAAATCACACAGAACATAGAACACACATCACACAGACTACACAGACTGTAGTCTTTTAATGTTGTAAAGTTAATGTACAACATTAAACAAAAATATAACACATAATATTCTTCAAGGGTCTTACCGCTTTGGGTAATTAATTATCGGGGCAGTAAGAAAGGGCAAGTTGTGAGGAGGTAGAATATACCCTGCGGCCTTGCTTTCTAATTCACCAACGTCTGAGGCGCTAAGGGCATTCTGAGTTTTTACAGGGAGTTTAGGTTGGGGGGCGGGGAAGACGGGGTATGCGAGATTGCTTTCTACGGGGGGAGTCCCTACTTTGGGAAGTGGGAGGTAGATAGACTTGACTGGGGGGGGGGATCTCAAAGATCCCCTAGGGGGAATTTTTACTCCTCTTTCTAGTTCCCATGAATGCAGCAGATTATGTACTCACTTTTCAGTTGCGGGGCTCTCTGTGGAGCGAGCGGTCTGCGGGGCTCTCTGTGGAGCGATCAGCGGGGCTCTCTGTAGAGCGATCTGTGGGGCTCTCTGTAGAGCGATCTGCGGGGCTCTCTGCTGTAGAGCGATCTCGTAGCGGGTCCGGACGAGCTTCTTCTTACCTCTTCTTAATCTGCCGGGCAAATGTCCAGCCTCGGGGCCCCACGTTTGGGCGCCAATTGACCCGTCCAGCAGGTCATCAAAGTGTGGGTCCCGAGGCTGGCATTTGTCTGTAAGGCTAGGCCTGAAAAGGAATGGGGTTAGAAATGAGGAGGGAGACCAGTTGGGGTGAAACAAAGTCTCAGTTTAATGAGTGAAGAGGGTCTAGTTAAATACATTTCTGAATGGGGGGTAGCAAAGTAAAAAATGTCACACCAGATGTGTGGCAGACATCCTGGAGCCTAATTGTTATCTTGCACCTGGGCTGATAGGGCCAATTTTCTGGGACACACATCATCTTGTCTCAGGAGTTTAGGGTGTATAGTTTGTTTACGATAAGGTTGTAGCTTCAGAATTTATGTGCAGGCGATTACATTCTTCTTTAGCTCTTTGATTCCAAGGACATGGTCTCTGGCATGTCCCCCAAGGACATGGTCTCTGGCATGTTTCTACTATATCCGATACTCTGAGATTTGCAGAATGATTGTGTGGGTTACGAATGTAGAGCTCAGTGGGTTTACTGTCCTAAATTTAGAAGGAAGTTGAGGAGTCTGGGAAGTCTGTGGAAGTGGGGGAAAGATCACGGATCTGACCTGGGCAAGAATGAGAATAAGTAAAAAGGACAGCATCAGAACCCATCAGAATAGGTATATAGAAGTTTTACAGGGGAAGATTTGGGACTACACTAGAGTACCCATGATAGTTGGGTGCTAGGATCTTAGACAAATACTATGAAAAGAATTGGGGCTACATCTCCCTAAGTCATGCCCTTTCTATTTCACTTGCTCTTTTCTTGACAAGGCTGCCCTGGTTTGGTTCTAATTAATAGAATGTGCTGAAAAGGATCTTAAAGATCATGTAATAACCAGTTACTCATTTTACAAATGAAACTACATTGTCAGGACCATTTCTTATCCTCTTATTCTTCACAAAGCCTTCAAATCCCTCTACTCCCACTGGGGGAAAAAAATCTGACCATCACAACTGCTAGAAGGAGGTCTGAAGAAGGCAGTAAGGGGAGGAAACCTGCGGTTAAACATACCTAGTTTCCTATATGCCGATCCTGAAGGACACCATACTTAACATAGTCATTTGTTTCTTCTAGGACACAACTGGGGAGGGAAATAATTTTCTATGCTAAGAGATTTAATTTCATCATTGTCCAAACTGAGTCAGTACCACAGACATAACTCACAACTTTTTTGCGTGTGTGTGAAGGCATTGTTTTCATAGAAGTTAGAGGACTCAGTCATTTTTAGTCATGTTTTGTTAATAATGATTTTTTTACTAGTTGAGTCCTTCTTTGGGGTCTTTTTATGGTTCTAATTGACTATGGTCTCAGAGGATATACCAGCGAAGAGCAAGCTCTCTGTCAGATCCTATCAAACTTGAAATATTCTGAGTACTGGCCCTGTGATGGCCAAGGACCAACCAAGCTAAGAACAGAAAGGCTTAACACCAAGTTGACCCTGGAATAATGAATTTTTTCAACCATAACTTTTGAAGACCAACAATTGTGTCATCAAAGGGTTTCAACCAGAACCATGGAGGGAGGATTCATACCGATGATGTCATGGGTGTCTGAAGTACTGATGGCTTTTGGTTAAAATTTGAATTAAGGAATTAAAAAATTCAAGCTTGTTCTACCATCATTTTTACAAAGAGAAAAACAGTCTAGGGAAATGTGCTATATTCAAATTTGCAGAAGGAACCAGTGTTGGATCATCCTTGATTCCTTATCATCTTGTGTGAGATGTTAACATTATGGTTGTGATATCATGAGATGATATCTTTTTTCTCAAAACACATTTAAATCTCCCAACTATCTGTAGGTATGGTTTGAATGATTAGAAGCATTTTAGGTTAGCTCTATATCAGAAACCTCAAACTGGGTAAAAATAGACACCTAAGAGTACTACTACAAAATAAAACTTAGTTAGCATTTTTAGACTATGAAATATCCTTTGAAAGTTCAGACTACTAAAATTAACTTCAAACCTTTTTCAGGTTTTTGCTGTTCGATCTGGTGGGGCTACTGGAGTGGTTGTTAAAGGACCAGAGGATAGGAGTCCCATCTCATTTAGGTAACAGTATTAACTGCGTTATGGCCTCTTCAAAGTATTTTCAGCACTTAAGCAAATGTGGTAACTACCAACCATCCTCTGCTGTCAGTAATATAGTTCAGATTTTCTGAACCTATTTGTCTTTTCTTCTTGACTAGAACAATCTGTCGTTAGATTTGCAGCAATCAGTCACTGAGACAAGTCATTGAGAGTAGGATGGAGAATTTGGTTTGTGGGGACGCACATTGGTGGGTTTGCTGACCTCCCAAGACCTCTTTATTTCTGCTTCCTTATCTGGCTTATGTCTTTCCACAGTATTTTGTCTGTGAAGAATATTAGATGACATTTATGTAGCAATTTAAATTTCACAAAGTGTTTTACATACATTATCTCCTCTGATTCTCACAGCAGTCCTGTGAGGTAGGTATGACAATTGTTACCCCAGTTTTATAGGATTTAGGAACTGTGAAAGAGTTTCTGTGCCAGTGTTTTCTCATGAAACAGTATTGTAAGAGAAAAGTGTTTCTTCCCTCTGACAAGGAGAGAATCCAATGGTGATTATTGTAGGAAAAAAATATTTTAATGCCACCCATTTTGGACCCTCAGTCTATCTTCTTGGGTTGAAGATGGGAGACTTGGATCTAGGAGTGGATTGTGTAGATTAAAAACTTGAAGGTTGGGACAGCTAGGTAGTGCAGTGGGTAGAGCAGCAGCTCTGAAGTCAGGAGGACCTGACTTCAAATCTGTCCTCAGTCACTTTACCCTTCCTACCTCTGTGACCCTGGACAAGTTACTTAACCCCAGTTGCCTCAGCAAAAAACAACAGGCTTGAAGGCAGTAATCTTGTCTTACTCATTTATTTGACAATGTTAGGATATAGGACAACTTTGAATGTAGCTTCTATCTCTGAAAGGAAAAACAATCTTTTATTTTAGTAAGACATTCAAGCAACTATTCAAAAACACTTATCAAGCATCTATTGTGTGTCAGGCACTACGCTAACTGCTGAGGATACTGATCTTGATCACAAGTTTGACTTGGGCTTTTACAAATGAAAAAGTTGTGCCTTAAGTCTTATATTGTGTGTTGTTAATAGGAAATAGCTTTTGAATTAGATAGAAAACTTAGTTTTCCCTTTTGTTACTCAGGTTCTGCTAATTCACAAAGATGTTTGCCAAGAAGTATAGTTATCAAAAAAATATAATCTCATATAATTTGGTATAGTTAGTTTTTGAGTTATGTTGCTGCCTTTTGTTTTTATACCTTAGTCTTCCTGATAATAAACCTCTACCTCAAAAGCAGTTTCTCTTGTAACAATAAAAATCACTTTAGGAAAACCAACTGATGTAGCAGCCATGACAGTATATGCAACTTTTCCTGCCTATTAATCCCCGATTTCTCAGTAGAATAGAGTATGTTCCATTACCTGCCTTTTGCATTTTAGTATTAATTTTACTTGAATTTGTAAATGGTGTGTATTGTTTTCATGACCCTTCTCCCCCTGTATAATGACTCATGTAACCTTCCAAAATTTCCCTGAATTTCTTATATTTCTCATTTCATACAGTATGATGGTGACATTACATTTATTTACTACAATTACATATAATTTACTATAATACTATAATTATAGTATAATTTGTCTTAAACTGATTGATACCTACGTTGTTTCCAGTTTTTTTGGCAACCACAAAAAGTGTTGGCACACATTTTAATGTATGTGGTACCCTTCTTTCTGTCTTTGATCTTCTTTGTGTTTATTACCAGTAACAAGATCTCTGGAAGACAAGGAGTAGACAGTTTGGTATTTTTGTATAATTTTAAATTATTTTGCAGAACAATTAGACTAATTAATAGGTCCACCAATAATGTGTTGATATGCCAATCTTTGACATTATTTTCATATTTTATTACCTTGTTTAACTTGAGGGGCACACAGTAAAACCTGAAAGTCATTTTTATTTACATAGCTACTTGAAGCATTTCTTCTTATAATCATTGACAAATTTTTCATTTTTTAAGAAATTCTGTATCCATATCCTTTGACCACTTTCCTATTGGGGAATTGCTCTTAATCTAATAGGTTTGTGATATTTCCCTATGTTTACATGGGATAATAAATTTTTATTGGAAATGCATGTTGCAAAGATTTGTCCCCGCTCAGCTGCTTCATTTCTATCTTAGCGCATTAATTTTGTTAACACACAAGTTCTATATTTTATTCTTTGTGATTTCTCCTATCTGGTTATGAATTCCACCCATGTGTAGTTTTAAAAAGTATTTTCCTAATTTCCTTTCTAATTTTTATAATGATATGATCTTATATTTAGGCTGCTTATCCATATGACAGTTTATGATCACCTTTCCAGCTGGATTTGATGGCCATCCCCACAAAGTTTTCAGGTGTCCAGTACTATTGAATGGACCTTCCACTGTCCCCACAGTATTTTTGTGATAGTCTTCCGCCATATTGTGAGTAACTTTGTTGAGGGTAAGAATGCTTATCTACACTCTGGGCTTAAGGAGATGCTGCTAGTATCTAATAGTATCTAATTCTGATACCTTTATCCAGCTACACAGATCTAGAGCTGGAAGGGACCTTAGCGGTCAACTATTTCAACTACTTTCTCATGATGAGAAAGCAGCGTCAGGGAGGCTGGCTCCATGATACAGAGCCAGCAAGTATTGCTGGAAGGAAGATGCAAGCCCAGTGGGGCTTGAGCTTATGGGTAAGATCTCTTGCTCTAATTTAGCGAGCTGGTTATCAACTGTTCATTTAGGTGGTGGAAACAGGGCAAAGCCGCAGCAATCCCCTTCTCAAAAGACCTGTTCGGACCCAAGCTGTTATTGATCAGTCTGATATGTACACTCATGTTCTATCAGTATTCACAAAGAAGGTTGGTAAATAAAATGTTTCATTTAGTTTATCCTTTGCTCAGGAAATAATATTCTAGAAAATAAAAGAATTCAAGGAAGCTAAATTGCTTAACTTAATAATGTATTAATAATAATATAATAAAAATAACTTAAATAAGTTGGTGCTATAACTGTTTCCAATGTCTTGACTTAATCCTCAGAGAAACTAGAATGGTTTCCCTATACAGGGTAATTTATCAGGACCCATGTCCTGATAAAATGATTCTCAGACAAAAGGTCCCCCATTATTATGTATTCTTGGAAGGGTAAGTGGAGTAGAGCCAAGGGGTCATGATCAATATAACCTTCAATAGCAAAACCAGATTGGAATTGGAGTCCAAGGAACAAGATGATCCTGTTAACTTCCTTTTTATTTTACTGTGAAACAGACCTGTAATTTTATAGATCTCCCTTTGTTCTGTTAGCATGAAATCCACTCTAGTAAATGTTTTTTTCCCCTTTACACAAGATATCTCATAAGTTTGTAATAGCAGTGTTAATGGAATATATTCGTTCAGTGCCTCTGTTTCGTTCTTGAGCAGCACGGCTTTTAGCTTTATTCACTGATGGCCCTAGAGGAGGAGGAAAATAATTACTGGTTTTTTTCTCCATAGTACTGTCATCTGAGGCTGTTTCTTAGCAGAACCACTTTTAAGAATATAAGAATAATTAATATTATCCCATTTAACAGATGAGGAAAGTAAAACCAAAAGAAGTAAAGTGACTTGACCAGGAGCACAGTTATTAAGTGTTTTGAAGCCAAATTTGAACTTAGGTCTGCCCGAGTGTAGGCTAGGTGCCCTTCTCTGCAAGGTCAGGTGTCCTTCTATGCATGACCAGCATTAGTATTCTGAGATGACCAATTTCATTCCCTGTTCTCTCTGGTCACTAGGCAGTTAAACATAACTACACAGAAGATGAAGGGCATGTCAGTAAAAAAAAAAAAATTGTCTCCCAGCCCCATTTCAGTCTCTAAGAAAATGCCATCAAGTAAAGCTGGTAATTTTTCCTTCACTTTGCTCAGGCTAGTTCACACATGGAATTGGTCCAAACTCATAGATGATTCTTACTAGGGAAATAACTGACTCATTTTAAGCCCCTGTACTAAAAACAGTAAAATGAAGGGCTGGGAATCTACTTGAACATTTTTATTCTCATTCCCAAAAAATTAGAGGAAAAATGTGGGAAGGGAGGGTGAGAAACAAAATGTCAACATTTAAATGATCTGGCAGCATATTTATTTTTACCCAGTCCTTTACTCAATAACATTAAATGTTTGTTTAGTAGAGACCAGTTGGTATTAAGTCACATTTAACAAGAATTTGATAAATGTCTCATATAGGGTCCCTTCTTCCCAGAGGACCAGTTAGTAGTAGGAAAATTAATAGAAATTTCTGCTTCAAGATCACATAATCACTGGGGTTAGCACTATAACAAGTAACAGTTGTGGCAACAAATCCTTCATGTAAAAATGAGAATTCCTTAGAATTCAAATTCAAACTGACTCAAAGTCAAAAGTCACTAGTAAAAAGTTTGAATAAATTCTTAAATGTTTCTGTATCATCATATCCTTCCAATTTTATACCCATAAAAACAACTTAATTATCCTTACCTATATAGCTAAGTAATACTGGGAGGAATATTAAGCCATGGGTGGCACCCAACAGGACCATAGCTAAATACATCCGAAAGTAAAATATCTGGAAAATTTGAGATCTGGCAAAGGCCAAGACCACAATCCCTCCAAATTTTGTCAGTGTAATTCCACTGAAAACCTTAAGAGAAACGTTAAAAGAAATTTACATTACATCAGTGTAAACAATTAAGTACCCTTTCTCCAACCATTGATAATCTCAACTCTTAAATCCCACCTATCCTCAGTCCAAACTACTAAATAATTTCTGTTATGGGCTGAAGACAAACACTGATTTATTTATTATATGACTGGCATTAGTACTTAATGAGCACTAGAATGGATGACAACATGGCAGAATTGAAAATCAAACTGATGAGGCACAATTTATATTGAGTATACAAAGAACAGTCTTTAGTAAAACTGAAAGCAAAACCTAATGCTTTGTACTTAAGGGGTGCAGAAGAAAATAGCATGTGATAAAATAATACAAATCATAATAAAGTCCACAGTTAGAATAGTACAAAAGAATCAAGAAAGGAGAGATCACTTAGAGATGGAAGAGTTCAGGGAATATTTTATGGAGAAAGGGACATCATATGAAATTTTTCCTTTCTCCAACTCAGTAGGCAGTGATACAGAGATGATCATCCAGGCATGAAAAATGGCATACACAACACAAAGGCATATAGATGGGGAAAGGCAAAATGAAAACCACCACCACGTTGGACTAGCTGGGTTTTGAATGTGTTAAAAAGAGATGCAGAAAGAATGAAGAAGTAAGCCCATGAGATAGATATAAAGCTATAAGGAATCTTAAGGAATTGTCTCTTCTCCTCTAACCTCAACATTTTACAGCTGAGGAAAACTGAAGGCCAGAGATAACGGCCAGAGATAACTGATTTGCCCGAGATCACACAAGGTAGTTAAATAGCAGGGATGGAATTTGAATCAAAATCCAATGACTTAAAGACCCTTCCATTCATATTTATGGTCTTGTGCCAGAAGTGAGAGGCAGTGACAAGTGTTAGAGATGTCACTCTATCCAGTGGCTTTTTCTATGTAGCATCTAACATCACAGACACCACTCTGTCCCAACTAGGTATAAAACCAAACATATATACACTAAACATAAGGCAATCTGAGAAGAGAAGACACTAGCAGGTGCTGTAGTTGCCCTACTTTGTTGAAATTTCAGCCAGTTGTCCTAAGGGCTAATCAGAATACTTACACAACTGCCCATGTGAGACAGTGCCTCCTCAGCACGTGCTACCCGACTCCCCATTGTGCTCATAGTAAATGCTCTGGTTATGTGACTACAGAACTCCACAGAGATACCACAACTCTGAAATGAAAAACAACTTTAAAGATGAATGGCTTGAAAATGGTATTATGTACTGAAGCTTGAAAGAGGTTTCCAGAGCATTGGGGTGGCAAATTTTTCCTAAGTGTTCCTCTTAACTCTTTTTCTCTTCCTTCTTCTTCATCATCTTTATCTTTCACACTCAAACACATCACTTTATCATCACTACCAGAAATCCTATCATTACTTTGGGAAAATCACAAAGTCCGGTTTGGCATTAGATTTGCCTTTGCTAAAAGGCCAGTGCAGATTCCACAAGAAAATCACTGATAGCCACCAAAAATGGTTTACTCCAAAATTAAGCCTTCTCTCTCTCTCTCTCTATAATATATATATGTTATATATATTATATATATATATATATATATGTTTTAACCAACTACTAGAAGCATAGAAAATGTCTAAAAAAGCAAAAAAAAAAGTGCTAGCAAAAATGCTTAGGTACTTTTCTCATTCTTTCTTTAATCCGTTTCTAAATGATGATATATTTAAAATATCTTAATCTTATTCTGAAGTGGGAAGTAAGTGTGGAATGAGTCCTTTCCTAAACCTTATTTTATTTATATTATGTAAGTGGGAACTATTAAGGGGGAATCTCAAATCCCTCCCCTACACTAAACTCTGATTTTCTAAAGAGTATATAAAACTATCAAGGAAGAACAAACAGACTAATACATTTATTGTTATATGCTGAAAGGTTTGACAATGTTAAAAATAATTCAAAAATATAGCCACAGAACAGACTGGATGTGTCTAAGTAGTCATCAATTTACTGTGGCTACAAATTGATACTTCAGCAACACCTTTACAGGGAGAAATACAAGGAGAAAAAAAAATCAAATGGTTCTTTCCAACAACAACTCTATTGGCCAATGCTAATGTCCTAATTAATCTTCTCTACAGTTACCAAGAACAGGTAGCAGTTTTCTGCTCTTATCTATTTTAAGATTTACAAAACATCCTTAAAAAATAATTTGTGGATAGCAAAGTACGGGGGGACTTAAAACTCACCATTACCAAGTTGACCAAGGAAACAGCATTCAGACTGATGCCCCAAAGCCACATAACTCCAAACATGTTGACCAAAATCATAGCAATTGTAACACACATGATCACTGAAGACCACAGGTCACAGCCCAGGAGTATTGTAGTCACCAAGAATATTGCTCCCAGGGATACACCAAGGTTAAAGATTGTGTCAACCACGATAGTCAGGTATTGCTCATAGAAAACGTAAAATACACTGTGGAGAAAACATGGAAATATTTTGTTCAGTCATTCTTGATTGACTACCTTAAATACTACAAAAGTATGATGAAGAAAAAACTTAACATTTAAATTTTTTGATAGATTGTTTTGACATAACCTCCTTATTCCTCTACAAAATACATTTCAGAGGAAGTAAACAAAACATGCTAAAGCCTAGTAAGTTCAAAGTTGAAACTTTCTTTTTTTAAGAGGATGATTTGGCATCCATAGAAAAGTTTAAGGTTATCTAGCAACTGAAGCTTGGTCTTGGGGTCTGAGCTATTCTGCCACTGACTTAAGTCATCATGTGATTCTGGGCAGCCTCTCTGAAACCTGACAACTCTCTAAGAAGAAATGACAGAATAGTCACCCAGCGTGGGAGCAAGAAATTTTCGGCTAATAAGAGGATTGCAAACTCCTTTCCCCACACACACCTAAAAAAGCCCCACATCATCATCATCTTTTTTTTTTTTGGCTGAGGCAATTGGGCTTAACTGACTTGCCTAGCGTCACACAGCTAAAGCCCAGATTTGAACTCGGGACCTCCCAATAGTCTTTAAAAAGCCCATCTCTATGATGCTTCTCCTGTCACACTACTGTCATTCTGGAGCCCACCTAAAGCACCCTGGCAAATACTGAGCTATGGTTACCAAAGTTTCCCAAAATGTCACTTTTTCTCCCAAATCACCCACCAGAAATGAATAATTTTAAGGATGCTAAAGGAGGCTGGTCTGTGGTCACAAAGGAAGCCAAGCCAAGAAATGTGAGCAGTGTGCCAGTGAAGGAAGGTCTGTGGTCCATGGGGTAATGGACTGAGGAGCTGAGGGGGGAGGCTGGTGTTACTTCTCTGATACCTCTGGGGGCCTTCATCTATCTGTATAACATGGTTAATTCGCTACTTTATGGGGCTGCTGCCCAAATAAATGCAAATCTGTACATCTTAAAGCCCCAGCTACTGGTGCTGTTGTATGTGAGGAGTTCCTACCACTACCTACCAAAGTCACAGGATCACAGAGTGACCCAAAGCACCACCTAGACCAAGGCCCTCATTTTATGCAGGAGAGGTGAAGCAATTTGGTCATGCAGCACGAGATCTGAACCCAGGTGAGAAACATGGACAGAGAAGTGCAGTCTGTTTTCCTTGCTGAGAAATGCCAGGACTCCCTTGAGGGATCAAATAAGATCAAAGCCAAACAAAACCCAACCTCCCACAACTGTGTAACACGACATTTTCCAAACTCCTCCTCATGGATCATTTTATTAGATACTTGCAATAACCTTGACCGAGGGAGCAATGAGGTGGTTCAGTAGATAGAGCGCTGGCGCTGGTGTCAGGAGGAGCTGAGTTCAAGTGCGGTCTCAGACATATGACACTTATTAGCTGTGTGACCCTGGCAGGTCACTTAACCCCAATTGCCTTGCAAACACTAGCTAAATAAATAGCCCAGGCCGGGCAGATAAAGTGAATATTAATACACACTTTCCATTTGCCATCCAAAAGCTGGCGCGTGGCAGAACTCCCTCCTTTGCACTTTGCGGCCTGTCATTCAGACTGAGCAAACTAGTCACAACCCCCACGGCAGACCTTGTAGAGCTGGAAGAAGTCTTGCAGACCACCAAGCCCAACCCCTACCCTTTCTCCTCTACAAAAGGGGAAACTGAGACCCAGGAAGGTGCAGGGCCCGAGGGCAGCACAACGGTCACAAAGCCAGGCCCCAGCTCTCCAGCCCACACCATCCCAACACCCCAGGCACAGGGGCCCATCCCAAATGGAACATGATTTAAGGAAGGGGGAGGGGGGAAGGGGCGCACGCACGCAAGGGTGGGGCAGAAGTCCACCCTTACCTGTAGGGGAAGACCCGGTAGTTTTTGTCCTGGAGGCCCATGCTGTCGGTGATATTAGCGGCCACCATCCTTGCTTTTCTCATGGCATCAATATAGTCAGAGGATGTATGGAGCACAGTGTGATAAGTCATAAAGTACGTGGCTCCGACCTCGGTATAATTGTTTTTGAAGTGAACAGCAGAACTATAAGATGCATGGCCTCTGGGAGAGAAAGAGCACAAGTCACGTCGGGAGCAGACAAGCATCATTCACTGCGTCTTGGACAGAGAACTATCCTGGTCTAAATGTATCTGTATAACGTGGTTCATTCGCTACTGTGTGGGGCTGCTCAGTCACAGACTGTGCTGCAAATTCTAAGGGATGGAAATCCTACGGAAGGAGAAGTAAGTGGGGGTTTAAGCATATATTTCTACCACAAACCAGCTTTTCTTTGTTATTATGGGGCTTCACATAAGTGTTATGTATGGGTAAACATGAAAATACTATCTTAGAATCTGGGTCAGCTCATGATATCATTTTTCTAAACCTGCAAAAAACAGTGAAGGAGAGAGGTTAAAGTCCCCATAAAAGACCTATCTTTCCTGATAATTAAGAACACACAAATACACATTGTTGGGAGCTAGAACCCAGATGGATCTATAGCACACACACACATACTTTAAAAGGCAATATGTAAAAGTGTCAAGTTTTAGCAAGGGTTCTCAAACTAACAATAAGCCCTTGTTAAACTTCCACTATTAATGACGATGATGATAATGGTAGTAGTGCAAGGAATTTTACAATTATCTGTTTTTAATATGACCTGTCCGTTAGGTGCTATTGTTATTCCAAGAATAGTACAGTGAAAGCCAGGTCTGGAACCATTTAGACTTGAGCTTAAATCCAGCATCACACATATTATTTATGTGGTCCAGTACAACTCATTTAACCTCCGTCTGCCTCCATTTTCTCCTCTGTGAAAATGGGGATAATAATAATAATACCATGAGCTTCCCCAAACTGTGTAAGGATAAAATGATATAAGACTTGTAAACATTATAGCAATAAATAAATGTTGCCTATTATTATTTCTAGACAGCGGGTTTAATTTTGATTTTCTACCTCTTATCTCATCTTCACAGTGAACAGCATAGGAGTGTCAGAGGGAAGAGGAAGACAACCACCACAAAGTTGTCCAGATTAAAATGCTAATATTCTGAATTTTCTATTAAAATTGGAGTAGAAACAGATCAGTGGAGATACCCAAGATTCTTTCAAGAGGCCCATGAGGTCAAACCTAATTTTTTAGTCATTTCTGAGATAATAAATAATGATAGATACAGCAAAACAAAAGAACTACAGTTTTTAAGAGTGTAAAGGAATCTTGAAACCAAAAAAAAAAAAATTAAGACTCACTGAAAAAGATGAATGGCACTCACCCTTTGCCGCATTTAGGGTTAGGGTTATCAGAAAGAAACATTGGCAGAAATTTCATGAAATCTTCACCCTGAGGCCTCCTTTTGCCGTCTGGAGTCAAAGGCCGGCAATGAATACAGGAAGGGTCCACAACTAGAACCAAGATGAAATAAAGCAAGGCCTGGCAGTAGAGTTTTGTAGGTTTTATGGTAAAACATGTTCATAAACCACATAATCCTCTCTATATAAACACATGTATAGAGTGTATACACACACACACATACACATACACACACACACACACAGAGCATTTATGTAGTTCTTCTTTTTTGTTATATCTAACCCTTTGTGACCCCATTTGGAATTTTCTTGGCAGAGATACTGGAATGTTTTCCATTTCCTTCTCCAGCTCATTTTACAGGTGGGGAAACTAAGGCAAAAAGAGTATGGGACTTGTCCAGGGTCACACAGCTAAGAAGTGTATGAAGCTGGATTTGAACTCAGATCTTCTCGACTTCAGGGCAGGCAGACTCTACTCATTGTACCACCTAGCTGCCTTCTCCCCAAACATACACAAAAGGTACAAATAACTACAATTATACATGGTTTGCTAGGAGAAAACACAGAGCTAGATGCTGCAGAAGGTAGAGCACCAGACCTAATTGGGAAGAGTTCCAATCCTGCCTCAGACAAGAGGCTATATTGATAAGCTGTATAATTCTGGGCAAGCCACTTGACCTCTCTAAATGTGGAAAATAAGCACTCCCTCCCACAGTAGTTGTGGGAATAAAATAAAATAGTACCAAAAGGGCTTTGCAAACCTTAAAGCACTATAAAAATGCTTATTATTTGTATCACTAATTATTTAACCTCTCTAAGCATTAATGGCCACATCTGCAAAATTAAGAGGACAGGGTACACAAGTTCTTTTTCTCTCTAAAATGTCCATAGATTTCTATCCTTCAAAATATGGCCTATCTGCTACTGGAAAAGACCCCTAATGGCAATTTTCAGAATCTCATCTCTAGTGTTTAAAAAAAACAACCTATGGGTCTCGAGTAATGACTGCTCAATTAGTTAATAACACAAATAAAAAGAGAACAATGAAAAGAAAACAAAAAGCAACCCAGAGAGAGACTCCCCAAAGCAAAGTAATCACCCGGGCCCTGGGATAGTCCTGCCACAATCAGCCCTGCACTCCTTCAGACTAGACACTGCCCTCTGTGACTTGCCAACTCAGTTCTGGATCCTGCCCTCTGGGGTATCCACACTGACCCCTGACTGACCAGTGCCCCTAGGCCCGAGTGGCCCCAACCACGTGCCATGTTATTCCCATCATACTCTTGCCCCCTGCTCTGCTGCTATAGGCAGCTCTTTCATACCTTCCCTTTCCTTGCCCATTCCAGCTCTAATTAGCAACAACAACTGGGCCTTTGATTTCTAGGACTTGCAATTCCTACTGGAAGAGAGCACTAAATGAGGACAGTCTTTTCCCAATCAGAGCCCCAGATGTAGGGTCTATATTTATACCAACACTGAGGTTACACTGCCAAGGATCATAGAGGATCTGGATTAATAATCTGATCTAAGTAACACCCTCCCAGTACCAGAAAGAGGAGCCAATTTACCTGTGGGCTGCATTCCCTAGTCCCATGACTTACCTCTGATCCCCATTCCCCTCTCTGTATCACCTTTCCCACTAGAAAGTAAGTTCCTTGAAGGAAGGCAGTGTTTCACTTTTACACCTAGCACTAAACACTTCTCAGAGTGCTCACCATTACATTTGATAAATGCTTATTCATTCATTCATAAGGTCTTAGAGTTAGAGTTAACAGGGATCTTCAAAGTATTTTAGATTAACTTTTCTTATACCACATACAGCTAAGGAAGCAAAAGTCAAGAGAAATCTGACTTTTCCAAAAATCACACAAAGAGTAAAAGGGGCCGAACCGGGCCCTGACTCCACATTCTCTCAATCCAAAATATGGAACCTCTTACTAATATAATGCCTCCCAGTAAGGTAAGCAACATTCTAAGGAATAAGGAATTTATACTTCTTATTTCAAAACAATGGGATGAATCAGTAGTTTTTAAAGGGTCTATTTGGCCTATAATATACTGAAGCTGTTTAGCATGGTAGTCAAGAAATAACTGTCCAATTTTAACTCATGAAGTACTTAAATATCTTAAAGAAATGACAGGAAATTATAAACGGGCTGAAAGCTATCACTCTAAATTAATTAAGTTTCAATGGGTTATGCAAAACTTTTCACTTAATAAAAAAGCAAAATTTAAAAGATGCTCAAAGGGAAGACTTTGAGAGGGTCTTACCTGAAGCATTACAAAACCGTTCTGTCATATTATAAATTCGGCAGCAGGAAGACTGGGGTTTAATCCAATCAAAATAATCATCAATCCAGGAAGAAGGGGCAAAGCCTATCTTTGTGCTATGGGACATAAGACAAATAAATGGGTAGGATGACAACACCAACTCTTTGATATTATTTTAACTTAAAATAAAAATCACTTTTGGGCTAAATCAACTCCTGAAAATTCTGGTCCATGACAGCTGAAACTGAGGACACTTTTTGCTTTCTAATTACCAAAGCAAATGTAAACAGAGTTTCAAGTTTGCAGTGACAAAGAGGAATGCAGTACTTACTAATTCTCTAGTTCTGCAGCATTAAAAACTTGGTGCACAAGTGAATTGTTGTTGCATCCCATTCCACCACACACCATGTTCTGCCCTTCTAAAGAGGTATAGTTATGTCCTTCTTCTACCACAAAATACACAGGGGGACCTGCATGTAGGTACTGATTCAGAGACTTGAAATAATCCAATACATAAGAATCCTTTAAAAAAAAAAAAAAGGCCTACAACAGATTAGAGAAAAGAGAAGGTAAAACTCAGGCAAGAAAAATAATTAAAACATCATAGTAATGCTACAAAACCAAAATTATCAAATTTAATATCAAGAGATGGGACCTAA
Organism: Antechinus flavipes; assembly: GCF_016432865.1. Taxonomy (NCBI): domain Eukaryota; kingdom Metazoa; phylum Chordata; class Mammalia; order Dasyuromorphia; family Dasyuridae; genus Antechinus; species Antechinus flavipes. Next base: position 494,894,579 of record NC_067398.1, on the reverse strand, counting down.
CTGCACTCCCAAATTATTTTTGCAGACATGATGAACTGTAGGTGTGGGGAACACTGCATATGTTACACTTCTTTTTTAAATTGGTTAGCTTTGCTGAACTGTTTCCTATTTTCTATTCTTTATCTTAAGGATGACTCTCACAAAAGGGAAGGGGAAAGGATAAATTGGGAAATGTAGGCAATATGAAATCATCTAGAAATTTCTGTTTCCAAGAAGTATCAAAAAAATGTATTTTACAAAAAGAAAATTTTTTCTTTTAGTCATTAGGAAACTGTTGAATGAATATTCCTTTAGCAAAGATGCTCGAGTAAAATGGGAAGTAGTTAGTTATATGGTCTTAGAGTTAGAGTTAACAGGGATCTTCAAAGTATTTTTAGATTAACTTTCCTTATACCACATACAGCTAAGGTAGCAGAAGTCAAGAGAGATCTGACTTTTCCAAAAAGTTATATATAACTTCTTTAAATCCAACTACAAACTGACAAACTGGTTGTTCCTGTTTTGATTCTGACTCTAAAAAAGGCACAGTGAACAATGGGGTAACTCAAGTTTGCAATTCTTCAGAGTAACACCCTTAACATCAGTAAAGATGTATTTATCGATTGAAATTTTCCCTTTATATCTATATTACCTATATAAATTTTCTTGGTTAATCAAGTCAAATGAAATCAAAATAAAACAAATCTTACATCTGGCATTGAAAGAGACTGATCCAAGCCAATTTCCACTTTGTTGAGAACTGCTATGCTGAATGACAGAATACCCACAAATACAGATATCTGCAAGAGAAAAAAGGACTTGAAGCTTCTGTACAGTATCTCCACAATTACAAAAACTTAAAAAAAAAAAAAAAAAGATTTCAATCCCTGAAGAACTTGGACTTTCCTACAGGAGTGGTCAACTTTGGCCCAAAGATCATGCAATGCTGATGCATTTCTATCTAATGTGCAGGGCAGTCACAAATCCATCATTGTCATCAGACAGGCTAGAACGCTAACAATTTATACCTGTGGAAAGCACTAACTAGCTAAGATTTGAAGAGATAGGCTTAACATTAGCCACTTATCTTCCTAGGTGTCCAGTTTCTTACAAGGCACTTGTTCTGATTACCCAGTGACAAATACCCATTAGAAAAGAGAAAGGGGAAAAGCAAATATTTGCAAAAGGCCACATACCACAATAGGCCGCATCCAGTCTTTCAGCAAAAATGGAGAGAAGGCATTTTTGAAAAACTGAAACAAATAGCTCTCTGATGGCTGGGAATCAGTTCTATCTTCAGCAATTCTGACACAACACAGAATATCCAATTTATTCTTCTGATTGGGTGAAAAGAAAGATGTCATTGTAAGAACATTATCACTGTCATTTAGACAAAGATAGATGAGGATCAGCTGCCAAAATTAGATACCTTACCTCCTGACGCTTAATGTCCAGGCCTAAAAGACTCACAAAACAAGTAATTTGAAGGAGGAAGTCAATGAAAACAGCCATTCCAGCAAACAGAGAAAAAGTTCGCACAGCTGGCATGGTTGACAAAGCCCCTATGGGATAAAAGGAAAGGAGACTGGTCACTCTTGTCCCACGTGAAGTACCAGCTTTACAATTAACCATTTCTGTGGGACTGTGGGAAAGGAGGCCGACATACCAATAAGAAAGTTCACCCAAGATGTGCTGGGGGTATGAGAGGTATACATTACTAAATTCATTGTGCCTATATTTCAATTGAAAGAGGGCTTGTCTTTACCATCTTGTACTAACTCAATTTTATTCCAATGTAGTCATAGCAAGAAATTTTTTTTAAAACTCAGATTCTATTTGAATGCTCCTATGCCAAGAATCCCATCTAAAAATGACTGGGGAAGTTTCATTTACATTCAGGGACTCAGGCAGAAAGCTATGGACCAAACATGTTTAAAGTTCTCCTACTGCTAGAGACTCAGATAATGTTTCAACAGAAAAAAAAAAGTAGCATAAATATAAGCATGTGATCAATGGACTACTTCCTTTATTTTAAACTCAGTCCAATAAGTAGCTGAATAACTTTGAACAAGTTCTGAAATGTCTGTATAAGGCTCAATGACAAACATACTTTGTGAATGTCAAAACACCATAGAAATGTAAGCTATTTATTCCAAATGGAAGAAGGGTATGCTTCATAGACGACATACTTCCCAAAATTCACGCTCACGATGTGATGCTTAAATGCAAGGAAAAACAGATAGCAATTCTTTTAAAACATCCCACCTCCACCCCCACTCCAATAAAATATTCTGATCACATTATAAATGTTAAAAGGAGGCAAAAAGAAGGGCATTCAGATGCTCATTTGCATACTGCCCAGGCTTAATGAAAGCAAGTACAGAGTTGTATGAGGAGTAATTACCTAAGAAGAAGGCTATAGTCTCTGAAAATGATGACAGGAACATGCTCGGAGCCACTTCCCCCAGGATCCTGCCCAGTTGTTTATCTAGTGTTTCCCCTTGAAGGCGTTCATCTCTCTGAAAGATGAAAAAAAGATCTTTTCCATCCAACTGACTATATTTCCTTACTCTAAAGAGACATGACTGACTTTAAAAAGAATTTTAAAAATCCTTAATTTTAATTCAGAGTGAGGATTTAAATCTAAATTTCCTAGTCCCTCTCCAAAGTAGACTATTAATAGTAAATTAACCCAAGGGATTCCTAGTGCTCCTTCCCCCCATCTCACACAAGAAACCAAAGCCCAGAAAAAATGAAACAACCAGAGGTCACAGCACTGATGGGATCTGAGTCCACCACTGAATCCAATCTGATTTTATTCAATTTCTTCTTGTCCAGATCTGAAGTCCACAGCCCCAAGAGCAAGAACTCTTCTCTTTCTCCTGTGCCCAGGCTGGTAATTACTTTCCCTCTTCAGATCATATGTAGCCTATATATTTCACATTTAGGTATTATTTTACTTTATAATCACCAAGGCATATGTAATATGCTCCATAAATTTCAAGAGGGCAACCAAAGGCTTTTAAGCTAAACATTTATCTTCCACAATGCTCTGCACAGTTTGAGTGCTTAATCAAACCTATGACAACGCATCTTTATACCTCAAGCTTCTTTAACTATCTTCTCTCTATCTCTAGAGATTTAGGGCAAAGGGAACTGTGGCATATTAACCACTGGATAGAAAACAATCTTTGTAGTAAAGGTTTATTTTATATTAAGACAGAGGCAGTATGGTAAATTTAGGTAGGATAATCTGAAGTCAGGAAAAGATCTGATTTCAAAACCTACCTCTGACAGTTATGATCTCAGTGATCAAGGGAAAGCTATAATTCACATCTGAGCCTTGTTTCTTGTTGTAAAATGGGACTATCACCTACAGTATCTATTTCACGTTATATGGAATGAGATTATAAAATCCTTGCAAACTCTAAATTATATTGTTATTACTATTGACCCCTTTCCCTGGTGCTAATGAATCCACACTAGTAATCATTAAAGTGTCCAGATAGAGTAGATTAAAAGACATATAATGAAAATACAAAGTTTCAACTAAGGCATTTTTCTTCTTTTTGATTTGCTTTCAAATAACTTAAAAAATGGAAACAAATGGCAAGATTGGTAAGTACGAGTGTACCTGAAAGGTCTGAACTAAAATAAAGATGTTGTCTATTCCAACTGCAAGCACCAAGAATGGGATGACTTCAATGACAATTAAGGTGAGGGGTATTCCAATATAGCTGAAGAGACCTAGAGAACACACTACTGAACTGAGTACCATCAGGATACCTGCAATTCCCAGGGAGATTTTAGAATCTACCTGAAAACATTAATAAAAGAAAAATGGTTAGTTTAGATTCTGCTGTCAGATTGGACAATTCTAAGCAAGGAAGATTTCAATGACACTAGTCCTCTACCAGTGATAGATGGGAAATATATTTGGTCTTCCTTAGTAAGTTATAATTTATATCCGTACAAGCCAAGGTGGTAAAGAGACATGACTATACATTTCCTAATTTATAAATGAATTCTTCACACATATCCCAATTGAAAAAAAAAAAACTACTAAAATGAAAAGAGAAGTGATGTGCCAAAAAACTTTGTTCTTTACAAATTTGAAACTAACTTTATCTCTTTTAAATATAAAGATTAATGCATAAGAAATATTTTAGGGATATTAAAAAAAGGTCTCAATAACATTGAAAACTAAAAGAAAACTCAATGATATTACCTACCAGGAATCTATGACAGCTTTTGATGTGTCCTAAGGCGATGGAAATATATAAAAACATGACAGCATAGCTAATTAGAACAGTGACAACATCACCATTACTTTCACGATTTATCTCATCTTCAATACTTCGTTCAGCAGAGAAAGAAATAGTTAGGTTTGGATTTTTGTAGTTTTTTACAAAGTTGATAAATCTAAAAAAGTAAATAAAATGCATGTCAGAGAGAAAAACCCAGCAAAGCAAAGACTCTAAGGATTAATGATTTAGAAGTAGGTCATCTATCAATGTTCTAATAGAGCAGTAATGAATTGAACCAGCTACATCCAGCAAAAGAACTCTGGGAAATGAGTATGAACCACTAAATAGAATTCCTCTATTTTTGTCCACTGGCATTTTTTATTTCCTTCACAGGTTAATTGTACTCTATTTCAAAGTCTAATTCTTTTTGTACAACAAAATAACTATATGGACATGTATACATATATTGTATTTAACATATACTTTAACATTTAACACGTATTGGTCAGCCTGCCATCTCTGGGGGAAGGGGTGGGGAGGAGGGGAAAAATTGGACAAAGGGTTTTGCAATTGTCAATGCTGAAAAATTACCCATGCATATAACTTGTAAATAAAAAGCTATTAAAAAAAAAAGAAGTAGGTCATCTATTCTAACTCCTTCATTTGACAGATCAAGACTCGTACTATTTTATGGGCTGTAATAACTAACAGAGCTAAGATTTAAAAACAGATTCTAGGGATTTCAAATCTAGCCCTCTTTCCACTATTTCAACACAATGTCTAAACCTGTTTTCTATACTGGGTTGAGGGTTAAATGATGGTTATTTTCAAAGCCTGGCCAATTTCTGGTCATTTAAAAAACAAATGTATTCAAAACAAGTTCAATCACATTGTTCTTAAAAGCTCCCTTTACCTTCTACAATTTGGTAAAAGATGGAATTTTAAACTCTGCTATGTTGAAAAAAAAATTATAAATGATTGCAAAATGGGTCATCATTTTCCAACAAGAATTTAGGCATTTAAGTATAGATTTATTTTCCCCCGAGTTTACCTACTAGTACCAAATAAGGGAAAAAACATGATCTAAAGTTATCTGGTCAATGACAAAAAAATACTGAGTAAAATGTCAAACTCATTATCCAAAGATAGAAGAAGTTTACTTAAAACATCTAAGAAACTTACTCTTTTTCCCAGGCTTGAGCTTTCTGTAGCTTTTCAGTGTTATTATAGTAATTATTGACAGGAAGGGTAATCACAAGGGCAGTAGCATTATTATAATTTTGATCTATAAAGGAAAAATACAATAGCACAAATATTACAAGCTGGAGACCGAGGAAACTCCTAACAAGAGAGCTTATAACCTAATGACATAGCAATAATTCCTCTATAGCAAGAATAGGACTATTTACTAGACAAGTCTACAATTCAGGTTATGAATTAAGACCTATGTACCCAAAAGGAACCTAATTCTCATTTAGCAGATAAGTGATTTAAGACTATAGGTCTGTCTCTCTTCACCCACACAGACGATGCCCAAGAACTGTCATTGGCTGCCTTCCTCTGCAGAGGAAAATCTTGTCAAACCTCTTGTAATTAAACCTCAGTTGCCAAAGATGCTATGACCTTCATTTACTACTGCACCCTGGGCAATCTGTTGTGATGTGCTAATGGGAACTAGCAAAGAGAAATTAAAGCTGTAGTTTCCATATTTAAAAGCCTTGGGTGACATACAGATGGCTGAATTTCTTAATTAGCCAACTTCAGAAAAAGATAACAATTATTTCAGCACCGAAGCATACCTTCTTTAAAGAGACTATTGATGCTAAAGACTAAACTTTCACTTTATCTAGTCCTCTAAATATGTGAAGTTTAAAACAATTTAATTCATAAAAGGAAAAAAAATGAGGTGGAATGGACAAAGATGGAAAAATTATAATGAAATTTTATGTGTAAATATTCAAGTAAACATAAATAACTGCAAAGCAAGTTGGCTGTGATGATATATTATGGTTTGTTAATAATAACTCATTAAATGAAAAAGAAAACAAAAATTTCAAGTTAAAAAAAAAAGAAAAGAAAACCTATATGCCTTGATTTCATGAGACAAGGAATTGAGGCACTTCAGAGGTCTTAAGTTTGGGATCAACCTTAGGGAATAGAGAGGAGAACAAGAGCGTGCAAGAGAGAGAGACAGAAAGACAGAGAAAGAGAGGGAGAGAGAAAGAGGGAGAAAAAAGGGAGAGGAGAACAAGAGAGAGACAGAAGACAGAGACACACAGAGACAGCAAGAAAATGAGCCAGAGTGAGAGACAGAGACAGAGAGAAAAGGACTTACCATCATAGCCTCCTAAGACAAGCCAAGGGAAAATGGGCCCACCAAATGTTCCCAAACAAGGATCATGAAGCAGACTTGTATCATTCAAAGAGGCAGGAGACCTGCCAAAAAGATCCAAAAATAATTTTTAACACAGAGAAATCAGGGTAAGGTTATAGGAAACACCCATGTTGAGCTATAAATTCAACAGGCCCAAGTAAGACATATGTCCTCAACTTCATAAATGTAACCAATTCAAATCCTGCAAATAAGTTTGTAAATGCTGAGAAATGTCTCATTGTTAAGGCTTTGCAGAATGGCTTCTACTGAAACATTTGGAAAATATTGGTGCCATGAAACTGAGGTGTTTCTTTGTGGGGCAAAAGCTGCCAAGGAATTTCCTGGAGCATTCATACTCCAGCTCTAACTCGAGTGGAGGCTCTCGGTCAAAAGGCGGCAACTGGACTATCAGGGGACTCAGAAGATTTACCAAGAGCTTTACATGAGTCCTATGAGATTTTTCATATGTATTTTACAAAGGCAGGAAAAAAAATGAGGGGTTCACTGGGTTGGGAGCAGGATGCAGACCTTGGGCTCTCCTAAAAGGGCTCCCTGTCCTTACACATGGACGATTGTCTGCTACTTTGTGATATTTGATAAAAGCCTGAAAATGCACAGCATCAGCGCCTGTGCTGGTCCAGATTTCTTAGACACATTTTCTCAGAGATTTCTTCATCCCCACTTGTGCTTACCTTGTGCAGTATAAGAAATGGGTGTGATAATCTGCATAGACAAAGAATTCGTCTCCTTTTTGGTGGTCCAAAACAGAATGGCTGTTCTGGAAGTAATTTAGTACACTCAGGATAGTGCAGTTGTTGTTATAAGGAGATAAGGGAGCCAAACAGATGTCCTGAAGGGTCACCGTTTCATTGTTATAAGAAGCAGTAATGTTCTCAATAGCTGTCTGTAAGTCTAGCACCTGGAAGAACAGAACCACAATTACATTAGATAGTTAATTAACAGTTGACTAAGATTTTGAATATTTGCTAGGGTTAGAAGGTAGGATGCGTAAGTTCCTCTAGTCTTGGGGTTCTCAACCTTTTTGATAATGGCTATCTTTAGTAGAATGGTGAAACTTACATACCATTTTCTCACAAAATGTTTTTTAAATGCATGTAATATATAGAATTAAAAAAAGTAAACTGATTATATTGAAATACTGTTATCAAGAGGAAAAAAAAAGTTTCACAGAAACCCTGTCCTAATCTCTAAGAGGAGGATTGTAGCTGAAACAGAATTCTCTTAAATACAAAACAAGGCTCAGAGCGATCCTTACAATATGGATAATTAGGTGGTCTTCCCAGACTTCACACTTTAGGGAACCTTGAGTGGCTATCAAAAGGACCAAATGGCCGAAGACAGCAATCAGCATAAATAAGGTAACCCCCAGAAGCCTTTAAAAAAACCTCTTCTGATACCCTGAAAATTTCCAAAACCACTTGGCCAAGCAAGTGTGAAACTGTTACCTATATCCTATTTTTCAGGGCATTTGTCCTTGTTAAGGAAGAGTATGAATTTGTCTTCAACAAGATAGGAAAAGGAGATGCAGAAGACAAAACATTCTTCTTTCTGAAATAAAGCTTTAGATGTTTTTGTTGCCATCTCCTTGAAGCTTTATAAAAAATCCCAAGAGGTCAGACTTGCTAATAGCCTCCCATGCCTAATTATTTAATATTTACTTTGTATTCATATCTACTTCTATATATTAATGTTTTCTCCTGTCCCCTTAAGAGAGGAGAGAGGAACACAACTATAATCTCATATTCCCAATCCAGAGAACGGTGCCTAGCACACAGCATTATGCTTCAACAATGTTGGTTTAATCTAATGGTATTTATAATCAAAAATCATGTTTGAGAAGATTAAAAAAACATGGAACTGTGTAAAATACAAAATATGATTTGTTGGGTGATTTATCCACAGACATAATGTATTACAGGATAGTATGGGATGGTTTTAAAAATCCTCCAGTAAAATTGAGTGACATCTCTCATTAAAAACAGTAGAAGCCAAAATGGGCCAATTTCAGGATAATTACTGCCAACATGAACATTATGAAATAAGCTTCCTTCCCAACCAGCCAAGCATTAAATCTTAGAAAGCTGGCTCATCATTCTGGGAAGCTATTTAATTAATGATCAAAAAAACAGGAATTTGCCAGTTTGAAAAAAATTCACAATGTAAAATTTTAGTAAATAAATTCTTGATGAGGAAGGAATTATTGGTAAAGCCTTCCCTTTGTTCAGACACATTTTTCCATCCAACCTTTAAAAGAAAAAAAATGGCAGGTTTTAACACAAGAGGTACCTAAGAATAGGAGTCACTATAAAAAAGTCTACTGGCTTTTTGAAGCTTCTAGGAGAAAGGATGTATGTTTGCTCAAAAATCTGGAAAGTCGATAATGTCTTTGCTTAGGCATGGTCTGAATGAGCATGGCCTGCCATGCTCTCAGGTAAAGCCCCTTCAGAGAAAGGGCCTCCATCCCATGAAGAACCTGGGTTCAAGTCCAATCTCAGACATGTAATGGTTCTATGATCCTGGGCAAGTCCCTTAACTTCTTAATGTTCCAACTCTATTTGCAGGAAAGGTGCTGTGGGAATTATTCACTAGGAATTGATGAAATTACAAGTTCAGCCTGTTCCCATTCCCTCTAAATGATATACCACAAATATACTATGTACTTCCAGTACTGATGATAGCAAATGGCAGATTACCTGGTGCAGAATCCCTTTGTCCAGGGGGGGTCCAAAGGGAACATCGGCTCCGGAAGGATATGGCTGGTAAATGTGCCCTTTGGTGTGTGGAGCCTGGATTATAAGTTGTTCAGTACGGAAGAAAGGTCCAAAGTGGGTGTCAAAGTATTTTTTCTCCAAATGAGCTTGGCTGTTGGGGGCAGACCAAAGATCAACCGGATTGGTAGTGAGTCTCATAAACACCAGACCCGAACTACAGACTGCGATGAAGAGCAGGGAGCAGATGATGACAGGCACTGGGTTTCTCACACAGAAAGAGCCCCATCGTGTAAACCCCTGGGTCAAGCAGCTCTCAAACACCGCCCCAAGGCGCTCACTACATGAAGCCTCCCCTGGAAGAGCAGGAAAGGAAGGGAGGTTGGAGGTTAAGAGCCAAGCCATTCCTGAAATCTGTAACAGGAAAGAAGTTAACAAACTTCATAGAGCAGTGATGGTGTTAGGCTGAGGGGGGGTGGGAAAAGTCTTTGTCCAGCCTAAGGTTAGTGATGATGCATATAAAATCCATGCCCTCCCTCCCAGAGATGGGTGATTCATACTCTCGTCCAGGAGAATGAACTTAGCATATGGGTCCCTCCCTTCAGAGTAAAAATTATTTTTTTATAATCATGATGCCCACCTCCCACAACCACCCTTATTTCTCAAATTCCAAATAAGCATTACCTCGATCACTGGCATTAACAGAAAAGGCTTTATTGCCACCAGTTAGTGTGTATTCAGAGACAAAATACTGTTTCCTGGGGGAAGGGAAGAGGAGAGGCAATATTAATAAACTTTTAATCATTCTGTGACTGAAAAGATCATTCTGAAATCACTATAATCCCACAGAAAGCTTTCCCTGTTTCTTCTTTGTTCAAAAGCATTGATCTTTTCTTAACACTCTTCCTGCAAAAAAAAAAAGTGGTGGTTTTTTTTGCACATGTTCTTTAAACAGCCTTTCTTTTGAAATCTATATTTCACAAATTTTAGGCTCCCAGAAAGTACTATTCCAGATTAATAACAAAGTAAACATTTATTCAGAAACTCAGACATTTGAATTGATTTAATTTTGATGACCATCATGTTAGTTTTAGCAAATAGTAGCCAAACAGAAAACTGACATTCCTATGAATCATACGTAATTCAGAAAAAATTAGCTAAGTGCTTCATCAGGTCCCAGAATGTCTACTTGCTTAAAAAAATTCATATTCTCTAATTATAACTCAGAAAACTGTTCCCTAAATTACTATACCTGATACTTAAGAGCCAAAAGAAAATGAACAATGTCACATACAAGTGTGCTTTCCACCCCCCTCTCCAATGAAATAAAAACCATATTAAGTCCTTACCTGTAGCACCATAATATAAAAAACATTCCAAAAAACACAAGCAAGAATCCCATGTAGAAGATCCACATAATGACATACATGGCATCCAAGCCAAATATCAGCCAGGGAACAGGAGGTGGTGGGGGCTGGGGTTTGGGCCCACAAGTCATAGAACAATCCTGACAGCTACAAGGCCCAGTTACATCATCCACTGACTCATTACAGCCTTTGGTAGCATTGTTCATTGGTTCCATTTTATAAAGAGAGTTATCTAAGGGATTATATAACACTAAATTAATACAGTTTAACAAACTCGTTCATAGGTTAACAAATTAACAATATATCTTTAAAAAATTTTATTAATGCTTTTGATTTTCAAAACAAATACATGGAGAATTTTCAACATTCTCCCTTACAGAGATGAGCAGGATGAATACAGAGAGGACTGGCAAGACTTACATGAACTAATGCTAAGTGAAATGAGCAGAACCAAGAGATCATTATATACCTCAAAAATGATACTGTATGAGGATGTATTCTGATGGAAGTGGATCTTTTCGATAGAGACCTAACTCAGTTTCAATTGATCAAGGATGGACAGAAGCAACTACACCCAAACAAAGAACACTGGGAAATGAATATAAACTGCTTGCATTTTTGTTTTTCTTCCCAGGTTATTGATACCTTCTGAATCCAATTCTCCCTGTGCAACAAGAAAACTGTTCAGTTCTGCACACATATATTGTATCTAGGATATACTGTAACCTATTCAACACGTAAAGGACTGCTTGCCATCTGGGGGAGGGGGTGGAGGGAGGGAGGAGAAAAATCAGAACAGAAAAGAGTGCAAGGGATAATGTTGTAAAAAATTGTCCTGGCATGGGTTCTGTCAATAAAAAGTTATTTAAAAAAAGAAACAAACAAAAACAAACATTCTCCCTTATAAGACCTTGTGTTCCAAATTTTTTTCCTTCCTTACTCCCTCCCCTAGTTGGCAAGTAATTCAATATATATTAAACATGTGCAATTCTTCTATACATATTTCCACAATTATTGTGTTGCACACGAAATACCAGATCAAAAAGGAAAAAATTGAGAAAGAAAACAAAATGCAAGCAACAATACACAGTCCTCTCTCTGGGTATAGATGGCTCTCTTCATCACAAGATCATGGAACTGGCCTGAACCATCTCATTGTTGAAGAGAGCCACATCCATCAGACTTGATCGTCATATAGTCTTCTTGTTGCCATGTACAATGATCTCCTAGTTCTGCTCACTTCACTCAGCATCAGTTCCTGTAAGTCTCTCCAGGAATTTCTGAAATCATCCTGATGATCGTTTCTTATGGAACAATCGTATTCCATAACATTCATATACCATAATTTATTCAGCCATTCTCCAAATGATGTACATCCACTCAGTTTCCAGGTTCTTGCCACTACACACAGGGCGACCACAAACATTTTGCCCATGTGGCTCCTCTTACCATTTTTCATTATCTCTTTGGGAGACAGGCCCAGTAGAGACACTGCTGGATCAACAGGTTTACACAGTCTTGATAGCCCTTTGGGCATAGATTAACAACATATTTTAACAATAAGAATTTGATTTTATTTGAGAAGTAGAAATAGTTAAATGACAACACAGAAAAGAACCGTTTGTAATTTATATGGGTCTGTGTGTATACATGTATATACCTATTTTAAAACCACTACTGAATAATCATATAGCAAAAACAAAGAAACCCAAAACTCTCCCACCTCTTCAATTTGATTTATCACTATTACCATCTCCTCCCTATCTTCCTCTCCCCAATTCTGCGTAATTTCTGATTTTACAAGTACAGGCAATTCCCAGCAAGATTTCCTTCTACTACAGCAGAGACCAGAAGCCTAAGACACATACTGGCTATAGGACTCCCACTAGACAATTTTCTGTTTTTTCCATCAATAAGCATTCATCATAAATCTATTATGTATGTGCACTCATTCTGGAAAGTTATCTGAAACAGTACTCAAAAGTTGCTAATGGTACCCACCCCTTTGACTGAGGGGTCACCACTATGAAGACTATATACCAAAAAAATCAAAGTCTCCATATTTACAAAAATATTTATAGCAGGAATTTTCACTGTGGCAAAGAATAGGAAATTAAGGAAGTATTCACCAAGTTGTGAATTATTGAACTGATATATGAATGTAAAAAAAAGAACAATTTCACACAAACTTGGGAAGATTTGTATTAGCTGCTGCCAAATGAAGTGAGCAAAACTAGTTGGACAATTTACACAATAGCTACAATGAAATAAAAACAAACAACTCTGAAAAATTTAAGAACTCTATTCAGTGAAGTGATTGATTACAATTCCAGAAATCCAATGATGAACACAGGCAGCTAGGTGATACACTAAATAAGGTGCCCAGTCTGGAATTAGCAAGACTCCTGTTTCCAAGCTTTGTGATCCTGGGCAAGTCATTTAATTGTTTGCCTCAGTTTCCTCATCTGTAAAATGGACTGGAGAAGGCAAAGGCAAACTACTCCAGTATCTTTGCCATGAAATGGGCTCACAAAGAGTGGGACACAGCTGAAATACGACTGAACAAAAAGATGATGATGAATACAACCCACCTTCTAAGACAGAGTTGACATACTCAAGCAAAATGAGATACAGATTTTTGGACATGGCCAATGTGAAAATGTTTTGTTCCACCATGGCTATCTGTTAAAAAGGTTTTTGTTTTTCTTTCTCAATGGGAGGAAGAGGAGAGAAAACAAATGCTTACTAATTGAAAAAAAATTTTAAAAAAGTTATAGCACTATAGAAAAACAAGCAACTCCTTTTTTAAAATTAGAAATGGACAATTGTTTAATTTGAGGGTAATTGAACAGTATGATTTCTGACACATAGGTCAAGGAAGAAAGGAAAAAGCCTCCTATGTATAAAACACATGGTACCACTGAGGACAAAGAAAAAAAAGTGCAAACAGTGCCTGCCATTAAGAACTGCTAAACACTTCTAAAGGATAAAACAAAAAGCAAATATGTAATAAATTCAAAGTATGAGGGGAGGCATCAGCAATTGGGGGGGAGGGAGAAGAGACACAAGAGATCAGAAAAGACATTCTACAGAACATGGAATTAAATGAGTCCTAAAAAAAATGAGATGAGACTTCAAGTCAGAGATGAGGAAGGAAAGCATTTTACACACAGAGGTAGGACAGAGCCAGCTAAGAACAAAGCATTATGTGAAAAACAGCAGGAGGGCCGGTATGACTGAGCCATAAGGAATATGGAAAGGAATAATTTTCCCTATAGGTATTCCTCATGCCTGGAATCCTTCCCCTCCTCATCTCCACCTCCTGACTTCTCTGGCTTCCTTCAAGTCACAGATGAAATCCTACCTTCTCCAAGAAGCCTTGTCTGATTCCCCTTAATTCTACTATCTTTCCTCTACTGATTATTTTCTATTTATCTTGTACAGAATTTGTTAGTACATAATTCATTGCATGTTCTCCCATTAGACTGTAAACTCATCGAGAGCCAATATTCCCAGAATTTAACATAATACATGGCACATGGAAGATAGTCAATAAATGTATGACTAAGAATAACTATACAACTTACATAGTTTTAAACCGTTTTCTGAATCGGTTTTGTGAAGAACAAAACCAACTAATGCTTTCTTATTTTACTGCTAAGGAGTTAGTGCAGAGGCCAATTAGAGTGGCCACACTAGCAACGTATCCCTCTTTTGTGTCTTAGTAGCAAACTATTTTTACTTGCAGTCTCCAATTTCATTTTAACTCTATGCCTTTTGTCCCCAAATCAAAAACATCACTCCCTTGTCCACATGCTCACAGCTTCAGAATGAGAAGGGCCCTTAAAGGTCATCAGCTCCCTCTTTCAGAGACTAAAGGCCTGGCCTGACGTACCACAGCACAGTGGAGCTTCAAACCCTGGGCACCAGACTCAGAGTTCCCATGCTTGTTACTTCACCACTAACAGAATTTGATATATTTCTCATAAAGAATATAGGTATGAGGTACTAAATTCATATAACGTCAATCTCTCTCCCCTTTGCCCCGTCTATTCTGTTTATTGTGTCAATAAAATAACAGATTTTGAATGTAAGTGACAAATAACAAGTTCCCCTACCTGAAAAAATAGGTATGATGGTGAAAGGTGCTTGTCCATTATTTTTATTGAACATATATTCAATCCAGTTGGTAGCATTACAGTCTTTTGCATCTTTCCCACAGAGAAGGCCCAGGGCCTTGTCATTACTGGAGGGAGACTCAACATCCCGGCAGGCGTTATACATGGCTAAAAAACAACAATGGCAAACAAGGTGAAATGCTTCTTATAATGATGCCTTCCCACCACCCCAAAGAGGTGCTCCAAGGTACCCAGCTCCTAGAATTCTAGAGCCTGTGAGAAAAGGGAGCATGGGAGATGGGCGTCTAATGTTCAGACTGTACTTGCTCTCCCCAGCTCAGAGCCAAAGCAGAATGGCAAGAACTAGGTAGGATGTTCTGTGTATAAACTCTTCCCCTGACTTGCTCTGTGCTCCAAACACCAAGAAGACAGTCAAAGAAAAGAAGATCTCACCATGAACCAGAGGTGGAAGAGAAATACGCTGGCACACAGGCCCTGCGGGCTCAGAGTGGGCAGAGAAAGGACCCAGGGCAATTTCAGCGGAGAGTCTCTTGACAGTGCCAGTGTACACCCTCCTGTGCAGCCAACTCTTGTTTCTGTGCCATCACATAATAATGAGCCACTTCCTTTCCATCATGACTTTCCCCAAGAAGTGGCTAAGCAGTCTGGTGGCCAGTGCTGGGCCTGCAGGAGACTGCCCCAGATCCTTACTAGCTGTGAGGCCCTGTGCCTCAGGTTCTCCAGCTACAAACTGGGGATAATAACGGTTCCTACTGCACTGGATTGTTCTAAGCATCAAATGAAACGCAAACTTTGAAGCTCTAAGTGCACTACTTTTACTATTACTGTGCTGCTGGTGGGGTCCCGGTTTTCTTGCAATAATCCTTTAACTCAAAGGACAAAAGTGGTACATAATCCACATGGATTATCTGTATTAATCTGTAAGACCAGATAAGCAGAGGTCTTCCAACTCATCAGGTGCCACACTGTCTTCTCTACATTAACTTACCATCAGCAAAGCTTTGTCCAATGTAGTACTTGAGTTCTTCTACATTTGTTTTGGTCTCATTTGTGGTGGGATCAATATAACTTTTGGTGGCTGTAACATTCAGAAACTGGCTTTGTCGAGGGCTGCAAGTTAGCTCACAAAAGAGGTTCAATAGGTTGTAAAAACAGGATGGACACCTAAAGGAAAAGCCAAGAGGAAGTCATGCTAACTCATTTGTATGACATATAGGTAATCACAAATAGATGGTGTGATGGAGAATGTAGCAGATTCCAAAGCCCTACAGGTTTTTGAACAGTTACTTTCATGGAAAGAAAAATACTTTTCTGTATTCATCAATTCATCTAGAGATGCAGTCTATCTTAAAACCAGAGGGACTTAGAATTATCTTACTGGTATGTATCAACAAAGACCATAAAGACATAAAAGAGATTTAATCTAATTATATGTGTATGTATATATATCAAATATCATATATTTAATATATAGGTCTAATCCTGAAATACCTAATGGCACTAATAATTTTGGCTTCCCCGTGTCCCACCTTCACCTAAGCCTTCCTCAAAGTGTGGTAGGTAGGTCTTCTAAGTGGCTTAAATTTAAAACAAAAAAAAGAGAGAGAGAGACACACACTTTGGTTTCTCCTCAGATCATATCAATCATATTGTACTAAAGATTTTCATGCAGAGGAACAGTTAAGAATTTTTAACTAATTTTTTGAGGTCTAGTTTATGTGAGCCCCTCTCCACCCCTTCCCTTAAACAGTAAAACCAGACTTGCTTTACTTCTCTCAATTTATTAATAACTGGATTTTTAGAAGACTGCCATCTTTCCTGTTAGACAATGAGGCTATGCAGCTATCTTGCCATACATAAAAACCCACACACAGTAAAGAAGCTATTTTACACTGTGCACGTGACACTCCTTTAGTTTATTGCTACTGCAAACTCAGACACTTGAATTGCCCCAATGTGCTGAGTTCACAGAAATTACCACCACTCCGGATTGTGGAGTTCACCTCATAAGATGAATATATTATTCTCCAAGACTTAAGAACTCACCCTCACCCCACCTCTACCCCCGCCCTGGGCTTCCTCCACTCTCTTTCCCTTGTTCCCTGGTCAGGGAGCTTGTTGTCATCTCCATTCACTCATTTAAACTATATGTCTAAAGCATTGTTTTGGTTTCCAATTCAGAACTTTAAAAAAAAAAAATTTAAACATTTACCAAATGCTTTTAGGATACAGAATACTATACAAGGTACTCGGGCCCAAAATCTATACAGAAAGCAAATCTTATGCAAAGAAAATGTTATAATAGCAGACGAGGCATAAAATAAAATATGAGGCAAATAGGGGAAGGAAGCAGGAAGGCCAGTAATGACTGGGACGATGAAGAAAGGCTTTATGCAGAAGTGGGCATCTGAACCGTGCTTTGAAAGGATGAGTACAAACTCAACAAGTGGAAGAGGAAAGACATCCTAACGAGAGGAAGCAGTCAGTCAACAAGCATTTATTCATGCTTATTAATGCCTTATTATACACCAGGCACTGTGGTAAGTATAGGAAACACAAAGATAAACAAAAAACAATTCATGCTCAGAGAGAAGGAATTAGGTGAATAATTGTAGGATACATCATGGGGGAGATGGCATGTATACCTGGGTAGTGTTGGTGTTTACGTGTACAAATACACATAAACACAAGCACACAAAGGGAGAAATCTAAAGGAGAAGACAGAAGCTAGGGAAACCAAGAAAGGTCTGCTTCAGAGAGTGAGCGCTGAGGTTCTTCACAAAAGGAGACGGGTTCTAAAAGAGGTGAGGAGGGAAAGCATTCCAGCTACAGGGGACAATCAGTGCAAACGCTCAGGAATGAAACAAAGAGACATCTGTAACGAATAGCAAGCAGGCTGACATAACTGACCACAAAGAGTGCTTGTTGTGGGTTCAAAAAGAATCATCCACATGGACTAGAAAGTCTTCTGTGTGTAAAAAATGAATAGAAGATATGCCTAAATAAGCATGAAGGGAGGTGCCTTAATATCCCCCAAGTGAGCTGTGACTTAATCAACAGGGAACCAATAACAATCTTTATCAGAGGCCTGATGGAGGAAGATTAGGCCAAAAGTAACAAACAGGAAGGATAGAAAAGGCTGGACTGGGAGGGAGAATGGAGACTCCATTCCATGAGGAGGTGAAAATGATCCCGCTAGAGTGGCAGCGGTGACAATAATGAGGAAGATACAGGTCCAAGCAGTTACAGGGACAACAGAGACAGGTTACCTGGGGGTAACCTACTACATGACAGAGATGAGGGGAAAAAACACTACAAGACAACTTTCCAGACTGAATAACATCAGCAAATAGACAGTAATTGCAATAACAAATGGTGAAATAAAAAAGAAAAGCCTGTCTGGAGTGGGGTAAAGAATAACTTCACTTGAACAACTTGGTTTTAAAACAAACAACTGAGAGACTCAAGAACTCTGAGAAACGACCAGTCATAATTCTAGAAGACTCCTGATAAAACATGTTACACTCTTCCTGACAGTGATGATGGGCTCAAGGTGCAGAAACCTTTTTTTAGGAGGTAGCTAATGTAGAAATTTGTTGTGTTTAACTTTATATATGTTACCCAGGATTTTTTCTCTTTATTAAGGGAATTTCTTTAATTCAGGAGGAAAAGGTGGGAGAGAGATGATTTTCATTAGTTGAAAAGAAAATTTTAATTAAAATAACCATAATCTTTAAAAAGAAAAAAAAAACATGCTTAATTTGGAAGCTCTTCTGATTTTCAACTGCTTCCTTGTCTCCAGCCCATTTCAGGTGGGCCTATGGAGCTGTGCTAGGTGACTCAGTAGTTAGTTCCAGACCTGAATTCAAAGTTAGCCTTAGCATTTACTGAGATGGGTCAAGTCATTTGCTTTCTGGTTGCTTCAGTTTCTTTATCTGTAAAATGGGGATGGTAAACATCTAAGTAAAACACTTGGCACAGGAGCTGACAAACATTAAGCACTACGTAAACATTAGGTAGACATTATTGTTTATTCACCAGCTGCCTCAAACTAGTTGCCTGCTCCCCTCCAGATCTAGAAGCAGGGTTAATTTAACTCTGCCAATGCTTCTGGGAGGGATGTGTCTCTAACTCCTCTAAGCACCTGCTCCTCTTTTTGTGAATCTCCCACTATTAGGATCCAAGTTTCTTGAGGACAGGGACTGCTTTTTCATTTGTGATTCATAGGAAGCACTTAATAAATCCTTTGTCCTTGATTCACTTTGAGAGTGAGCTGCCAAAAGGAGATCCAGGTCAAAGGCAACCTGTGGGACAGGACAGAACTGGAGGAGGATCCAGGAAAGGAGCGAAAGCAGGAGGGAGGGAGAAGAGAGGGCGGGTCGGCCCATCAGCAGCGTAGGCTGCAGGAGGAGCAGGAGGGAGGAGGCGACAAGAGGCCACAGGAGGCCCTGACAACTTTGGAGAGGGCAGATTATAAGATTAGAGAGGGAGGGAGAGTAGATGGAGTGCCGGCAGAGACAGAAGGCTCATAGTCATGGGGAGCGGGCCAGGAGGACCACCACGTGGGGATACAGAGTGAGCCATGGGAATAAGGGGGAGAGGAGGGAGGTTAGGAAGAGCTGATGGGGAGACTGGGTCGGTGGGACGGCTCAGCAGCAGTCACTCAAGTTAAATAAACAGCTAAGTGATCATATGGACCAAAAGCTGGAGATTCAAAGACTAAACTAACCTTGCCCTCAAGGAATTGAGTCTATAAAGAAGGGAGAGGTAGAGCTCTTCAAAGCAGATGCAGAGCAGCAAGAGGAGTCAAAGGGAATGAAGGGCAAATGAATATAGAAGAAAAATCAGGCAAGGGACTTCAGATGCCAAAGGGCACATCGGGGATTGGGGGAGAAGGACCAAAGCCATGGATTCAGCAATGAGATTAACAGTGACCTTGGAAGGAGTTTCAATACAACGGTAGAGACAGAAACAAAATTAAAAGGGATTAATAAAGAGTGAACGGTGAAAAAGCAGCTTTTGCTTCAGTCAGTCTTTACAACAATCTGGGGGCACAGAAATGGGAGGCTAGGAAAATGGAGCAGAAGGGCCAAGGTCAGGGTGTTTGGACTAAAAAGACCCCATTTGTAAGCAGGTGGACAGAGAATGAAGACTAGCTATGCTGAGGGAAATGAAGGCTGACACAAAGGCTCAGGAGAATCTGACATACTGGCCTATTGGCTAATCCTCAAACCTAAAACCCTTCTCCTCCCATCTTTGGGTCTTTCCTCGATTCCCTCAACTCCACCTCTTTCCTTTTCTTTATGACTTGGGTTAAAATTGGACTTTTCTGCAGGAAATCTTTCTAGGTTCCTCAAGCTGTTTAGGCTTTCTTTTGGATTACTCTGCACTTACTCTGTATATTCTACATGTACTTAGACATGCTTCCAATCCTCCCCCTATTTCAATATATGGATTTTTGAGGGATTGTCTATTTGAGGCTCTTTGTATTCCCAGGGCTCAGCACAGTGCATTTAATAAATATTTGCATAAGAATTGCTATTAGTTTTATCTTAAAGTAGGAATTCCTCCCCTTGTCCTAGGTGGATTAATGAGCTAAGAATGGATAGAAAGGATGAGATTAGAGGGAACTATTTAGAATGGCCTCCATCATTTCAGAAAAGTTAACTCATCCCTATAAGTAAGAAGTATAAAAATTTGATTGAAGGCCTTGGCAGAAAAGAAAATTTCAATAGTTGCTATTATTGGGAAATGATATAGGGAACTAATAAGAAAAGTATGACTAACGAACAGCAGCAAGGACAGAACAAAATTAAAATTAATAATTATTCCTTGCCATTCTCAAAATAAGTAAAATTTAAGCAAATTAGTTACTATTTGTTGAGTTTCTATTATGTGCTAGGTGTTGTGTGTGTATACATTTATACATGTGTATATACGTACACACATAAAGCACTGGTGATATAAGTACAAAGTTTAAAACAATCCTTACAATGAACTAACTTTCCATTGGGAGAGACAAAAAATATATGCAAAATATATAAAATGCACATATAAACATATATCTATATAAAATCTATATGTATACATGTACAAGTATGTTGAATTAATACAAAGTAGTTTGAGAGGAAAGCTATTAGCAGTTGATGGCTAAGGGAGGAGATCAAGAAAGGCCTCATTCAGAAAGTGGTATCTAAGGGGCATCTTAAAGGAAAAGAAGCAGAAGAAAGGAATACATTCCAGAAATGGGGGGTGACAAGAGAGAGAATAGTTTGACTGGACCGCTGAGTATACTAATGTTCAATGAGCCTAAAAGGTAGATTAGGGACAGTATGTGTAAGACTTTAAAAGCTAAACTAAGGAGTTTATATTTGAGTATAGAAGCAATAGGAAGCCAGAAGAATTGGCTGAATAGGAGAATCATAAGGCACTTAAAATTATTTTAGCAG
Organism: Antechinus flavipes; assembly: GCF_016432865.1. Classification (NCBI taxonomy): domain Eukaryota; kingdom Metazoa; phylum Chordata; class Mammalia; order Dasyuromorphia; family Dasyuridae; genus Antechinus; species Antechinus flavipes. The sequence goes on along the minus strand of NC_067398.1, from coordinate 494,873,295 downwards.
CAATATGTGGGAAGGACTTCCATATATATAGAGGAGACTGTTGCTGTTATCAAGATGAGAGATTATAAAGCAGTTTGTGGGAGCAAAGAGAAGGGATTCTGTGCAAAGATGTGAAGTTTGTATAAAGGTCAAGATTATCCCATCTGTTTGGAAATGTGGAGTGATGGAGAATAAGGAGTTCAGAATGAGGCAAAAGATTATGAGTCTGAAAAACGAAGACTGGTAGTGTCCTTAATAAGAATGGGGAGGTTTTAGAAGAAAGATGTTAAATAAATTATGTTATATAACGTGTGTGTGTGTGTGTGTGTGTGTGTGTGTGTGTATGTTTGTTAGATATATTTGAAATGCCCAATAGATAATGACTGGGGACCAAAGGTGGGCAGCAGGACTGCAAGAAACTAAGGCTGGATAGCCTTTGCAGAGTCTGAGAGTCCTTTGAGGAGAAGATACTTAAACCCACTGGAGCCAAAGCAATTAGAAAGTACAATGTGGATGAAATGAATAACAATGGCTTGAGAGGATTGTGGGATTTAACTAAATGAATTTCATTTCAGAAACATGGAAGGAATAGCCCATTTTATATGACAGAAAACAATATTCAGAGTAGTTAAAATATGCAATATTGTGAACATTGAGAATAAGAAGTAATGCCCAAGGAGAAAAGAAAATGGTGGCATAAGAGGGTGGGAAGACATGTAAGTAAGACCTTGTCACTGTGTTAGTGGAATTTGTATAATTATTTTTCTTTGTTATAAAAATAATGTTCTGGGTAGGTTAGGGGAGGGACAAAGTGGCAGGCTGACCAAAGAGACAAGAGAGAAGTGATTGTAGTACTAAATAAAACAAAAAATCAAATTAATAAAATATTTAAAATTCAGTAAAATAGTTTTTAAAAGTGGGTTTGTAATGCCTTGTTTTTCTCTCCTTGTGGGCAATGTGACACCTATGTGATCTCCCACTTACTTTGTTCAACCCGTGCACTGAACAATCTCAAATTTGTTACTCTGCCAATCTGATTGATCTATTGATAAGAGATCTGTGATGGTTTAAAGACAAAAAAAACTAGTAAAATGAACACTGAATATTGATTCAAAGGCCTTGGATTCAATTACCTGTTCTGGTAATTACTATGTGATTGGTTTGATCATGGACTAGTCACTCTATGTCCCAGTGTCTAGAGTACATGACCTCACAGATTCCTTCGAGGGCTGAGATGATCCAAAAGCTGAACTTTAGAAGCTGATTAAGAGCTCTAACAAGATATCAGGCTTCCCTGATGCAGCAGAAAAATTAGTCTGGTTTTTCATCTTCAAAGAATTACGTACAAATGATCCTAGATCTTGGGAAGAAATTATTACATGCTACTATTATAATTTTACCAATATAAAGAAGCCACTGTTTGATGAGTTTGAGGACCTTCATGTTGCTACTAGTTTGCTGCACTGAAAGAATAATATTAATTTCCACATACACTAATGCATATTTTATTGGTTAAAACAGATTGAATCCTGAAACCCCACTTTACATGCTGAGTCAAAGGAACAAATCAATCAACCTTTAGTTCTCACATGACCAAACTACACATCAACATCACAACCTTTGGGATCTTAGCAAAAAATCCAAACAAAATTGTTTTGAACTGTCAAAGTTCAACTTTACTTTGGGATTAGGAACACAGAAGAGATCCAAATCTAAAAGGAAATGAAGGAGAACAATGAGTTCTTAAGAAGAAAGCAGGTGAGCACAAAAGAAAAACAAGTCATGGCTACAAGGAGAAACTATCTAATGTGATTATTTATTAAAGGTTCAAGGACTGCCCCTCAAGGAGATACTACTACTAGTTTGAAATTCAGCAATTCCTAAATTGTCATGGGCAAAGCAAAGCTAATATTTATTCAACAAGCATGTGTAAATTGCCTATACTGTACCCTACCTTCAAGAAGCTCATGTTCTCCCATGGATAGCTAGATGGCACAGTGGAAAGAATGCTAGGCTTGGAGTCAGAAACATCGAAGTTCAGACATTTATTAGCTGTGTGACCTGAACAAGTAACTTAAAGCTCTTCCTGCCTATTTCAGTATCTGAAAAAAAATTTAAATGATGATAATAATAGCATCTGTTTTCCACACTGTTGGAAAAATCAAATGGTATATTCCACAAATCTTAAAGCACTATATAAATGCCAGCTGTTATGGTATTAAAAACTTAGACAAAAAGTAAAACATAATATCTATGTCTCTCAAAGCAGAGACATAGTTATTGTGGAGAGGGGGTTCTAAAAATTGATGGAATTCAGACTTGTAGAGGTGGCAACTGAGTTAAGGGAGATACCAAGACTTCAAGAAGCAAAGGTGAGGAAGGCTTGGGGAATAGGAGTAAGCCAACTTGACTGAAATTCAGGAGACATTGGGAGAATTATACAAAAAACACCTTAGAAGCGAGGCTGGAGCCAGCTCATAATGTAAGGTTTTAAATGCTAAGGTAATAGGAAACCGCTGAAAATTTTTGAGCAGGTGAGTGACACTGTTAGACATGGGCTTATGGAATATTAAAACTGGCAGCCATGTGGAAGATGGATTAGAAAGGACAATGACAGAAAAGGAGATCAATTAAGAGGCTATTTCAACAGTCCAGATGAAACATAATGAGGGTCTGTGTGAAAGAAAGGAAGGGATGCAACTACAAAGGTGAAGAATCTCCAAGACTTGGCAACTATTTAGGTAGGAAGAAGGAAGAGGACAAGTGAATATAATGAATGATTAAGTGGAAGGAGAATGAGGATACCCTTAATAAAAATGGCAAAGTTTGGAGAGACAGTTTTTTACTTTACTTAAACTTTACACATTATGTTCAAGAAATCTGTGGAACATTCAGGTAGGAATGTCTAATAGGAAGTTAGCAATACAAAAACTAGATTTCAGGGTTGGTATTAAGATTAGAAAGATTTAGGATTCATCTATTTAAAGGTGATAGCTAAATGCATGGAAGCTGGTGAAATAACCAAAGAGAAAAAGTACAGAAAGTAAAACAAAACAAAAAACAAAGTTGGAGCAAATTAGAGAACCCAAAATTTAAATTCTCTCAAATAAACCTCAAAAATATTAGTTCATCTTCCTTTCCAATTAGTCATGACAAAAATTCTTTTCCTAAATGTTCTCTGTGACACGTCACTTTTTCAAGGGGATCCAAATGACAGTTTAATGGTTCATAAAAATCCTATTATGAGGTTTTGTTTTTTCTTCTTGCCAGGGTCATCCACTTACCTGGACAGGAATTGTAGAGGCAGTTGCAAATTATCTTTCAATGTCTGAAGTTGCTGTGTGTCACAACAAAGACTGACATTCCCAAAGAAGAAGCCTGGACAGAGTTCCTTTGAGAGGAGAGGAAGCAAACAAAGGCATGTAAATTAGAACAATTAAAGCAGAGGTACCAAATGATAGTTCTAAAAAAGGCTATTTCATAAAGTATTCTCCATAGGGTAAAAACACATTAATTAAACATATTTTAAAAAAAACTTTCTAATAACTTTTTAAAAAATGAGTCAGAATTTCCAAAGAGTTTCAGGGAGGGAATCTGTTACAAAGCAGAGGACTAAGGATGCTGGATGTGGAGTCAGCATTTCTGGGTTCAAATCCTGGTTCTGATACTCTGTGTGAACTTGGGCACGTAATTTCTCTTGGCCTCAGATTGCTATCTAATGAAAAGCATTCCCATCTTCCATCAAAATAGTTATTCATACTCACACATAATATAATATACAGTATAACCTATGCTCTGAATATCCACAACAATGTTGATGATGATGACAGCTATCATTTAAAAGAGCACTTTAAAGTCTACAAAATATTATCCTCACAACAACTCTGGAAAGTAAGTGCTATTATAATTCCCATTTTACTGATGACCAAACTGAAGGAGGCAGACCTTTAGTGACTGACTTGTCCAGGATCACAGAGAGTATCTGAGCCTGGATCTGACTTCAGGTTTTCCGGACTCCAATTGTACTCTATCCACTGCATCACCAAGCTGCTTCCTATTTCATAGTAAAAAGATAATATGATAAAACATGTTACACTCTTCCTGACAATGATGATGGGCTCAAGGTGCAGAAACCTTTTTTTAGGAGGTAGCTAATGTAGAAATTTGTTGTGTTTGACTTACATATTTGTTACCAAGGATTTCTTCCCTTTATTAAAGGGAATTCTTTAATTCAGGAAGAAAAGGTGGGAGAGATGATTTTCATTAGTTGAAAAGAAAATTTTAATTAAAACCACCATAATCCTTAAAAAGAAAAAAAAACTGCTTAATTTGGAAGCTCTCCTGATTTTCAACTGCTTCCTTGTCTCCAGCCCATTTCAGGTGGGCCTATGGAGCTGTGCTAGGTGACTCAGTAGTTAGTTTCCAGACCTGAATTCAAAGTTAGCCTTAGACATTTACTGAGATGGGTCAAGTCATTTGCTTTCTGGTTGCTTCAGTTTCTTTATCTGTAAAATGGGGATGGTAAACATCTAAGTAAAACACTTGGCACAGGAGCTGACAAACATTAAGCACTACGTAAACATTAGGTAGACATTATTGTTTATTCACCAGCTGCCTCAAACTAGTTGCCTGCTCCCCTCCAGATCTAGAAGCAGGGTTAATTTAACTCTGCCAATGCTTCTGGGAGGGATGTGTCTCTAACTCCTCTAAGAACATGCTCCTCTTTTTGTGAATCTCCCACTATTAGGATCCAAGTTTCTTGAGGACAGGGACTGCTTTTTCATTTGTGATTCATAGGAAGCACTTAATAAATCCTTTGTCCTTGATTCACTTTGAGAGTGAGCTGCCAAAAGGAGATCCAGGTCAAAGGCAACCTGTGGGACAGGACAGAACTGGAGGAGGATCCAGGAAAGGAGCGAAAGCAGGAGGGAGGGAGAAGAGAGGGCGGGTCGGCCCATCAGCAGCGTAGGCTGCAGGAGGAGCAGGAGGGAGGAGGCGACAAGAGGCCACAGGAGGCCCTGACAACTTTGGAGAGGGCAGATTATAAGATTAGAGAGGGAGGGAGAGTAGATGGAGTGCTGGCAGAGACAGAAGGCTCATAGTCATGGGGAGCGGGCCAGGAGGACCACCACGTGGGGATACAGAGTGAGCCATGGGAATAAGGGGGAGAGGAGGGAGGTTAGGAAGAGCTGATGGGGAGACTGGGTCGGTGGGACAGCTCAGCAGCAGTCACTCAAGTTAAATAAACAGCTAAGTGATCATATGGACCAAAAGCTGGAGATTCAAAGACTAAACTAACCTTGCCCTCAAGGAATTGAGTCTATAAAGAAGGGAGAGGTAGAGCTCTTCAAAGCAGATGCAGAGCAGCAAGAGGAGTCAAAGGGAATGAAGGGCAAATGAATATAGAAGAAAAATCAGGCAAGGGACTTCAGATGCCAAAGGGCACATCGGGGATTGGGGGAGAAGGACCAAAGCCATGGATTCAGCAATGAGATTAACAGTGACCTTGGAAGGAGTTTCAATACAACGGTAGAGACAGAAACAAAATTAAAAGGGATTAATAAAGAGTGAACGGTGAAAAAGCAGCTTTTGCTTCAGTCAGTCTTTACAACAATCTGGGGGCACAGAAATGGGAGGCTAGGAAAATGGAGCAGAAGGGCCAAGGTCAGGGTGTTTGGACTAAAAAGACCCCATTTGTAAGCAGGTGGACAGAGAATGAAGACTAGCTATGCTGAGGGAAATGAAGGCTGACACAAAGGCTCAGGAGAATCTGACATACTGGCCTATTGGCTAATCCTCAAACCTAAAACCCTTCTCCTCCCATCTTTGGGTCTTTCCTCGATTCCCTCAACTCCACCTCTTTCCTTTTCTTTATGACTTGGGTTAAAATTGGACTTTTCTGCAGGAAATCTTTCTAGGTTCCTCAAGCTGTTTAGGATTTCTTTTGGATTACTCTGCACTTAACTCTGTATATCCTACATGTATACTTAGACATGCTTCCAATCCTCCCCCTATTTCAATATATGGATTTTTGAGGGATTGTCTATTTGAGGCTCTTTGTATTCCCAGAGTTCATCACAGTGCATTTAATAAATATTTGCATCAGAATTGCTATTAGTTTTATCTTAAAGTAGGAATTCCTCCCCTTGTCCTAGGTGGATTAATGAGCTAAGAATGGATAGAAAGGATGAGATTAGAGGGAACTATTTAGAATGGCCTCCATCATTTCAGAAAAGTTAACTCATCCCTATAAATGATAAGTATAAAAATTTGATTGAAGGCCCTGGCAGAAAAGAAATTTTCAATAGTTGCTATTATTGGGAAATGATACAGGGAACTAATAAGAAAAGTATGACTAACGAACAGCAGCAAGGACAGAACAAAATTAAAATTAATAATTATTCCTTGCCATTCTCAAAATAAGTAAAATTTAAGCAAATTAGTTACTATTTGTTGAGTTTCTATTATGTGCTAGGTGTTGTGTGTGTATACATTTATACATATGTATATACGTACACACATAAAGCACTGGTGATACAAGTACAAAGTTTAAAACAATCCTTACAATGAACTAACTTTCCATTGGGAGAGACAAAAAATATATGCAAAATATATAAAATGCACATATAAACATATATCTATATAAAATCTATATGTATACATATATAAGTATGTTGAATTAATACAAAGTAGTTTGAGAGGAAAGCTATTAGCAGTTGATGGCTAAGGGAGGAGATCAAGAAAGGCCTCATTCAGAAAGTGGTATCTAAGGGGCATCTTAAAGGAAAAGAAGCAGAAGAAAGGAATACATTCCAGAAATGGGGGGTGACAAGAAAAACAATCTATTTGAGCTAACTTCAGGGAAGTACAATCTGACTAGTTTCTTCATCCTACATATATTAAAAGGCAGAGGACTGTGCTAGATGGTAGGAGAAACAAAAGTCCCTGTCCTAATTATGTTCACAATCAAAGGGATATCTCTCAATTTACTATGAGTATGAAAGAATACATATTGGGTGAGGTATGAAGTGACTAATACTGAAAAATTGTATATAATTGCACATGTGTAACCCCTATTGGATTGCTTACCATTACAGGGGATAGGGGAGGAGAGGGATAGAACATGGAACTCAAAAACAAACCCCAAACCACATATTAAAAATTTTTACATGAAATGGGGAGAAAGAATATTATTTTTAAAGTATATAAAAATAATATGTAAGTGAATTACCATAACATATTTTTTCAGACTTTTTCAATGTATTAATCAGTTTTGCTGGTTTCATTTCTTTTATTATCTTTAAAATGTTACATGTCATATGAGATGGTCTCTGGAGGAAATTTTGGTAATGTATAAAAAATGAGACATTAACCAAAATTTATTTTAAAATGTGTTTTTATATAGCTATGTATATTTGTACACATACATTCAGGTGTGCACATAAACACATATGTATATGTATATTCAAAGTGAAAGCAGTAAGAGCTAGGAAAACCAAAGAAAGGTTTTCTCCAAAGAAGAATACTGAGCTCAGTCCTGAAGGAGACCAAGTACTATGGCAGAGTCCTCACAGAGCTCAGGAGGGAGGGCTTTTCGGGTAGCATCTAGCCCTCTACAATTCAGTTCAGTCACTTTTCAGCTTCGCCCAACTCTTTGTGGCCCCATTTGAAATTTTCTTGGCAGAGATATAGGGACTGGTTGGCCATTTCCTTTTCCAACTCATTTTACAGATGAGGAACTGAGGCAAACAGGAGGAAGTGACTTGCCCAGGGTCACAAAGCCAGGAAATGCTCGAGGCTGCATTTGAACTCAGGCATTCCCGACTCCAGGCCTAGAGCTCCATCCACTATGTCATCTAGTTACTCACTATAGATTGTGTGAAAGGGAACAACGTATAAAATTGGAAAGATATTAATGAGAGAAGCCTGAAACTGTCCTCCTTGACCTTTGGGGTGAGCCCTGAAACTCTCCTAACAGGGACCCATCCTTGGTTTCATTTAAGTGGTTTCATTAAGATTGGCCCAGGACCACTCCTTACTTAGCACAAACTTAAGTGATCTCATTTAGCTGGAGATCTAGATTTGATATTTCTATCAAACTCTATTGTGCTGAAAATTGGCTCAGGACCACTCCCAGTAAGTAATCTCATACAACTGGAACTCTAGGCTTGAAGTAATCTCATTCAAAAGAAACTTCAGCCTTGGATTCCTATTTAAAGGGCAATTTTGGGGACTCTTTTCTTAGCCGAGGCCCAAAGGAGGACCATACCTTGTCAAGAAACCCCTCTCTCCTTGGCATAGCTACCTGCCAGGACTGCCCACTGAAAAGAGACTTCCACCCCCACCCCCCTCAGTGTTAACATACCCCTGTTTATCTCTCTGACAGGATTTCTCTACAGCCCCTATTTATCTCTCTGCCAGGACTTTGTCACTCAGAAGTCAGCCTTCTAACAAAAGCTGACTTCTCAGTGCCAATAAACTTCTTTTTGCCAGTCTAATTTTTCTGGTTTGTGAATCTTTCATGTTGGACCTATGCTGACCAAAAAGAAGGGGTTCCCACTACTCTCTCCCTTGCGCCAAACCTCATCAACATGAAGGAGTCACATTATGAGGAGTTCTGTGGCAGAGGGATTTTTATTTGATCTTAGAAGAGACAGGGAGCTTCTGGGATTTGGAAACTAATAGGATGAGTTTAGCAAATTCAATTTCTTCCTTTAGTCTGTAAAACAGACCTGACAAGCTGTCTTCAAATATCCAAAGGGCTGCCATGAGGAAGAGAAACAAACCAGACTTACTCAGCCTGGCTTCACAAAAGAGGAAAAAAGAGGGAAAAAAATCACTGGGGAAAAATTATATAAAGCAAATTCTGAGTGGAAGCAAAGAATTTTCAGAAAACAAGAATGGTCTAAAAGTAGAACTGTGATTCACTTTTCACATAGTGAATTCTCTACTACCATAAAGGCTGGGGGCACCAAGAGCCATGGTGACTCCTGCTTAAGGTAAGAAGTTGAGCACAGAATTCTCTTTCTATTCTGTTACCAGAAGCCCAAAATATCTCTCTCTTTCTCTGACATCTTAAATTCAGAACTTCCCTTTCAATGGTTCACACAACTACGCTCAGCTCTCCTATGCTTCCCTATCCCTAAGCAAGGACCACCTGAGCACAACAATCTTCCCGAGATGCTGGGGCCTGTGGCTTTACAAGAAAAGACCTATCCTACGGTGCTTTCTATGTAGCACATACATCACTGGAAGCTAAAGAGAGTAAGACACAGTCCTAGAGCTTCCGTTCCAATGACACCCAGAGCTATGATAAAAAGAGAAAGTCTTTTTAGCTGTTGTTGTTTTAAACTAGAATGAGCCTTGCTGACTACATAAATGCAATACTCAGCAGACAAAAAAGTCCTTATTTCTGTACAAGGCCCACTCTCCACTCTCAAGATTCACAACCTTGTATCTCCCCTAATGCCCACCCCTTATGTTCAATTAACTGTTAAATCATGTGATTCTGCCTTCAGCTTTCATATCCACCTCATACATTTAGTTCAGGTTTTTGTTACCTCTTGCTGGCATTTTTTTTTTAAGGTATGCAGCTGTTGGTACCCCAAAGTCCAAATTGATGATTCTTTTTCTCTTCTTCCCTCTCCATCATTATCACTAACATCCATATAGCACTTAACTATATGCCAAGCACTGTGCTAAATATTTTTTAATTTATCATCTCATTTGATCCTCACTACAATCCTAGAGGTAGATGCAATTATTATCCCCTTTTTACAGATTAGGAAACTGAGAAAAACAAATCATTTGTGTCCCCAGTGCTTAGCACAATTCCTGGTACATAGTAGATGTTCAATAAATGCTTATTGACTGAATAACTTGAATAGGAACTGATACAGCCAGAGCTGCAATTTAGATATTGATGATGAATTGGAGCAATGGAATCTTGAGAGACTGGAGAGTCTACAAGCCTCCATTGCTATTAAATGCAGGCTTATGAAAATAAATGGGAAAAGAGCACCTTATAAAAATCAAATCAATTTCCAAATACTACACATATGATAATAAACTGCATCACACCAAGTCACCTGTAATATTGCTGAATTTAAATTAAAATAATCTAAAAATGAAGATTTGAATATTTTTTTGAATTTCAAATGCCATTTTAATTTTTTCATCAACACCATGAAGTTATTTTTAAAATCAATTTTGTAACAAAACAACCTAGGGCTACTACTAAAATTAAAATCTTTTTGAACTAGAGACTTTGTGCCTTGATCAATCCCAGGGAAGCCTTAATACAATACTCTCTCAATATGTGAAGGTCCAAAGAGGGAGGAAAAAAACTGGAATGAAGGAATAAAAGCCCAAGAATGGAAGACTGTTGTCTTAAGAATAATTTATCCCTTAGAGCAAGCTTTACAAAAGTCTTTATGAGAGCAACAATTTTTTTTTTCTGAGTTTGAATGAAAAAGTGCTTCAAATTAGCAAAAGAATTATATTACCTCATCTCTTTCTACATTTGGGCTAACATACAACCCCAAATAAACTATCCATGCACTGAAATGTACACTGTACTATACCTTTAGGAGTTTAAAAATATTTCCAAATTCCCATTCTAATGAGACACAATGAATGGATTAGCAAATAAAGACTCACAAAAACTGAAAATGACTCTATTTACCTCCAACTAAGTGGCCCCTGTGTCAACATTTTAACTGATACCTCAGTTTTCCTCTCAAAAGCTGATATAATTCCTCTCTCATCTTTTATCCTAGATATAATGATATTCACATGGAGTTGGTCAAAAGAGCCACCAAAATAAACCTCAAGTTTTATATATATTATTGTGCAGAGATTTGGATTTTTAAAGATATAGTACAGTGTTTAAGCCTATTCTATACAAAGTATTATGCTAGACACTGAGAGATAAAAAGATATATAAAACAGGCCCCACTATCAAAGAGCTTATACTCTTATATGGGAGATAAACATTACATAATCTCATTTAATAGCTAGGTGATTTTAGGCAAATCACTTAATCTGTTTCCCTTAGTTTCCTCATCTGGAAAATAGAGATAATTAGAGTAGTTACCTTCCAAGGTTCTGGTGAGGATCAAATGAGATAACAATTATAAAAGGCCTAGCACAGTGCCGGGCACATAATAGGTACTATGTAAATACCTGTTATTATTAAATTCTACTTCTGATACTACTGTGTGAATGTAGACAATTTATTGTTTAAAATTTAATTTATCTGACCTTTGGCTTAATAGGGGATAAATATGATTTAAAGGATAATGTATGTACATAAAGTGTTTTGCACAATTTAAATTGCTACAGAAAGGTCAATTATTTCTATGACTGGGGAGGGTGGAGAAACTACATGGAGAAATCCTATCATTAGTCTGAACTCTGTCTTGAATAGGGAGGATTTCAAAAGAGGCTAAGTAGGAAAGAGAAACACTCCAGGAATGATGGAGGACTAGAGTCAGGCTAAGAGTCAGTAAAAAGGACTGTGAAGTACAGCTGAAATTCAAGAAATTTGGGGGAAATAAGATTATAAAATAGGCTGGAGGCACATGGATATACCCTGAATGTTCAATTAAAGGTTCTGTTTCTAAACATGAATCAGTAGGTACTGATTTTCTTGCAAGTGACACCTATCCCTACTTTTACAAGTAACAAAACAAAAATTCTGACAAATATCCCTAAAATTTAAATAGGACAAAGCCTCAGAAACAGAGATCATGTTGTTTGGATTATAATGAGGGATTCTTTGTTCTATGCAATACAACAGTTGAGTATCACAAAGATCTATTCAGCATGATTCTATCCATCTGCATTTAAGACAGTCATTTGTATATCCATTTAGTATATGATATCATTAAAATTTAAATTCTTCCTCTTCCCACCAAAAAGAAAATAAGGTACATCTATTAAAGAATCAAGAAAAAAAAAATAGTGCCCTATTTCAGTGTTTCCTCACTTTCCACCTTCCCAAATCAAAGGTTAAGAGGTTTCACTTTCTCCCCAATACCTATATAGCTGGCTCAACTTTCAACTTTGCTAAATCCCACTTTCTTAAAGAAAGACCTCATGAAAACAATTTGGAATGATGTCCAAAGTTACTCAATTTTGAATATCCTTGACCCTTCAATATCATTACAGGGCTTATAGCCCCAAAGATATTAAAAACAAAAAGCAGCCATGTGTACATGGCTAAAATGTTTTTTTAAACAAATTTTAGCAGCTCTTTTCCTTGGGGTGGTGGGGGGAATATTTTGGGGGAGTAGCTAAGTATTACAGCATAGAGTGCTTGGCCTGGAGTTCCAGTATATCTGAGTTCAAATCCTTACTAGTTGTGTGATCCTGGACAAGTTACTCATACCATTTGCTTCCCAGTATTGTTGTGAGGATTAAATGAAATAATATTTATAAAGTACTTGGCACATACTATGAACTATATAAATGTTAACTATTGTTTTTGTAGTAGCAAAGAATTGAAAACTAAAAAGTGCTCATCAACTTTGGGATTGATTGAACAAACCAAAGTTACATGCATAAATGTAATGAAATATTATTGTCCCACAAAAAATTAAGAAAGAGGAAGTTTCCATGAAACTTGGTAAGAGTTGTAATAAGAGTAAAAGAACCAAGAATGCAATGTATTAAATAACAATACTGTAAAAAATGTCAACTTAAGAACTCTTAATCAACATCATGAACTATGATGAAGCATACTATCCTTGTCTGTCAAAGGAGAAAGATTCAGGGTGCAGAATGAAACATTTATTTGGACAAGAATGTAAGCATCTTCATGTTACAAAAATCTTATACCACAGTTTGTAGGTTTGAAGGGATAGTCAAGGAAGAGAGAGAAAATGAATTTCTGTTAATGGAAATTTTTTTGGAATTAAAAAAAGGGGGTTCATGGTCATTTATAGACAGGAAAACAGGGATTCCTAAACTAAGATTGTTTTCCAAAATGCCATAAAATTATTTACTCCAATAGCTCCAGGTACTAATGTACTGTTGGAGACTTGGAGGAATCTAAACGTTCAGGAAAAAAACTCAAAATATGACCAAAAGGCTAAAAAAAAAAACAAAAAATTTTTGAACCAGCAATACTATTACATCAAAGAAAAAGGAAAAAGACCAATTTGTACCAAAAAATATTCACTGCAACTCTTTTGTATTGACTATCATTATGTTAGGATTTAAAGATGTCAGGAAAAGCTTCAAGGTAATTTTCAATAACTAGTTTTGATCAATGACCTTCCTCTCTGAATGTTTTAGAAAAGTAAGTACATGGACGTGAAATTGATGGCACAGGATTATCAACAATGGAAATCGCTTTTTAAAAAAATGATCATAGCAGGAGCACTACTGGCATATAATGCTACTTCTTGAGAGGGATAATAGGCAAACATCTCTCCTCCCTCTTAGATCTTTACTAGACTATTTGGCCCCTTGGAGATTCTAAGCAAGGAAAAAACCCAGAAAACTTTAATTTTTCTTGAGTATTACTTATTAAAAACCCGATTAAAAAAAAAAAGACCAAACCCTCTTAATCAGGTATAGTAACAAATGCCTAAGGGTTGGGTATCCAACACCTGGGCGCACTGAAAGCATACCAGTATATTTCATTCTCAAGGAGCAAACTACAACACTCAGAAGTTACACATACACCTGCTATGAGGAAGCTCCCACTTGACTCTCCAGTTTTTCAGCTTTTGTAAAGGCTGGAATCAACCCCAATCTTCTAGGGGAAAAAACAATCCGCAAACAAGGCAACAGTGGGGGCACTTCATAAATTTTCATCTAATATTTCAGCTGTCTTTAACTGTGACCTTATAAATGGCATTTTTATTAAAAAGTATGTATACTTGGTTTTAGTTGTCACTTTGAATATAGGTCATTCAGAAATTGTTCTAGGCAACTCTCAAATTACTATTATTACCCTTCTTAGGAAGTTGTGACTCAAGGGCTGTTCCCCTCCCCCCCATTCCTTAAGAGGCCAGAAAAATCCTTAAAAGTATAAAGAAGGTTTCACAACAAGCCCTAGGTATGATGATGCTTAAATAACATTAGAGAAATCGGAGGGCAATGCCTCAAGTTAACTGTAGGTTAACACTAGAAAGAGCAGTGAGTGGCTCAAGAATCAAAAGAATAAGATTCCCATTCATTACCCCCAAGTCTTGGCAAGTCACTTCTCTTAGGCCCTTAATTTTCAGGCCTGTAAAATAGGTGAGTAATTATTAGTAGTAGTTATAGTAGTAGTAGTAGGTTATTAAACTTTTAGGGGAGTCAAGGAGACAGTGTCTATGAACAGATTTCAAGACATAATAAATTTCTTAGAGGCGGCAAAAAAATTACAAGTTCATTTTCACATTTTAGCATTTAGCATTTTCTTCAGTTATTTAAAACATTCTGACAAGGGATCTATAGGCTTCATTCACCTTCCCCTTTTCCCTCAAAAAAGATTTAAGTGGCACATCTGTTTTTTTCAAAGCTAGTTACTTTGGAGAATAAATTAAAAAAAAAATAAGTTAGTACTGTCACTAAAAAGTTATTAAAAAATAAGCTAGTAGTCAATCCATCTAAGAACTTGGTGAGGACCCATCTGGAAAGGGTAACTCTCCCTTTTAATTTGACTTGCTTTTCAACTTTCCCTGGGCCTTTTGGCCTCTAAATTTCAAGCCAGTGTGGGCATAATGGGGTCACCACAGTCGGTCACAGTAACTCCCTACTGCCCCACAGGAGGGAGAAAGAAAAGGAAAAAAAGGGAGAGGGAAAGAGGGGGGAGAGACAGACACAGAGAGCGGGGCAGGGAGAGAGAGAGAGAAGGAAAGAGAGAGCGACAGAGAGAAGGAAGATTGATGAGGGAAAGTGAAAAATAAGGGGAAAAATGGGGAGAGAGAAGAGAATGGAGAAACACAAGAGGAAGGAAAGACGGGGAGGGAAGAGAACTGGAGGGGAAAACGGAGGGAGAGGAAAGGAATAGGGAGGAGAAAGGAGATTGGGAAAAGAGAGGGCAGGAGGTGTAGAGCGAAGGGAGAGAAAGTTGTTAAGGCGCGTAGATTTGAGGAAAGGAGCTGAAATGCTCCCCAGGATCCCTCCTAATCGCTACCAGACGCAGAGGCCAAGGCTTAAGGGGGCTCTGAGAAGCAGTGCACCGAGCTCGAGGGTGTGTGGGGTCTGAAGCCGGAACAGGGAGAAAACACCGCACGTTTCGGCTGCGGGGGAGCACATCTGTCCCGAGTCTACGGATCCTCCCTCCAGGACAGGTACCCGCGGGCCCTTCCCCTCCTACCCCATGTGGGTGACAGGTGGGGCGCTCACCTGCACGGGACAAAGCAGTGCCAGGCCGACGGCCAACAGCAGTCGGGGGCAGGGACCGAGCGCCTTCATGGTCCCGTCGTCGCAGCCGCCACCGCCGCCGGCTTTTAGTGGGCTGCGCTCCCTGAGGCCCGCGGGAGGAAGACGGCGCAGGGCGCGAACGAGCCGAACGGAGCTCCTAAAGGAGCCTAAGCCGTGCAGCCCAGGTTCCCAGCGACGCAGCCTCAGCCCGCACCAGTCTACTTTGGAAATCCCGCGCAGAGGGAGAGAGTTTAACGCGCAAGTCAGGAAAAAGGAAGGGGGAGAGAATGGGGGAGGGGGAAGAAGAGGAGGCGTCGTGGCTCCTCCTCCGGGGTGGGGCTACGCATGCGATCCTCCCCTTGTGTTGCTGCAGTAGCTGCTGAGGGGGCTCAGGAGGAGGATCGCCCCGCCTCCGCTCCTCTCCTTCCCTTCCCTCCTCCCCAGCGGGCGCCTGCCAGGAGGGGGCCTTTCTGGCAGCCGCAGCCCGAAGCAGGGAGCCGCTGAGCTGCAGCTTTTCTCCCCTGGTCTCCCTCGGGCGCCGTCCTTTACCAAAGTTAAAAATGATCTTCCTTTCCGTCAATGCCCTTGTAACACCTTAAGTGTCTCCACCACCCTCATCGCTCTCCCTCCTTGCATTATAATTCTCTGTGCTGGCGCTGGAGCATTCATATACCCGTGCTGTGGGACTGCTCGATGCTTGCCTATTTTAGTTGACTGAAATACTAGCACTGATCTCCTCACCACTCACCACTTCACTCCCCTTGAATCTTGCGGTTTCACACAAACTTAAGACCTCCCGTCCAGCCCCCTCCCTTTTTTCTAGGATGATTTAGGAGAGGAAACTTCCATCACTTATCCTCGTCGTTAGTGGGAATGAGATGTCTTTAATGTCTTTAAAGGGAATGAGAGAGGGAGATGGTAAAAAAGGGGGAAGAGAGGAGACATAAAGACTGAAAGATCGAGAGAGAGATACAGTGAGAGACCGAAAAAAAGAGAGAAAAACTTAACTAAATGATCCCTAATGGACTGATCCCGGTCACACCACTCCGTTTTATTTGTTAAGCAGCAACGCAAACAGACAGAACACAGGCCAGTGGAAACACTCCTGGGGAGCTTGACCGCGGGGTGGCCTGACCGTGATGTGAAATTACTCGACAAACCCAAAGCCAGAAAGTTAGTCATTGGCGGAAGGGAGGGGTAGGGAGGGGCGGTTTGGAGAGAGCGTGACTCTCCGCTGGAGTGACGCTTCGGCTTCTAAGTGCCAGATACCTCAATCGGCACAGATCTAGTCTGAGTGTACAGCTGTTCTGCCAAAGTTCCCGAGACCTTGAAAACACGCACCATCTTTCGGGAAAAGTTTGCATTGCTGTTTGCAAGTACCTACAGCCAAGTCGGGGGGCTTGAAAAAAAAACTGCAAACTTTTGGCTTGGTTGGCCATTCTGGTTTGGGGACCAAAGAGATTATCATCTGTCACTGAATCGTGTTAGAAAACAAGAATTCTTCGCTGTCATTTAGCCCAATCCTCTTTTTATCTTTTAATTTAAAATTCTGATGTTAAAAATTGAACTTTAAATAGCAAACAAAATGGGCACTATTTATATAAATAGAATTGTCTATGAAACTGAATCTTTGTTATATACAGATACCTTTAAAATATATTAAAAAGTCAAAATGTGACTTTTAAACTTATTCTACTTTATGATTCTTTCTTGGCCTTCTTTCTGTTCTCTCATGAATTTAAAAAAATGCTTCATTGACTTTTTTTTTTTGTTTCTTTCTATCCTATACTTCTTATCTCTTTCTTCACTTTTCTCCCCGCCCCCCCTCCATTGGAGGGAAAAAAAAATGGACAAACAAAATCTTTGTAGCAAAAATAAAAATTCAAGTAAATCAAATTCCCTTATTTAGCCACGTCTGTCACTTCTATTTCAGGAAGTATCAACTAGTTCATTTTATAGGTAAGAAAATAATCCCAAAAAGATAAAATTGCTTTAGGAAGGTTAAACAAAAATAGCATTTCTTTACAAAGTAGAGGTTAATTGACAACCAGAGTCACACATCTGATAACTATCTGAATCTGGACTTGAATTCCCCTTCCTGCCTTCAGGTCCAGCACTTGATTTAAATTAATATTCCATTCATCAGATCCAGGATGGACATTTATATTGATACCAATATAAAAATAATCTATGCTACATTTTGCATCTGGGATTCCCCCTCTCCCCCCCCCCCCAGATTTTAAACACATTTTTTTCTGCAACAATCAAAATTATTAGTGATTTGCTTTTTGTAGTTAAAGGACTTTGACACAAGGTTGGCCTTTTCCAACAATGGAAGACCAGAGCAGAATGAAATCAGATATGTAACTATAACATTCACTTTGGGCTCAATCTGCCACTTCTCATCTAACTAACAGTTTTTAGTCTTTAAAGAGGAATAACTATTTTTCTCCTGAGGATTCCTAGGATAGTCCTGTATAGTTGTGACTTCCAACATTTTCACTCCTTATCTCCCTTTGATAGTTTCCCATTACTGATAAGGCTGCTTTTAGAAAAGGATATTTATGAAGAAGATATGACAAGAAAGTTAATATATTGTGTCCTCTATATCCATCACTCTGTCTGAATCCACTCTCCAGGGAGACCTTGCATCAGTGCATTCTCCTCTTATGTATGTAATGTCCCTAAGGAGAGTGTGTTCAAACTTAAAGGAAGGTGATAAAGACAATTATGTATAAAAAACACAATCGACAAATGTGTACCTCCCAACTACTGACCCTGAAAGTCTTCTTTCCCTGTGTTGTTCTCATGAAGTTCCCCTTAGGTACACCTCTTTGCTTGAGCTCTACAGGGCCTTTCTCAACTCCATAGCCAACACTTCTCTCTATCACAAGGATCTGTCACATGAGCTAGAGAAGGAAATGGCAAACTACTCCAGTATCTTTGCCAAGAAAATCTCAAGTGAAATCACAAGAGTTTAAAATAAATGAGAAAGACAAATCATGGAATCAGCCTTAATTGTCTCAAGCCTATTGTTAATTTTTTAGTGTAAATATTTATACCTCAAAAGCAGACAAATGCTACAAATTGCCATGATTTAGCAAAATTAAACTTTAAAGTATTTTGGGCAAAGATTTATCTTATCTGTTTTATTTATTTAGGGAAGTCATCTTTTAAAAACTCCACATAAACATATATACTTTTTAAAAATTCTTTTTTTATTATTATTATTATAGCTTTTTATTGACAGAACATAAGCATGGGTAATTTTTCAACATTGACCCTTGAAAACACTTCTGTTCCAACTTTTCCCTTTCTTCCCTCCACCCCCCTCCCCTAAATGGCAGGCAGTCTTATACATGTTAAACATGTTAAAGTATGTCTAACTACAATATAAAACATATATACTTTCAACCTACCTATTTCTGTGCATATATTTCCCTTCCCTCAATATATATTGTAAAGTCCTTGAGGGTAAAGATTTTTTCTTTTTTTATCCCTCTATATCCCCAGAATTTAGCATAGTGACTTACAAATAGAACATTCTTCATAAATGATTGTTTAAAAATTTTAATTCAGTGATCACGAGACAAAACACTATATGGTATGTAATGGGGATACCAAAAAAAAAAAAAAAAGAAGAAGAAGAAGAAATGGCAGAAAGTTACATTCTATTGGAGGCAAAGATAAGGATAATATATTGTGAGTTAAACTTATAAATTTATAGAGAAATGCAAATCAAAACAATTCTGAGATATCACCTCACAGGTATCAGGTTGACTAATATGATAAAAAAGGAAAATGATAAATATTGGAGAATACGTGGAAAAATTGGGACACTGATGCTTTGTTGGTAGAGTTATGAATTGATCTAATCATTCTGAAGAGTAATATGGAACTATAACCAAAGGACTATAAAACTGTGCATACCCTTTGGTCCAGCCATATCACTACTAGGACTATATCACAAAGAGATCACAAAAGAAGGAAAAGGACCTACATGTACAAAAATGTTTATAACAGATCTTTTTGTGGTCTCAAAGAATTGGACATTGTGACATATGAATGTAATAGGATACTATTGTGCTAGAAGAAATGATGAGCAGTCAGATTTCAGAAAAAAACTGGAAAGACTTACATGAATTAATGCTAAGTGAAGTAAGCAGAATCAGGAGAACATTATACATAGCAACAGCAACATTGTACGATGATCAATTTTGATAGATTTAGTTCTTCTCATCAATACAATGATCTAAGACAACTCCAAAAGACTCATGATGGAAAACGCTATCTAGATCCAGAGAAAGAATGGAGTCTGAATGCAGGTTGAAACATACTATTTTCACTTTTATTTGTTTTTTTCTTTCTCATAGTTTTTCCCTTTTGTCCTGATTCTTCTTTCACAACATGACTAATGTGGAAATATGTTTAATATGATGGTACATGCATAACCCCCCCAAAAAACTTATAAATTTACTTGACTGCAATCTATATGATGTTAGGAACCATAGGATCAAAGATTTAGAGCAAGAAAGGACACTGATGAAACTGGACACACAGGATCCATTTCTAATACTATAATAAACAAAGTCAAAAGAGGTCACTAAAGGTCTTTTTATTTTTAATTAATTTTTATTTTTAAAATTGTTATTTTATTAAAATTTAATTTTTAAAAGAGAATAATTGCAATAAAGTGTTAGGGGCCAGAGAGTCGATTGAAATATATAAGTAATAATTGGTTGGAAGATAAAGAAGCAACTATTTAAAAAACTCAAAAGAAGTAATAGACCCTGAAAGTAATGACGGAAATCAGGACAAGAGCTTCACAGATGTAGCAAGTATCAGAATGATCCCCATAATTTATAAGTTTAGATACAAATGAATTTTTGTTATAGATTACCTTCTGAAAGAACTTGGAGTAAGAAAACTCTCTTTGTAAGTAAATAGAGCTTTGTAAATATATACATATATATGTATGCATCACTTAAGAAATATCTTAAACATTGATTACATTGGGTTCACTATCAGGAAGAGTTAGAACAAAACATTGCCTGCCAAAACCCTGAGTTTGGTTTATCTTCCTCCAATCTTTTCCCCCCTCCAATTCATCCTCCTCTCACTGTAAAATTGATCTTCCTAAAGAGCACATTTGATCATTTCACTTACCTATCGATTCTGAACTATCTAATGTCTCAGTACAGATCTTCCCACCCCTTCTACTAGGCTCTCTGAAATGGCTGCTCCATAATTAACAAACTTCCTTTCATCTTAAAACTCTTCCATTCTCTGTCCATCCTCTGACCCTCTGTGAGACATAGCTTCCTCCTAATGATGTTACTTCCCTCATTGACTTTCTAGTAGGAGCTATTTTCTTTCCTAGCCCCAATTCACTAACTAGTAATGCTAGGGAAATCAGGATATTCCTTGCTTCCCATTAATACTTCCAGTTTTCCCTTCTGCCACCTTCATTATACAACCTCTCCTTCTTTAAGGCTCACACTATCTGAATTTACCACCCCAATTGGATTTTGGTGACTAATATCTATCAACTTACAAAGCAGTCTCCTTCCTTCCTCACTGAAGTCAGTGCCTGGCTTACATTCTTCCTCTCCTCTCCATCTCTTGCACTCACACTAGAGCCCAGCTTTTTAAATCGTGGTTTTCAGTCCAATAAAGGGTCTTATAACTGAATTGAGAGGGTCATGAAATTTTTATTTATTATTTAACTTGTGTATCTATTTTGATATGTTTAATTGTATATCTATTTCATATCCCTGTTTAATGTTTATATCTGTTTAATTTATATGTCTATTTTATGTTTATGGTAAGTTTAATTTGTATATCTATTTTATATCCCTATATACCTAGGGTCATGTGAAAATTTCTCAGGCAAAAAGGGGTTGCAAGTGGACTAAGTTTAAGAAACCTTGAAGTAGAAGATCTCAATGTATATATTCAAATATACAAATATTCTAAACCCCAATTCATCAATTTACTTCATTCCTATGGCCTATACATTATTACTATAGGCACGGTAATACCTTTTATCTTGCCAACATCCACAAGGGGTCCATTGCTATGTTCATGCATTCTGGGATTCCTTTGTCTGATAGTCTTTTATCATTCCCTCTTTCCCCTTCCCTTATAACGTCTCACCCCATTCTTTACTGTCATTTCCAATCTCTCCATCCTTTAGTTCTCTCTTCCTTCCCAATCTCTACCCACTGGTGAATCAGTTCAACTACACTACATTCTTGAATATTTTGCTCCCTGGTCTGTTGCAAAATCCTTGTCATATACTATTGCTAATACCTAGCCAAACCTACCATCTGGCTCTATTCAAATTCACATGATACTGAATGGAGTTGGAAGAAATAATAAAACTGTACTCACTAGATGAATCACAAATTTAAATGTTCTAATCTCAACTGGACCCTTACTCTGGAACAAGTCAATTTTTCCACTTCTTCCTAATCAATTCTCTATTCCATTTATCACAGTGCTAGTTCCAGTAATTTTTTTTTGTCCCTATTCACTCCCTCCACAATCCTCTTAGCTAAACACTTCACCTCTTATTTCACAAAGAAAAAAAAATTAATACTATTTACTGAAAACCCCCTCTTCCCTCTTCCTCTTCCTCCTTATGTCTCATTATTTATATTTCTTCCCCCATTTTGTCTTCTTTTTGACTCAGTCCCTATTGAAGAAGTGATCCTTCTCCTTCCCAATTTCTTTCTTTAGCAAATTGCTCCTAATATCCTCTCCATTTTCTCTCTTATTTTCAAATTATTTCTTTACATTGGCTCCTTTTCTAATACCTATAAATGCCTCCAGCATTCTTGAGAAACCCACATTTGAGCCTACTATCCTTACTAGTTATTGGCCTATATCTCTCTTTCATGAATTTCCTTAGAAAAGTCATTTACCCTCCATTCCTTCTGTTATTCTCTTTTAAATCTTCTCTGATTTGGCTTCCAATCTCATCATTCAGTTGAAATTGCCTTAACAATTACCTATGACTTTTTTTTTCTTTTCCCACAGACGTAATAAAAATGTTTTGAGAATTCCTGGGACAGCTGCTATCTCCTCTCAGCTTTGGAGGGAAACCGGCTTGACAGGAATTCATTGAATCTCATAGTCTTTCTACTCCAGGCCTCCAGAAAAACAAGGAGAGGGAGGGAGAGAGGGGAGGAAATACTATTGGTCAGTCTCCACTTATCCAATGAGATTAGGGAGGAGGATGGTTATTGTTGGTGGTGAGGTAGAGAAGATAAACTCATTAGGTGGCTCCTCCAAAATTGTCACTCAGTGGCAAGAGTAGAAACTGAGTGGATGCCCATCAGTTGGTGAATGGCTGAATAGGTTATGGTATATGAATGCGATGGAATATTACTGTTCTATAAGAAACAATCAGCAGGATGATTTCAGAGAGACCTGGAGAACTGATTTTACTAAGTGAAATGAGCAGAACCAGGAGAACAATGTACACAGCAACAACAAGATTATATATTGATCAGTTCTGATGGACATGGCTCTTTTCAATAATGAGATGATTCAGGCCAATTCCAGTGGTCTAGTGATGGAGAGAGCTATCTGCACCCAGAGAGAGGGCGTTGGGAACTGTGTGGATCACAATATAGCATTTTCACTCTTTTTGTTGTTTGCTTGCATTTTGTTTTCTTTCTCTTTTTTTTTCCTTTTTGATCTGATTTTTCTTGTGCAGTACAATAGTTGTAGAAATATGTTTAGAAGAAGTGCACATATTTAACATATATTGGATTACTTGCCATCTGGGGAGGAAAGAGAGAAGAAAAAATCTGGAGCACAAGGGTGAATGTTGAAAATTATCCATGCATATATTTTTAAAACAAAAAGCTTTAATACAAATATAAATTTAAAAAAAAACCAAAATTGTCACTTAGGGAGGAGCACATCAGCTTTCTCTTGAAGTCAGGAAGGGGTTCAATGTTTCTTGCCCTGATAACTGTCACTTTCCTGGGTGAAAGCTCAGCTCAAAATTGTCAGCACTGAGATAGATTCAGTTCTGAGATAGGGCAATAGTTTTGAGATGCTCTGGGTGGCTCAGATCTTCCTAAATGTGATGTAGCCAGGTTGATGGTACCTGGATGCTCAATGGTCCCCAAGCATTTTGGCAGTCTAGATTTCACTCTGGTTTTGTACAGTCTTCTACCATTGCTCCTGCTTTGCACTATCCATCAGGAATAGAATCTATTGGATTGGAATCTCAAAGGGAAATGTTTATCTCATAAAAGTCCCTGTGGGAAAATGATCTTGGAGCGTCACTGATTATCATAGATGATGTGCAGCTTAAACAAGGGGATTCTGAAGCGGAGGCCCTCTATAAGTATAGTGTCCTTGTACACCCTCATGAAAATAGTTCTTTAATGGCCTTCCACTGTGAACACAGACTTTGTAGGCTCTTGCCTAAGCTGAGCAGCAGGTGCTCTCACGTCTCAGACCTGGCAGGTAGCCGCCCAGAAATGTCCTTTAGGTTCTGGGCCAAATCCACTCCCTGGTGCCTCTGTGATGGTGAGGAATTAGATCGGGATACTAACCTCTTCTTCCCTTCCCCAAAGTGGGGCTGGTCCTGCCTTTCTCAGGGTCCCTGCTCTACTACCCCATAGCTCCTCTCAGGAGAAAGACACCAGAGAAGCCCCGATGATCTCTTGATTGCCAAATCCAACCTTTGCCTCCCAAATCATTTTTGACTTCTCTGTATCATTTGACACTATTGATCATCTTTATTCTCCTGAACTTTTGGCAACCTTCATATCATCCTCAATTCCTCATTTTCAACCCCAATATCCAATCAATCTCCAATTCCTGTCATTTCTATGTTCACAACATCTCTCCCTTTCTCTCTGCTGACACTGCTACCAACTCTGGCACAGGGCCTTATCACCATTAACCTACAAGTTTTTTTCCTGTTCCAGTCCATCATCCACTCACCTATTAAATCAACTTGCCTAAAGTACAGGTTACCCTACTATTTAATCAATTACAGTGGTTTCCTAGTACCTGAGGCTCAAATCCAAAATCCTTTGCTTGACTTTAAAACCCTTCACAACATAGCCTCTTCTTACCTTTCCATTCTTTTCCCACCTTATAACCCTATAAACACCCACTTACATCCCCACTCCCTCAGACATACTCTGCACTACTATAACCATGGCCTCCTTGCTGTTTCTCAAAAAAGACACTACATTTTCCAAGTGCAGGAATTTCCAGTATCAAAGGTATCTTTATCCTTCTAGTCGCCCATACTAACAATTTAGATGTCATCACTTTATGTATGCATTATAGCAATGACTTTTTAACAGGTTCCTTTCTCAAGTCTCTATGATTCTAATCTATCCTCCACTCAGTTTCCAATGTGATTTTTTGTGATGTGGAGGTCTGACCATCAATCAGCTCATCTCCCCACTCAGTAAGTTCCAGTGGCTCTCTACTGCTGGGATCAAATATAAACCTTTCTGTTCAGGTTTTAAGCCTCTTCACAACCTGACCCCTTTCTTACCTTTCAAGTCTTCTCATACTTTGTTCCCCTTCACTCACTCTAGCATCCACCAACATTAACCTACTTGCAATTCCTTGGGGATAGCACCCCATCACCTTCCTTTGTGTATTGTACTGGATGTTCTTTAGACCTAGAATTCTTCTTAACTTTGCTCCCTGCTTGCTTGTATTTTTTTCCTTCCCTTCCTTTATTAATTAGTTTACTATTGTTGCTTTTTAATTAACATTTTAAAAGTTAATTTGTCCCTTCTTGTTGCCCTTATCCCAAGTCAACTGAACAAATTAAAAAAACAAAACCAAAACCCAAAAATCTCCAGCACTTTAATACATAGCTTCAAAGTCTGCCAAACCAGTTCCTCAAATTAGTCACATTCAATAATGTGTGTCTCTTTCTGCATTTTAAATTCATTACCTTTGTTTCAGGATGTGAATAACATGTTTCATCTTCAATCTTTTGGACTCTTGGTTTACCATTGTGCTGATCAGTGTTCTAAAGGCTTTCAAAGTTATTTTTCTCTATTATGTTATAATTTTGCATATATAAATTGCTAAGTTCTACTCACTTCTCTTTGCATTTCCTTTGAAACTATCCAGTTTGTTGTTTCATATGGCACGATAATATTACATTACATTTATATATCACAATGTGTTTGGTCACTTCTCAATAGGAAGATATCCTCTTATTTTCCATTTTTTTGGTTATCATGAAGAGTTGCTATAAATATTTTTTGCACAAATAGATCTTTTTTCTTCTTTTTAAAGGAGTAAGCTGATATCAAAGCTGTCTTCCCTCCCTAGGCTGAGTCATCTCCATTGGACTGTGTTACCATGCCATAGAAAACTCTTTACTCTAGAAGTTCACTACATCCCTGGACTAATTCTCACACAGGAACTACCCTCCATCCTTAAGGTTTCACCTTCTGATTGGCTGGATCTTCCTTGAAGCTCTAATTTAAGGAGGAAGCCCAGGCTCAAGCTCACTTCATCCCATTCCAGTTTACACTGCTGATTCTTTTCCATTTAATTTTCTTTACTGGGAGCTTTCTCCCATTCCTTACTTTTCCTTCCTTTTTATGTGTTGCCTCTTCCCATTAGAATGAAGGCAGAAACTGTCTTTCTGTTTCTTTTTATTTCCATTTAATATAGTTAGTGCCTGGCACATAGTATGTGCTTAATAAATGCTTTTTTTTTTTTTTTAAATAACTGACTTTCTTTAATTTCTTTAGTGTATGTGCTTATTAGTAGTATGAAAGCATTAAAGCATTAAATTTCATAAAGTATGAAAGCATTATGTGTACAATTGGTTAATTTTCTGACTATAGTCTAAATTGTTTTCCAGAATGGATGAATGAATTCATAGCTTTACTAACAATGCATGAATATAAGGCACAGTTAAATGATGGAGCAGCAGAAATACTACTACTAATTATGCTGTGAAATCTCTTCCACAAACATTAAGAAAATTAACCAGACCAAATTGGGATTAAAAAAATCTAACCAAATGTCACAATGAGGCATTTTTTCAGCCAAGAAAAGCCACATCCAAAGAAGAGTCTAAACATCATATTTCTTTTTTTTTTTAACTTAGTATTTTATTTTTTCCCCAATTACATGTAAATAAAATTTTCAACGTTCATTTTTAAATATGAATTCCAAATTCTCTCATTCCCTCTCCATTCCCCATTCAGAAGACAAGCAATTTAATATAGATTATATAAAGATGTTATATTTTTTAAAAAATCATAAAAGAAAACTGCCCAGATCAGATCTCTTATAATCAGAAGGCAAAAGTAGAAATTAAAAGAATCCCTCTTTGAAAGTCACCTCCTAAAAGAACCCCCCAACTTACTCATTAAAAAAAAAATTGAATAAAATCCTACAGGAAGGAAATAGATCTTTATTGAAACAGAAGACTTCCTAGCACTCCAATGAAATAACCAGAGCTGAATAGAAAATTTGACATATAAACACATAAGTAAAGAGAAGGACACAAGAGTAAACTTGAATAAACAATCCTATGTGTCTAGACAATGTTAAACTATTTACATTTTTAAATGGGGAGATGCTACCCAAAACCCTTCAGAACTCTTTCATAATCAGGGACTAAGAATCTAATTAAACAGAAGACCTGGGAGTGATTCTATTATGCTTCGATGACCTTAGAAGAATTAAAAATAGTGGGGAGGAAGACTATGCTGGCAGAGGGAGAAAGAAGAGAAAGAATGAGGGAAATAAGTGGGATGTGCAAGTCAAACTCTATACCACAAGGAGAAGGTATTATGGGAGACAAATATCACCGTCATCTGAACTTCTCAAAGGAGGGAAGATCATGTGTGTGTGTGTGTGTGTGTGTGTGTGTGTGTGTGTACAGTTGGGTATAGAAATAAAGATAGGAAAGAAAATGATTGAAAGAAAAGGTGGGAATAAGAGGGAAGGATTAGTCAGAAGAAAAACCGGGGGCAAGAAAAAAGAAGAAAACGCATAAGAGAATAGAATTGGGGGGACTACACAATTAGCAATAATAACTGTGAAATAAATGGGATGAACGCACTCATAAAATATATGAGGAAAACAGAATGGATCAGAAACTAGGATCTGCCAGTATATTGCTGACAAGAATTGCATTGGAAACAGAAAGATGCCCAAATAATAAAAAAGTGTTAGAGGAGAATCTATTGTGCTTCAACTGAGGTTAAAAAAAAAAAAAAAAAAAAAAAAAAAAAAGCAGGGATAAGGACTTAAGATCTCAGACAAAGAAAAAGCAAAAATTGTTCAATTATTTTTAGTTGTATCTGACTCATGATACCATTTGGAGTTTTTTTGGCAAAGATACTGGAATGGTTTGCCATTTCCTTTTTCAGTTCATTTTACAGATAAAGAAAAGGGTTAAGTGATTTACCTACGGTCACATAGCTGGTGTGTTCAAGGTCAGATCTGATCCTAAGAAAAGAAATTTTCCTGACTTCAGACATGGCATTGTACCCACTGTGCTATCTGGCTGCCCTGGAGCAAAAATAGGCTCAATTAAAACAAATAAACAGAAACTACATTTTGATAAAAAGGTATCTTAGATACTGAACTAATATAAATACTAGAAAATATAAATACTAAATGGCATAGTATTTAAATTCTTAGGGAAAAATTAAATGAGTTACAGAGAGAAATAAACAATGAAACTATAGTAATATAAAATCCTAATTTATTCCTTTTAGATTTAGATAAATCTGACTAGAAAATAAGCAAAAAAAGAAATGAAGGACCTGAATAGAAAAGTTAGACATGTTAGACCTCTGAAAAATATTGAAAGAAAAGAGAAAGTATATTTACTTCTTAACTGTGCATGACATAATCTCAAAATTTGACCATGTGTTAGGACATAAACCCCACACAAACACATGCAGAAAAGCAAAAATATTAAATGTGTATTTTATATGTTATAATGCCATTAAAATGGCATTCAGTAAAGGGCCTTTTAAACAAAGATTAAAAATTAATTGAAAAATAAGTAATTGTAAAAAATAGGTGAGTCTAAGGACAAATCACAGAAACTTCATTAAATCAATAACTTCATTAAATAAAATGACAACAATAAGACAACATATGAAAATTTGGGGGAATGTACCAAAGCAATGCTTAGGGGAAAATTCATATCCCTAAATATTTTTCTTCGATAAAACAGAAAGAGTAAATCAATAAATTCAGCATACATCTAAAACAAATTAGAAAACCAATTAATTTAACACCCTCAATTAAACAGCAAAATAAAAATTCTGAAATCAAAGAAGAGTTTAAAAGTACATTAGGATATGTGTTTTCCACAACTCTTCCAAAATTTGTCAATTTCTTCCTTCCCTTTTTTTTTTTTTTTTTTTGACAGTTTGATAGATATGGGATGGAAATTCAGAGTTACTCTACTTTGAATTTCTTTAATTATTAGTGACTTGGAGAAATTTTTGTATGTTGGTTGATAATTTAGATTTCTTCCTTTAAAATTTGTCTATTTATACCCTTAGACGATGAATTGAGGGATGGGTTCTAGTTTTATTTAAATCAGTTCTTTATATATCTTGGTTTATTATACCAGAGAAACTTGTTGCAAAGGCTCCCTTCCTCCCTGTATTACTGGTTTCTTTTCTAGTTTTTTACTATATTATATTTATTTGTGCAAAAACTTTAAAATTTTATGTAATCAATATTATAATTTTATCCTGTGTGCTCCTCTTTATCATTTGCTTAGTTATGAACTCTTCTATTCATAAATCCAAAAAATAATTTCTTCCTTACTTCTTTTTTGCAGTATAGTATTTTACATCTAGGTCATTCATGAATTTAGAGTTTACATTGGTGTATTTTGTAAATATGTTTGTTTTTGCATGCTGTGTACCTAATCTATTCCATCGATTAACCTTTCTTTTCTTTTTTAAACCAGCACCAAATAATTTTTAAAGATTGCTGCTTTATAGTATAGATTATTATTTATTAATATTGTTTGAACCTAACTTTACATGACTAAAGATTATCTGAACCTAGAATGTCACTATGACCTCAGTGATTCTCCAGAAATGGCAGAGAGGGCTACAAGGAACTTTGAGTACTCTCCAGGTTTCATTTGGGGTTCATCAAAGCTTGTATATTGGGTTCCCTTGTGTTCTGTCTTCATCCAATTTTTATTGATTACTTATATTTACTGATACCCATGTCAAGCTATTTTGCTTCCAAGTTGCCATCTCAGCAAAATTGGTTAACCACATATTGTGGTTTGTATGGGCTATATTTCTATATCCTATATAATGCACAACTCCCAAAACTTAGAAAGGGAATCATATCTCCTTTCTAGCTTTCTCTCTTCTACCAAATGACCTAATACATTTCCATCTAAAACTATTTCAGGTTTTGAATTTTGTTATTATTTTTCTAGATCCATAAAATATTTGAGATTTTGATTGTGACATTCTTCACTGAATAAGAAAATTAATTTAGGTAACATTGTCATTTTTATTATATTGGCTTACCATGAAAAATTAATGTTTCTCCAATTATATATGCCAGCCTCTATTTCCTCAAAGAGTATTTTACAATCAGGTTGGTATGATCCCTTAGTGAATCTTCGCATACATACTTGCACATATTCTAGCTTCTGCACTTATATTGAATGGAAGTATTTTCTAACTTTTCCCTCTGGGTTTTATTAGTTTATTTATAGGTAAGCTGTGGATTTATTTTATATCTTGCAACTTTGCTAAAGTTAATTCTTTGTCTGCATTGCAATTGCTTAGTCCAATGCCCAACACAATTACTTCTAAGGATCCTAGCTTGCTATAAGACTCAACTCATACACCATTTTCTATGGGAAGAATCTCCTCATTTTTGCTAGGTATTAGTCTCTCCCTCTTTCTCAAATTGTCTTCTATACACTTTTTTTCTCTAGTAGAATTAAAATTTTTGAATTCCTTCCTTCTTTGAACAGTTTGGTGCCTGACAAAGTCTTTCTTTCTATCTTATTTCCT
This sequence comes from Antechinus flavipes, assembly GCF_016432865.1. Taxonomy (NCBI): domain Eukaryota; kingdom Metazoa; phylum Chordata; class Mammalia; order Dasyuromorphia; family Dasyuridae; genus Antechinus; species Antechinus flavipes. The sequence goes on along the minus strand of NC_067398.1, from coordinate 494,842,909 downwards.
GCTTTCATATTAGGAAACATATATATATATATATATATATATATTCCTCTCAAATACTCAATACTCAGTTCCTCAATCAATTCATAGTCAATGATCTGATCTTTTCCAGCTTAGCTGTATATAGGAATGATTACACTTTTGATCCTGTCATCATCCATGTATTCCATTTCAATGTTCATATACTCTGAAATTCCATAATCTTTTATCATTCTCCCTTTCTTTATGCCTTATGACATCCATTTTTTTTTTCGTCTCACCATCCTATAATCACCCCATTCTCAGTATTTTTCCAGGCCATCATCCCCACACCGAACATAGTTTTCTCTTTCCAATCTCTACCTTTTGCTGAACTCTCAAATCCCTTTCACATCCAGTCATCAATCATTCCTTGTCAAATCAAGGTCTTGTATTATTCTCACCATCTGGCTCTTTCAATTGCATTCATGTGATACTTAAAAGTGGCTGGAGAAAATCAAGACACCATGATGGCTGAGTCAGCTTCAAATTTCTGCTATTAAATCTCAATTAGGCCCTCACTCTGTCGAAAGACAAACTTTCTACTCCTTCCTAATTGCTCCCCACAGTACTTAATCCAGATATTTCTCTGGCCTAAAAAAATCCTTTTCAAAATCATTGGAAAATCTCCTTGAAAAGGAATATTAGTGGCATCCAAATTTTTTTTTTTTTTCTGTAAAGAATAGCTCTTATATTGGTCATGTCTTTTCATCCTAGCTTACCTGAATTGATTATTTTGATACTTACATTTCTCCATTGAGAAAGGATTAAGATATTTATGGAAGAAAAGTTACTGCAAGTGTCTCTGATAAAGGCCTCATTTCTTTTTTTTTTTTTTTTTCAATTGTACATATATTTATTTACAGTTTTTTTTTTGGTGGGAAGAGGAATTTGTATTGCTATTAAATGTGATTCACTCACTTTCTATGGAGATTGAGGCCAAATTCAGACTCAATAGGGAAGAATTGAATTTTGTTGAAAGCATGCAGCTAAAATATCTTATTAAAGTCACCATGTCTATCTTTAGGAAGATATTGTCTTTGCATTTTTCTTTTCCTGCACTGCTTGGCACTTGATATTTGTACTTTTTTTTTTTTTAATTTTTATTTAATAATTACTTTATATTGACACTCATTTCTGTTCCAATTTTTTTTCCCTCCCTCCCTCCACCCCCTCCCCTAGATGGCAAGCAGTCCTTTATATGTTGGATATGTTGCAGTATATCCTAGATACAATATATGTTTGCAGAACCGAACAGTTCTCTTGTTGCATAGGGAGAATTGGATTCAGAAGGTATAAATAACCCGGGAAGAAAAACAAAAATGCAGATAGTTCACATTCGTTTCTAAAGGCCTCATTTCTCAAATACATAGAGATCCAATGAATAAAATTTATAAGAATACAAATTCCCAAATTGATAGTCATAGGATCTGAACAGTTTGATGAAGAAATCAAAGTTATCCATCATCATATGGAAAAATGTTTTAAATCACTATTGGTTAGAGAAATGCACATTAAAACAACTTTGAGCACCACCTCATACCTATTAGATTGGCTAATATGAGAGAAAAGGAAAATAATAAATGTTGGAGAGGATGTGGAAAATTTGAGTCACTATTGCATTATTGGTGGAGTTGTGAACTGATCTGACCATTCTGTAGAGTAATTTTGAACCATGCTCAAAGGACAATCAAACTGTATATTCTTTGATTCAACAATACTACTACTATTACTAAGTCTCTATCCCAAAGAGATTATTTAAAAAAGGAAAAAGGACCACATGTACAAAAATATTTATAGCAGTTCTTTTTGTAATGGCAAAGAATTGGAAAATTGAGGGAGTGAGCAAGTTGTGGTATATGATTATGATAAAGTATTACTATGTTAAAATAAATGAAAAGCAGAATGGTTTCAGGAAAAACCTGGAAAGACTTGCATGAGTTGATGCTGAGTGAAGTGAGCAGAATCAGAATAATGTACAAAAGTGCAATATTGTATAATGGTCTGCTCTGAGCTAGATGTTTTCAGCGATTTAGTGGTCCAAGAAAATTCCAAAGGACCTTTAGAGAACTGATGAAGTCTGAATGCAGATTGAAGAAAACTTGTTTTTACTTTCTTTATTTTTTTAGTTTTTTTTCAGTCTCTTTTTTCTTTCACAACATGATTATGTAGAAATACGTTTTACATGATTACACATGTATAATCTATATCAGATTGCTTGCCATCTTTGGGAAGGAGGGAATGGAGGGAGAAAAAATTGAAACTGAAAATATTATTAAAAATGAATGTTGAAAATTGTCTTTATAAGTAATTGGAAAAAATAAAATAATATTTACATTAAAAATATTAATGGAAGGAAAGAACTCCTTTTGTTTACTCCAGGCTCAGGAGGAATGGAACGTATATATGATCATTCAAATGTTCTTGAATATCTACTCAACATTTACTGTATTTTTACATAGTATGATCTTTTTTTTGTTCTATAGTTCTATAAATGTTAATTTAAATCATCTTGAAGCCAAAATCATGTGGGAGAGCATAGAGACAATGCTAATCTGAATATCTCTGTCTCCACGTTAGGAATTCTTAGATATTAATGTTAAACAAAATTGTTTCTTGGAGACTTGAGTCTAAAGCACATAATATAGTATTTTACATATTTTTTCTTCTCCTAACCAAAGGCCACCCCCTCTATGCATTGTTGAGGAAATCCCTTCCAGAATTTTCAAGCAGAATTTTCCCTATCAATCCCCTCTTTCTAATATTCAACCTCTCTCTACCTGCTCTCCTAGCTATCTAGGTAGCTCTTTCCTGCTACCTACAAATTTGTCTATTATTTAGCTATCCTTAAAAATCCCTTATTTAATCCTACCATCTCTGGTAGCTATGTTTTTCCCTTCTCAGTTAAATACCTTGGAAAAGTCATCTTCAGTGGAAAACTTGCCTCACTCTTATAAACCTATAATTCAGCTTTTAACTAAATCTAAAATGCCATCTCCAAAGTTATCTTTTTTTATTTTATTTTATTTTTATTATTTTTTAAATAACTTTTTATTGACAGAACCCATGCCAGGGTAATTTTTTTACAGCATTATCCCTTGCACAAACTTCTGTTCCGATTTTCCCCCTCCCTCCCTCCCCCCCTTCTTCCCTTCCTCCCCTCCTCTAGATGGCAAGCAGTCCTTTACATGTTGAATGGGTTGCAGTATATCCTAGATACAATATATGTGTGCAGAACCGAACAGTTTTCTTGTTGCACAGGGAGAATTGGATTCAGAAGATAAAAATAACCCAGGAAGAAAAACAAAAATGCAAGCAGTTTATATTCATTTCCAGTGTTCTTTCTCTGGGTGTAGCTGCTTCTGTCCATCTTTGATCAATTAAGGCTCTCTTTATCAAAGAGGTCCACTTCCATCAGAATACATCCTCAAACAGTATCATTGTTGAGGTATATAATGATCTCCTGGTTCTGTTCATTTCACTTAGCATCAGTTCATATAAGTCTCGCCCATCTCCAAAGTTATCAAAGATTTCTTTGACAAATTTGGTGACCTTTTCTCAGTCCTCCTCATTCTTGACTTCTCTGCAACACTATTGATCTCCTCCGGAATATCCTCTCCTTTCTAGGTTTTTGTGACACTGCTCTCTTAGTTCTGTTCTATTTGTCTTACTGCTCCTTCTTAATATTCGTTAAATCTTCATCTATGTCACATTTGTTTACTGTGGCTGTCACCCAAGGTTCTGTCCTGATCCTTTTCTTTTCTCTATACAATATCTTATTTGTTGATCCCAAAAGCACCCATGGATTCAGTTATCTCTATGCTGATGATTTCCAGATCTATACTTCAACTGATCAAGAAGTATTGTTAAACACTCGCTATATGCTAGGCGTTGTACTAAGCACTAGGAATAAAAAAAGGAAGCCAAAAGAATTCTTGTACTCAAGGAAACTCACTTTATATGTGTCTGTCTGCCTATCTATTTATTTCAATCCATAAAAATCTGTTTTCTCTCCTTCCCACTTTGACTCTTTCCTCAACTGAGAATGAAAAATAAACCAAACAAACCAAAAACCCAACCCCTCCCATACAAACATGGATAGTTAAACAAAACCAATTTCTGCATTGGCTATGTCTAAAAATATATATCATTCTATACTGAATCTTTCACTTTTCTATCAGGAGATAGGTAATATATTTTATTATTAGTCCTTTGGAATCATGGCTGATTAGTGCTCCCGATTTTTGTAAATTTGTTTGTTTTTGTCATATTCTAGTTATTGTATCAACTGTTCTCCTGGTTCTGTTCATTTTACTCTGAATCAGTTCATATATCTTCCCAGGTTTCTATGAAACCATTTCTTTCATCATTTCTTACAGCACAATAGCATTTGATCACATTATATACTACAACTTGTTCAGCTATTCCTCAGTTTGTGGAAACCCCCTCAGATTCCCAATTCTTTGTTACCTCAAAAAGTGAAAACTTCTTTTGTAGTTGTCCTTAATTAGTATTTGTTTTTCTTAGTACTAGTCCCTCCCTTAATAATCTATCCTTTTTCTAACTTTAGAATTCTTATTTTATTAATAAAAAATATTTTAAACTGTTTTTTTGGTACTCTTGCTTTATCTTCTAGGAATTCTAGTTGAATTTGTGCCCAAGTTGTATTTTTCTTTAAGGTTTTGCTTGGAGACATTTTGAAGTCATTCTCTTTTTCTGGATTTGAGCCTTGAGTAAAAATAACTTTTTATAGTAGGACTCTTCTCTCTTCCTCTTCCCCTCTTCCCCATTTTTCAGGCTTATTTCCTGGCTTCCAATTTAATGTTATAGCTGAGTTCTGTACATTTCTAGAGGGAAGGTCTGGACTGGTAATGCTGCTATTTTCTTGGGGTATCGAGGGTTGCATTATTCCAGTATCTCAGGGACAGGATTCAGATCTGCAAGCTTTCAGAGCTCACAAAATAGTCTGATCCTGGGCAATTTCTGAGCTCTGCAATTCCTGACTTGGGTTTGTATCCGAGTAACTACAGATTACTTAGACACTGGCTATTCCTCTGCAAACTTCAAACTAACCAAAAGAGGGAACTAAGACCCCGCTTTGTCACTGTGATAGATATTACTGCTCTTTGATTCTGAACTTGCTCCTCTCAGGCTGGGATCTGCGGCACTTTAACATGGAACGCCATTCTTGGTCACATGTCCCCTTCTGTAGTCCATCCTGGACCACAGTCCTGCGACCTTGATCTGAGTAGTGAGCAACAAAACTGTCAGTTGGCAGCCATTCGTGCAGGGAGCCCCATCGTGGATCTGGGGATCCCCTATACATATTTTGGTCTTTCTGTGCAGAAGTGTTCCATTCATAATGTTGCCTAGCCAGATCTCTTTCCCAATGTCCACAGACCTCCCTGTGGTCTCCCTTTTCTGACTTGGCCTGGGAAATGACTTGTGAATTTTTCTTGGATTTCCTCATCAGGATTTGGTCTGGAGCATTTTCTAGATCTATTTGGAAGAGCTAGTTTAAAAAGAAATTTTTTTTTTTTGGAGGGGCTGGGGTATCTTTGCTCTGCCTTTTCATGCTTTCTAATTCTAGAGAAAAAATTCTAGAGAAATATGTGTGTACACACACACACACACACACACACACACACACATATACATATAAGATAATTACAGGTTAGAGGGACGATAGCTTTGGAAATGAAGGCACCAAAAGTGTGAAACACCTGGGAAGGCTTCTTGAAGATTGTATTTGAACTGAATTTTTAAGGAGTTTAGAGATCCCTGGAAGCAGAGATGAGGAGGGAAAGCTTTTCAGGGATGAAGAGATAGTGAGCAATCACAGTGGTTCTCTATTGCCATCAGATTAAAAACAAAGTTTTGGTAGACACCTGGGAAGTTGTAATATGAAACATTTTTGTTGTTATTTTTTCTAGGTCATCAAATAGTTTTTTGGGAGTCTGATTGGTATAGCGCTAAATAAATAGATTAGTTTAGGTAGTATTGTCAATATGAAACATTTTTGAGAACCATTGTTCTGTAATAGTCTTCTTAAAAATTCACATTTCCAACAAGCTGAACTGTCAGAGATTTCATTCAAACTGACTTTGGCCATTCGTGACTTTAGTACCACTAGTTAAAAATGAGTCAGAAACGAAGCTCTTTGTTTAGACTTAGAGGAACATATCATTCACCCTATTAAGAATATTCAAGTCAATGACTAATGCAGTCATGAGTTGTGGTATTTTCAATACCACATGTGATGTTCTTTCTGTAGTAATAACTTGTTTTTTACATGGGCATTTAATCAGTGGGCCAGGTTGCCAAGCAAAGTTGTGGAATTCTCTTTTCTAGAAAACTTTAATGACAGAGAAAATTCTCATACATTTGACATAGTTTTAGTGTGATTTGAAATCAGGAAAAAAGGAAAGAAGCATTTATTAACACCTACTTTATGCCAGTCATTGTACTAAGCACTTCACAAATATTCTGTCCTCATAACAAGTTTCTGAGGTAGGTGCTGTTATTATTCCCATTTTATAGTTGAATTTCTATGACCCAGGGCCACACAATTAATAAGTACTTAAGGCTGGATTTTAATTTAGATCTTCCTGACACCAGAATTAGCACTCTATGCCATTATAATCCCTAATTCTATTTATGTCAAGGGATAGAATAAATCAGATCTTGCTCTTAAAACAGAGCAAGCCTTCGGTGGCATCCAGTAATTTCATTGTGGGGGAGGAAGGCATACAATCTTACTTGGGTCTATAGTTCTTTCTACACATAGGCATCCAAGTGTAACTATTTAAATGGAAAAGTAGTTCTAGTAGCTCCATTGTTGATGAGAATCCCAGCCAAACCTCTTCAGTTTCTTCTAATGACCCTAAATTAGGACAACTGATTGCAGCCACTGGAACAAAGTTTTTCAGAGTTCAAGGAGTTTAACAATGAGGAGGAATTCCTTGGATTCTCTTAAACTTTTCAATTCTTTTACTTAGCCTTTTCAAAGGAATAGTTGTAGGGTGATCTAGCACCCACATGAAGGAAGGAAAAAGGAAGGAAACTCACGTGCAAGAACAATGTATTCAGAAGAAATTTATTAAAGGCAGGGGAGAAGGGTCGAAGGAAAAAAAAAAAAAAGAAGGAAGGACAGGAGATGCTATAGCTCCCCAAGTCTCTGTATCACCCAAGCAGAGATTGGGGGTTTTATTGGCAGAGATACTAGATTGATTCATTATTTCATTTTCCAGTTTATTTGACAGAGAAGGAAACTGAGGCAAACAGGATTAAAAGTGACTTACCCAGAATTACACAAATTTGTAAGTATCTGAGGCCAGATTTGAACCCCAAAGTATTCTTGACTCCAGAGCTGGCATTCTGTGCACTCTGGTACCGTGTAGATTGGGGTGATATAATAGTGCAATAGCTCCTGACACAGCTTCTTGGGGTTCCATATTTTGTATAGGAAAAGTCTCAGTTCTTATTGATGTTAAAGGTAATTGTGTCTTCAGGGATGCCATGATGGTGACTGGGGCAGGGGAGGTGGCAAGGTGTTATCTGCTCCTTGAACTTCCATATTTATGCTTTGAGGTTTGAGGGCAATGAGAATTTGAGATTTGAATGTTTCCTGATTTAGATTAGGTACCAAAGGGAATGCGGAGGATTTTATCCACAATTCCAAGTACTAAGCATGAGTCACTTATCTAAGAAGTTGTAATTGTTGAAAAAGGGATAGATCATCTTGGCTAGTTTTAGGAACAAAAGCAAAACCAAAAAGCAGATACTAGCAAACAGATGTGGACATGAATTTTCCCAGAAAGTTGTCTTTTTAATTAACCAGCTGGCACCAGGAGAATCACTGTGGATTATTCTCTCGAAGTAAGGAGATTTTTGGGAAGGTTTAAGGTTTTTTCCTCAAGATCACACACACACATTACTACCTTGGAATGCATTGGGAAAGAGGAGATCTTAAGCATTCTTATTGTTGTCTTGTGCTCCAACAAGTCCTTTGGTTTCAGGGAGGAAATGCCATGACAAACAAGTGAGTTGGATTTAAGTGAGGGAGGCTGGACAAGGTCACCTGGGTCCCTCACTTCCCCCTCCTGAGTTACCTGGTCCCGTGGCCAGATATAGATCAGGATGACTGTATTAAGAAGAAAAAAGACCTCAGCATACTAAGATGCAGGCTACCTCTGCATGCATATGCTGTTGAGAAAGCAATGTTTACAAAATAAAGTCCGAGCTTGCATTTGCCCCCGCCCCCCCAAAAGAAATCCTCCCAAAGCAAACATATCCTTATATACATTCTTGACAAGGGAATTGAGACTAAGCGTCATTGTAGCGTTTCAAATGTTGTTAGCTCTTCTACAGATCCTAACCTAAAACAAACTGCTTCCAGAAAAGTTATTCCTCCTGTTTTTCTTTCCTTAAGAGACAGCTGGGTGACTGGCAGATGGATGGAGCCCTGGACCTAGTCAGGAAGACTGGATTCAATTATGGTCACAGACATTTACTAGTTATGTAATCCTGAGTAGGTCAACCAGTTTGTCTTACTCCACCAGAGAAAGAAATGACAAAGTACCCCAGTGTCCTTGTCAAGAAAATCCCATGGATAGTAAGATTCACAAGGTCACTAACAGTCAGATAAGGCTGAAAAAGAGGCAGCTAAGTGGAGTAATTTATCGTATCAGACAGGGGACGGAGCAGGGGTCAGGAATATCTGAGTTTAAATCACATTCTCAGTTTCCTTATCTATAAAAAGGGGGTAATAATTTTCTCTCTTCATAGGTTATTGTGAAGATCAAAGAGATAACTTAGGAAAAGGGTTTTGTAAATCTAAAGCACTATGTAACTGCTACCAATTAATGATTAGCAATAATAGCTGAAACCTTTATCTCATTAAAAAATTATTTGTTATTAGATCCAAAGCACATTTTTTGACTCCTTTCTCTCTGTCTCTCTCTTCTTTCTTTCTCTTTCTTCTCTCTTTCTCTTTTTTCTTCCTCTCTCCTCTGTTTCTCTTTGTCTTTGTCTCTCTCTCTCCTTCCCTCTCCCTTCCTTCCTGCTTTCTCTTCTACTCTCTCCTTACTCTTTTTTTCTCTTTTTCTCTCCTTTCTCCTCTCTTCCCTCCTTCTGTCTTCATCTCTCCTTCCCTCCCATCCTCCTTCTCTATCTCTTTCCTTTCTCCTCTTTTCCCTCTCTTTCTCTTTTCTTTTCTCTTCCTTTCTTCCATTCCTCCTTCTCCCTCATCCCTCTCTTTCTTCCTGTCTTCCCTTTCTCCTTTTTCTTTTTCTCTTTCCTCTCTCTCCTCACTTTCTCTCTCCCTCCCTCCCTTTCTCTTTTTCTCCTCTCTCTTTTCTGTCTCTGTCTCTCTTTTCCTTCTCTTCCTCCCTGCTTCTCTCTTTTACCTGTTTCCTTACTCCTCTCTTTTTTCTTTTCTATTTTTCTCTCTTTCTCCTCTCTTCTCTCTTTCTGCTCTCTTTGTCTTCATCTCTCCTTCCCTCCCATCCTCCTTCTCTCTTTCCTTTCTCCTCTCTTCCCTCCTTCTGTCTTCATCTCTCCTTTCCTTCCACCCTCTTTCTTTTTTCTCTCTTTTCTCTTCTCTCTTTTTTCTTTCTCTCTCCTTTATTTCTCTCCTCTCTCTCTCCCATTCTTTCTATTTCCCTTCTTTCTTTCCCCCATCTTTCTTTCTCCCTCATCCCTGTTTTTCTTTCAGCCTTCCCCCCTCTTTCTTCCCCTTCTCTTTCCTCTAACTCCTTTTTCTTTTTCTCCTTTCCTTTCTCTTACTCTTTCTCCTCTCCCTCTCTCCTTCCTTTCCTCCCTCCATACACTTTTCTCCTTCCCTCCTTTCCTCCCTTCATCTCTCCTGTTTTCTCTCTCTCTCTTCTCTCCTCTTCTCCATCAATTAATTAATTAGATTCTCTTTTACATCTGCTTTTACACACTTGTAAGATGAATGTCTTGGATTTGGTAACCTCAAAGGTTTCTTTTAGCTCTCAATCTATGATTCTATGATCTTATGAATGGAATAATTTGTGGCAAGATTAGTTAGCACTGATGTTTTATCTGTCAAGTTAAGCCAAAATAATAGTTTTCTTCAATATTCTTTATGAAGATATAACCACTTACAAGGCAGAAGCCTTCTATTCTCATATGCATGTGTGAAAGACATCTTAGGGAAAAAAAGTTATGTTCTAATTGTCTGTTTTTAATATGAGTTCCGTGTTATTTGAATATGATACTACTATTCCTAAAACACAACCCTGAGCACAACCTCCAACCCCTACTCAAAAGTCTTCCATGGCTTCCTTTTACTTCTAGGAGATAATACAAAATCCTCAGCATGAGATAGAAAGCTCTCCACTACCTACCTACCTTTCCAAACTTCTTTTTATACCCTTTCATTCACTCTCCATTTCAAGCAATTAGAAGTCTACCAGTAGTTCCCGCTACACTTTACTTCAGCTTCCATGCCTGGGTCTTTGTACAATTAGTGCCCTCATTTTGAAATGTATTGCCTCCTCACCTTTACCTCACAGGATCCCTGATTTCCTTCAAAGCACAACTCACATGAAGCCTTTCCGGATCTCCCAGGTGTCGATTTTTTTTTCTTGCTGCTGTTGCTTTGATTTTTATTGTATTTACTTATAAGAGAATGAAAATTCCTCAAGGACAGGACTTATTTTATTTTTGTCTTTGCATCTTCTGCACCTAAGGGATTTTTTCCCCCAACCAGACTTGTGATTTCAGTGTTGCAAGGAATTTTATCAATGTAGTTTGGCTCTATTGGGCAACTTTTAGCCTTAGAGAATGGTCTACGGACCAGAACAGCTATGTGAAGTACATAGGTATTTCAACTCATTTTACAGATGAGGAAGCTGAGGCAATAAGGATTAAGTGACTTGCTCAGGGTCAGGCCAGATTTAAAGTCAGGAAAATGAGTCTTTATGATTCCAACCCTGTAATCACCCACCACCCACCTACCTGCCCCACTTCTCAGCACATAGTAGGTACTTAATAATTAGATGATCAATTGAACTGAATTGCCCTGAAGCCTACAATCACGCCCTCATTAGCAACATAGTCTAACTAAGCAAGAGATAACTAAATGTTTCCTATACAAATAAATGTAATCTTAGCTGGGGATTGACTAGTTTCAGACTAGACTTAGAAGAGAGCTTTTCTCCAAAAGATTTTAAGTTCAATTTGCTGATTTAATGATTTAAAACGTATTCTTAGTGACTTGCGAATATAGGGTCATTCCTTCTAGACTACTGATCAAATTAAAATTTAACACAATTCATCAGATCTGGAAGCATTTTCTGCATAATTAAAAATGCACAAATAGGTAAATTTTGGTGAGACCAGGACTCTTTTTTGTTGGTAACATGGGTTGTGATCATTTGTATGTAGGTCCATCGGATAGCCTAGAATGTGGACTCATCATGGGGACTCGTGGGTGTCCTGGAATCATTTGATGAAGGGGAGTCACAGTGACTGTGCTCTCTAGATTTGTGGGGAACCATCTAGTTTATAACACTGCTGTCTGACAAACAGGAAATTCTGGCAAAGCCCTGGTTTATTTCACAATGGAGGGCCACTGAAAAGGCCAAACATGGTTAAAAGGCAGTCAGCAATTTCTGTTTCTCATTTTGGCTTTTTTTTTTTTTTTCCTGTGTGTTGGGGGGAAGTGGAGGGCCAGTATTTAGTATCTCACTGCAAGGAGAAGCTGAAGCTTAGAGGTGGGAAAGAAACTATGCTTAAATTCAAAACTGCTAAGGAGCAATAGAAAGTGTAACTACAGTAGAAAGAATTAATTAACAGGCATATATTAGAGTATAATGAAGATGATAATGTTGAGGAAATTGTCACTAATAACCAGCATTTATGTAAGTCTTTAGAGATTACAAAGCACTTTACACATGGTATCTCACTAGATCCTCACAACAACCCTGTGAGGTAGGTATTATTATGCCCAATTTATGGAAGAGAAAACTGAATTGAACCCATGTACCCAAAGTCACATAATTGATGTAGTTTTCAAACTCAGTTTTTTTTTTTTTCCTGACTTCAAGCTCAGGATTTTATTCACTTTGCCACTTAGATCTATTCTTCAGGTTTTATTAATGTTCTAAAACAATTTATATATTTAATACCAGGTTTAGATTATCTACACAAATTATATGCTGCTGAAACAAAAACAACTTCTAATTTTTTTTTTTAAAGCAAATACAAACTGTGTAGTATATTCAATTTTAACATGGAAAATGGATAACAAGATATGCTGTTGCTCAATTGTGTCCAATTCTTCATGAGCTCATTTGGGCCTTTCTTGGCAAAGATATTGAAGTAGTTTGTCATTTCCTTCTCCAGCTCATTTTACAGATGAAAAAACTGAGGAAAATAGGATTGAGTGACTTTCACAAGACACACAGCTAATAAGTGCCTGAGACCATATTTGAACTCAGATCTTCCCAATTCCATGCCCAGCACTCTATCCACTGTGCCACTTACCCTTTCAAACTTCCTCAATAGCTAAAAGAGTCCCAGTTAAATTGTTTTAAGTTTCTATGTTCTCTTTTAAGCCTTTAAATTTGTTCTAGATTTTTATCCACTTGTTCAATTATACATGTCAACGATGGCAAATCTGAATATATATAGTTAGGTTTGTGATTCTTTTCTCCTTTATCATTTGGCCCTTCTTGGATCAGGATTCATATTTCTCATGATGTTATTTTGGTCCCTATTGCATATCAGAATCATAGGATTTCAAGCTGGAAGAAACCTAGAGATCATTTAGTACAACTCTGACATTTTATAGCTGAGGAAACTTAAGCCCAGAGAGATGATATAATTTGCTCTGAGTTTCACAGCTTGACGGTCAGTGACAGAGAAAGGACTAGAAACCTGGATTTCATTACTTCCAGGGCAATACACTGAGACATCATGTTGTTTCTCACTTAGAGAGTTTTGCTGCAAAATTGGTTCTGCTGCAAAAGTGGTTGTTCTCATAAGGACAACCTGCTGTTTGTAGTAATTGATACAAATTTTAAGGGTCATTTTATACCTTTAAAAATTGAAATGCATCAACTAATTGCTAGGCAGCTATGTGGCACAGTGGGTAGAGTACTAGGGTCTAGAGTCAGGAAACTCATGTTCCTGAGTTCAAATCTGGCTTCAGATACTTATTAGCTATCTGGGCTACCTGGGCTTGTTTCAGTTGCCCTCTTTGTAAAATGAACTGGAGAAGGAAATGGCAAACTACTCCAGTATGTCTGCCAAGAAGACTCCATATGGGATCACAAAGAGTCAGACATGACTGAAAAATGTTTGAACACACATTTAAATACTTAGAGGTTATACAGCAAATGGATAAATCACCATTTCCTTCAAACAGATCCATGACCTGGGAACCAAAGCATAACATTAACAAGAAAGCTGAAGACATCTTTAAACTACAGAAATATCTTTAATATTTCCTACATTCAAATGATGGAAAGCTTACTTTTGTTATGTATGTGAAAATAGGCACTGATTATGAGGCAATTAGACACCATTGATAATTAAGTACATTTAATATAATTAAGTGCATTTAACATAAGTTTTCCCAAAAGAACAACTTTAAAATAAACAATACAGAACCCAATTCCTTTCTTGGAATCAATTAGTATATCCCATGCACAGGTAGAGGTTTATTAAATGAATCACATTTAGGCATAACTTACACAAGTGTGATAGTAACAACACAGCTTACTTTTAAATTACATTTTATTCTAGGTCCTCAAAATCTATTGCATAAAGCAAAATGATATTAGTTTTACATTCCTCAATAGAAGTTCTAGATTCCTCAGTAAATAAAATCTCCTTCTGTCCTGGGAAAGATTTTCCAAAGGGTAGAACTGAAATTAAAGTTCAGGGGAACAAGCTTGAATTTTGGATATTTTTGCAATTTCCCTGAATCAAAGTTAAAGTGACTTTTCAAAGGATAATAGATTTAGAACTGGGAGGGGCTTTACGGAAACTTAAAGAGTTATTCCATCCCAACTCTCTCATTTTACAAATGATTTTTACCTATTCAATATCATGTGTCAGAATTGGAATTTGAATCCGGTTTTTTTTATTCCAAATCTACTCTTCTTTCCACTATTCTACACTGCCTCCTTCTGAAATGTTCAATTTGCCTCTCTCCCATATCTTAATCAAAGATGGCATATTAATGTGAGGAACAAAGAGAGGACTAACTCATAAAACACCAGCCAAACACCTTATCCTTGAGAAGCATTTGCATTCTTGACAAATAATATCGGTGCTCTTTGACAAGAGGACATTTGTGTTTGCCATTCACCTGGTTCCTAATCATTATGGCTGTGATCCTGAAGTGGAAGAAAATATATTTGCAATGAAGTAAAAGATATTCTCTAGATGATGATATGCACATGTTTCTATTAACAGAGTGATACAAAAGGGAAAGTGCAATTAATCAGTTAGATGTCAGACTTTAAGCCCCCTAAGGAGGGCAGAACCTCTTTTGGCCTTGATGAGGGCTGGAAGCCCTGTCCACCTTAGAATTTGTTAACTAAATGACAAGGGGATTTCTTTCCACCCCATGAAGGTGCAAAACCACAGTGGAGTCTGGTTAACAGGCCAGTGTTAAACCCTGTTGTAAGTGAGAGTGAAGGCATCTGGGATTTGCCCCATACCTCCGACCCAGGGCAACCTGAAAGCCCCAAGATTGTCCAGAGAGCCGCCCTGGAGACATTGTGAGCCAATTAAACAAAATGCTTTCAAGAATCAAAGTCCAAAACTATTTGCAGAACAAATTTACTTTCTTACTAATGTGGACAGGGCTTAGCCACCGTGAAGTACCCGCTGAATTAGCTCTTCCTGTGTGTTTCCTTACTTCGGAGGAGACGTAAAATGCGCTCATTTTTGGTTAGTTCTGCTGGTAGCTCATTTGCCTGAAAGAAGAAATACAGTGGTAAGAAAACTCCAACTCAGTTGCCAGTGTTGTGCATTTTGATATACCTGCCCCCACAATCTCCCTTCCACTGATCTGAACTTCCCATTTTATTTACTTAATGTGTCTCCTTAACTCCAGTCCTGTCCAAATTGTAAATCACTGTACTCATCTCGTACTATGATCTGTGGTCTACAGTCAATAACACAGATTGATTTTATAGTGTTATTGGGAGGCAGTGGGGTTAGTGGGAAATTTCTCAGATTGACACCTGAAAGATTTGTGGCTGTATCAAATTACTGGTTAAATCACAGGCAAATTACTAAACAACTTTCAATAACAGTTTTCTCTTTATTATCCTCAGGATGGTATGGGGATCATATGAGCTTAGAATAAGCATGCTCCGTCTAATACTGTCAAAAGATAATAACAGCAAAGAAACCCAAAAACGTTAAACAGAGTGATGTTCTGGGGTAGATCAATGTTATAAATGGGTAATTTGTGAAAGGAAATGACAGCGGAAGAATGTGATTCTACCGCAGGGGTTGATTCTAATGTATGGATAAAATTCTTGCAAAGTTCATTGGTTGGGGCAAACTCACAAGGGTATGTTACTTCCAGAAATGCTTTGAAAAATGTAAAACATTACAATTTACAAAGCATCATTTTACATGGCATTTAAATTATACTTTTCTATGAGTCAAATCATTGAATCAATAAATATTTATCACCTACTTTGTGCCAGACAATATGCTAATCACTGGAAAACCAAAGAAAGGTAAAAGACAGTTCCTGCTCTCAAAGAGCTCAGTCTTCTGGGAAATAGAATATACAAACAACTCTGTACAAACAGGATATATGTGTATTTATATATGTGCATACACAAAATAGCATATATGTACAACACATACATATATGTATGTACATGATTCATGTGTGTATTTGTATCTATACAGAGCTATAAAATGTATGCCAAATAATTTGTTATACATGTATACATGCAAATATATGCATGTGTTTATATATTATACACATTTTTAGAATTTTTCTTTTATTATTCAGGACTCAACCATTCATCTTGCAAATTTTGGTTAATTAAAAGTCTGTATTCTATTAATATTAACTTCATCAGACCAAAAGCTGTCCCAAGGAATATGAAAATTTACTTAAATCTCTAAACATTCCTTAGATAAGAAGCCTGAGGAAGAATGTCAACTGTTCCTGACTCCTGATATGTAAACACTCCTTCATCTGTCTGTGAATTCTCTAAATGCTGTTTAATCTCTCTATATTTTAGTTTATGTATAGTGTTTGTTTGATAAAATTTGTTTTGTCCTCAGGGGTTTCTTTTGGTTGTTTGTTTCCTTTTATGAAATTTAAAGGAAGTATGGGATTTTGGATCTATCTCCTTTTTAACTTTTATGGCCTAAGAGAAATGTACAAGATTACGATGTGCAAAAGGATGATTTCTTCGTTATTCTGACATAATTTTGCATATAAGAAGTCTTATCAGAACTCTCATGGTCAGGTTTTCTCTGAGGTCTGAAACTAAGCTTTTGCGTAATAACAATACCATTAGAATTTCTATGTTGTGATAAACATATACTTGGCAACAGTTACCCCCCAACATGAACTCAGAGAGAAGACATTTGTCCCAAAACTACAAATTTTTGTATTTGTACAACTACAAATTGTTCCATACTACAAAAAGCTCCATAATGTATCTTTAACTTGTTCATTAAATTAGGTAACTAAATAGAGGCTAGTTAATGACAATCAACATGGGGGGAAAAGATTAAATTTTTGTCCTATTGGAGAAGAGTGTAGAGGAGCTTGAGTTCCTCTAAATAGCTATAACTATCTGTACTTTCTGTTTCCTCAGGAAATACAGGATGTTGTGCCACAGTTCTCTTTCAATGTCCTAACTCAGTTTCCCTAATTGTCCTATTCAGTTACTCTGCCTCAGATTATAACCTTTCCCTCTTATTGTTTGATAGGATAAAGGTTTTATATCTTAGACCTTAGGTTATACTCCTTCCCTCTTAGTGTTTGACAGGATAAAGGTTTATACATTTTAGACATCATTAGAATATCAAGAGCCTCTCCAGTACCTCCCTCCATTATGTCATCCTAGGTTCCTCCCCCCATTAGGTCATTGTTCTTGTTACCCTGTAAAAGAATCTTGTATCTGACATTTGTGGCTGGATTCTTTGTGACAATAGTCTCATTCAGCCTTGGGACCAAGCCATGGATCCATTTGGTCCCAGCAAATCTCTTCCATTTAATAAATTATTAAGTACTTTCTAATCTCTATCTTGCTCAGTTTCTCTGGCATTATAAGGAGAGCTAGGATCCATTTCTCCACTTAAATGTCATTTCACTATTCTCCCTTGGTTCTTCCCCTACCTCTTTATGCTTCAAAAATTAAACTAAACCAAAACAAACAAACAACAACAACAACAAAAAACCCAGACAATAAGTTCTTTGAATTTTTTTTTTTTAACCAGTTCCTCTTCCTAATCACTACTTCTCATTTGCTCATCTCCTCTGCTGGATTTTCATAAATTTATCACAACAGATCCCACAAAGATCTGTCCTGGATTTTTTTCTCTTTTCTTCTATGAGACAGCTAAATGAGGCAGTGGATAAAATGTTGGGTATGGAGTCAGGAAGACCTGAGTTCACATGTATCTCAGACACTTATTAACTGTCTAACTTTGGGCAAGTCATTTAATCTATCTATAGAATACCTTGTTGAAATTAGGAAGATTTATCTTTAAGAATTCAAATCCAATTTGAGATGAATCTTCCAGATTACCCCAAGGGCTCAGAAGCCAATGCAAGATGAAAATTAAATGTTGGTGGATGGTTTCTATCCAACATGAGCTTCTGCTCAACCACTTCAAGGAATTAAAGACACAGTAAAATCGTTTACCTTATTTCTCAGGGCAGGGTCTGCTCCTGCTTCCAGGAGCAAAGCGACTGCTCTGATATTACCGCTGAGCACTGCAGCATGGAGAGCTGTTGTTCCATTCTAGGAGAAAAATTTGTGATATTAGTAGCAACCATGGAAGGGAGAAAATCAGATAGTTTAAGCATTGATTATAAACACAGAACTTAAAGAATAAGATTACCTTATTTTCCCTAGATTTCTTCTTCTCAAAGCCTTCCTAATGCCTAAAATCAACTTCCTTGCCTTATTCATAGGAACTGTTCAATAAATGATTATAGAGGGACAGCAAAGGCAGAGATAGAAAAACTATGAGAAGTAGACACAAGAACTAAAAAAGCCCAGGCATCTGGGGACATTTGGGTTAGTGGGAAATAGCCCTTCATACCTTAGTTGCCCCTGAGGAAAATATAATATAATTTCTTAAATGGTATTTATAATTTTTAATATCAAGCCATCAAGATTTCATTGTATTTAATATGCTTTAAGAAAACAAGGGAAGTGTATGATAATTTTAGAAAAATTTCCAGATGAAATGTTTTTGTCTTACAGCAACAACAAGATTATACGATGATCAATTCTGATGAATGTGACTTTCCCACAATGAGATGATTGATACCAGTTCCAAAGATCTTGTGCTGAAGAGAGCCATCTACACCCAGAGAGAGGATTGTGGGAACTGAGTGGGGCTCACAATTTTTTTTTTTTGTTGTTGTTGTTGTTGTTTGCTTGCATTTTGTTTGTTCTCATTTTTTTTTCTGGTTTGATTTGATTTTTCTTATGCGGCAAGATAATTGTACATATGTATGCATATATTGGATTTAAGATATGACTTACTTGCCATCTAGGGGAGGAAGTGGGGGAAGGGGGGAAAATCAGAACACAAAATTTTGCAAGGACTAATGTTGAAGAATTGTCCATGCATGTCTTTTGAAAAACAAACAAACAAACAAAAAAAAAAGTTGAAAAAAAGGAAAAAAGTGAAAAGAAAAAAAAAGAAATGTTTTAGTCTTTAATGAAATCCTTAACATCCAGCATGGCTCATTCAGAGGGACAAAATTTAAATAATAGCAACAATAATAGTAGCGTGTTATTGAGTCATTTCAATTGTGTCTGACTCTTCATAACTCTTTTGGAGTTTTCTTGGCAAAGGGTACTAGAGTGGTTTGCTATTTCCTTCTTCAGTTCATTTTACAGATGAGAAAATTGAGGCAAATGGGGATTAAGTGACTTGCTCAGGGTCACACAACTAGTAAGTGCTTGAGGCTGAATTTGAACTCACAAAAATGAATCTTCCTGATTCCAAGCTCTATCCAGGGTGCCACCTGGCTACCATATTATAATAGCCACCAGCATTTATAAAGATTTGAAAAACACTTTCTAAATATTATCTTATTTGATCCTCAAAAAAACCCTTGAGGATGGTACCCCATTTTGCACTTGAGGAAACTGAGACTGAGAGAGGTTAAGTGACTTGTCCAGGATCACACAGCTAGTAAATGTCTGAGGTGGGATTTGAACTAGTCTTCTTGACTCTTTATCCACTGCCCCATCTAGCTGTTTTACTGTTTTGTATACCAATTTTGACTTCGGAGGACAACCAAAGATAATGGCCTTTTTTTTTACTTCAGATGATGAAAAAGGATGGAGGAGAAAATGTTTATAAGAATATAGATCTACCTTTCTGGAGAAGATTCATAAGCAAATGGGATTATCAGCAACATGACTAGCAACTTCTTAATGAAACCATTTAATTTCTAAATAATTTGAGTTTTTTCTTTTGGCGGATTTGGGTGGTTGCTTTGTCGTTATCTGGAAAACATGGGTATTAGAACTCCCTGGTCAACTTCTTCCCTTTCCCCTTTTCTCTCCTCTTCTTGATGGTTTTTTATTTTTTTCCCCCAAATATATGTAAGTATAGTTTTTAACATTCACCTTTGCAAACTCTTGTGTTCCAAATTTTTCTTCCTTTCCTTTCCCCTTTCCCTCCCCAAGAGAACAAACAATCTGATATAAGTTAACATGTGCAATTATTCTAAATATACTTTTTCTTCTTTATGATTCTGCTATCTTTATATTTGCCCAAGTCCTGAAAGATATTTGTGTATGCTAGGGAGGTAAAAAAAAATTCTACCAAAATATAGTTATACCCAAAGCTTCCAAAACTAAAATTTCTTCCATTTTAATCTCCTTTCATTGCAGAAGACTTAACTTCCTTTTTTTCAGATCTTACCTTTAGAAGGCCAAGAGTGGGAGAGAACTTCAGGAGTTCCTCGATGACATCGTTGTACCCTTTATTGGCAGCTTTCAATAATGCTGTGGTACCATCCTTAAGGGAGGGAAAGAAGCAGACAGAGGTTGATTATGAGAGGAGTGAATTAATTCATAGCTGGATGATTGGAGAATACAGAATATGCAAGGATATGTTAGCTATAAGGGAATGATTTTTGGTATGCAAGTTGTGTAGACTTAAAATGTTGACGCAAGACAGTTTTCCAATAATAGCCATGATTAAGCACATTAAATGCTGACAAAACTATAGGAGAACCAAATAGATTCCTACATCATACTCTTTGAAGGAAGGACCATGCCTTTGGAAAATTTCCAATTAGTCACTTAGCAATGTTGAATGAACCTGTTGAATTTAGCACTAACTCTGAAACACACTTGAGTTTATGGTATTCTTTTTCATTACATACTTGGCTAAATTTTCTTTCTTTTTAAAAAATAACATTTTATTTTTCCAATACATGCAAAGATAGTTTTCAACATTCATTTTTGCAAAATTTTATGTGACAAAATTTTCTCCCTCTCTCCTTTACCTCTCCTCTTCCCTAAGATGACAAGCAATTTGATATAGACTAAATATGTGCAATTACTTTACTCAAAAAGGTAGCAAGGGAAAGTCTTTACAAGTCCACTGTGACAGTGGGAAATAGATGTGATGACCTGAGACAGAGGATAACCTTTCCCCCTTACTTTGTGGACCAGAATACCTTGAGGGGTGATTCCCCACTCCTATAGTCTGGGAAACACCAAGGTGGGCTGGAGACAATTGAGATTTCTGATATCCACTATAGCAGCTGATTGCCAATCTGTAGAAAGTTTTAAAGGTGGAACTATTAGGTTTCTTTTCTCTGTATTACAGTTTTGTATATATTTGTTTGCACGTATCTCTCCAGGAAATTCCAGAGAAAGAAAATGGCTGTCTTTTCACTCTTTTTGTATCTTCAGTTCTTAGCACAATGTCTGGCACATAGTAGGTGCTTAACAAATATTGATTGATTGATGTAGAGAAATAATCTTTTCAGATCACTGAAATTGAGAAATAAATTAGAATCTCAATGTAGATGATACTGACCACAAGTCAAGTTATTATGGATTATGATATGGTTAAATCACATCCTTAGAAAAGAGCTGTAAAAAAGCAGAAAAATGAATTTTTACTTATAGCAAAAGTAAGCTTTGCGTGCCATCTAGTGGCCTGATCTGAAAGAACAATTACTAGATGATAGTGAAGACTTTGGAAAGTTTGACCCCAAATCACCACCTGAGGCCCACCTAGGTATGAGAAAGCTACCTCTAATTTTTCTGTTAGAGCCTTTGATAGGGGAAAGTCAGTCTGTAATAAACATTTATTAAGCACCTACTATGTGCATACTATGCTAAACACTGGGGATATAAGGAAAGGTAAAGAACATTCCCTGCTCTGGAGTGAAACACAGATAAAGAATTTCAAAAGGAACAGCTAGGCCAGAGATAGCACTGAGTTAGACATTGCAGGAAAACAGAAATTAAGAGGAGGGAGTGCATTCCAGGTATGGGGGATCATCTATGTAAAGGCAGGCAGCTCAGAGATGGAATGGCACGTTCAGGGACATCTGTCACCCAGATTGGCTGGAATGTGGTACACATAAAAAGGAATAAATGCTATAGTATATATGTATGTATGTATGTGTGTATGTACGTATGTATAGAGACTAGTGCCAGAATATGGAAAGCTCTAAATACCCAACTGAGAACTTTGTATTTTATCATAAAGACAAGTAGTAGCCACTGGAGATTTTTGATTATGCTTGTACTTTTTAGAAAGATTATTGTGTTAATAAATGGTCAAAAGATATGAATAGACAATTTTCATATGAAGAAATTAAAACTATTTCTAAACATATGAAAAAATGCTTGATATCACTATTTTTTCAGAGAAATGGAAATGAAGACAATTCGGAGGTACCACTTCACATCTCTCAGATTGGCTAAGATGACAGGAAAAGATAATGATAAATGTTGAAGGGGAATGTGGGAAATTGGGACACTAATGCATTGTTGGTGGAACTGTGAATGGATCCAACCATTCTGGAGAGCAAATTGGAACTATGCTCAAAAAGTTATCAAACTGTGCATACCCTTTGATCCAGCAGTGTTTCTACTGGGCTTATATCCCAAAGAAATACTAAAGAAGAGAAAGGGACCTGTATGTGCCAAAATGTTTGTGGCAGCCCTGTTTGTAGTGTCAAGGAACTGGAAACTGAGTGGATGCCCATCAGTGGGAATGGCTGAATAAATCATGGTATATGAATATTATGGAATATTATTGTTTTGTAAGAAATGACCAGCAGGATGAATACAGAGAGGCCTGGAGAGACTTACATGAACTGATGCTGAGTGAAATGAGCAGGACCAGGAGATCATTATATACTTCAACAACAATACTATACAATGATCAATTCTGATGGATGTGGCTCTTTTTAACAATGAGATGATTCAAGCCAGTTCCAATGATCTTGTGACAGAAAGAGCCATCTGCACCCAGAGAGAGAACTGTTGGGTCTGAGTGTGGATCACAACATAGTATTTTTACTTTATTGCTGTTGTTTGCTTGTATTTGTTTTCTTTCTCATTTTTTCCCCTTTTGATCTGATTTTTCTTGTGCAGCATGATAAATGTGGAAATATGTCTATAAGAATTGAGCAAGCTTGGATAATAATATCAATAATAATAATAGTAATATTGGATTACTTGCCATCTAGGGGAGGAGAGGGAGAAGAAAATTTGGAGCATAAGGTTTTGCAAGGGTGAATATTGAAAATTGTGCATTTGTGTTGAAAATAAAAAGCTTTAAAAAAGAAAAGAAGGATTATTGTGAAATTGGAAAGGGGATGGTCTAGAAACAAGGAGACCAAAGGAGATTGCTTTAATATAGATAGGCAGTGAGGGACTGAATTAGGATGGCAGATATAACAGTGGAAAAAAGGAATGAATGTGAAAAATGTTATGGATATTATGATAACTTATCAGATATGGTGGGATGAAGGAGAGGAAGAAATCTTATTTTCTGCCAATAGTTTACCCTTGGTGGCTGGTGGTCCTCCCAACAGAAATAGAACGTTTAGGAGATTATGGGTTTAAGGGGAAATATAATGAATTCTGCTTTGGATATATTGAGTTTGAGATGCCAATGGATATTGAGATGGAAATGCCCAGCAGGCAGTTGGTGATGTGGGACTGAAGTCAGGAGATTAGGATTGGATGTATAAATTTTGTAATCATCTCAGTGCAGCAAGCATGTACCATTCATTCTGGGTTCCTGCAACTAGCTCTTATAGATAAGATTTTATGATTTAAATTTCTCCTTAAAATGTGTTCATAATGTTACTTTGAGGGAGAAGATGACAATAAAACTTCTATTTATGTCATTAATGGTCTTTTTCCATCCTAATCTCCTGAGGTATAGAAACCTTCAGCAAAAGAGAAGGATGGGTTCCTCTGAGACTGAGACTTATGTCTTGCTAGCTATTTCCTCTTCATCCAGCTCTTTAGGGCCCAGAATAGCCCCATAAAAACAGGCTTTGAATGATTGTACTAAAAAAGAACCACTGTCAAGGACTTCTTCCAGTGTCTCTTGGGTAGCTGCTGAATCCTGCATAGCTAAGCAATAAATTTACCCTATTACTAGTGCCTATGAGTATTTTGGGTTTTCCTAATGGAGAACTCTCACACTCATTAGTGCTGACACAGCTAGCCTGAATGTTAAAGACAAAATGTAAGACAGATATGCTTGTTGGCGTGAATCTGCTTAAGGCTGAATTTTGCTTTATGGACCCACATGTTTTCTTTTCTATTATCTATTCAATGCACTACATAAAGGCATAAACCAAGGATTATTTATGTCATTGTATTCCTTAAAAATTATATCAAGTACATAAACAGCTTATATCTAGTAGCACCCAGATGTTACAAAGGACACAGCAATAAATAAATTGCCTTATTCATTTGCCAAGAAATTATCAACTTGTGATATTAAAGAAGAGAGGTGAGTTTTAGGAATCTGAGGTAAGATTTAAATGTTAAATGAGTTATTGTTACACAAGAAATCAGGAAAAATATTTTAAAGGATGGTTTTCCAATATTCTGAGGTTTATTTCACTATTCAAAACAAAACAAAATATGTCTTTTTATGCTGTGGTATGTACACTGAATTTTTTTTGTTTTTATATATTTAAGTTCAAAATGCATTAAAAAAATGATTTAGCCTATATTTACAGACAGAATTATTTGTATCTTGAGATAAGAAACATTACTTACATTCCTGGTAGCATCCCGATCTGCTCCTCGAAGCAACATCACTCTTACTACCTCACTGTGTCCCATCTGAGATGCTATCCACAATGGAGCTGTCCCATCCTTTAGGGGAAAAAAGTGTATAAGTTTGTAGCAATACATTACATACTCTGGCTCTTGGCTTCAAGGGACAGCAGAGTCATTTAAACTTCTGAGGATAGAAGGCACCAGCGAGATACTCCATAGTTTAATCCATAAACCACCAAGGAAATTCAAATCTCAAATAGTCGAATCAAGAGGTATCTTGACCCGAACCATGATGACTCTTGGACTTTCTCTACCACATTCCCTCCTCTTCTAACTTCCTTACCCTCCCACTTCCTTCAATGTCCTTTTATTTGTTGTCTTCTCCTTTTAGAATATGAACTCCTTTTGCAAAGGTCAGTGTTGAAAAATTATCCTTGCATATGGTTTTTTTTTTGCATAATGAGTTTTTTTGTATAAGAATTTTTATTTTTTATTTTTTTATTATAGCTTTATTTACAAGTATGTGCATGGGTAATTTTACAGCATTGACAATTGCAAAACCTTTTTTTTCCAACTTTTCCCCTCCTTCCCCCCATGCCCTCCTCCAGATAGCAGGTTGACCAATACACTTGCATATATTTTGAAAATAAAAAGCTACAATAAAAAATAGAATGTGAACTCTTTTAGGGCAAGAGACTTTATTTCTGTTCGTATTTGTATTTCCTGAGCTTAGCATAGCACTTGGCATATAATAATTGCTTAACAGATGTTTGTTGTCTCGACTTGACTTTACTATAGATCTGCTTAGGTCATGGGATTATAAGTCTACAGCAAAGGGATCTCAGAGGTCATGTCAGTCTTCTCACTGTTCAGATAAGAAAATTGAAGCTAATTTTTCTCAGGTCTAATCCTAGAGCCAGGGTTCTTTCCATTTGACCATGTGATTTACTTAATCTGTGTCTATGGAAACTCTACCATAGTCTGAGTTTTCATAGAATAGAGAAATGCATCCTACTTTCTCACTCTCCCAATTCTAGAATATGAGGAGGGGGTGGGGGTCTCCTTTGTCATAGATAAACCAGGTTTGTCATTTGTGTAATGGAATGTGCCTCTTATTATGTCTTAAAAGTCTCTCTCTCCAGCAGAGGGTGCCAGGGGCTGGTTTTTGTGATAGACATGGCTTGGTAAAACATTTTCATTTAACTCAGAGAGAGTTACTTAGATAATATGGATATTTGCCCTGTTACTATTTTAGGGGGACAAAGCAAACTCTGGCTGAGGCAAAGTTTTTCACAGTCCTAAAAAGTCCTCACTCTTCTCTCTTGTCTTTTTGTCTCTGTCTCATTCTCTCTATCTCTGTCTGTCTCTGTCCATCTGTCTCTCTGTCTCTGTCTGTCTGTCTGTCTGTCTCTCTCTCTCTCTCGGTCTCTCCTCTGTTTCTCTGAGTCTTTCCTTTTCTCTCTGTCTCTCTGTCTCTTTGAGTTTTCCTTTCTCTCCTTGTCTCTCCTTCTCTATCTATTTCTCTCCCTCTTCTCTCTCTCTCTCTCTCTCTCTCTCTCTCTCTCTCTCTCTCTTTCTCTCTATCTGTCTCTCCCCCCTCTCTTTCTTTCTGTCTCTTTGTGTCTTTCCTTCTTTCCTTGTCTCTCTTTCTCTGTCTGTTTCCCTCCATCTTCTCTTTGTCTCTCCTCTATTTCTCTTCTTTCTCATTCATATCAGTTGTTGTTCAGTCATTTCAGTTGTGACCAACTCTGTGAATCCATTTGGGGTTTTCTTAACAAAGATTCTAGAGTGATTTTGTCAGTTCCATCTCCAGCTCATCTTACAGATGAGGAAACTAAGACAAACAGGATGATTTGCCCAGAGTCACCCAGTGAGTATCTGGATTTAAATTCAGGAAGATGAGACTTCCTGACCTCAGGCCTGGAACTCTATCCCCTCCACCACCTAGCTGCTCTTTTAACCATTTGCAAATGTTGTTTTTTAAGGGCTATTGCTGCATATTGCCGATTGCCATTTTTCAGATATCTTACCCGACGATCTTCAGTGCCTGATATAGATTGTAAGATCTGCTGTCTCCTTTTCTTTAAACGTGTTGTTCTCTTTGCCTCCAATATCAATACTACTGTACCCACAATATTCTATCCATTTTCAGGACCCAGATCAAAGGCCATCTATTCCCCAAAGTCTTTCCTCATCCTCCCAGTCATAAATGACTTTATGTTTATGGCTTCTAAATTCCCTTCTTAGGGAATTCCCTCCAAGCTTAGGCCCATTAGTTCATCTTTTTGAGAACATTCTGAATTCTAAATCTGTTGACCAATAAATTGACTATCTTTTTGAACTTTGTGACAACAGCAAATAAATATGATATTAGTCTCCTGATATAAGTCATTGATTAACAAATATTGACCAGAGGAAGGCCAATGATGAAGACTTTAAATGGGACACTAGGCATATTTTTCACAGTGACCTATTATTCAATATTGGATAGGATTGTCCAACTAGTTCTGAGTCCAAATAATTATACAATTATCCTATCTAACTTCATCTTATCTCTGACCATAGCATGAGAAACTGACAAATAGCTTTTTGAAATCTAGATGCAACATTTTCTTCCTCTACCAGTCCAGGAACACTGTCAAAAAGGCAAATTATGTTAATCTGCATGATCTAGTAAATCTCTTCTGTAAACTACCACTTTCCATTCTAGGTGTTCAAATGCTATTTATTTCACAAGAACACAGGGATTTAGAGCCAGAAGAGACCTTAAAATCATCATAACCAGTGGTGTCAAAATCAGATAGAGATTCCTCAGGTTTGCCTATTGACTTAGAAAAACACATTAATATGATGTATACTGTATTTGTGTTTTTATTTGTTTTGTCAAACATTTCCTAATTACATTTCAACCTAGTTCAGGCTTCACTTAGAAGTATTATGGGAAGCTTGCAGCCACAGGTTGGGTACTTGGTATTTCTTTGTCAAATAAATGATAACTACATTCTGGTTCATCCTCCCTCATTGTTCAGATGAAGAAACTGAGATCTAACACAATTAAACGAGTTGCTTGAGGTCAAGGATAGTAGCAGAGCTGGAATTTAAATCTGGAGTATCCTCTGACTCAAAATCCATTGATCTTTTCTCTTTTACATTCCCAACTCCTCCTCTTCTTCCTCCTCTTCCTCTTCCTCCTGCTCTTCTTCCTCCTCTTTTTTCTTCTTCTTTCCTTCCTTCCTTCCTTCCTTCCTTCCTTCCTTCCTTCCTTCCTTCCTTCCTTCCTTCCTTCCTTCCTTCCTTCCTTCTTTCCTTCCTTCCTTCCTTCCTTCTTCTTCCTTCTCCTTCTCTCTCTTTCTTTCTTTCCTTGTGTCCTCCTCCTCCTTCTTTTTCTTGTTCTTCTTCTCCTCTCTCTCTTTCTCTCTCTCTCTCTCCCTCCTTTCTATCTTCCCTTTCCCCCTTTTCCTCTTTTCCTTCTCTCTTTCTCTTTATCTCTGTCTCTCTTCTCCTTCCTTCCTTCCTCCTCTGTCTTTCTCCTCACCTCTCCCTCCTTTCTTTTCTCTCCCTCATCTCTTTCTTCTTCCTTTCTCCCTTCTCTCTGCCTCTCTCTGTTTTTTCCTTCATATTTCCTTTCTTCTCCCTCTGTCCCTCTCTATTCCTGAATCTCTGTCTCTGTCTCTCTTCGTCTTTTCTCTCCTCCTCCTCCTTTCCTATCTGTCTCTTTTTTCTCTCCAATCCTCCCTCTCTTTCCTTTCTCTTTTCTTCTCTCCTTTGTCTCTATCTTTATCCCTCTTTCCCCCTTTTTCTGCCTCTTTCTCTCTCTGTCTCTCTCCATCTCTCCTGTTTCTGTCTTTGTCTCTTTCTCTCCTTTAAGAGAATTAGATCTCTTTTTTTTAAAATAACTTTTTATTGATAAAACCCATGCCAGGGTAATTTTTTACAACATTATCCCTTGCACTCACTTCTGTTCCGATTTTTCCCCTCCCTCCCTCTCCCCCTCCCCCAGATGGCAAGCAGTCCTTTACATGTTGAATAGGTTACAGTATATCCTAGATACAATATATGTGTGCAGAACTGAACAGTTTTCTTGTTGCACAGGGAAATTGAATTCAGAAGGTATAAATAACCCGGGAAGAAAAACAAAAATGCAAGCAGTTTATAGAGAATTAGATCTCATAACTTTTCCTTTTATGCCATTGTAATTAGTGTGTATTATGTCCTTATGGCTTTGTTTCTTTGAATCTCCATTAAGTTCCTTATTATTGCTCATAATTGTTCATCTTAATCACATTATGTCCTATACTTTATTTAACCATACTTCTATTCATAAATCTTTAGGCTGTTTTCAGTTTTTAGGGTGGTTGGTTTTTTGTTTTTTGTTTTTGTCTTTGTCTTTTGCAACTTTAAACACTGCTACAAAAATCTTTGAAGAATTCATCTTTTTGATAAAATTTGAGATTATTCCTAATGATGGAAATCATAGGAGTCAATAGACATAATTATTTTTAATTACTTCTATGTAATATTTCAATGTTCAATTTTGCTTTTTCAAAAAAATTCTATTTTACAATTCTACCAGAAAAGAATGAATATGAATCTCTTAGACTACAACTTTCCATTATTTTTGCCAATTCAATGAGTGTGAGCTGCTGCGTCAATTCCTTCTTAATCATATTTGTTCCCCCTTTTCATGTGCAAAGATCCCTGGTACAGAAAGCCAAATGAGCTTTAAGACCTTAAAACAAGCTCTAGAGTCTTTTAGCTGAAGGGTTGGGCTGGGTGAAGGCCACCTGAATCAGCCTGTTTATTCAGGTCTATGGGCTAACATTACCTCAGAGCAGCCTCTGTTTATTTGAACAGGAGGTGACAGAGTGTGCACTCCACCTTCAGACACCAAATACCTGAGCTATTTTAAAATATTGAATTGTAAAGTTAGCTGGATTTCAGAGGGCGCACGGTCAACACAAAGCAAACAGGACTGGCAAAGACAGAATCAATCATTAACTTGAACTCTTAAAGACAGAAGGCTGACTAGCTATCTTAGGCATGTAGTCCCCTAGCTCTATTCTGAGCTTCCTTTTAATTCTGCTGAATAAATGTGGCCAATTCAATAATTAGGGAGGAACATTACCTGCCTTGGTTGGTTGACTTTTGCTCCTGAAGATAACAATAATCGAATCACATCCAAGTAACCTCCTTGGGCTGCGAGGAAGAGTGCAGTGGCTCCATCCTGAGAAACACCAAATGGAGAAAAAAAATTCCTTGCCGTTCAAATGTGTTTTAAAAGAAACTTGACTTGGAAAAAAATATGCAAAATTAGCAGAATTTTAAAGGTTTTTTTTTTTTTTCAGATTTAAAATAGGATCTTTGGGAAAAATATATGTAGGGACAATAGGGAGAAACTTTTTTTATTGAAGCTTTTTATTTTCAAAACATATGCAAGGATAATTTTTCAACATTGATTCTTGCAAAACCTTGTGTTCCAATTTTCCTTCCCCTCCCCCCACCCTCTCCCTTAGATGGCAAGTAATATATGTTAAACATGGTAAAATATATGCAAATCCAATATAGGCATACATAATTATACAATTATGCTGCACAAGAAAAATCTGATCAAAAAGGAAGAAAAATGAGAAAGAAAATAAAATGCAAACAAATAACAATAAAAGAAGTGAAAATACTATGTTGTGATCCACACTCAGTTCCCACAGCCCTCTCTCTGGATTCAGATATCTCTCTCCATCACAAGATCATTGAAACTGGCTTGAATCATCTCTTGTTGAGAAAAGCCACATCCATCAGAATTGATCATCATATAATCTTGTTGTTGCCATGTACAATGATTTCCTGGTTCTGCTCATTTTACTTAGCATCAGTGCATGTTAGTCTCTCCAGCCTCTCTGAAGTCATCCTCCTGATCATTTCATATACCAGGAAGAAATTCTTTAATGAATCTCCACACCCATCTCTTCCATTGATATTCTCCTCCTCCTCCTCTTTTTTCTCTTCCTCCTGCTCCTCCTTTTTCTCCTTTTGCTTTTTCTTCATCTCCTCAGTCTTTTAAAATTTATTTTGTTTTCAGGTCTATACTCTCTCCTATCTACCCTTGTTGTTCAGTCATGTCTGACATTTAGGGACCCCATTTGGGGTTTTCTTGGCAGAGATACTGGACTGGTCTGCTATTTCCTTCTGCAGCTCATTTTACAGGTAGGAAACTGAGGCAAACAGGGTTAAAGGATATGCTAAGGTCACACAGCAAGTGTCTTGAGATCACATTCTAACTCAGGGTCTTCCTCACTACAGACTGAACAGCGCTCTATCCACTGTCACTTAGCTGTCCCTATTTCTTAATAATAAAAATTCAAGGGTTGGGGGTGGAGAGTCTTTTCAGTGTTTTGTAGTATGATATGGATAAATATTATCATAAATACATTTTTATGATTTTTAATGAATGGAGCAAGATTTCCTTCTAACTAGATTATTTTTTTCCATTTGTCTTCCTACCCCTGGTGCAAAAGGGTGAAACGTAATCACTTTGAAATAATTGTTCTCCAAGATATTTTTGATGTCCCTCCTGAATGGAGCATGTCCATCCCACAGACAGCAACCACCTATGAACTCAATTAAGCAAAAACAGAACATGTGCTTGTTTCTATTTCCATTTCATTATCATTTGTAATTGGGTGTATATAGCTTTGGGGCATTTTTTAAAATCCCCAAGCAAGGCTGGTGAAATATTGTGTTATAAATTTAATGGACAACATAATTCACTAGATTGCAGGTACTTTATTTTCTTATTCTTCAGTCACATTTGATGGGGGTGTGTTTTGTTATTTTTAGACCACAGTGGAAAACCTTAGCATACCTTGGTGGAAAAGACAGGCCGATCTGGCTAATGATCATGCCTCAGGTTAGGAAAGTAGCCACTAGTGTACACGAATAAATCCCAAGCACACTCCTTTGCAAGTCTCAGCTAGGTGCCTCATGCAGAGAGTATTATTGTGTTTCCAAAGAGTGTCAGCTGAGTTGGGCAACACTCAACATGGAATTTAAAAAATTAATTAAACAGATTGTACAGATTTTTTTTTTTTTAAACAGGTGCTTCTCGTGGGAGCAAAAGCAGCAGATGCTGGTTTGTGCTTTTTCTAGTAGGGCTTCCCATGTCACCAACAGCTGCTAATTCTCTGACAAAGCTCTAAGAACTGCTTTCCACACCCCTTGTTTTATACTATGCATGGGTTTTTCAGTTCACAGAAATTCTAGGGTCTCTGTGACCTTTCTTTCTCTACACTTTAACTATTTTGGATGCTTTTACTAGATTATCTGGCCAAGGGTCATAGGAGGGGTAGGCCATAAAGGGAATGGAAAATATGATAGTCCTGATGTCATTGTTGGGCCTGAGTCATCTCAAATCCTAACTATCTTATGGGCTATTGAGAAGATCCAGTGAGATAAGATGCAGGAAGCACTGTGGGAATGCGAAGTGTGAGCTACAGTGGGAGTTTCACAGAACAGGGACTGGCTCCCAAAGCTCTCTCCTCTAATAATAGGTGATGTCTTTCTCTCACACACACAATCCTCACGTGGCCCCTAGAATGGAGCAGTGGACAGAACACAGGGCTTGGAATCAGGAAGACTCATCTTCCTGGGATAAAATCCAGCTTCAGTCATTTACTGGCTGGGTGACCTTGGTCAAGTCACTTAACCCTGTCTGCTTCAGTTCCTCATAAA
Organism: Antechinus flavipes; assembly: GCF_016432865.1. Taxonomy (NCBI): domain Eukaryota; kingdom Metazoa; phylum Chordata; class Mammalia; order Dasyuromorphia; family Dasyuridae; genus Antechinus; species Antechinus flavipes. The sequence continues at coordinate 494,810,675 of NC_067398.1, read as the reverse complement.
TGGGCTGGGAAAGGAAATGACAAACCTGTTCAGTACCTTTGCCAAAAAATCTCAAAGGGGTCACAAAGAGTCATAGATGACTGAAATAACTCAATAACAGCAACAACAAAATATATGTGATATATATTTCTCTTTATATATAGAAATGCATCTATGTGTGTGTATATATTATGAGAATCATACAAAATGAACCCACATAAGTCATCAGCATTCTTAAATATCACTAATAAAACCTAACAGTTAGAGTTACAAAGAGAAATTCCATTGAAAGTAACTACTGATTGTATAAAATATTAGGAATCTATCTGCCAAGGGAAAATCAGAAACTTTATGAGCAAAATTACAAAACACTTTCCACACAAATTAAGTCTGATCTAATCAACTGGAAAAATATTAAATGCTCTTTATGCAAATATGATAAAGATGACAATACTACCTAAATTAATTTATTTATTTAGTGCTATGCCAATCAGACTCCCAAAAAACTATTTTAATGACCTAGAAAAAATAACAGCAAAGTTCATATGGAAAAACAAAAGGTCAAGAATTTCAAGGAATTAATGAAAAAAAAATCATATGAAGGTGGCCTAGCTGTACCAGATCTAAAATTATATTATAGAGCAGCAGTTACTAAAACCATCTGGTATTGGCTAAGAAATAGACTAGTTGATCAGTGGAATAGGTTAGGTTCAAAGGACAAAACAGCCAAATAACTTTAATAATCTAGTGTTTGACAAACCCAAAGACCCCAGTTTTGGGGATAAAAACGCATTATTTGACAAAAATTACTGGGAAAATTGGAAATTAGTTTGGCAGAAACTAGGAATTGACCCACACTTAACACCATACACCAAGATAAGGTCAAAATGGGTTCATGACCTAGATATAAAGAATGAGATTATAAATAAATTGGAAGAGCATAGGATAGTTTACCTCTCAGATCTGTGGAAGAGAAAGTAATTTATGACCAAAGAAGAACTAGAGATCGCTATTGACTACAAAATAGAAAATTTTGATTATATCAAATTGAAAAGTTTTTGTTCAAACAAAACAAATGCAGACAAGATTAGAAGGGAAACAATAAACTGGGAAAATATTTTTACAATCAAAGGTTCTGATAAAGGCCTCATTTCCAAAATATATAGAGAATTGACTCTAATTTATAAGAAATCAAGCCATTCTCCAATTGATAAATGGTCAAAGGATATGAACAGACAATTCTCAGATGAAGAAATTAAAACTATTTCTAGCCCTATGAAAATATGCTCCAAATCATTATTAATCAGAGAAATGCAAATTAAGACAACTCTGAGATACCACTACACACCTTTCAGATTGGCTAGAGTGACCGGGAAAGATAATGATGAATGTTGGAGGGGATGTGGGAAAACAGGGACACTGATACATTTTTTGGTGGAGTTGTGAATATATCCAGCCATTCTGGAGAACAATTTGGAACTATGCTCAAAAAGTTATCAAACTGTGCATACCCTTTGCTCCAGCAGTGTTTCTACTGGGCTTATACCCCAAAGAGATACTAAAGAAGGGAAAGGGATCTGTATGTGCCAAAATGTTTGTGGCAGCCCTGTTTGTAATGGCTAGAAACTGGAAACTGAAAGGATGTCCATCAATTGGAGAATGGTTGAGTAAATTGTGGTATATGAACATTATGGAATATTATTATTCTGTAAGGAATGATCAGCAGGATGAATACAGAGAGGACTGGCAAGACTTACATGAACTGATGCTGAGTGAAATGAGCAGAACCAGGAGATCATTATATACCTCAACAATGATACTGTATGAGGATGTATTCTGATGGAAGTGGATCTCTTCGACAAAGAGATCTAACTCAGTTTCAATTGATCAAGGATGGACAGAAGCAGCTACACCCAAAGAAAAAACACTGGGAAATGAATATAAACTGCTTGTATTTTTGCTTTTCTTCCTGAGTTATTTATACCTTTTAAATCCAATTCTCCCTGTGCAACAAGAAAACGTTCAGTTCTGCACACATAGATTGTATCTAGGATATACTGTAACCTATTTAACATGTAAAGGACTGCTTGCCATCTGGGGGAGGGGGTGGAGGGAAAGAGGGGGAAAAATTGGAACAGAAGTGAGTACAAGGGATAATGCTGTAAAAAATTACCCTAGCATGGGTTCTATCAATAGAAAGTTATTAAAAAAATAAAATTAAAAAAGAATATGATGAGAAAATGTATTAAAATGCTCTGAAAAACCTTAAGGATTAAATAAACGAGAATTACTATTATTTTTAATGTGGCACTAATGCCAAAATAATGATTCATAGGCCTTGCCCAAGAGAGGGCAGAAGCAGCACATGTGACCTCTGTCTTATAATGTCTCCCATTAAATAGAGCTGCAGTCATCAAAATCTCCAGGTTCTCATTCATTGCCTTAGTCATTCCATCTGCGTTCATGAAGTGTCCATGAAACTGCAACAGGTATATATGGGGGTAGATGAGGAGGGAATAATATTACAGAATGGATATGTATTGACCTGTCATTTTAATGTATTCTAAAGTACAAGTAGAATGTCATCAAATGAAAAAAAAATTAATGAGCATGTTTTCCATATATAAAAGATCTAAATATAAATATAAGAAGTCTAGTTGCAGTATAACATAATATCCAGGGCATAAATAGCTGAAACCAGGATTTGAAGGTTAGTTTAAATTTCTCCACTCATTCCCCTGGATTAAATCACTTGATTGCATTGTAGATGCAATTTTAACTTTTAAAAAATACTTCATTTAAAAAATATACTTTGATTCTTATTTTAAAATTTAACTTATTATTATTAAATTATAAGAATATATTATTATATTATATTATAATTAGTTATAACATATATATAATTATACACTATATAATATATAATAATAATAATTATTATTAAATATTTTAATTTAAACATTTTAAATTTAATTTTAAAATTATATGGCCCACCTATAAATATTTGTTGAGGCTGGAGAAATATTTTCCTAACTACTATAATTAAATTATTAATTTTCTTTTGTTACACAAAATGGATTCATATTTATAATGTACCCTGTAGGCTGCTACTATGATTAATCAATGAGTAGAGCCCTTGGGTAATGTGCTAATTGTAACTGGCAGAAAGCTATCAATCCTAGTAGCAGATGCATTTCAAAGACTACTTTGGGATCTGACTTTGCCTCAGCTACATCTCCCTCCTCTGACTCTATTGCTCTCCCATAAAGCAGCTTGGCTACTCTTCTTGTCTCTTAGGTATTAAATTATTTGGATTAAGTTCTAAGGATTTTTTAATTTTTAATTTTTTTTTTTTTTTACTTTCCATCTCTGTGTCCTCACTGCAGAGTCTTGGACAGAGTAGTTGTTTGTTGAAAAGAACTGTCCCACGTTACAAACATGTAAAGAAAACATTCAATTTAATTCTTCATCAGTTCCATATGCCATGTTGGGTGGGTTGTCATGAAATGAAGATATATTGCCTGTGGGATTGTAGGATCTGCCATTTTATGCACAAGTGAAATGACATATGTGTAAATAAGTTCAATATCATTGAACCAAGATTAGTATTATTTCCTTGTAGCAAAAATTATATCTAATTCAATTATATCTCATTTCCTAACTCTATGTCCAATCTAAAAACTTATAGCTAATTAAAATACAGAATAAAAACAGATTTGGGTCTTGTATATATGTGTTTTGCTTTTCAAGAGACAATTGCTGGCAGTTGATATAATGCTGAGATCATATGTGGCAAAGGAACTGAAAACTGCACATTTAATGTCCCCTGGGAACAAACTCACATAAAGTTGATCATGAATGTTGGCTCCATACTTCAATAAGGTCTCTACCACTCGCATGTGACCATACTGACTGGCTGCCAACAATGCAGTACCGCCATCCTACAGACAAGAAGAAGGTAAATGTATTAGAGATCATGGGCATAAACTTTTGCAAGATATATTTTCCATATGCTCAAGAAGTGTAGAAAATAATTCCCCCCCAAAACACTTCCACTCCCTTGTGTCATCTATTCTTTTCAATTTTTCTTGACAATGATGACATAAACTATTTATTATTGTTTTGTATGTTTGGAGGTAGAAAATTCTACGTTTTCTGTTTAATACAATGTCATTGAAAACTTTCTTCTAAATGCAGATGTTTAATCTATATTGAATTTCTTGCTGTCCTGAGGAGGGTGGAGGAAAAGGAGGTAGAAAAATTTGGAACACAAGATTTTGCAAAGATGAATGTTGAAAACTATCTTTGCATGTATTTTGAAAAATTAAATACTATTGAAAAAAAACACCTTTCTTCTATTTGATGAGAATGGAAACTACTTTGCCTCCTAACTTAGAAAAACACAACATAATAAAAGGGATATACCAACAAATAAAAAACAGAAATCTGGCATTTTAAGATTCATTTGTGGTGTGATTTGAATCTTAGAATATCACCTTTGGATATAAGGAACTCTCCATTTAAAATACCTCAGGAATTTTGAAAGAGAGAGGGTCATCATGAATTGGAGTTTGTGAGAACTACTCCAGGGGAGAAAAGGTAATTTATTCATCAAAAGTCTTTCTGGCCTTCATAGTCCAATTCAAGAAGAGCTATCAGGGGGCAGTCAGGTGGAGAAGTGGATAGAACATAGGTTATGGAGCCAGGGGGACCTCAGTTCAAATCTGACCTCAAAAACTTATTTGCTATATGACCTTAGGCAGGTCACTCAACCCCCATTGCTGAAAGAGAAAGATCAGAGCTCAAGGAAACTTGGAGGCCATTTGTTCAAACTCTCATTTTTCAAATGAAGCAACTGAAACCTAGGAAGAGTAAGTGGAAGAGCCAAAATTTGAATCATGTCCTCCATTCAGTGTCCTATCCACATGGCTGAATATTCTACACAATAAGAAAAATACGAGCAAAAATATAAAGATAAGAATATGAAGTAGATACTAATGGAGGATAATAAATAGAAAGGTCAATCTCCATGATATATGGGACTCAACCAACCAGGATCCTAGTTTTGATGCTTTATTACATTTCCTTTGATTTTTGTCTATGAGACTAAGAGGAGAGAAGGTATTATAGTAGAAGACAATCATTTTGCTGTTACTAGGAAATTTCATTGGAGGATTGCAGATTCAAGAATTTTGAATGTGATTGTAGAAGCAAAATGCACTTCAATCAAGCTATTATATGAAATGATGGATTTTCTTGACAAATGCCTCTTTCTGCAATAGATTTTCATGAACATCTTGGATTAATTTGGTGAAAAAACAAGTAACTCGGTATCATCATGTGTTCCATGCCCTATGCAAACTGGTGACTGATGGATCTTGCCATCAACTAGTGCATGATGACATTGCTTGAACTTGCTAGCCAACAGGGAGTGCACAGACACTCACTATTTATGCCAAATTTTCTTTAGCTAAGAGGCAGAGACTTGGGTTTTAGAAAAGGAATTTTTAGGATTGTTGGATATTTACTGTTCATTATCACCTGCATTTGGTGTGTTGACCTTCACATACGTGCTTATGCCTACCCGAAGGAGAAAATCCTGGGTTTGCAACAGATTTTGTAAAAGAAACAAAAATCAAATCTCAAGCTAGGGTTAGACTTTTTTTTTTTTTTTGGAGGGGGAGAGAGAGAACCAGGTTTAAGTGACTAGCCTAGGGTCACACAATAGTAAGTATCTGAGGTTGTATTTAAACTCAGGTCCTCTTGATTTCAGGGCTAGTATTCTATCCACTGTGCCATCTAGCTGCTCTAGGGTTAGACATCATGAGATGGAAGAAAAGAAAAACTGACTTGTTATCCAAAGATTAAAAAATGCTTAGCAGTGGGAAAACTCAATCGTTTCCAAAGTTTTTCCCTGGACAAGTACTCCAATTGCAGACAATTTCTAAGAATTTCTGTTTATAATCAAGTCAGATATAAACTGACACAATTGTGAAACTCCCATGTTTGTCCAATTCTGTTTTTCTAATTCAATGATAAAGCTTCATCCCCCCAAATTGTGTCTTTAAACACTAATTTTTTTTTACTTTATTTTGATTAATTCTTGATTCAATTTTGATTTGTTTTTGGTTTCCTTGGGACAAAGGAAAGTGATTAAAGCATATGTATGGCAAAAGCCCCTTTCTTAAGTATCATTGGTGACTGTATTCTATGTATTAAGACATTGTCTCTTAAAGGAACCTGTCACTTATCATGTGACAGAAATGTCACACCTCAGAAATACCCTCATTGAAGTTATTTCCCAAAGATCATATTAAGCTTCTGATCATTGAGTCAGAGAATCGGAAGTAAACTAAAGGGGAAAAATGTAGATATATCAGAAAGTTATACACTTGCCATCCACATACCAACCCTTTAAAAAAAAAACACAAGAGAAACATGAGTTATAGACATATTTTCTAAGATGTGAAACCCATAATAACTGCTCTCTCACATATATTCATAAAATACAAATTTCTTTACATTGATTTAGTACATATTTTATGTATATTGATTTGCCTGTGAACATACGTTTTTCTATGAATAGAATATAAAATCTCTGAAGGCAGGGACTGTTTTTTACAGTTTAGTTTTTTTGCCTTTGCATTCTTAGCACTTAATAAGGGTACATATTAAGCATTTAATAAATGAAGACAAGTTAAAATTTGGCCTCAGACACTTACTAGTTTGTGACCATGGGTAACTTCTCATTGCCTCAGTTTCCTAAATGGCAAAATGGGGATTAAAATAGCATTTATTTCATAGAGTTGTTGGGGGTATCAAATGAGATAATATTTATAAAATGCTTAGCATTGTCCCTGACATGTCATAAGTGCTATGGAAGGAAATTGGGAATGGTTGAGTAAATTGTGGTATATGAACGTTATGGAATATTATTGTTCTGTAAGAAATGAACAGCAGGATGAATACAGAGAGGCTTGGAGAGACTTACATGAACTGATGTTAAGTGAAATGAGCAGAACCAGGAGATCATTATATACCTCAACAACAATACTGTGATGTATCTGATGGAAGTAGATCTCTTCGATAAAGAGAGCTGATTCAGTTTCAATTGATCAAGGATGGACAGAAGCAGCTACACCCAAAGAAAGAACACTGGGAAATGAATGTAAACTGCTTGCATTTTTGTTTTATTTTTACTTTCTGAATTCAATTCTCCCTGTGCAACAAGAGAACTGTTTGGTTCTGCACACATATATTGTATCTAGGACATACTGTAACCTATTTAACATGTAAAGGACTGCTTGCCATCTAGGGAAGGGGTTGGGGGAGGGAGGGGAAAAATCAGAACAGAAGTGAGTGCAAGGGATAATGCTGTAAAAATTACCCTGGCATGGGTTGTCAATAAAAAGTTATTTAAAAAAAAGTGCTATGGAAATGTTAGCTATTGTTCTCATCATCATCATTATGATTTGAATTGATTTTCTGTGTATAGGACTGAATTATTGACTCTAGAGCCTAGGAGCCTTTGGAAATTTTGTGGTCCAACCATTTCACTGACTTTTGGAAGGTGTTTGAGCCAGAGAGATTAAAGGGTCTTGTCTAAGATTTAGTTAGTAACTGGGTAAGACAGAAAGGACTTGAACCCAGGTTTTCTGATTTTTTTTTTTTAACTATAATTCCAAGGGTCTCTATATTATACTTCTCTCCCAGAGAAGCAGCCTTGAAACGTCTACTTAAAAAATTTTTAAGGGGGAAAAATCACACTCATGTTTTAGATCACAAGGCATGGGTTTTTGAAATATTCCTTTCTCTTTTCCTTTCCTTTCTTTTCATTTTTTTCTCTTTTCCTTTCTTTCTCTCTTTCTCTTCCCTCCTTTCCTCCTTCTTTCTTCCCTCCTTCCTTCCCTCCCTCCTTCCCTTCTCTTCCTCTCTCTCTCTTTTTCCATTTTTCTTTCTTTTTTACTCTTTCTTTTTTTCTTTCTTTCTCTCTCTTTCCTTCCTTCCTTCCTTCCTTCCTTCCTCCCTCCCTCCCTCCCTCCTCCCTCCCTCCCTCCCTCCCTCCCTTCCTTCCTTCCTTCCTTCCTTCCTTCCTTCCTTCCTTCCTTCCTTCCTTCCTTCCTTCCTTCCTTCCTTCCTTCTTTCCTTCTTTCCTTCTTTTCTTTTCTTTTTCTTCCTTTCATCAGGTTTAAATGACTTGCTTAGCCTCACACAGGTATGAAATATTTGAGATCAGGTTTGAACTCAGGTCCTCCTAATGCCAAGGTCTGGGCCACTTGGTTGTGCTAATTCTGAAATATGCTTATGAGGTAGGAAAGCCAAAAAAGTTCTCTTACTTTAGTTCTAAATTCAGTGGAAGCTCCAAATTCAAAGAGAAATCTCACCACATCATTGTGGCCTTGTTGTGCAGCAAAGAAGAGAGCAGTTGTACCTGACTGGGAGAAAGAGAGAAAAGCTGGTTTAAAAGTGGGCATTTTGTTCCATTTTGTATAATTAAAAAAAGAGCTTGGAATGATAAATTTCTGAATCTAGGTTGAGATCATATTTGGAGGTAGAGATGTTCTTTGGATCACTAGAGAGGCTAAGTAGGAAAGGCATTCTATCCTTCTTTCCAGGCTTGGGAATTTAAGTTCTGTTCCATTAATGACATAATTAACAGTGAAGAACACAGGTAGTCAGTGCTAGAAATGAGAAAAAGGCTATATTTTTAAGAATCAGAATCCATCTTATTTTACACAGGTAAAATTCCAGAGAAACCCATTTTTGAATTCCATACTGCCCACAGCATGCTCAAATATACTACCATTTCATCTCCTATAATCCATCTTTGTCAGGCTTTTTAAAAAAGTTTTTTTGTTTTTATTTAAAAAATATTTTTTTGGGGTATGAAGAGTAACAGCAAAATCATTGCATATATACAAATGCCATCTAACTCATAAACATGCATCTGATAAATGTTTTTATTATGCAAATATGCTTAATTTTTTAATTTTAATTTTTTATTATAGCTTTTTATTTATAAAACATATGCATGTGTAATTTTTCAACACTGACCTCTGAAAAACCTTCTGTTCCAATTTTTCCCCTCCTTCCCTTTCCCCCCTCCCCTACATGTCAGGTAGTCCAATACAAATATGCTTAAATTTTGCCTCTTGAGCTTTGGGAAAGCAAATAACACTTTCAGAGACCAAGAAGAAAAAACTTCTTTATGCTCTTCTATATCTCTTTAAAAGTATAAGGAAATAATCCAAATGGACAATGTCTCAGAAAAGCATGCTTTAGACATTAATTATCAATGTAGAAGAAGAACTCTAGCTTTTATGGAGGAAAGATATAATGAAAAGATAGGGAGCACAGCAATAGAACTTTTCTGTACAAAATGTTTCTAATGTAAAAGCTATGTCACATTCCTAGGTCATACCATTTAGTCCCTGGGACAGGAATGACTCTGTACAAATCAGATTAAGTCAGAAGGGACCATTTCTTCACTTTATAAATGAAGAAATTGACAGGAGGGGAGTAAGTTGAATTTCTTGTCTAAGGTCCTAAGATGTAGTACGCTTCAGAGGTAGATTTATAAACCTAGGTTCTCTGATTTCAGGACCAGGCATCTTGCTATCCCACATTCCCCTTTTCTCTTTTCTACTTATTTAAAATGAAGGCGACGTCTTTCTTTCTACCTGTAGAAAGACATTGAGCCCATCTCATTATTGTTTCCTGAGAGCTTGTAATGTCTCCAACAATAAAGAGAACAGAATCCCATAAACTTAGGATATGAATCAGTGGTTGGAATGGCATGATTCTTACTGCCTTAATGGATGTGCAATGGAGGAAGATGGGCGTATCTTATTTTGGACATGCTTGAGGATCACTTGTGCTTAATACAGTTCCTTTCTCATGGCTAATACTTAATCAACATTTGTTATTGAATTGGAAAGGATTAAGTTGTATCCATTAAGATTATATTAATCTATATATCTATATTTTAAGAATCAGGTTCTTGATATACTAATAACCATAATCACAATTACTTCATGTCTGTTTGAACAAATATTCAATTCTGAAATATGCTTATAAGATAATATATAGGGGAAAAAAAGGCAACCCCCACTTTAGAGAATATGGGACAAGACACTACTAATTATACTCATTGCTCTTGCTGAAATAAAGGGCTTCATGCCATTACTTTTATTTAGCTCCTCTATCTGTACTCTTGCCATCAGCCAAGATTTTTGCAAATTCTCAATAAACAATGACTCCCTTAGGGCCATTAGCTTTTAGTTTGGTATCCATACCAGGCTGTTCTGTCTAGACAGCCCACCAGATAAAGCAATGACAGCAATTTGTGTAGCAAAACATTTATATGATTCAGTATTACAAAATATTAAGGTTGGTACAAGACAGAAATTTGACTATAATAAGATAGCAAGTCATTTCAGCAACAATACTCACCAAACATTAAATTAGGTCAGGGAAAGAACCTCCTCTTGGCTCTGGCAGCCCACTAGGTTCAGATTATACCATGCATTAACTTGGATTCCTGAAGAATTCAGTGTTGACATTAAATCACATTGATCCCTTGAATAGGTATGTTTTGGACAGCTCCATAAGGGTCAACGGGGGTACACACTCAAAGCACAAAGTGTTTTTGTTTTTGTTTTTAACCACTCTAAGGATTTTAATTGAATAATAAGAACTAAACCAACAGCTTAGCAGTAAACCATAGGGAAACATGATGGCTGGAAATCAAACACAGTTTTCTCTTTCCCCACCCTCCCTCTTAAGCTCTTTTGAATTATTGTTAAATGATTCCAAGGCTTGTTGGAAATACCTCTCAGGATACACTTTGTGAGTAAGTAGGTCTGGCTCATGTTCTTTTTTATTGTTCAAAATCTGGTTCTTAAAAACTAAAACGAGTAAGGACTATAAATCCAGGAGAAAAAATATATTAGGGTAAAAATTTTTTTGAATGTGAGTACCATTTCGGGAAATAATTTTGGGAAATGAAACCTTTCCTCCTCCCATTTCAAACAATAAGCCAGCATTGTTGTCATGTTTCAATGATTATGGTAGAATTAGTGATAATAATAGAATAATTTGGACTTTCTATAATAATATATGATAATTATATACCATATACAATAATATAAATATGATCTCTTACTATAGTCTTTCTATATTGTCTCCAGTTGTGAACACTAAGATAGTCCTAGTCTCATTTCTGAGAGGACCATTTCTTTTAGGTCTATCATGAATTAGACCAATTGAATGTGATGGCCGTCTATATTTCTAATTCTTTGAGGGTCATATTGATAATGTTCTGAATCATTGCTACTCAAAAAAGATGAAGGGATAGCGTGGGGAAGACCTGAAGATTTTTCAAACACTGGATTATATTTCCAAGACTCTTGAAGCAATCTGATCATTGTACCAATATAAGTTATAACTTGCTCCACTGTGGAGAAAGGGGTGTCAATTCTGGAATGAGGAATGAATATTAGTATAAAGAGTATTCGCTTGTGCTTTACTAGCCTGAGAGATGTAAGTCTGGGTCATGAAGAACCAATCTAAAGTTTGTCCCAGAGATCTTGGTTTTTTTCCTGAGGCAATTGGAGTTAAGTGACTTGCCCAGCATCACACAGCTAGGAAGTGTTAAATGTCTGAGTTCAGATTTGAACGCAGATCCTGCTGACTTCAGGGCTGGTGCTCTATTCACTGTACAACCCAGCTGCCCTGAGGTCTTGATTTTGAAAAATTTCTGGAAGTACCATGAACCTTTGTAAGGGCCAACTTTAGGTGACCTGGTTTAATCTTGAACCCTCTAAAGAAGTGGGAACTTGAATCCCCAAGGTAACTGTGAAATGTTTTGCCTTTCTGATCCTTCCAGATTCTTGAAAAGTTGTCATAGAAGAAAGGTGGGAAAAGGCATACAAGGTCATTTTTCTATTCAATATTCATTTGACTAACTTTCATTAGGCTATTTATTGTTGTTGTTGCTCATTTATTTTAGTCACATTCAACTTTTTGTGACCTCATTTGGAATTTTCTTGGCAGAGATACTGGAATAGCTTTCCTTCTCCAGCTCATTTTATACATGAAGAAACTGAGGTAAACAGGATTAAAGTGACCTTCTGGATTTGAATTTGAGAAAATGAGTTTTCCTGACTCCAGGCCTGGCACTCTATCCACTGCACCATCTAGCTGCTTGTAGCTATTTATTATATTACTTGTATGGAACAATTTTAAAGGTTCATTTGGGCTAATAGATTAAGATGTTTCTGATGACCTGATTATGAAGCCCCGTTGGGAAGTTAATTATTAATTTGATTCTTTAAAAATAAAGTTTAAAAAAAACTCTAAAAAACTAAAGATAAAATTTTTTTCTTTGCATCCTACATATTTTATCATATTACCTTTCAAGGAAAGTATGCCTATGTCAGGAATGTGGCTGCTACCTTAATTGCCTCAAGTGCTGAAATATAGGAAGGCCAGGATATCAGCTAATGAAGTAGTCTAGAATGTCTTTTGTTGATAAATCAATGTGTTATGATTGACTCCCTAGACTCTACGTTCAGCACAACAAATTCCTTAATTCTGGACTTTAACGTCCCTTAGGAAAAACTATTTCTACGGGTCTTGTTCTATTTCCTTGGTATCTCCAGTTCTAAAGATCCTGCTTAGTTCTGCCTCTATTTTCTTCTCTTTTATTGGTCTTACCCACCTCTCTCTGAAGGTTGATATCTGCTCCTTGGAGAACCAATTCCCTCACACAGTCTATGTGGCCAGCATAGGAAGCAACCATGAGGAGAGTGGTACCATGCTGGAAGGAGGAGAAACAAATCAGCGCATTAGACCATCTGTCATAGCAATGATTGAAATCTCATGGAAAAAAAGGCTACAAAAATGTTAGTGTCCCTGCTAAGCAGCCATGGTGGTTTAACTGCAATGGCAGACATTTATAAAAACAGAGGACAAGTTTTAATGTCAAATTTTTAATGTACAATGGAAGGGGAAGTGAAAGGGGAAAGAATGCAAATATGAAGTGAAATGCTTACTCTCATATTAAAATTGAAATTTGGAATTTAAAAACTCACTTTTCCATGGCCAGAAATCCAATCTAAGTAGATATAGTTATTCACAGGAAGCAGCTGTGATGTGGTGATCTCATTTGATGATTAATGTTAAGAATCTTGCTCCAAAACTCTATTATTAACCCAAAGAAGTTATCAAATAAGGCTCATTAGATTTTCAGGATCAAAAGTCTTTAGTATCTTGGATCCAGCTTGGATGAGAGGCAGGATGATAGAGAGGAATGACATTGTCTGATAGGCTTTAGACTAAATTTAAATCCTGGCTCTCCTGTCAACTAGTTGGGTGAATCTGAGGAAGTCATTGACCATTCCAAGCCTCATTTTCCTCATTTTTAAAATTAAGAGGCTGGGTTAAATGCTCTCAAAAGGGCGTTTTTATTTCATGTGTTTCATGACTTAAGAATATGAAATTATGACCATAAAACACTTCTAGAAAATAAAACAAAACAAAACACGTCAGCTTGAATCAGATAAAAAATTGGGGGTCTAGCCATTTCACTGGATTGTTATTGTAAACAAAGACAGATGAGCTTTTATAAACTTTGACTTGAAACATATACATTTCAAATTAATACCAGCTGATACATAGAATTCCAATCAAAAAGGCCTTTTATAGTGTCATTTTTCTTTTGATGTTTTCTTTAGGCATTGAAGCAGTGCTTCCTAATCCTTCATGCTCAGCTGTTTGTGAAGTCTGTCAGATTTCTAGGAGTGGAAGTAAAGGGTCCTTTCTATTCTGGTTGTGGTAGAGGGCAGGCACTAGGCTAGAAATGATTTTTAAAGAATCCTTATATTATTTAAATCCAGAACCAGTTTGGAGGGACAGTCAGGGAAGTGTTGGTTTTCTATAATTATTCTTTTATTTCTCTGCTTTTGTCTGCAGGGTGCCAGTGACAACTTTTTTGCTGTCCATGGCAACTAGAAAGTGTTTATCAAGGCTTTCCAGTCAGAGTTGCAGCAGTATTTCTTGCCTCAAGCCATCCTATTCCCCAAGTGTCATTGAGGGACCTGGGGTAGGATCTTAGCCTGATTTTTTCATTATTCAGCTCAGTTCTCTTTCATTATCCTGGGTGGAGGTGAGAAGAGTAAGAATTAGTTAGAGCTAGTTTCTTTTTAAAGTGAAGGGGAGCTAATAACTTTTTAGAATTTAGCCAACACAGATCCTGTTAATAGTCAAAATCTATTAAATTGCCATAATTTTCTTCTCTAATAGATTTAGGTTCATGTAACAAAGTCTAGAAGTTATATTTGTGACCAGCATTTATTATATTGTTCTGTAACTCAATCCCTTTTTTTTCCTTTTCCCATTAGTTCTAGTTTTTAAAAAAAATCTTGTTGGATCTTAGTGTACATAATATATAATTTAATGCGCTTATATAAACTCAGTGAAAAATATTATTTTGGCTATAACCATAGAAGCTCAAGAGTTGACCAGGACATTTCAAGATATTGTCCTATATCTCCTTTCTTTCTCAACCAAATTGACTACAAATAAAAGGGTCAACGCTATAGCTGACTACACTACTTTTCTTCTTATTCACTTCTTAAACTTTGGCAGTCTTGTTTCTGACCTTAAGTGGACCTGCTCTCTCCAAAGTCCCCAACAATCTTTTATTTGCCAAATTGAATGACCTTTTCTCAATTCTGATTTCTTTTGACTCCTCTGAAACATTTGACATGTTATTCATCTTCTCTTCCTCAATACTATCTTTTCTCACTTTCTGTCTCTGTCTCTGCCCTTCTGTCTGTTTTTTTCTATATGTGTGTGTCTCTTGTCTAATCTTGTCAGTTCTATTTCAATAACATTGCTTGCACCTATATCCTTCTTTGTACTTATGCAGATACTGTCCTAATCTAGAACCCAATCACTTTTTGCATAGATTATTCAAGTAGTTTTTTAATTGATCTCTTTGCTTCAGCTTTCTCTCTACTCCCATACATCCTACTGATGACTTATTTTCCTAAAGTGCAACTCTAGCCATGTCATCCATTTACTTAATAAGCTCCAGTAGCTTCCTATTATCTCTAGGAGCAACTATAAACTTGTCTGGCATTTAAAGCTTTTTACAGTCTGGTCCCAACCTATTATTACACATTATTTTCTTTTATGCACATTAGAGTCCAGCCAAACTGGCCTTCTTATTGTCCATCATACATGGCTTCCACCTCCCTTGTTTTCTGACTCTTCTTGACCCTATTTGGAGTTTTCTTATCAAAGATAATGCAGTGGTTGGCCATTTCCTTCATCAGCTTATTTTCCAGACAAGAAACTGAGGCAAACAGGATTAAATGATTTACTAGGGTCACAATCTAGTGTCTAAATCCAGATTTGAACTTATTCTTTCTTACTCTATATCTGGTGTTCTCTCTTTTGCCATATTTCCCTCTCCTGTATCAGCCACTTAATTGTCCTAACCTATGTCCTTGAATAGTTGTTCCCACACATGGAATGAACTCCCTTTTCACCTTCTTCTCTTAATATATTTCATTTCCTTCAAGGCTCAGCTAAAGTGCCACCTTCTATGGAAATCCTTTCTTTATACTCTCAGCTGATAATGTCCTTCCCTCAAAATTACCTTGTATTTAGTTGCATATACCTCTATATGTACATATGGCCTCCTCTGGTTAGATCATAAGCCTCTTGAAAGTAGGATTTTTTTGATACTTCACATATTCTGTATCCCTAATGCTAAATATAGCACCTGACATACAGCAGGTATCTAATAAATGCTTGTTACTTCATCTAGTCTATTCTGTACGTGAACAAGAATTCTCTACAGAATCCCACAAGAAGTCATCTAGCTTTTGTTTGAAGACCTCCAGGAAGGAAGAAATTATCCTGGGGCAGTACATTTCACTTTTAGATAGCTCTAATTATTAGATTTTTTCCTCCTTACAACAGGCTAAAATTTCTTTCCACTGATTCTTGTTCTTCCCTCTGGGGACAAATATAACAAGTCTAGTCTTCCCCAAGACAACCTTCCAAATACTTCCTCAAGACTTCTCCAGGCTAAGCATCCTCAATTTAGTCAACTCATCTTCAATATGGCATGAATTGGAAGCCTTTTCAATCTTGGTTACCCTTCTTTGGACACATTCTAGTTTATCGATGTCCTTCCTAAAATGTGGCACCTAGAACTGAACACAATTCTCTCTCTCTCTCTTTTTTAAAATTATTTTAAATTATTATTATTTTTTTAAATAAATTTTTATTGACAGAACTCATGCCAGGGTAATTTTTTACAGCATTATCCCTTGCACTCACTTCTGTTCTGATTTTTCCCCTCCCTCCCCCCTCTCCCCCAGATGGCAAACGGTCCTTTACATGTTAAATAGCTGAACACAATTCTCAAGGCTTTGTCTGATGAAGGAGCATCTTTGTCTTGGACCTTCTATCTTATTGCCACCTGGCTTTCTCATCAGACTTATCACAGTCAGATAATACACAAATACATGCAGACCCTTGTCAAATAAACAATCATCTTAGCCACATTTCCCTTATCTTAAACTTATGAAGTAGATTCTTTTGACTAAATGATTAACTATTGAAAAATCTTTAGTTGCTTTCATTAAACATCCAGAGACTAAACTTTTAGTATATAAACATAGTAGCTTATTGAGGAAAGTATTATATTTCCAGATAAATTCCATCTCATATATTATGATAATGAAATTAAGCAAGTGACCAGATATAATAGACAATATTTCCCTACTATTGAGCCAAATCTACTGGAGACAACTAGATGTGCAGAATTTTATAAATCTAAGAAAAATTTTAAAATGCTATATATATATATATATAATAGCTATATATACTTAAAATGCTATATATATAATTGCTATATATATTTAAAATGCTATATATATGTTAAGATGTGCCTAACAACTATTGATTAAAGAAATGCAAATTAAAACAACTCTGAGGTATCACCACATCTATCAGATTGGTTAATATGAGAGAAAGGAAAAATGATAAATGTTGGAGATGTGGAAAAATTGGAACACTAATATATTGTTGGTGGAGTTGTGAACTGGTCCAACCATTCTAGACAGCTCAAAGGGCTAAAAAACCCTGCATTTTGATCCCCAAATGCCATTACTAGGTCTGTAGCCTAAAGAGATTATAAAAAGGGGAAAGGACTCCCATGTACAGAAACGTTTATAACAGTTTTTTTTGTGATAGTAAAGAATTGGAAAATTGTGGGCCTGCCCATCAATTGGGGAAGGGCTGAATAAGTTGTAATGCACGAATATAATGAAATACTATTGTTCTATAAGAAATGATGAGGAGATGGATTTCAGAAAAACCTGGAAAGACTTACATGAACTGATGTTGAGTAAAGTGAGCAGAACCAAAAGTATATTCTATTTTGGGAGGGAAGGAAAGGAGGAAGACAAATTTGGAACTTAAAAACTTACAAAAATGAATTTTGAAAACTAACTTTACATATAATTGGGAAAAATTAAAATAATATTAATTTAAAAAGGATGTGCCTAACAATCTACATAAACCAATAATTAATGATTTTAAATATACAATACACATATCTTAGATATATATGTGCATATATATACTTGTAATGTATACATCTACACATTAGCAGCTTAAGTTAATAAGATTTCGTATATAGAATAATCTCACAAATATATTGTATAATACTGTCTGTTAGAAAAGATTTAGTATAGCTAGATGGTTATTGAATGGGTCTATGAAGACTTTGATTTTTAGCTACTTCTGACTGATTTTGGAAACTTCATGTTGTTACTAGGGATCAAATAAATTCCAGCTCAAGAGACTCAAAGAGGAACATATCCTTATCACCCCAAAATAAGTCATTTCTTAGGACTGTCTGTGTTTGGGTGTAAGGAGAGAAGAAGTTGGATTAGTTAGATTTGAATCACAGTAAGAGAGTGTTATAACAGGAGAGGACCTCAGGGATATCTCTTATTTTATAGATGACAATATTGAAGTTCACAAAGGTTAAATGACTTGTTTAAGATAATACCACTATTATCCAAGAAATTTTTACAAACTTCAGGTATGCGACAGATAGTCTCATTCAGGCAAAATAAGTGGTGAAGAATGAAGGCCCTTATTTGGGCTGTTGATTTTGAGGATGAAATTTAAGTCCCACAACAATGACAGACAGAGAAGGAAAGAAATAGGCCTTTAATAACCTTACAAACTCTTTAATGTTTTAATCTTAGTTGATATCCATTGTCTAAGAAGAGGCAAGGGATCTTATAGTAGAATGAATTTGAGTTGTCAGAAGCATGTTAGACTTTCAGGGTCCTTTATTTCATTTGACTTAATATTTTGTTGAATTATTTTCAGTCATGTCTGACTCTCTGTGATCCATTTGGGATTTTCTTGAAAAAGATATTGGAATGGTTTACTTTTTTCAGTTCAGTTTACAGATAAAGAAACTAAGGCAAACATGACTAAATGAGTTCCCAGAGTCACACAGCTAATAAGTATTTGAGGTCACATTTGAACTCAGGAAGAAGATTTTTCCTGACTACAAGCCTGACACTTAATCTCAATGTCACCTAACTGTTCTTTGCTTTAATACAAAGAGTGAATGTGTGTTATTTCTCTCTCCTTCCACCCTCCCCTTATTGTTTTATGGAATCATGGATTTTTAAACTAGAGGGGATCTTTAGAGATCATGTACTCCAATCCTTTTGGAGTTGACTTAAAGTTATTATGTTTATTAAGGGTTATTTGTTGGGAAACATAATATATTAATCCACTGGCAATGATTTACATATCAGCACAGTTTATCAGATTAACCAACTGTCACCTAACATAAAGAGTATACTAAGGAAAGGGGACACAAGTCATTATGGAATCAATTTCTTAAACTGTGGATCATGACCCCATATGGAGTCTTATAACTGAATGTGGAGGTCACAAATCAGTAAATATCCGATTATCTATATGCCCAGGATCACATAAAAGTTTCTCATGTGAAAAGGGATCACAAGCAGAAAAAATTTAAGAAGCCCTGAAGGTGACTGGAAAGATCCTGATCATAATCTAATGACTGAGAGGGCAAAAGGGTGGTTGGGTATGGGAAGCACACTAAGCATGAAGAAGCAAAGGAGAAGGGGTTGCAAAGAAAGATGGGGAGATATGAAAAGGATAATTGGCAAAGAATGATCATTAGGTCAATCTCACTTGTGCTCTTTTAGTTTATATAAACCTAGAGTTCCTGTCTGGTAACTATAAATAAAATTGAGAGAACAGAACAAAGATGGGGAGAAAAGTATCTAGAATGACTAAAATGGAGGGAAAACTTATACTGCTCTTAAGCTAGCAATAGATTTACCTGTTTGCTAAGTGCAAATAAATTATGTAAAGACATTTTTCTTTTTAGGAAAACAATAATATTGCTTAGAAATTAGTAAATTAATAACATCTTAATAATTCTTTCTGTTCATCTCTGGTCTCTATTACTGGAAATGCTTGAAAATCCTGTTGAGTACAGATGGATAGCAGCATCCTGCCAGAGTGAGGCAGCAAGCTATCTAAGTGGAATTTGTCATTTGGGAGTAATATCTATTTTTATTTCCTCTCTGAAACAGTCAATTAGTGCATCTATGTTTGTGGAAGGAAAAAAAAAAGTTAAAGAAATGGGTGGAGAATTTAATTGTTCAGTTTTCACATATCATGCAATTGATATATTTTCATATCAATCTTTTTCTGTCCTGAATTCTTTTGTGGTTGCAATTAGCTCAAAATTTTTTTTTTTTGCATTCCATTTGTCTTATAATCTTAGAATTTGTTTTTGCTTATTTTCTCTTCCTCTTCTTTCCATTTTATACCCCTTCTTTGTTTTGCTCTAGCTACTCCCTCCCTCCACACTTTTCTTCTAGATCTAAAATATCTTAAAATTCTTCTATGCTTGACCCTTGAAGTATATGGGGGAAAACAAAAGCAAAAACAACAACAACAACAAAAAAAAATGTAAGTAAGCATTGGGAATTGAAAGGAATCCATGAAATGCTCTCCTGCCATCATGGGAAAAGTTAGGTGCTCTCGCCATGCATATACCGAGTTCATACACTGTCTCTGCAGTCCACATCCACCCGACCACTGTTTAACAAGAGTTTCAGAAGAGCCAGGTTTCCTTTTCTTGCTGCCCAGAATGCAGCATTTGCAAGTGGCGTTTCCTTCTGTTGGAACAAAATAACAGCATTTTACAATAGGATTAATGAAATCCTCATTAGTAATATTACTATCTCTACTCAAAGAATAAATAATATTGTCCATTAATGTCAGCTCAAAAGTAAGTATTTTTAGAGACCTGCCACAACAACAGGAAATTGCTACAAATGATAATTATAACATACAATACTTAGTTAATGAAATATGGACTATGGTAATGAATTAATCTCAGATAGGCTGATAGGCCAAAGACTTGTGGCAATTCCCCTACTCTTATATCTTTTCATTTGAGTTTTATTTGATTTTTTTTTGACTTTGTTACATTTACTTTTTATTTTTTGGTGTGTAGTTGTTCTTTCCATTTACATTATTGTAGTTACTTTGTATATTATTTTTGTGGTTCTATTTGTTTCACTGCATCAGCTCACACATAATTTCTTTCGGCACAATAATATTCCATTAAATTAATGTGCCATAATTTGCTTAGCCATTCCCTAACTGCTGGGCATCTATCTACATTGTTTCCCATTTGTACTTATCACAAAAACTATTTCTGTAAATTTTGAAGTATAGGGATTTTCTTCTTATTGGTGACTTTTTTTTAAGGGTACAAGTCCAATGGTGGAGTCTCTGGTTCAAATAATATGGATATTATAGTTACTTTACTTGCCTATTTCCAGATTTCTTTCCAAAATATACCAATGTATTAGTATATCTATCATTCCACAATCCCTTGGACATTGTCTTGTCATTTTTTGGGTCATTTCACAGCTCCTTCCCCCCACTACCATCCCAATTTGAATAGTGTGAGGTTCAAAATGCCACATTGTTTGCATTTCTCTTATTCCTTGTGATTTGGAGCATTCTTTCATGTGGGTGTGAATATTTTACAATCCTTTTAAAAACTGCTTGTTCATATCCTTTGACCATTTATCTATTGGGAAACAGCTATCAGTCTTACATATATTTATTAATTATTTATAAACCTTGTGTTCCAAACTCTTATCAGAGAAATTTCCTATGGAATTTTTTTTCACATTCCACCACTTCCCTTCTTGTTCTAGGTGGAGAAGCTTTTCACTTTCAAATAATCAATGTTAACTATTTTAGCTTTTGTAATTACCTCTATTTCTTATTTGGTTAAGAATAAATGTCCTACCCACAGCTGGGAAGGGCATATAATCTGTTCTTCTAATTTTTTATTAATATTAAAGTCTTTAATATTAAGGTCACATATCTATTTAGAATGTATTGTAGAATATAGTGTAAGGTGTTGGTCTAAGCCTAATTTCTATCAGACAGCTTTCCCATTTTCCTAGTAGTGGTTTTTTTTAAACTAAATAAGTTTTTTCCTTGACAATTTATGCTTTACATTTTATCGCCCATTGTGTTATTGAGTTCCATTCTTTCTGATTCTCCTCATCTAGTGTGTTTGATTGTTCTATTTCTCTAATCTTTAGCCAATACCAGATGGTTTTGATGACTGCTACTTTATAATATGGTTTAAGGTCTAGAAGCATATATATCTGGGGCAGAAAGATACTCCAGGGACAGATCGATATGGAAAGAGAGCAACCCAAGGAAGGAGAGTTGTGATCAGTCTGAGAATAGTAGTCAGCCACATTCTGGGAGACCAATTCCCAAGTTCAAGGGCAAATGGGGAGGAATGATTGGAAAATTCCATGTCTGCTATTTGAAAAAGAGGACAATTTTATTGTAGTGAAACATATTCACTTTCTGCTTTCTTCCATATGACTTCACTTGGACATCAAACTTGTGGAGGTACTCAGTGTCAATAACATTTCTTTCCAGAAGTCCAAGAGAAGAAGCCCTCAGAAGTTGTAAAAAATCCAATTCCTTATTATACAGGAATTTGTGCTTCTGTGTGTGTTTGGACAATGTCTAGTAATAAGCAGATTACAAAAATGCTTT
The DNA here is from genome assembly GCF_016432865.1 of Antechinus flavipes. Taxonomy (NCBI): domain Eukaryota; kingdom Metazoa; phylum Chordata; class Mammalia; order Dasyuromorphia; family Dasyuridae; genus Antechinus; species Antechinus flavipes. The sequence goes on along the minus strand of NC_067398.1, from coordinate 494,788,502 downwards.
GAATAGTTTCATGGCTGATTTAAGAAGGAAACAAACCCTCTCATATTTGAGATTAATAGTTTGCCTTCCCTGAAGTTGTCAGCAACATTTTCAGGAGTCAAACTGATAATTAATTTATGAAATTATGAGATGGGGGGGAGGCACACCCAGTTCTTTGGGTACTTGCCAAGACTGAGATGGTATTGGGAAATAGAGTTGCAATCACACTTTAATAACCACAGAACGTGTGGGGGCAAACAGTTCAGAAAGCAAAAGGGGTACAGAGGCAGATGGTGTGAGGACAGGGAATGGGATGGTGAAGGTAGGTTACTCATGTAACTATGATTTATAATTGAGAGCACTCAGCAGCATGGAAACAAATGTACATGGTTCAGGAGACAGGAGTCTGAGGTCTCATTTTTATAGAGGATTATTTTTTTTTTTGGAAAATAGACTGTCATCAGTGCCACCATGGGGTTAGTTTATTAATATATTCAAATCATTCAAAGCTGTCTGTAAAAGCTTTAAGAATAATTACATCTATACATATCATCTCAATATTATCAATATCATTTGGAGATCTGCTGTTCTTTACTGTGGAGATCTGGAATTTGGGATTTATATATCATAGCTATATCATAGCTAAAATTCTTAATGGCTTCCTTTGATTCAACATACATTACCAGGATCTGACTTTTGCTTAATACATGATAAAACTTTAGAGTTATGTTTCTTTGCTCTTTGGGACGGTTTGTGTGTGACTTCTAAGGCCTCCTTTGCAATCTTAATTCCTGATATTGACCCCTTATATTGACTAATTATAAACTTTGTCTATTGATTAGGAGTGACAGAGAAATAGTGGTCAGGGAGACCAGAATAAGATACACTTTTAATCCAGGAGTCTTCAAGCAAAACTGAACTTGTGGCATTCATACTGCTGATCTCTCATGCCCAATGTAGTCTGCTGTTTTTGTATCAGCTAGGTTTATTTTGTATTAGTTATTTGTAATAGGAAGAATTAGCAATGGCAAGGCAGGTTTTCACTGTTGTAAATCCCTACACAATGACCTTTTAATAAAGAGATCCCATCTTGCCAAGATACAGTCATCTGGGTGGGTGAAAGAGAACTTTGAGGTTCCCCTTTATAAGGACTAATTGTCCTGAAGCTGTTGGCAAAGGGTGAAAACATGATTGTTTTGGACCCTTTGCTTAGAATGTGTAATCAAGTCATTTGAACCTATAATACTTTTACAAGGAGTAAACCTGGTATTTTTGTAGCAAACTCTTGAAATGGGAGACCACTCTTTATTCCATGGTGTCCCAGGAGCATTTTCTCATGGCTTAGCTAGACATTTTTGGCCCTTAGAGTAATGGTTCTCAAACTTTTGTTTTCAGTATCTTTATCCTATTAAAAATTATTGAGGATCTCGCCAAAGCATTTTTATCTATCTGGGTTATATTTATAGACATTGGCCATATTGGAAATAAAAACTATTTTTGAATTTGTAGACCCTCTAAAAGGGTTTCAGAGATCCCCAGGATTCTCTAGACCATACTTTGAGAATCACTGCCTTAGAGGATGCTACAAAAACTGATTTTTATGAAATTCCTTACATCTTTCTCCAATAAACTATTTCCCCCTTTCCTTCTTTATGGAGGATGGAGCAAGGCTTGCCTTCTTGGCTGCCAGGAGGTCATTCACCTTTCTGAGATTGCTTGCTCACAACCTCCCTGTTGCCTTCATGTTTCTCAAACAACAACAATATGGAAGATGATCAAGCTGTTATCCCCACATGCTGAATGTGTTCTTTTCTTATCTTTTTCCCAACACTCTCCTCTGTTCCTTCTCACTGTCCCGCAATGGGAGGGTCTTGGATTTGGATCCTCATCCAAGGCAGGCCATAATGGAAAAACACTAATATCCAGTTTAATAATAAGGGACAGAGACTAAATTAAGTCACTCATCTCTTTGTGGCCAGCACAAATAATAGTATCAGATCTTTGCTTTATTTTTGTTTTATATAGTACAATTTTAGTGGATGCTGGGTGGGCCCCTGGCATGTCAAATGACTTTCAGGCACTATTTCTGATTTTTCACACTGGACCTAATCTTTCTGCACAGAGCTGAAACAAGCTATGATAACGCTAGGAAAATCTTGACTAACATTAACTGGTTTTGCAAAAGCACATTGTTAGGGAGAAGTTGCAGGTACAGTGAGTCTCATAGTAGCAAGGTTGTATGGTACTTTCTATTGACATATATGATCCCATGCTGAATTTCTAATAAATTGGAGGAGTCTTACTTAGCATTCTTAAATGCATAATTAGACAAATGATATTGTAGCAGGATTTCATGATATGGGCTAGAGTTTGAAGAGTCAGTTCAGGGCAGTGAATAAAGCATTTTATATCTAAAAAATCAATCAATACTTAAGCACTTACCATATGCCAGGCACTGTGATAAGTTCTGCAGTTACAATAAATAAAAAGAAAAGACAGTCCCTGTCCTCTAGGAGCTTACAATCTAAAAGGAAAGACAACACACAGAAGGAGGCAGGAAATGAGTGGAGAATACTAGGGGGTATCTGATAAAGGGGATATTTCTTTCTTTGGAGTTGAAACCAAACAGAGCAGCAGATGCAAAAGGGATATGAGGTCATGCTTGTATAAAACCCTTTATGCAATCCTTGGCCCACAGGAGCTAAATAAATGCTTATCCCACCTTCCCTCCTTTGGAGTCAGGAACTTTTCATTTCTAGTCCTAGTCCAGTTCAAACAGAATTCTTCTGACAATTACTTTTGCTAAATCATTTTTCAGTAATGTCCTACTCTTCATGATCCCATTTGTGGTTTTCTTGACAAACATACTGGAACAATGTGTTATTTCCTTCTCCAGTTCATTTTATAAATAAGGAAACTGAGGCAAGCAGCATTATGTGACTTGGCCAGGGTCACATAGTAAGTGTTTGAGGCCAGATATGAATTATGAAGATGAGTTTTTCTGATTCCAAGCTCAGAGTTTTATCCATCGCGCCAACTAGCTGTCCTAATGTATTACTGAAGTTTCTACAAAATGACATTGATATGTGCAATTCAATGTAAGGGAAATATACCTGTTCTTAAAAACAAACAAATAAACCATCCAGGATGTGTCATATTTATTTATCCTTCTCCCTCTCATTGCCATAAGTTTTAGTTACTATATTCTTTATTAACAACTTATTCAAAGACTGAGTAGAAAAAGGAAGGGGAGAAGAAATACAAATAATTGAATTTTATAATTTTTAAAGAATTATCAATTCTACGGTGAAAAGGATGGGGCTTCACCTGTGCAACTGAAGATGCACCCCCATTGAAGGTGTGTATCAGGTGTCAAGGTTTGGCATTCAATGGGACTTCAATTATACATTTACTAATATAAATAAGCAACATTGGCTTCAGTCCAATAGCAAATTCCTTTGATATGCGGTACCCCTTTGAATAAGTGATATGAGGGTTTAAAAATCATTTGCAGAAACTTTTCCAGGAAGTATCATTTGATTCTTCCAATTTGTCATTCCACTTTATGTTTGGCACTTCAGAACATTTCATAAACATTAAGTTGACTCAGCACTACATGTGGTAAGTACATGTCATTTTTTCTTCTTAATCAAAAGGAAACTGAGGTAGAAAAATTAATTTGTTTTCCTTAATGGAGTCATTCTCACAGGTAGAATCATAATTTCTGGGCCTTCAAAGTCAAGATCACCACTTGAAATGTGTTAAGCACTGATGGCTTTGAAAATAATATCTTATGATTAATTAAAATAAATCCAAATCTTATCCTGAATTGCATTTGGATGGAGAATCTGAATAGTTTATAAAATTTTAGTCAATGCTTAATATAGTGATAATGTATTAAGTCCAATCTAGTTGACCTTCAAATATTGACATTTTAAAAATGAAAAATCTTTTTGAAGGCAAAAATAGAGCAACACTGGGAAGAATAAGTGAGATTGTAGTCTGTACTCCAATTTTGGACAAGTTAGATTTGGGAAAAAATACTGTCTATATTCTGACCAATATAAATAATAAAACTGACAGATCCTGTGCTTTCTCATGTAAGATACGCTTGGAGTGAAAATTCAATCCAATGAGTATTTTATTAAACACTTTTATGGCAAGAGAATATATTGGAAGTTGTTCAATCATTTCAGTCATATTCGACTCTTTGTGATCAAATTTGAGGTTTTCTTGGCAAAGATGCTTGAGTAGTTTGCCATTTCTTTTTCCAGCTCATTTTACAAATGAGGAAATTGAGGCAGAGTTAAGTGACTTATTCAGAGTCACACAGCTATTAAGTATTTTGAAACAGCTTTTTGTAAAAATATTTTTCTCTTTTTTAATTGAACTAAATAGAAAATAAGAAAAAAATAGAATAGAAAAAGAAAAACAGAAAACAAAACAAAACATTGTCATATGCCCAGTAGAAAATCAGGAAGGATTAAAAATATATAGCAATAAATTTCCATCTCAAGAAAGCATATATAATAATTGAAGAGATTATATTTATGACTGTCCATCTTTTCTTTGCTTCCTTGTAGATTATTCTTTTGTTCTCTATTGAGCACTTTAAATTTTATTCTTTTTTCCCCATTTCATCTTTCCCACCTTCCTTAAGCAGGCTACAGTTAAGCACTGATATATTTTTATATACATACCATACATATATACATATGTGTATGTGTGTATATACATACATATGTATATGTATATACACACATATCTATTCACACCCACCCACAAAGACACATAAATATAAATGCACACTTATACATACATCTATATGGCTCCATATCCACCTATACTCAGAAACACACAAACACACACACATATACCTATATGCATTTACTCATATGTAAACATACATCTAAAACAACCTAAAATAGCTTTTTTTCTAAAAGCCTCCCAATGACTCAAATATCTGGCACAAACCCAAACCATTAAAGCTAAAAAAAATTCCACAAAAAATAATAAACTTTTACTCCATGGGTAAAGGTATACCTTACATATGCTTACTATGTACAAAGTACATAAAAAAAAAAAACCCAAACCTCTCCCCAGATTAATAGGCTTACTTATATGTACTGATAAACATTTTTATATCTGTGAAATGCTCATAGAAATTTTGATTAGTTGAATCTTACAAAACCAGATGGAGATGGGAAAACAACAATGTTCACTTTTTAAAGATAAAGGCAGTTAATTGGAGAACCTGATGGGCTTGATGAGTTTACAAGAAAGTGAGTCTTTGTTTGGGACTTTAATTTCTTCTCCCTCTGGAGGGTGTGGACATTCCCAGTGGCACCTTATTAAGAGGACTGAGCACATCTCCTTGGCTTGGGTGTTTAACAGTAGATTCAGACCCTACTGAAGATAAGTGATAAAATCTCAGCATTTGAGGAATAATTGGTTATATTAGGATGTTGTGGATAACAAGCCACTTCTTGGCATAAAATGTGGGTTTTGGGGTGAGAGTGGGGATGGGAGAAAGATCTGTGCATTCACATAGTCTACTTAAAGGAAACTACTAATGACAATCTTGGGTAGAGCTCATGGCAAATTCAAGTTTCCTCTCCCTTGTTCAATTTCTTTTTCTAAAATGGACTATTTAAGTAATTTATTTCCTCCTCTGTTAACCTGGGCAATCTATATTTTTGCAAATATTCATTCATTTTCACTTAGATTATTAGATTTATTGGAGTTAGTTGGGCAAAATAGCTCCTAACTTTTGCTCTAATTTCCTCTTCATTGGTGGAAAGTTCACCTTTGTCATTTTTGATGCTTGCAATTTAATTTTCTTCTTTCCTTTTTCTAGTCAAATTAATTAAATGTTTTTAATCTATTTTGTTGGTTTTTTCATAAAACCAACTCTTTATTTATTAGCTCAATAGTTTTTTATTTTCAGTTTTATTAAACTCCCCTTTTTCAGAATTTCAAATTTGGCATTTAATTGGGGTTTTTTAATTTGTTCTTTTTCTAGCTTTTTTAGTTGCATGCCCAATTCATTGACCTTCTTTTTCTCTATTTTATGCATGTAAGCATCTAGAGATATAAAACTTCCCCTAAGTACTACTTTAGCTACATCCCATAAATTTTGATATATTGTCTCATTTTTGTCATTCTTTTGGATGAAATTATCAATTGTGTCTATGATTCTTTTAGAATTAGATTATTTAGTTTCCAATTAATTTTTAGTCTATTTTCCCCAGTCCTTTATTACATATAATTCTTATTGCATCAATATCTGAAAAGAATGCATTTACTGCATTTGATTTTGAGGTTTTTATGCTCAAATATATGGTCAATTTTTGTGTAGGTTCCATGTACTACTGAGAAAAAAGTATATTCCTTTCTGACTTCATTCAATTTTCTCCAAAGGTCTATCATACTTAACTTTTCTAAAATTCTGTTTAACTTCTTAACTTCTTTGTTATTTGTTTTGTGTTTTGATTTATCTAGTCCAGATAGACCAAAGTTAAGATCCCCCACTAGTATAGTTTTGGTGTTCTCTCCCTTTTATTGTGAGATGTGATAGAGAAAGATAGTGATGGGAGAATTTCAACTACATATCCTCAAGAGTATTTCTGGATCCTGAGTATTTGGGCCTAAACACAGAGAAACAGTAGCTTAATCTTACAGCTAAGATATGAAAAGGTGGTTCTATAGTGGTAGAGGTCTGGACAGATCCTGTAGTAAAGTTGGAAGTTGCAGATGGGGAGAGTTAATTCTGTTTATGTAAAGGTTTTTATATGAGTCCATGGTTTTGTTTTGTATTTTTCTGTGGGATGAAAGAAAGATTGTCCCATACTTATTAAACATTGTTGTCTTGAGTTCTTGTTTAAGAGCCAGGACTTCTTTACATACCTCCCTGATGACTTAGATAAAAGCTACATTCTGAGGTTCTCAGAAGAGATTTTAAGTGAGAGAAAAACAAGACAGAGTTTTTTTTAGGAGTGGCTTCCCTAAGACTGAAATCAATCATAGAAGCCTAGAATTTGGGGTACTGAATCTCAGGTCATAAAGTACAGAGAGGAAAGTTCCTCATCTTTACAGTGAGCCCAAAGAAACAAACGCAGAGAATCTGAGGAAGTTTCTGAAATTTGATCAGCGAGAAAAAAATTGAATAAACTCAAAGTGGCTTGTAATTGAACTCTGGTTGAGACAGGGAAAACAGCTTTGAGTAGCTTCTGTTTGCATTGGAACTATGGTGGATCTGTCAATCAAAGGCAACTGAACAAACTAGCCTCTTCACCTAGGGAGAAACAGGAAACTTATTGTCAATACATAAACTTCACCTAGGAGCCCTCAACAACTGAGTCTGCAAAAGAGGGAACAAGAGGGACAAATACATGATAGCATCTCACAGACAAAAGCTTCCATCAAAAATAACAGAAAATAAGGGTTTTGCTTCTGGAACATAGGTAGGAAAAGTAGTTACCTACAGAGAATATACTATGTGTTTCTTCCAGTGACAAGTAATAGCTATATATGCACAAAGTATATATTGGTCTCCCCACTGGGGAATAAGGTAAAAGGGAAGGAAGGATACCTTCTGCTATGGAATCTTCTTTAAAAGAATAAAGGGACTTTTCAAAGATGTAACAAAAAAGAAAAAGAAAAGAAGATACAAGAGTGAATTCTAATCCTTGTAAAGGAAAGCTAACTTGTGATGGAATGGGATACCAGGAAGAAAGAAGATGGATCACTATCATTTAGAACTCAGAGTGGTCCTATGAGGAAGAATCTATTCTTTAGTTTTCAGGTGTGACACAGATCTACATGTTCCAACAGAAGAGGGTTAATTCTGGACAGATTAGAGATAAGAAGAGATAATTGGGAAGTTCTTCATAAAAAAAAGTCTTTTTATTATTATTATTATTCTGAACCTCTCAAACACCAACAAAGTAGAAGGGTACCTAGAAACTCAGTACTAGAAGTCTTGGGGAACAATTTTGGAGGCTGTTTATATGTGTACATGAGGATGACTGGTTTGTTAAGATTTCTGGGATTAAGACAGATAACAAGACAAGAAGTATATATATATATATATATATATATATATATATATATATATGGAGTTTAAATGGTAGATGGACTTTCTTCTTGAAAAGAGACATGTGAGTTATCTCAGGACCTTTGTCTCCCCAGCACCTTCATCCAGAAGGACTGAGAATTGATGACCAAAGAAGACACTGATGATGGTGTGAAGATGTGGTATAAAGATTATACCAATTAGGTTGAGACTACCCCTCACAGATGTTATTCCCTCCCCTTCTTCCAATGACTGGACTGAAAAGAAGGAACTTGCCTTTTCCAATATTTAAGCAAGAAGCCCTTCTTGCTCCCCAAAGTCAGAAAAACCACTGACTGTAACACTCTTTTTGTGCTGATCAATTCCCCTCTCCATTGAGTGCTCTATTTATTCCCTATTTATGTTCTAATTAATCTTCCTTGCTGCATAAATGTATTTTAGGGCACTAGCCTTGGCTATGTATCATTTTGGATAGTGCTGGAAATAGTCTGGAATAAATCAATGGACTAACTCATGGATTGATTTTGAGAGATGGCCTTTGGAGTTAAATTGGTTGGTGGAACAATGAGCTATTTTTGGAGCTAGTACTAGCTAACTGCCAGTGCCTAATGTGTTTTAAACTGGACCAAAGAAATAAATGGGAGAGGTAAATTAAGTCCAGAAAGAGTTGATATAATCAAACTTGAACTACCTCAAAGAAAATCTCTAAGCCCAATATTATAAGCCTAGTAGTGAGGACAGAAAGAGAAAGATAGAACAGAGATTGAACTACAAGATTTCTATACTTTTGGTAGTTGACTTTATGCCATAAGAGTTAAGCTATTAAAAGCTTATACCTTGAAACATTTAGCTTCATTACTGCTATTTCCTAGACAACATGTAAATTGTTCTTCGGGTTAAACTCATTTTACTTTGCATCAGTTTTATACAAACTTCAGACTTCTCCAAACCTGCCCATTTCTCCATCTCTCGGCCTCAGGCATTTATTTCTGTCTGTCCCCTGGGTCTCACACGTTTTTTCTTCTTATTTCTGTCTCCAGGTTTTCCTGACTTCCTCTAAGTCCCAGTGAAATACCATCTGCTATGGGAAGCCTTTCCCAAGCCTTTTTAATTCTTTAATTTAGCCTTTTCTCTTTAATTGATTTTTTTATTTGTCCTGTATATTATTTATTTATACATATTTATTTGCTTGTTATTGCCCCCATTTTATTGTGAGCTTCTGGAGGGCAGGGACTAACTTTTGCCTCTTTTCTGATACTAGGCTCTTAGCACAGTGACGGGCACATGTTGTGGTTGTTGATGAGTAATTCAGTCATGTGACCCTATGGGCCATTCTATCCATGTGTTTTTTTTTTTGTTTTTTTTGTTTTTTTGGATTTGGTTTGGTTTTTTTGCAAAGATATTGAACTAGTTTTCCATTTCTTCCTCTAATAGATTAAGGCAAACAGATTAAATGACTTTCCTAGAATCAAACAGCTAGTAAGTATTTAGGGGGATTTCAACATAGGTCTTCCTGATTCCAGGCCTAGCATTTTATCCACTGAACTACCTACCTTTCCTACCTGGCATATAGTAGGTGGTTAATAAATATTTATTGACTGAGCCACACTTTCCTTATTTTTTTTTAGTTTAATAATATTCCATTCCAGGCATATATCATGATTTGTTCAGTTAGTCCCCAACTGGTACACATGCATTGAACATACATTTTCTTTCCAGTTCTTTGCAACACAAAAGAGTTGCTATGAATATTTTTGTACATATGACTCTTTTCTCTTTTGTCTCTTCAAGAGTACATATCTGACAGTGGTAACATCTTCCTTTGGGAAACTAAGGCAGCCATTTTTCAACCTGACATAAATAATATTTGGGAAGTGAAAAGCTGATTGAAAAAATGAGGTCTAAGAATGGAATTTGAATTTCTGATGCTATACCTCCCAACACCTCTTGTGATCATATTTCCACCTTTCCTTCCCTATTATATTCCCTTTTACAATTATCCCTCCTTCTTTCCTTAATAGGCACACTTTTACTTGTTTCTTTGCACCCAAGGTGATACATATTGACATTTATATACACCTATACCCACATTCCTTTTCACAGACTTGGCTTTAGGAAAAACTTTTTAACAGAACTTTCCAAAAATTCATCATTCTAAGTCAGGACACTCTCTCCCTGAAAATCCCTAAGCAGAAACTAAATGTCCACTTGTCAGAAATATTGTAGGTGGAATTTGTAGTTGGAATGAGCTGATCTAGAGGGTCTCTTAGGTCTCCCAACTTGAAGATTCTGCAATTCTTTGACAATCAAAATTAGCATAAAAGCTCTTCCTGTCTTCCCTTGGTCGGTTACTTAGCTAATGCTCTACTTAAGCTGCCTTTCTAATGGATTATATTATTCATCACTAATGTCTATAATAAATAGTGTCATTTTCCTGTTCTCAATGAGCTGTTACTTTTTTCTCGTCCTTTGCTTCAATAATATTCATTTCATATGGATTAGCAAGTACATGATTGTTATACTTTTTGAAATAAAAGAGGAGCTGTTATTTATGCATCTAGGGGATTTATAAGGAAAAACTATAAAACAAGAGAATTAATGGAGTACTTCAAAGAGAAACTACTTGCTGAAAAAGAAACAAGAGAATTCTTGGGAGTACATGAATAGCTTTCCTCCATCACAGAAGACAAGATAAAGAAAGCCAGGAAAGCCATGTGTAGTCTGATATTCACTATAGATTTTGGGAGAGTCAATTTCAAAGACCCCAGAGAAAGGATCCAATGATCTAACTTTGCAGAATTGGCTCAACCAGAAATGGAAGGTTTCACCAACAAAAATTTAGTGACACAAGTGGAAATGATTTTGATGAAGAGAAAAATAGGGAGCTGTCTAGAGAGACCATTGTGAATACACAAGTATAACATCAACAAGTTGAAATAAAAAATTTAAAAAACCATCTATGGAACATGGATCTATAGAACACGCAATGGAAGATGAATATAAAAGAGTATATAATCTTACAAGAATTGTCAGGAGTAAATAGAATTCTAAAATAATCATCACCATAAAATTTCTGGATCTGCAAAGCATTTTTAAAATGTTATCTCATTTTATCTTCAAAGCAATATCAGGAAGAGGATGCTATTATTATCCCCATATTACTGATCAAGAAACTGAGCAGCTTTCCCAGGGTAATACAGCTAGGAAGTGGCAAATTCAGGTCTTTGAGATTTTGGTTTCAGCTACTTGATGAAAGGTAAGGACAACACAAATGTTGGTTTTTGTTTTTGTTTTGTCTTTACCAATTAACACTGGAAACAAGGAAAATGAAAAGTTTGGGACTACTATTAGGGGTGGAGACTGGATTTTTAAATTAGAGATAAAAGAAAACTCCCTCAAAAAGGGCTGGGGACTATTGCTCTAGGTAGATGGGATGATGATGAGTTTTGGTTTTTTTCCTCTTTTATTTTCCAGGAAGAATGATCTCTGGAATGGGAGGAATGGGGTGGGGAGGTTAGCAGACATCCAAGATATGAAGGAATGGTCCTATAGCTTCTCTCTGTGTTTAATTGCGTTAAAGTTACCAGACCCAGCATAATTACAGGAACTGGTGAATGAAATTGCTGAGCTGCTGCTGGTGATTTATGGAAAATCTTGGAGAATAAGAGAAATGTCCTTAAACTGGAGAAGGGCAAATATCTCAATTCAACAAAAAGGACAGTTAGAATCTATAAACTCTAGTCAATTTACTTGAGATTTTGGTTCCTGGAAAAATTATGTTATAAGTTTCTGAGAATTTAGAAAATAAAGCAGTAAAACTCAAATCCAGCAAAAGCTTTATCAAGCAAACATCAAGCATTTATTAAATGACTACTCTTAAGGTGGTGCAGTGGATAGACCACTGGCTCAGGACTCAGGAAGATCTAAATTCAAATTCAATCTCAGATAGTTCAATCCTGGGCAAGTTACTTTTTTTGCCTCAGTTTCCTCATCTGTAAAATGATATGGAGAAGGAAATAGCAAACCACTCCAGTATCTTTGCCAAGAAGACCCCAAATAGAGTCACAAAGAGTGTGATGATCAAAATGTGTCAAGCACTGTGCTGGGATTTTGGGGATATAAAAACAAAAAGAAAGTAATCCCTGCCCTCGAAAGAAAATACACATGCATAAATAAGTGTATATAACATTGTACGCTGTAAATACAAGGCAATTTCAGATGGTGGAAGGTAAGCTCTTAACCTAGATTGTAGCATTTGAACTGAGCTTTGAAAAAGACTAGTAATTCTTTTTTTAAAATAATAGGTTTTTATATTTCCAAACATATCCAAAGATAGTTTTCAACATTCATCTTTGCAAAACTTTGTGTTTCAGTTTTTTCTTTCTCCTTCCCTCCCCTATCCTACTATTGCAAGCAATCCACCATAGATTAAATATGTATATAGAAATTCTTTTTTTGTATTTTTGGGCAAGGTAATTGGGGTCTTGCCCAAGGTCACACTGCTAATAAGCATTAGGTGTCTGAAACTGTTTTTGAACTCAGGTCCTCCTAACTTCAGGACCACTTCGCCATCTAGCTACCCCCAAGGAATTCTAAGAGAAAAATGAGGAGAGAGTTCATTTTGGATCTGGAGGACAGTCTCAGAAAGATCCAGAGATGTCATGATAAAGAACAAGACAGTCAGGCTTTCTGAGTCACAGAGTATGAAAGAAAATAGAGCAGTATTTGATGAGCCTGGAAAAGGAGGTAAGAGTCAGGTTGTGAGGGCCTTTAAAACTTAAACTGAGAAGTTTGTATTTGATTTTAGAAACAATAGGGAACCACTGCATTTTATTTATTGAGATGATTGAGGGAGAGAACAATATAAAGCAATATTTATCATTTGCATCATATGTATCATTTTAATAATTATATGGAGGATGAAGATGAGAGAGACTTGAAGCAAGAAGAACAAGGAGGAGACTTCAATCGTCCTGGGGGAGAGATGACAAAAGTTTGAGCTTGGGGGATGGCCACATGAATGGATATGACCATATGAATGGAAAAAAGTAATCACTTGTAAGAGTTAATATGGAAGGAGAATTAAGAAAATGAGTTTGATTTAAAGTGATTTGAAAATAGTTTTGTGAAGCAACAACAATTCTTGATAATTTTCATAATTGGAGGGAAATTATAGTATGTATAATCCATAAGACAATTCTCATTGGCTTTAAAACGTACCATGCAATGTTTCAGAAGATCATTTTATTTTTTCAAGTTGATATTAGAATGATTTTGCATTCCTCACTAAGTCATTAACAATGATTTCTGTAGATGAAGTGATCTAGCAGCCCAGTGGGTGAGAGCCAGCCTGGAATTAATAATTTGCTATAGATAACTTTTGATTAGCTATATTCATTAAGAACAAGTCATGACAGATTAAACTCATTTTTTTGACAAGCTAATTGGAGAAATAGATCAAGGCAGTGCAATAGACAAAAAGTCCTCAGATTTTAGTAAAATTAGGTTCTTACGCTGTGCTTGTGAGTAAAATGCTAAGATATGGACTGTACAGGTAGGAGACTCTGGACTAATGACTAGTCTCAAAGGGTAATTGCTAAAGGGCCAATATTGACTCAGAGAAAGGTCTGTGGTAGAATGCCACAGACATCTGTTCATGGTTTTGTTCTCTTCAACATTTTTATCAATGATTTTGATGAAGATAGGACAGGATAGTGAGGTAGCACAGTGGATAGAGTGCTATACCTGGAGATGCAGGAAGTTTTGTTGCTGTTCAGTCATTTTTCAGCTGTGACCAACTCTTTGTGACCCCTTTTGAGGTTTTCTTGGCAAAAATACTGGATTGGTTTGCCAATTCATTCTCCAGATGAGGAAACTGAGGCATACAGGATTAACTGGCTTACCCAGAGTCACACAATTAGTGTCTGAGGTCATATTTGAATTCAGGTCCTCCTGACTCCAGGGTTTTTGTCAAGAAAACCCCAAAGGGGTCACAAAGAGTTGGACTCAACTGAAAAATGACTAAACAACAACAAAATTTCCTGAATCCAGATCCAGCACTCTATCTATTATGCTGTATCCATGTGTGTGTACCTAATTGCCCCTTTATTTATATCTAGTCAATATTCAAATACTGATATTGTTAAAATGAAATATCTTTGAAAGGAAAAATAGAGAGAGCGACACTGAAAAAAATAAATGGGATTATAGTTTGTACTCTGATTTAAACAAGCCAGATTTGGGAAGAAAATACTGCCTATATTGTGGCCAATATAAGATACAAAATTAAATTGACAGATGCTGTGCTTTCTTATATAAGACACGCTCAACCTGAAAATCCAGTTAATGACTATTTATTAAACACTTTTATTAGGTGTTTGGTACTGGTGTTGTTGTTCGGTCATTTCAGACATGTCCAACTGTTCATGACCCCATTTGGGTTTTTTTTGGCAAAGATACTGGAGCAGTTTGCCATTTCCTTCTCCAGCTCATTTTATTATTGGGGAAACTATCCACTGTACCACTTAGACTCCTGAGTTCAAATCTGGCTTCAGATATTAGCTGTGTGACCTTGGGAAAGTAACTTAACCCTGCTTGCCTCAGTTTCCTCATCTGTCAAATGAACTGGAAAGGAAAGGACATGATTAAAATGACCAAACAACAATACCCAGCACCTAATACCTAATAAATTACTATTTTAGTAGTTTAGTAGTTAATGGCTGTGTACTATGGTTATGATTACAACTACAACTACTACTAAATGACAAATTTGTCAAATCTGTAATTTGTACGAAGTTTACAGGGATAAAGGATATATTGGATCCCAAAGGATGAAATCAAAAGATCTTACCAGGTAAGGCTGATGGGTGCATTAAGTAAGTCTGAATAAAATGGAATAAATGTAAATCTAAAATTCTATATTGGTGTTATACAAATTATATAGGCTGAGGGAAAAAGAACTAGAGAAAGACTTCTGTGCGAAACATCTGGAAGGTGATTGAAATTCTTCAAATTCAGTCAGTGTCCAAGTTTGAATCCTCTAAACTTTTGCCCTAAATCCGATCACATCTAGAGTATTATGCTTCATTTTGGGTCCCATAGAAAGATATCTTTTTGGAATGTCTCCAGAAGAGGGCGCACTGTATGGGTAAAGGGCCATGGGAGCTAGTTGTAAAAAGGATTAGTTAAAGATATTGGAAATGTTTAACTTGGAAAAGATAATGGGGACATCTCCAGCCATCTCGATCTGTAGCTTGCCACTGGATCCAGATGGCTCAGATGACCTTGCAAAATTCTCCCTCACTTAAATCCAATTCACTTGCATGTCATGTCATTACCTCCCTGACGTCATGGTCCTCTTCAAGAATGAAGGATAAACAATAGTTGCTTTCAAGAATCAAGTAGGTTAGCTCCTCCTTGAGAGACTAGTCTGGTTCTCCTAGGAGTATTGGATGGAAGTTGCTTGTGGTACTGAGACTCAATGTAAGGAAAAACTTCTGAAAAATTAGTGCCATCCAAAAAGCAAGCCCCTTGCCTTTCATCAAACATCTACAAACAGAGGATAATCACTTATGGATATTGTGGAAGTAATTTTTATTTTTTATTC